>NC_035444.2:136028435-136673975 GCF_002127325.2 Helianthus annuus | reverse complement strand
GATATCTTGGCAAATATCCATTTTCCAGCGGGGGTGGACACTTGTTATAACTGACACCTTGCTTCTTACCAGATGGCGTCTTTTCAGTGTCGATTTTCTTGTCATTCTTCTTCTTGTCAGCAGTCTTTTCATCAGCACCTTTTCCAACTTCTTTCTCTTCAGTTACCTCATCATCTTCCCATACCTTCATGCTCTCAACCGTCGGATAAATCCTGTCAATCACATAGGAAGTACATGAGTAACTTTTTAACAAATGATTCACTCTCTCTGTTTCAATTCTTTGCAGCTCAAGCTTCTGTTCTAAAGCAGCACATTTTTCAATGTAATTGTTTAAAACTTTTTGTTTTGTCATAAACGCTCCCTGAAGTGTCTTCATAGCAACAACTTGCTCTTCACTAGTTTGATTGTACTGATTCATTGTCTTATTCAGCACATCATACGATTCCTTCAGACTGTTCAAGTTGTAAATCAAAGAGCTATTCTGCTTCTTCACAGCTTCGCAATTTTCACATTTTACAGGAACTTCTTTTGCATCAACTTTTTCTTCAACCTTAAACTTAGGCACTTCTTTCACCTTTTGTCTTCTCACCACCGGCACCTCTTCATCATCACTGCTCACCGGTGTCTTGATCTTTTTCTTTTTCTTCTTGGCTTTTTCATCTTCACTATCACTTTCAGCAAGCAACTTCATATCTTCTTTGTATTTTCTTGCCCAATATTCCGTATCATCATCACTATCATCTACAACCTTTGCCGTAAAAGCAGTGTAAGCTGTAGTTTGATCAGGAATATAATCATCCCAAGTGAAATTTGCCCAGCTAAAACCCTCTGGTAATCTCTCATCATCTTGATCAATCAAACAAGCTTTTCCATTATCTGGAATGTATTTATCCCAGTTAAACGACTGTTTTTGATTTGGATTAACTACACATGCTCTCTTTCCGGTATCTTCAACCACATCTCTTCCATGCGCAGTCTGAGCTTGATGTTTTTGTTGTTGAGATGATTGACTAACTTGGTGATAGATGGCTTTGCGATAGTAATCGTTGTTGTTGTTGAACGGATTTTGAGCTCCACTTGTTTCTCGGTTTATGCACTCCCTCTTGAAGTGTCCTTTTTCCCTGCACCGAAAACAAGTGACTTTAGATTTGTCAAAACCTAAAGTAGAAACATTCGCATCACGAAGATCATCTCTCCCCGTGATTTGTTTGAATTTCTCAGCTCTCCGTAAAACACTAGCCAGACACCATTTTATGTCCATCGATTCCATCTCTTCAGTATCAATCTGGTCATAGTTGTGACAACTCGAACTTTAGACCTAGTTTTGTGTAACGTTTGTAAGCATGACACGACTTTATGAACTTGAATGATTATGTGAAATGTATTGATAGACGATTATGTGAGCTATATGATTTATGAATTATATGTGTGTGTGAAATCCACGATTGGATGAGACCCGAACCACACAACATTCACACTCGCACAAGCCTTTGGGCCGTTTTGCTTAAAATCGGACTTCAAGGGCAGCCCATTAAGGGCCGGCCCATTCCTTCTCCTTTTGGCCGTGTAACACAACCTTGAGGGTTGTTGTTTCTCTCATTTGTTACAAACGTATCACACACACAAGTTCTCAGAAACCCTAGCTATCTTTCTCTCTTCTTCGAATCCGACGGCAAGCAACCGAAGATCACTCTCTCTCGATTTGATTCTATCTCACGGTTAGTGTTTGGTTAATTGTTGTAGAGGTTTTGATGTGTGTTACAATAGTCATGATGATGATGATGATGTAATAGGATTCTTGTTAAACATGATTGATTATGTGGATCGATTGATACATGTTTACTTGTCATGAAACCGACTAGTATGTACCATATTATGGATTGATTTAGATTGTTAATCACGTGTTGTTTGAAGTAATCGGCTGTATATGCATGATCGGATCGAACAATAGGAATTGATAGGTTGTTGGCCGTGTTTTGATTATGTGAATCATTGGATTATTGTTCATGTCTTGTTAGTGTTCATATGAATTGTGATGAAATTGCCATGTTTTAATCGATTATGTTGATGATAGATACTGTTAGTATAGTTGATTGATATTCACAAGAATGGAAACCATTGAATTGAGTCAAAAGAATTAATTTGATTGTGTAACTGATTGCTTAATTGGTGGAAGTTGTTAACCGGCCGCACAAGGTACCCCAGTCGCACAAATCACCGGATCGAACAAGCTGATCCCGGTCGTACAAGCTTGCATGAATCACACAAGTGCAGCCCAGTCGCACAAAGGCAGCCTGGTCGCACAAGGCTGTACTTTGGGCCGGGCAGCCCAGTCCGCCTAGACGCACAACTAGATCTGGGCCGCACAAGTTACTGTGTGGGCCGCTCACACTGTTGGACCGCACAAGTTCACTAAACGTTTTAATTGGGCCATAATCTGAACCGGGCCGTAATATGTTAAAATTGTATGTAATATGATGGACCGCACAAGCCCACCATTATGCTTTATTTATTTGGGCCGAGATCACTATGTTGGATTGTATAGATATATTTGATTTGTTAATCAGTTGGGCCGGGTAAGGTTTGGGCCTAGACTCACATCGCACAAGATGGTTGGGCTCGCACAAGTTCTTTGGCCCAACCATCCGAATCGCACAAGTGAAGTGCTAAATGTGTTTGCGTGCATACGTGTTTGCCATGTTGTATACGTGCAATATTGAGCCAAACCTGACTTGTATTACAACCATGCTAGGACGTGATTGACCATTTACTAGCTTATCTATACTCTTTGTGTATCTGCCGAGCAAACCAAGGTGAGTTCACACAGCCAAGGCATGGGATTCCCGGGTTGGGAATTGGGTTGGATATGATGAATGTGGAATGATTACTCGTACTTACGCATATACCAGACTATAGACCATCGTCCTCAGGTTAGTCAGGACACGTTACGTAAAGCCTACGTAACCCAGTATATTTGCCATATGTCTCCCGGGTCGGGAAGGACACGTTACGTAAAGCCTACGTAACCCCATACCATTCACTGGCTTCCAGGTCGGAAGGCCACGCTGCGTAAAGCCTACGTAGCCCCACGCGTACCACTGTCCTCGGGGAAGGGCACGTCACGTAAAGCCTGCGTGACCCTGTACGTTTTCCTGTTCTCGGTAAAGAAGAACACATGGTCGGAAATTAGTCTAGTAAGTACCATAATGGGAAGCCCCGTTATAAGAGATAAACGTGAGAATCCCTCACCAATAGAATATTCTTGCTTGGGAAGCCTTATTAGATGAACTTACGCATGATTATTACGAACTTACTTCCTGTGAACTCGCTCAACTAGTTGTTGACTCTCTGCTGCATGCCTTGCAGGACCTTAGGTACATATTGGAGCTTGCACAGGGAGGAGCAGGTCGTTGTGGGCAAAGGATCGTGAATGCTATTTCGACACTTATGATGATTCATACATTAATATTTATATTGGGTTACTTAAATGCTTCCGCTACACTTAACTATATTACACGTTCAATATGATTGGTGGTTAAGATCCTGGTCATGTCACGCTCCCAAGCGGTGATACTCCGCAGGTGGATTTTGGGGGTGTGACAGATTGGTATCAGAGCCATTGGTTATAGAGAACTTGGTTTTAATATGGGAAAATGTTTTTATTAAAACCGGACTATAACCAGAACAGTGCTCTCAACGATCCACAACGACGCTTCGCTCCACGTGCAAGACTCGACATCCTAGGTAATAAGGTTTATGTTTATTGCCTGTTTGCTAGAACTGCTTAGTACTTTGCTCGCATTACGTTTAGATACACATGATACTATAGCATGAGAATCCCTACGTGCTTACACTTTTCTGTCATCGCCCTACTCGCGAACCACTCTCATTTACGTTACTTGTTACTATGAAGATCATGTCTGGACGAATCAACATGACACAAGCCCAGCTAGAGGCTCTTGTTCAAGCTCAAGTTGCTGCAGCGGTTGCAGCAGCTCAAGCAGGTAGTATATCCTGCAATATAGGCACACACTAGGATCCTTAGATCCTACATTAACTCCAGTACTTAACTTCGTCCTATTCGTACACAATAGGTCAACACGCGCAGCAGCCAGTCTGCACTTTCAAGAACTTCATGGACTGTCGTCCAAACTCTTTCAGCGGCACAGAAGGAGCGGTTGGACTCCTCCACTGGTTCGAGAAGCTAGAATCAGTATTTGAAATGTGCGAGTGCCCTGAAGCTCGCAAGGTCAAGTTTGCTACTGGTACTTTGGAGGGAATAGCACTGACTTGGTGGAACGCCCAAGTCCAGATCTTAGGGTTGGCAGCTGCTAACGCCACCCCATGGAACGATTTCAAGGAACTCATCAAGCGTGAGTATTGCACACGTGAGGATATTCACAAGCTGGAAGACGAGCTGTACAATCTGAAGATGGTTGGGTCAGAAATCGAAGCATATACCAAACGGTCGAATGAGCTGGCCGTTCTGTGTCCAACTATGGTGGACCCTCCATACAAGCGCATTGAGTTGTACCTCAAGGGATTGGCGCCAGAAATTCAGAGCCACGTGACGTCGGCTAATCTCGAAAACATCCAGGAAATCCAGCGTCTTGCTCACCGTATCACTGATCAGGCAGTGGATCAGAATAGACTGCCCAAGCGTGTTAATGCTACTGCTAATGTCACCACCTCAGTTACTCCTGCTACATCTGGTGACAGTAAAAGAAAATGGGATGGGGATTCCAGCAAAGGTTCAGCATCTGTTCAGTCTCAAGCTCAGCAGCAGAAGATTGACCACAATCAGAGCCCCAGTCAGCAATCCTCTGGTGGTCCTAGACAGAGAAGGTATCAAGGGTTTCACCCCAAGTGTCACAACTGCAACAGGCATCACAGCGGCCAGTGCAACAAGGGTCGTTGTCAAAGATGTCTCAAGATGGGTCACGAGGCCAAAGACTGTAGGAGCCCACGGCCTGTAAATCAGGATCAGCAACCACAACAACCAGCTCCACAGAACCCACAGCAGCAGCAGCCACAGCGTGGAAATCGGGGATGTTTCCAGTGTGGGGCGGAAGGTCATTACAAGCGCGATTGCCCTCAGTTGAACCAGAATCATGACCATAACAATAACCAGGGCAACGGGAACAACAACAACAACAATGGCAACGAGGCAAGAGGTCGAGCTTTCGTGTTAGGACGAGGAGACGCCATGGACGATATTTGAACTTAAAACTTATTTTGGGTTTTCATTATTATGTCTCTGTTACTCAAACAAAGTTTGGTTTAAACATCAATCGTATTGGGTTTTATGAATTACTTTAACTACTATATTTTATGTTTGATATGATGGATGGTTTGATATTATTGAACGCACCTGCCGTATTTAAGGACCTTATGAACAGGGTATGCAAACCCTACCTAGACAAGTTCGTCATAGTATTCGTGAAGTCTACTTTCTAGGCCACGTAGTGAACAAGGATGGGATTCAAGTCGATCCATCCAAGGTAGACTCGAAGCTGGCCTGCACCATGTACGCCAACGGAAATACGCCAATTCTTGGGTTTGGCGGGTTACTACAGACGGTTTATCAAGGATTTCTCGAAGATTGCTCAACCGCTTACGTTACTGACACAGAAGGGTGTTACCTATCGCTGGGGAGAGCCCCAGGAGACAGCTTTTCAGCACCTAAAGGATAGACTTTGCAGTGCACCTATCCTCTCATTGCCAGAGGGCACAGATGACTTCGTGGTTTATTGTGATGCATCCATTCGGGGACTTGGATGTGTGTTAATGCAGCACGACAAGGTTATCGCTTACGCCTCTCGTCAACTCAAGGTTCATGAACGCAACTACACGACGCACGATTTAGAGCTGGGAGCTGTTGTTTTTGCGCTTAAGATATGGCGACACTACCTGTACGGTACCAGGTGCACGATCTACACCGATCACAGGAGTCTCGAGCATATTCTTAAGCAGAAGGATTTGATTATGCGTCAACGACGATGGGTCGAGTTACTAAACGATTACGAATGTGCTATTAAGTATCATCCAGGCAAAGCCAATGTTGTGGCTGATGCCCTTAGTCGAAGGGACACTTTGCCACGGCGCGTGCGAGCGCTACAGCTTACGATTCAGTCTAGCCTTCCTGCACAGATACGAAATGCTCAGGTAGAAGCACTGAAGCCCGAAAACGTCAAGGCTGAAGCCTTACGCGGCTCCCGACAACAAATGGAACAGAAGGCAGATGGCGCTTATTATGTAACGGGCCGGATTTGGGTCCCTCTTTATGGCGGTCTACGCGAACTTGTGATGGATGAAGCTCACAAGTCTCGCTATTCGGTACATCCAGGGTCGGATAAAATGTACCACGACATCAGCACTACCTATTGGTGGCCTAGTATGAAGGCCCACATTGCTACGTATGTTGGAAAATGCTTGACCTGTGCAAGAGTCAAGGTCGAATATCAGAAACCAGCTGGCCTACTTCAGCAGCCTAAGATACCTCAGTGGAAATGGGAAGAAATTTCCATGGATTTCGTTACAGGCCTACCTAGATCCCAGCGTGGGAACGATACGATATGGGTGATCGTGGATCGACTCACCAAGTCTGCACACTTCCTACCGATTAAGGAAACGGACAAGTTCTCCACTCTCGCAGACGTCTATCTTAAAGAAGTTGTCTCGAGGCACGGGGTGCCCACGTCTATCATTTCGGATCGCGATGCACGATTCACGTCAGAACTTTGGCAAACAATGCATAAATCTTTCGGCTCAAGGTTAGACATGAGCACAGCATACCACCCTCAGACGGATGGACAGTCTGAGCGAACGATCCAAACTCTAGAAGACATGCTTCGGGCATGCGTTATCGATTTCGGCAACGGCTGGGAAAAACATCTCCCTTTGGTGGAGTTCTCGTATAATAACAGTTATCACACCAGCATTCAAGCCGCTCCATTCGAGGCATTGTACGGGCGTAAATGCCGGTCACCCCTCTGCTGGGCAGAGGTGGGGGATAGTCAGATCACGGGTCCAGAGATCGTAGTGGACGCCACAGAAAAGATTGCACAAATACGACAACGCATGGCGGCAGCACGCGACCGTCAGAAAGCCTACGCGGACAAGCGTAGAAAGCCTTTGGAATTTGAGGTCGGGGACCGGGTTTTATTGAAAGTCTCACCCTGGAAGGGTGTGGTATGTTTTGGCAAATGGGGCAAACTGAATCCGCGGTACGTCGGACCATTCGAAATCATAGAAAAGGTTGGCAAGGTAGCCTACAAGTTGAACCTACCAGCTGAACTCGGGGCAGTTCACAATGTCTTTCATGTATCGAACTTAAAGAAGTGCCTATCTGATGAAAACCTCATCATTCCTTTTAAGGAACTTACTATCGACGAGCGGTTGCAGTTCGTTGAGGAACCAGTAGAAATCACGGACCGGGATGTGAAGGTCCTCAAACACAAGAGAATCCCTCTTGTCCGAGTTCGTTGGAACTCCAAACGTGGCCCAGAGTACACCTGGGAACGCGAAGACAGGATGACAGAAAAGTACCCCCATTTATTCGGGAACCAGGCAACCACTACTGAGGCTGAAGCTACTACTTCGGAATTTCGGGACGAAATTCCAGATCAACGGGGGGAGGATGTGACACCCCAGGAAAACCAGTGAACAGTACAGTTTACCTAGCTTCCTCAGTGAGTGCATACCAAATTTCGGGACGAAATTTCCAATTAGTTGGGGATAATGTGACAACTCGAACTTTAGACCTAGTTTTGTGTAACGTTTGTAAGCATGACACGACTTTATGAACTTGAATGATTATGTGAAATGTATTGATAGACGATTATGTGAGCTATATGATTTATGAATTTATGAATTATATGTGTGTGTGAAATCCACGATTGGATGAGACCCGAACCACACAACATTCACACTCGCACAAGCCTTTGGGCCGTTTTGCTTAAAATCGGACTTCAAGGGCAGCCCATTAAGGGCCGGCCCATTCCTTCTCCTTTTGGCCGTGTAACACAACCTTGAGGGTTGTTGTTTCTCTCATTTGTTACAAACGTATCACACACACAAGTTCTCAGAAACCCTAGCTATCTTTCTCTCTTCTTCGAATCCGACGGCAAGCAACCGAAGATCACTCTCTCTCGATTTGATTCTATCTCACGGTTAGTGTTTGGTTAATTGTTGTAGAGGTTTTGATGTGTGTTACAATAGTCATGATGATGATGATGATGTAATAGGATTCTTGTTAAACATGATTGATTATGTGGATCGATTGATACATGTTTACTTGTCATGAAACCGACTAGTATGTACCATATTATGGATTGATTTAGATTGTTAATCACGTGTTGTTTGAAGTAATCGGCTGTATATGCATGATCGGATCGAACAATAGGAATTGATAGGTTGTTGGCCGTGTTTTGATTATGTGAATCATTGGATTATTGTTCATGTCTTGTTAGTGTTCATATGAATTGTGATGAAATTGCCATGTTTTAATCGATTATGTTGATGATAGATACTGTTAGTATAGTTGATTGATATTCACAAGAATGGAAACCATTGAATTGAGTCAAAAGAATTAATTTGATTGTGTAACTGATTGCTTAATTGGTGGAAGTTGTTAACCGGCCGCACAAGGTACCCCAGTCGCACAAATCACCGGATCGAACAAGCTGATCCCGGTCGTACAAGCTTGCATGAATCACACAAGTGCAGCCCAGTCGCACAAAGGCAGCCTGGTCGCACAAGGCTGTACTTTGGGCCGGGCAGCCCAGTCCGCCTAGACGCACAACTAGATCTGGGCCGCACAAGTTACTGTGTGGGCCGCTCACACTGTTGGACCGCACAAGTTCACTAAACGTTTTAATTGGGCCATAATCTGAACCGGGCCGTAATATGTTAAAATTGTATGTAATATGATGGACCGCACAAGCCCACCATTATGCTTTATTTATTTGGGCCGAGATCACTATGTTGGATTGTATAGATATATTTGATTTGTTAATCAGTTGGGCCGGGTAAGGTTTGGGCCTAGACTCACATCGCACAAGATGGTTGGGCTCGCACAAGTTCTTTGGCCCAACCATCCGAATCGCACAAGTGAAGTGCTAAATGTGTTTGCGTGCATACGTGTTTGCCATGTTGTATACGTGCAATATTGAGCCAAACCTGACTTGTATTACAACCATGCTAGGACGTGATTGACCATTTACTAGCTTATCTATACTCTTTGTGTATCTGCCGAGCAAACCAAGGTGAGTTCACACAGCCAAGGCATGGGATTCCCGGGTTGGGAATTGGGTTGGATATGAAGAATGTGGAATGATTACTCGTACTTACGCATATACCAGACTATAGACCATCGTCCTCAGGTTAGTCAGGACACGTTACGTAAAGCCTACGTAACCCAGTATATTTGCCATATGTCTCCCGGGTCGGGAAGGACACGTTACGTAAAGCCTACGTAACCCCATACCATTCACTGGCTTCCAGGTCGGAAGGCCACGCTGCGTAAAGCCTACGTAGCCCCACGCGTACCACTGTCCTCGGGGAAGGGCACGTCACGTAAAGCCTGCGTGACCCTGTACGTTTTCCTGTTCTCGGTAAAGAAGAACACATGGTCGGAAATTAGTCTAGTAAGTACCATAATGGGAAGCCCCGTTATAAGAGATAAACGTGAGAATCCCTCACCAATAGAATATTCTTGCTTGGGAAGCCTTATTAGATGAACTTACGCATGATTATTACGAACTTACTTCCTGTGAACTCGCTCAACTAGTTGTTGACTCTCTGCTGCATGCCTTGCAGGACCTTAGGTACATATTGGAGTTTGCACAGGGAGGAGCAGGTCGTTGTGGGCAAAGGATCGTGAATGCTATTTCGACACTTATGATGATTCATACATTAATATTTATATTGGGTTACTTAAATGCTTCCGCTACACTTAACTATATTACACGTTCAATATGATTGGTGGTTAAGATCCTGGTCATGTCACGCTCCCAAGCGGTGATACTCCGCAGGTGGATTTTGGGGGTGTGACAATAGTCTTCCTTAGTTAACATCGGATTGCCGATACGACCTGCAACAAAACAAGTATAAGATTCCAAAACCATTCCTAATAATGACATTTGATTTTTAGCAACTTCCTCAGAATAATCTTGATCATTTTCAAGATTTAATACAATGTTGCACTGTAATTTTCTCCTGTTTTTAGTTGCTGAAATATTTGGATCAAAAGATGAAAATGGTGTGAAACTGGTTTTGCTGTTTGATCCAGATGATGGACTTCCAGATGAATTCTTGGCACTGTAGGCAGTTTCAACCTTAGGAGATAGATTTGAAGATTTTTTTCATTAACTCCTGCCTTATAATACAGCCCGATGTCCTGTTCACCATCGAAATCTTTCAATCGGATAACTTTTCTCTGTTCCATCTCTTGAGCCTCAATCTTTTCAATGAACTTACTGAGCGTCAAGTTGCTAAAACCTTTCTTGTTTCTGAGCATCATCAAGTACGTGCCCCACGTCTCATATGGTAATGCATCAGCAAGTTTCTCAATCAGCTCATCAGTACTTTTTTCAATACTCAATCTTTTCATATTCGCAAGCAGATTACAATATCGTTCAATAATTTCTCTCGTATTCTCATTCTTCAACCCTCGGAATAAATCAAACTCTTTCTTCAGAAGTGACTTTTTACTCTTGACCATCTCCTCACTTCCTCTAAACTTTGACCGTAATGCTTTCCAAATCGAGTACGAAGTTCCATTATGCTGTAGAAGAACCATGATATCTTCTTTCACTGCCTGTTGAAGAAGACTAAGCATCATTTTCTCGTATTTGTACTTTTTCTTAGCATCAGCAGTAAGATCTTTGATTGGAACGGGTTCTTCATCATCATTCAAAGGTCGAATATACTTTGTCTCGACACATTCCCAAGCATCAAGATAATTAGCTTGCACCCAATTCTCAAACCGACCTTCCCAATTTTTAAATTCCTCAATATTCATTAGTTTGGGAGGTTTTTGCATCGTGCCCGTTTCGTTCTCAAGTATCGTATTTTGTGCGAAGGTAATCGGAGTCACCGGCGTAGCGAACGCGTTAAAAAATTCCTCGTCCATTTTCAAAATTTTCGAAAAATTCAATAATCAGCCTTAAAAGCGAACCGGGATGTCAAATGCACACAACAGCGGACTGGATGGGTCAGAAAAGCGAACCGGATGGACCAGAAAAGCGAACCGGATGGACCAGAAAAACGAACCGGATGATCTGTTTTTGGAGCGAACCAGTGTGATTCTACCGAAAAAGCGGACCAGTATCACCCTACCGAATAAGCGGACCTCCAATCGGACCTCATTTTTCTTCGAATTTTGGCTTCAAACTTTCAAGGGTTTGTCTCTGTAGTATTACGCACAATCTGTGAAATTTTCAGCTAATTCTGACCGTTGAAAGTGTCTTAAATGAAGAAAGAAGGTGTAGAAGACAGAAATTTTGATGTTTTTTAACTATTCTCTGCAGAACTCCTCCTCCTGAAGCTCTGATACCAATTGTAGGATCGAATTGCGACCTAAACGAGTCGTTCAGAGGTGTTTTCGTCAATTACAGGTGCGAAAAACAAGTAATCAACATAGGAATAGCTTGTAATTTACTTTAAACTCTTTCTGTATTGATTTGACAATGATTACAATCAGTTCTCGATCCGGCAGCACTTCGGTACGAGATTCGACACACACACACAACTAAAACCGCTCCAGGACTATTTAAAGAGGTTTGGGTTCGCTTATTGGACAGGCCCAATAAGCGAACCACTCGAGCGATCCCATATTTATGACACTCGAGCGATCCAGAACATATGTCGTTCGAGCGATCCAATCTTGTCCGTTCGAGCGAACCTAAGACCAAATGGGCCAAATGAGCGAACCTATCAGCCCAAACCTATACAATTTCACAATTTCTCGTATTTCGTGCCCAGATCTAACATTCTAAGACTATGACTCGATACAAGACGAAGTCAATAGATGTAACGCACCAACACAAACCATCAGTGATGATAGACACTGATGTAGGGCACAACTTACTTTCGTAGTAGTCGATATCATACGGTCTAGTAGTTCACATAGGGAAGCCCCCACTAATCATGGACAGGGTATGGGTAATAAACAATGAACTGGTTAAATTTTCTTTCAACTACGGGGTAACCCCCACGGCAATTACGCAAACGAAAGACAAACCACGTTTTCGGAAACAACTTAAAACTAAACAACCAAACGTGAACTCAATCAACTTTGTTGTTGACTCGTTGTTACATGCCTTACAGGTCGCTAACTGCTTGGAGCTTGCACGAGGATGGAGTCGTTGTGGTGTACGGACAGTTGTGTCCAGTGTTTAATTTTTAAATCATCATGAACTTATTAAACCTATGTGTCGGACTTTAAACTTATGAACTGCGAACTTATGTTTTGTGTTTTATGCTTCCGCTGTCTAAATTAAAACTTGGTTAACTAGCTTTTGGTCACCAATCGTATTGTGGTTGGCTTGATTTACTTAAATACTTTGTTCAGTATGATTGGTGGCTCGATCCTGGCCACGTCACGCCTCCAAGCGGTGGTACTCCGCATGGTGGATTTTGGGGGTGTGACAGATTGGTATCAGAGCCATTGGTTATAGTGAACTTGGTTTTAAAAAGGGAAAAGCTTTCTGATAAAACCAGACTATAACCTGTATAGTGCTCAACGATCCACAACGACGCTTTGCTCCACGTGCAAGACTCGACACCATAAGTGGTATGATTTATGTTATATTGTCGGTTAGATAGTTCTCGCTATGCATTAGATAATGCGACAATTGCTATTGAACCTTGTGTGCTTACGCTCTACTATCGCCCCACACTTACGCACATTCACGACACTTTCCTCACTTACGTTGCTTCGTTATGAAGATCATGAGCGGATGCGGAGGACGTATCAACCTTACTCAAGCCCAGTTGACGGCTCTGATCAACGAACGAGTTGCTGACGCACTCGCAGCTGTTCCTGCAGGAGGTATAACCTGCTACTTCGACCTATCTTAGGACGTTTAGATCTTACCTTCGCAAACCTAACCTCGTGCTTAATCTTGTCATTTATTCTCGCACCACAGGTCAACATGCTCAGCCTCCTGTGTGCACATTCAAAACCTTCATGGATTGCCGACCAAGCACTTTCAGCAGCACAGAAGGTGCTGTAGGCCTTCTTCACTGGTTCGAGAAGCTCGAGTCTGTTTTCGAGATGTGTGATTGCCCGGAAGATCGTAAGGTGAAGTATGCTACTGGAACACTTGAAGGAGCCGCGTTAACCTGGTGGAAGGCGCAGGTTCAACTACTAGGACTGGCAGTTGCTAATGCCACACCCTAGAACGGTTTCAAAGAACTGATTAGAGAAGAGTACTGCAGTCGTGACGACATCCATAAGCTGGAGGTAGAATTTTCAATCTGAAGATGACTGGGTCTGAAATCGAGGCATACACGAAGAGGTCAAACGAGCTGGCCATCCTGTGCCCTACTATGGTGGACCCTCCTTACAAACGCATTGAGCTGTACCTTAAGGGCTTGGTGCCAGAAATTCAAAGCCACGTAACCTCAGCTAACCTTGGCACTATACAACAAATCGTCAAGTTGGCTCATTGTCTCACTGATCAGGCGGTTGAGCAGAACAAACTGCCCAAACGTATTAGCGCCACTACTTCTGATGCTCCCAACGACAATAAGCGCAAGTGGGATGGAAATCTGGGCAAGGGTTCTGCTTCAGCTCAATCTCAGCAGCGAAAGATAGATGAGTACAGGAGCCCCAGTCAGCAGTCATCTGGAAATCAAGGTCAGGGTGGGTACAAGGGAAATCACCCTAAGTGCAATCGATGTAATCTGCACCACAGCGGCCAGTGCAACAAGGGTCGTTGTCAGAGATGTCACAAGCTGGGTCACGAAGCCAAAGATTGCAGGAGCCCACGTCCTGTGAATCAGAATCGCCAACAACAACAACAAGCTCCACAGAACCACCAGCAGCAGCCTCAGCAGGGAAATAAAGGATGCTTTCAGTGTGGCACTGAAGGCCACTTTAAAAGGAACTGCCCCCAGCTGAACCAAAACCAGAATCAGAACAACCCAAGAAACGGGAATCATAATGGGAACAACAATGGAGGCAACAACGGGGGTAACAATAATGGCAATGGCGCCCAGGGTCGTGTATTCGTGATTGGTCAGGGAAAAGCAAGGAACGACCCCAACGTTGTGATGGGTAAGTTTCTTCTGGATGATTTCTTTGTTACTGTTTTATTTGATTCGGGTGCCGATACTAGCTACGTGTCCTTAAAAGTTAGCCAAATGCTTAAGCGCACTTCAACACTTTTGAACACCAAGCACACGGTAGAAATAGCAAATGGCAGAAGTTTAGAGGCTACACATATAGTTAAAGGTTGCAAGCTTGTCCTTGCCGATCAGACCTTTTCTATCAACCTCATTCCTATCGTTCTGGGTAGTTTTGACGTTGTCAGTGGGATGGATTGGTTATCTCGACACCAAGCAGAGATTATTTGCAAGGAGAAAATCGTCCGTATCCCTCGTTCTGGTAAAGAATCGCTCGTGATTCGTGGCGACAAGAGTGGTGCTGTTGTAGGCATCATCTCTTTCCTTAAAGCCCAGAAGTGTTTACGAAAGGGCCACACCGCTATCCTAGCCCTCGTTACTGATGCATCCGCGGAAGAAAATGTGACAACTCGAACTTTAGACTTACTTTGTGTAACGCTACGTGCATATGTGAACTAAATTATATGATTGGATGTAATGAATGTTTTGTTATTGAGTGCATGATGTAACGTATGTATGCATGTATTAACCCGATCGCACAACACACACACCTACACTTGATCGCACAAAGCCATTTGGGCTTTACACCTTGTATGCGGACCAATAGGGCAGCCCATGTAAGGGCCGGCCCACCCCTCTATACCGTGTAAACACCTTAGGGACTTGGTTTTTCTCATTTGTTACAAAACACAAGAAAACACACCAAGAACCCTAGACCTTTCTCTCTCTCGTTTGCTTTGGAATTCGACGGCCATCACTTCTCTTCCTCTCGGATATCATTCTTGAATCGGATCACCCTTTACACTACGGTTAGTGTGTTGTTATTTACCTTCTTATTGATCGATGATATGATTCCATGCTAGACTACCGATTAGGCTTGTGTATGTGATACTAAACTAGGGCCGATCCGATTAGGTTGATATGTTAGTTCTCGGATTGATTTGTTATGATTGGATGTTGTTAATTGTTTGATATGTGTTTATATGCGGATGAGGTGCACAACTGTTGAATTAATATGCATGCTAATTGGACCATATCACACGATTTGATAAGATAATGAATATATTGTTTATGTTCTTGATAAATTAGTGTTTATGTTTGAATTAAGATTCATACGAATTCATGATGAAAAGGCTTGTTTGATCGGCATTAGGGTAAACATATGTTGGAAATTTTGTTAATTGATTTAGATAAAATTGGTAACTGTTATAAGATTTGTTACTGATTGCTTGATTCATGGAAAGTTGTTAACCAATCACACAAGTGCCTATCGCACAAGATAATCAAATCATACAAGGTACACTAAACGCATAAGACCTCTGATCGTACATGAGGCCCGAGCGCACAAACAGACCTGATCGCACAACACTTGGTGGGTCGCACAAGCCAGTGTGAGTCGCACAAGGTGTTGGGCCATGCACACAAGTTATATGTTGTACCTAACTGTTGGGCCGGACAGGCCCAAAGACCGATCGCACAACCTTATCAGTCGCACAACATGGGCCGAACCGCACAAGAGTTGGGCTGTATGTTATGGTTGGGATGTTTGGGCCGGATAGTAATTTGGGTTGGGTTCGTCCGATCGTATAAGGACCTTCGGATCGCACAAAGAGTGTATATGTTTACTAACTGTTTAGCTGTTGGGCCTTAAGCCCAATTCTAGTCGCACAACCCGTCCGAGTTGCACAAGTGGTGTTGGATCGCACAATGTCACTTACACGTATATCTTTTGGGCCACTTTCTGATGGGTTTAATATTTGGGCCGGGTACGTTTGGGAAACATATGATGGATCGCACAAGATGGTTGGGCTTGTGCGAGCCCAATCTTGATTATGATATAACTGTTGAACATGAGGGTACGTATTTGCCATGATCCGTGTGTGTTACCTACCTGCTATCTTATGTGATAATTGCATGCAATACTTGAACACCGAACCTGACTAGTGTGATAACCCTGTTAGGACGTGATTGATCACTGTTAGTTCAAGAACCCTCTTTTGTGTATCTGCCGAGCAAACCAAGGTGAGTTCACACAGCCAAGGCATGGGATTCCCGGGTTGGGAATTGGGTTGGAATGTTGATATGATATGATTACTCGTACTTACGCAATCACTAGACTATAGACCATCGTCCTCAGGATAGTCAGGACACGTTACGTAAAGCCTACGTAACCCAGTACTTTCCATTTGTCTCCCGGGTCGGGAGGACACATTACGTAAAGCCTACGTAACCCAATACCATCTACTGTCTTCCGGGTCGGAAGGACACGCTGCGTAAAGCCTACGTAGCCCCCACGCGTACCACTGTCCTCGGGGAAGGGCACGTCATGTAAATCCTACGTGACCCAGTACGTATTCCTGTTCTCGGTTTAAGAAGAACACATGGTTGCACTAGTCTAGTAAGTACCATAATGGGAATCCCCCATTATAAAGGATAAACGTGAGAATCCCTCACCAGTAGTATTTGCATGAATGGGAAACCCCCACTAGATGAACATATGCATTATTATACGAGCTTACTTCTGTGAACTCACTCAACTAGTTTGTTGATTATTTGCTGCATGCCTTGCAGGACCTTAGGTATACTTGGAGCTTGCACCAGAGGAGAAGCGGGTCGTTGTGGACAAGAACACGTGAATGCTTATTAAACACTTTTACATTCACACATTGATACTTATGTTTTGGGTTTTACATTTAATGCTTCCGCTACATATACAATGTTTGGTTTTGAACATCAATTATGTCTATGATTATTATTAAATGCTATGTTTGATATAATTGGTGGCTTGATCCTGGTCATGCCACGCTCCCAAGCGGTGATATTCCGCAGGTGGATTTTGGGGGTGTGACAGAAAAGAAGATTGAAGACATTCCTATTGTACGCGACTTTCCCGAGGTATTTCCTAAGGAATTACCTGGCCTTCCGCCTCATCGACAAGTTGAGTTTCAAATCGAGCTAGCTCCTGGAGCAGCGCCAGTAGCTCGAGCACCATATCGTCTAGCTCCATCAGAACTTGAAGAACTGTCCGCGCAACTACAAGAACTCTTGGAAAAGGGTTTCATACGTCCTAGCTCTTCACCCTGGGGAGCTCCAGTCTTGTTTGTGAAGAAGAAAGACGGTACTTCCAGGATGTGTATTGACTATCGCGAGCTTAACAAGGTGACTGTGAAGAATCGTTATCCTCTTCCACGTATTGACGACTTGTTCGACCAGTTGCAAGGGTCGAGCTATTACTCCAAGATTGATTTGAGATCGGGATACCATCAGCTGAGAGTCCGAGATGAGGACGTCTCCAAAACAGCATTCAGAACTCGTTACGGCCATTACGAGTTTCTGGTTATGCCATTCAGGCTGACGAATGCACCAGCGGTCTTCATGGATCTCATGAACCGAGTGTGCAAGCCTTACCTGGATAAGTTTGTTATAGTCTTCATCGATGACATCCTGATCTATTCTAAGAGTCAGGAGGAACACGAGCAACACCTGAGGCTTATTCTGGAACTACTTCGTAAAGAGCAGCTGTATGCCAAGTTTTCGAAATGTAACTTCTGGCTTCGCGAAGTCCATTTTCTGGGCCATGTGGTAAACAAGGATGGGATTCATGTTGATCCATCCAAGGTTAACTCGATCAAGAACTGGCCTGCACCCCGTACACCAACAGAAATCCGCCAATTCTTGGGTTTGGCAGGATATTACAGAAGGTTTATCAAGGATTTCTCAAAGATTGCGCAACCTCTCACTTCACTGACTCAGAAAGGTGTTACCTACCGTTGGGGTGATATGCACAGGAGTCCGCATTTCATCACTTGAAAGATAGACTCTGTAGCGCGCCTATCCTCTCATTGCCTGAAGGCACAAATGATTTTGTGGTTTATTGCGACGCTTCCATCCAAGGACTTGGTTGCGTGTTGATGCAACACGACAAGGTCATTGCCTACGCATCACGCCAACTTAAAGTTCACGAAAGGAACTACACTACTCACGATCTGGAACTGGGAGCAGTTGTTTTCGCGCTTAAGATATGGAGACATTACCTGTACGGTACCAAGTGCACCATTTACACAGATCACATGAGTCTCGAGCATATCTTCAAGCAAAAGGAGTTAAACATGCGTCAACATCGATGGGTCGAACTCTTGAATGACTACGAATGCGCGATCAAGTATCATCCGGGCAAGGCCAATGTTGTGGCTGACGCCCTCAGCCGGAAGGATACTATACCTAGGCGTGTACGTGCGTTACAGCTTACCATCCAATCCAACCTTCCCGCTCAGATTCGCGATGCTCAGGTTGAAGCATTGAAAGCAGAGAACATCAGGGCTGAGTCCCTACGAGGATCGAGACAACGGCTAGAACAAAAGGAAAACGGCGCCTACTATGTTAACAGACGCATCTGGGTTCCACTTTATGGAGACTTACGCGAGCTTGTGATGGATGAAGCATATAAGTCTCGTTATTCAGTACATCCTGGTTCGGATAAGATGTACCACGATCTAAAGACTACATACTGGTGGCCTGGTATGAAAGCCAGCATAGCGACCTACGTCAGTAAATGCTTGACTTGTGCTAGAGTCAAGGTCGAATACCAGAAACCATCAGGCCCACTCCAACAACCAGAGATACCTAAATGGAAATTGGAGCAAATATCCATGGATTTCGTTACTGGCCTGCCCAGATCTCAACGCGGAAATGATACCATTTGGGTGATCGTGGATCGACTGACCAAGTCTGCACATTTTCTGCCTATCAAAGAAACGGATAAGTTTTCTACTCTAGCAGACATCTACCTAAAAGAAATGGTATCAAGGCACGGAGTGCCAACCTCCATCATTTCTGATCGTGACGCGCGTTTCACCTCTGAACTGTGGCAAGCTATGCACAAGTCTTTTGGCTCACGATTAGATATGAGCACCGCTTATCATCCACAGACGGATGGGCAATCAGAACGCACCATCCAAACTCTTGAAGACATGCTTAGGGCATGTGTAATCGATTTTGGTAACGGCTGGGAAAAGCATCTCCCGTTAGTGGAGTTTTCATATAACAACAGCTACCACACCAACATCCAGGCCGCTCCGTTCGAGGCATTGTATGGACGCAAGTGCCGATCACCTCTCTGTTGGGCAGAAGTTGGTGACAGTCAAATCACTGGCCCAGAACTAGTAGTAGATACAACAGAAAAGATTGCTCAGATACGACAACGAATGGCGGCAGCTCGTGACTGTTAGAAAAGCTATGCCGATAAGCGAAGAAAACCACTTGAGTTCCAGGTTGGGGATCGAGTGCTGCTCAAAGTCTCACCTTGGAAAGGTGTAGTCCGATTTGGCAAACAGGGCAAGCTCAACCCGCGTTATGTCGGACCGTTCGAGATCATTGAGAGAATTGGAAAAGTCGCCTACAGGTTGAATCTACCTGAAGAACTCAGCGGAGTTCACAATGTTTTCCATGCGTCAAATCTGAAGAAGTGTCTGTCAGATGAGACCCTCATAGTTCCTCTCAAGGAGCTCACTATCGACGACCAGCTGCGATTCGTCGAGGAACCAGTAGAAATTACGGATCAAGACGTTAAGATTCTCAAGCACACCAGAATACCTCTCGTCCGAGTTCGTTGGAACTCCCGTCGTGGCCCAGAGTATACCCGGGAACGAGAAGACCAAATGAAACTCAAGTACCCCCAGCTGTTTAAGAAAAATGCAACCACTACTGAGGCTGAGGCTACCGCAGAATTTCGGGACGAAATTCCAAATCAACGGGGGGATGATGTGACACCCTAGGAAAACCAGTAAACAACGCAACTTAACTAGCTTCTTCAATAACCGCGAGCTAAATTTCGAGACGAAATTCTCTTAACAGGGGGAGAATGTGACAACCCTCAAAATCCCATGTATTCCGTACAATTTATTAATAATAATTAATGTGCTTGACGACTGTGTGGAATTACGTAACTGCTTTCTGATATCTGTGTTATATTTACATGTGCTTGTTAACGTACTAGTCTTGTGCAGAAAAGTTACTAAATAGTCCTGTATGCTTTCCTGAGTGTTGGGAATTAAAAATGTTACAAAAAGATGTATATAGGACACTATATGGAATAACTTAGCACTTTAACGAACCGGTATCTAACCGAACAACCGGACATTACCCGGAACACTAAAATATTGTAAAAAGCATTGTTTTTATTTTTCTGAGCTAGTTATGGTTCCCGAACATCATGACACCTCTTACAAAATATCTACTAACTAATATATGTAACTAATACTTAAGATAAAACTAGATTGTAACTATTTAGTTTAACCTATGCTAGACCCCCCCCCCCACCTAATCTATGGCCATCATGGCCCCTACACAACTTTTTTATTTCATTTGTTTATTAGATCATGTCCCCCCCTACATGACACATTACACAAAGGATTTAGTGAAAACTTGGTTATAAGTAATGCATGAAAGGTTTAGTGCTCATTTCTCACATTTCACCAACACACACCAAAACTCTCTCTTCCCTCCTCCCTTGGCTTCGGCTGAACTCACCACCACCATCATCACCTTCATTCAATCTTGCTTTATCCATTCCATTCATAGACAAAGGTGTATTAAGGTGAATCACGAGGTGTGGAACTCGCGGATCATCAAAGACCTTCTTCGTTTGCTATTAACCACCTCATTTCTTCTCTTGATCTTCCCTAGCTTAAAAGCTAGTAGTAAGTGACTCTAAACCTCTTCTTGATCTTGTCTAGAGTGGTTAATAAGAGTTTTGTCGGATAAATCGTGAATACTAAAAATCAAAACTAAAAAGTCTTGCTAGAGTGATGAACTTGTTGGTTAAAGAGTAAATAATGATGAAACATGGTAATACAAGATAAATCTGAAATATATGAGTATTAGTTTGCTGTAAATAACTTATAACCTGTTGTAAATCATTATTAGAATGAAAGGTAATCATATGTGTGCGTTTTAGTAGCCTTTAGACTGATAACAGCTTGCTGATGTGTATTTTCAGCCGCCTTTAACAGGCTGTAAACAGGTCATAAACTTAACGAAAAACCGATATTTTGAATCTAAAATATGTTATTATGAAATACGGTTCTAATGGCACTGGAATCATAATTTTTGGACTCCGTTTACTATTTTTAAAGTGTTAATTTGTAACAGCAACTTAAGCTGAATTTTGACAGCAATAAATGGGTGTTATACTTTCGGTCATAACCTGAGTTTTGTGATGAATCAGACCATGAAATTTGTACAGTAGATGACAACCGATGCATGTGTAATTACCCCACTAGAATTTCGTAAATCGGACACTCGATGAAATTTTTAATAAATTGTTCCGTGGACTGTGGTCAGAAATGCATAAATCTGAGTTCAGTCCGGAATATGATTTTTTATAAAATATTGGTAGTGAACCGGACCCCGATATTTTTACACAATAAAATATGGAATGTTAAAGACATCCTGTAAAAATTTGGGAATTTTTGGAATAATTTAATTATTTTATTCAAAGGCCCGAAAAACAGCCGGTTTTGAATATTAATGCTGAATTGACATAAGTTGTGACTTGCGTGTCTAAATGTCGAGTATGCTATCAGTGAATGATCTAACATGTTATATATGTTATGTGCATTATCGTATGTTTGATTTTGAGTGGGGAATGGATGGGAAACTTAGATGGGCATAAACCGTTAAAACGATGCATGTTGTGTGATAGATACGTGTAGGAACTTTGTGTTCTATTTGAAAGCCACTAAATGACTAACTGGTAAATTATATTAGGACGTGATTGACCGACCTTTGTGACACCTGTGTCACTGTGACCGTCAAACAAATTCCAAACCAATGAAATTTTGTGTTTCATACATGGGATTGTGAAAATATGTGTATCATTGTCACATATCTATTCTTGATCGATTTCGGGCTTTAAATCGCTCTCTGGAAGGTTATACGTGATCTGATGCGTAAATATAGCCAGTTTAATGCAACAAACACTCCGGAACAGTGACATAGGCTTAACATACCTTAAATAACCTTCACATAACTTAGAAATAAGTTTTGGATGGTTTGGTATGTTGAAATCAAGTTTATTCGCTTACAGGGACTAAATTCGACAAACTGCGAAAGTATGCCGATTTGTACTGTAAAGAACAATCCGGAACTTGACCATAAGTTAAACACACCTTAAATATCCTTTACATAGCTTAGAAATAGGCTTTGAGGGGTTCGGTGTGCTAAAATAAACTTTATGCTCATTCAGGGACTAAAAGCGTCAAAAAGTGCACAAGTTTGCATTTTCGCGCATATCTTACGTTCTGAAAATATCCGGACATCTTAAAATTTATGTTATCATTAAAATATTATATTTTAGTGATCGGCATGATAAAATTCCATTCGTCGCTCAATTTGGATCGTTTTTGCGTTCGTTACGACTTTAGTCGTAATTAACCGAACAACACAACCGTACGACCAAACGAACCGACATCCGAGATATTTTTGAGCATATTTTTAGTTCCCTATACCTTAACTTCATTTAGAGCTTTGAAAAGAGGTTAACGGGGCTTAAACGTGCCAAAAAATGGACTCGAATGCATGCAGGGGCCAAAACTGTCAAAAGTGAAACTTGCTGGTCTGCAGGTTCCTTACGGACCGTATGGACCATAGCTTACGGTCCGTAAGCCAGTGCCAGCGACTAGAATCTTGTTTCAGCAACTGTTTGATAGTTTAGGGGTTGTTAATGCAAATTCTTTGTGTGGTGACCAAGTTAACACTTCTCCAAGGCATGCTAGCTGTCCCTAAACACATGTATGGTTGTGATTTATTGCTTAAAGGCCAAGCAAAACACTTGTGATGATCCTAGAGCATCAACACAACTATAAATAGCAAGCCAACCTCCTCAATTCTTTGCTCATTCCTCTCATTTCTCCTCTACTTCTGCTTTGGAGCTCTCTCAATCTGAATTGGGACTTGTCTTCTTTGTAGAAAAGATAGCAAGGACTTGGGTGAGCCTTCTTTCAATCTTTTATTTGCTTTCTAGTCTAAATAGTCAAACAAGTGTTTGACTATCAGTTTGACCAGCCTTTGGTCAATGCAAAGTTCGATTGAACTTTGAAACGTGATTGTAATCACGATAGTTATAATCCTTCGTGATTATAACTGCTGATTACCACGTTAGCTAGTTGTAGTGTCGAGTCAAAGTTTCGGTCAAAATGTGTTTTAGCACGCATTTTGCAACGAAACTACTTTAGGGTATCAAAACACTTTGTTTTGATACCAAATCAGTAGGTTAAACATGTTTTGACATGTTTAACTCGACACTATTAGTTTAGTGCTTGTTTAGGGTCGTAAGGTAAGCGGTCTAAACAACCGCTTAGACTTTCGAACCCGACCCGTTTGGTCGATCTTTAGGATCCGACCAAGCTTAGTTAGTGATCATAGTTGCATAGGGAATAACCTCAGAGGTTATACCATATGATCACATAGGATTTGGTTAGTCATATGCTTGTTAGCTTGTATGCCCATAGGAAATGACCAAAATGCCCTTTTGAAGCTAAAATCCGTATTTTGCCTATGTGAACATATTTTTGACAAGTAATTTGATGTAGTAACATGTTTAGGGATAATTGGGCATGTAAGACTTGACATAGCACATAGATTACCATCCGAACATAGTTTTACGCTAACGACGCCTTATAGTAGCTTATGTTACCATAATGTGTCGAAACGGGTCAAAAGCACTTAGGTAGACTTTCCAATCGGAATGTAAGGTCTATTAAATCATACCATACGAGTTTAATTACTCGTTTGATTTATAGAACCTCGTTCTATCCTACTCTCGATTTAGGTCCGGTTATTTAAATAGTTACCTATATAGGGTGCCGTTTGATTCCCTGATCACTCTAGCTTTGCTTGGTTGTTGTTCAAGACTTCTAAGCACCCTCAGGTGAGTACATAGTCCCCTCTTTTACTGTTTTCAAACTGTTTTGGGGTAGAACACATGTGCCTACTTGATACTTTCATGTTTCCCATGATTTTATATCATATACTTACTATGTTCAATAGTACACTATTAGTACACGATTTCATTATGTTTTGCTATGTATGTTCACTTAACATGCTAGCACATTGATTTCCATATACTACATTTTGTCGCATATGCTCATCCAGCATATGGACACATTGTTTTACATTTTGAACCGTTGTAATCATTTGATCATTTAAACCGTTGTAACCATTTGATCATGTGAACTGTTTGTAACCATTCGACTATGTGAATCATTAGTAACTGTTGATTATGTGAACCGTTTGTAACCGTTGACTAGATGAACCGTTAGACTATGTGAACCGTTGTGATTACTTGACTATATGAACCGTTATGACTACTTCACTATATGAACCGTTTGTGACTACTTGACTATGTGAACCGATTGTAACCGTTGATTGACATGAACCGTTGAAACCTGTTTGAACCGTTGGGTTAGGGAAGTGATTAGGTAACGGGGCGGGTATAATGTGTTAAAAGCATGGTGGATACGCCGCTGGTACTTCCTATATATAAGTGCTTCTAATACATTATATATCGTTGCGTTATCTAGATCACTTGGGCAATGGTAAACAAAACAAAGTTGTAATACAAGGTTTTTCCAACAATATATTACACTATCCGAGTTTTTATTCCAAAAACGATTTACAAATCTGGATTTAATTAAACAAATGTTTTGGAGTTAAGAGTCATGGCTACGAGATTTAATAAACTGTAACCAATTTGATTTGAGTTGGTTAATTGTGTCGCAATACTATACTTTTCAAAACAAGGTTTTTAAATAAGTATTGCAACATGTAAAACGAGCCATGAATCTGAAACTCATACAAAACCTATGTACTCGCCAGCATTTTTATGCTGACGTACCTATTTTCACATGTGTTTCAGGTACAATAGTTGATGATGCTAGATGATGATATTTTTGTACTCTCGCATAGGAATGGACAAGGCCTTAGCGACTTTAAAACTTGAAAGATAATAGTTAGATTTATCTAATTTGTATCAAAACATTTAGTTCAATAATGAAATAAAACAAAACTGTTTAATCCATGGTTGTGAAACAATGATTCTGTTACAACACTCCCCGACGTTTCCGCCACGTTTTGTTGTTTTACGTGGTTGGGGTGTGACAGAAAAGTTGGTATCAGAGCCAATGGTTATAGGGAATTAGGTTATTAGTAATGCTTTGACCTAGACTATAACCTTCCTAGGACCCTAACGCGAGTTTACTTGCGTTTAGTCATAAAACAATACCGTCACCTATCCTTAGGTGATAACCACAACGAGAACACAAAATTCGAATCCGCTTTGAAAACTAATCATCTGTTCTAGGATGATTGATTACTAGGTTTTGAACCCTTTGATATAAGGTTTCGAACCCTTTAAGTTTTCAAAGATCCCGTCAAAGTTTGGGTCTTATAATGTGAACATGTGCGAACTGGAAGGGTGGATACCTGTACCCTGGGTCTTCTGTCTAAGGCTAGAGTGTTCGTACAAATCCGCAGTATCGGACCAGTCACTCTTACCTGGGAACTCTTGGGGTGAGTGTCCACTTATAGGCGAGCATGTCTTCGCGATACATTATATTGACCCGCTTACTTTGATTAGTCACTGTCCCATTTGTTTGCCTTTGGTAACAAACAAATGGTCACAATCTTCATGCGTTGTCATTCTCTTTTGACTATCTTTCGCTTATTTCCTCCTATGCCTTCCATTGTCTTCAAGATGCCTCTTCATCGCAACAACACTCAAATGTCCGAACCAGGCGCTACAATTGCTCAACAAGTAGGCGTCGTACTCCAGAGGACCGATGATTTAGCCATCACCATGACTCGCCTCAGGGATGAAGCCGTGTAAGGGAACTGCTCCTTGGTGCAATCAATGCCACTGATATCACCCGAATCAAATACCCTGTTTCAAATGTACCCACGGTGGACGATGGGGACATTTAGTTAACATGTGTCGCTTTGCGATCCAAAGCAAAGTTGTTAACAATCCTGCTACTACTCAACCTTCAAATTCTGCTTCATATGTCGCCTCGGCATATCTAGCGCCTCAACCTCATGAACTTTCTACCTTGGGTATTGACGTAAGCACGCCTAGTGCAAGGTGTCGGAACATCTCTCGTTACACAAACTCCAAAATCCATGTAGGATCTTTCTATCCTCATAATTAGATCCTTGTGGATGGGTATCGTTCATCGGAGCCCTTAATTGAATTCTTTGTATGATTCAATGTGTACATTACGAATCAATAAGGACAAAGCCGAATTCCTATTAAGATTTTCCTATCTTCATAGATAGATTCTTGAAAATGATTAAAGTGCCAAATGAAATCCACGGATTGGATTCCTGGTGTGCTTTAAATATCTGTGACCAAAGATAACAAATTAAAGGTCAAGTTAATCAATTATGTGATTATGTGTTTATGTGTTCCCTTTTTATGTTTTGTGTAATCCAAATTTTTGTTATCCAAATCCTCGTAGAATCTTCCATATCTTTGTATAAGGGATTCATAGTAGGATATCCAAAGGTACTATCTTAAATCCTTAATGGACTTCTACGTTGGAGTTGAGTCCCTTGGGTTATGAAGTACTATTCCATAATTAGACCCCTTGAGTGGTCTAGTTAAACAGATTGATCCAAAATTCTGGTTAGGAATATCATGTGATGATATAGCTGAAAAGACACCTTGAGTGGTCTAATTAAAAAGATCTATTGTCGATCTAATTAAAAGGACCCTATGGTAGTCTAGCCACACTCATCACATGTTTGATTTTTCATCCCCTACACATTATGAAATGAACTGTGCAGACTGTGCAAGGAATTACGTAATTATGGAGGCCTACATAATTATGGAATTTAGTGCACAGAAACCACAGCGAGTTTTGTCATGCGTCTAGAGTGAACCCTGTTCATTTCCAGTTCTGATGAAGCACCCGTTGAAGAAAAATGAACTAGCTACTCATTTTTCACTTCTGAAAGAATATCTGTTGATGGAAATGAATATCCGTTTGTTTAAATCCTTCATTTCCGTTCTGATGAAGAATCCGTTGAGGAAAATGGATCATCCATTCATTTTCGCTTCTGAAGAATATCTGTTGATGCAAATGAATATCCGTTGATGGAAATGAATATCCGTTTGTTTAAATCCTTCATTTCCGACCTTGACTGTTAGCTATATTTGAGAATCTAACCGAGCAAACCGAGGTGAGTTCACACACTTTCTAAGGCATGGGATTCCCGGTGGTTTGGGAATGGGTTAAAGAATTTAAAACGGAATCTACATATCTTACTTAGGTAGGATATGTACGGCCATCCTCCTCGGGTAGGATGCCAGTATTAATCCTGCGTATTCTCTTTAGGAGAACTACGTACGTTCGTCCTCCTTGTGTAGGACAACAACCTTAAACTTACTAGACAAAACTCTATCATAAGTCCCTCATCTTATATCGACTTAATCGCCGAGGCCAATGGCGAGCGGGTCATTAGTTAATAGCGCTATTAGGTTTAACAAACCTCACACTGTGCCAGTCGGACAGACGTGTACTAATGGACTATGGCAAACCATCAGTGATGATAGACACTGATGTAGGGCACAACTTACTTGCGTAGTAGTCGATATCATACGGTCTAGTAGTTCACATGGGGAAGCCCCCACTAATCATGGACAGGGTATGGGTAATAAAGAATGAACTGGTTAAATTTTCTTCCAACTACGGGGTAACCCCCACGGCAATTACGCCAACGAAAGACAAACCACGTTTTCGGAAACAACTTAAAACTGAACAACCAAACGTGAACTCACTCAACTTTGTTGTTGACTCGTTGTTACATGCCTTACAGGTCGCTAACTACTTGGAGCTTGCACGAGGATGGAGTCGTTGTGGTGTACGGACAGTTGTGTCCAGTGTTTAATTTTTAAATCATCATGAACTTATTAAACCTATGTGTCGGACTTTAAACTTATGAACTGCGAACTTATGTTTTGTGTTTTATGCTTCCGCTGTCTAAATTAAAACTTGGTTAACTAGCTTTTGGTCACCAATCGTATTGTGGTTGGCTTGATTTACTTAAATACGCTGTTCAGTATGATTGGTGGCTCGATCCTGGTCACGTCACGCCTCCAAGCGGTAGTACTCCGCATGGTGGATTTTGGGGGTGTGACAAAACCGAACAAGGAATATAACTTACAAAAATATTCCGGAATTAAACTCATGAGTATATTTTGGTAAACGGTATTTTGGACACCACGAGAACAAAAATATGATTTTTACAATTATTACAAAACTTATATTATATTTTTGACAAGAAGAAATCATATTATTTTTGGGTAAAGAAAAATATATATGTTTTCTTGAATTACTAAAAAATATATTACTTTTGGAGAAAATATATATTTTCTTAAATAAACTTAGAATATATTTTTTTTGGGAGAAAAATGGATTTACAAATGTTTTCTAAAGATAATCTTGAAAATATATTATTTTTGAGGTTTATATGAAAATATAAATATTTTTTGTCAAAAAGAAGTAAAGATAAATTTCCATAAATGATTTCTTAAAAATATATATTTTAAGAATATATATTGGTGAATTTTTATTAGAAATATTATTCCGGAAAAATTAATACAAAATTAAGTATAAGGACACTTAATAAACACTATAAAAATACGTATTCTCATACGTATAAATACACCGGAATACGCCACCGATACTTGGCAAAAATATACAAGGTTAAGAATACGGATATGAATACACCCATCCTTGGGAAGATATCCATGTACAAACACATAAATGTGTCAAGTTAAAATATATTATTTTAACTAATATTGCATAATTTAATAAATATAATTTAAGTTAAAATATTTATTATTTTAACAAATAATTATATACTTTGAAGAAAATATTAAGACACAATGAAATGTAACTCAAGGATACTAATTAAGTCTAAAGTCAAGGCACTACCTATCCGTGTAATAAACCATAGTACGTTTGTAGGTAGTCGTGTGAACAAGTAGCCGCTTTGAGTTACATCGGATTCGATACGCAAGACTGTGAGTTTATGACCCCCTTTTCTTTTAACTGTTTTCTGTTTTATAACTTCGGGGGTGAAATACATGTTACAAATTGTTTACAAACGTTTACATATGGTATGGTTAGCTAAGGAATGAACTGTGAGATTATGTGAGTGGTGGGTACAACGCTTAAGATCATTAATCCTCATAGTAGGAACGAGGGACATGAGTGATAGATCTATTTGGGTGTTGCGAGCCCCACCCATGAGGACCAGGATTTGGCCCATGAGGTGATTATGTCTTCCAGCCCGAAGCCCGGCACAAAATCCACTAGGATTGAGCCTTCCTGCATCATGTCACACATATTAATGGCCTTGCAAACCATTAATCGATATGTTTCCTTGTTTGCTTTCATACCGGTTTACAAATACTTACATACTTACAATGTTTACAAGGATTATTCATGCACACATACAAAACACATGAACTTGCTCAACTTTTGTTGATGTTTTCAAACTACATGTATTTCAGGAAACTAAATGTGGATCTGGCGGGCGTTGCAAGTTTTTCAAGTATTTTCTGAAATAAAAGATGCCATCCTGTGTCGAAGGGTTTGGATTGTGTATCTTATCCTGGATAAGATACATAGTTCAAAGCTTAGCTTTTAGTAGTGTATTTTGTCAAGTCCTTATGGAACTTTAAACAATTTGGATGGTTTGTAATATGAATTTGAAGTCTCGGATTTCTGTTAAACAATGATGGTTGTAACATTTTGAAAATTATTTAGGGATGAAAATCTTGGTTTTCTCATATAGTTGTTTGTTATCGTTGAATGCAATGATATTAAGCAAGTCACACATAATCATGCTTCCGCAAAAGTCAGGGTGTGACAGTTTGGTATCAGAGCTTCGATTGTAGTGAACTAGGATTCTTTCTCGAGTCTAGACTACAATCATTAGGGCTCTCACGAAGATATTTTTACAACATATTTTTCATTGCATACACAAAACGCCCAGATCCATGGAACAAACGTTTTACAAAAGGAAAGACAATAAACACGATTACAATCACAAACCACCAGTCTGCATGTGGTAGACTAGTTAAGATAGAAAATTTTCATGAAGGATAATGTGAATACATGACTGAGTGATAACTATCTTGATTGAATACTAAGTATTAGTGGTTAATATATGTGCACATGCTATGATTGTTATGTTACAAGCATCATGTCATCTTTAGAGAGTGGTGTATCTGACACCCATGACCCTATGGCCATCGTCTCAGATGATGAGATTGCACCTGAGCCAGAGATATTTACGTCAGACACTGAGAGTGATCCTGACATGCTATCTTAGGACGAGGACGACTTCCAGTTGTTCGCGTTGCCCGACTTTGGCGATGATTTACCTCTTGCTGATGGTTTCCCTGACGAGGATCCTTTTGTTATTCCTGTTCCAGTCCATGATCACCTCATCATTGGTCATCCCGATGGTGAACACATTGTGGCTCCGATCCTCGATCCTGTTCCTCTCGTGGTCATTCCTCCTGAGGATTGGCCATTCGATGATTTGTTTGATGATGACGTCGATTTATTTGTTGATGGTCCTCCATTTGACGCTCAGGGTGATGGGGAGATAGATGAGGATGTTGTAGCTGTCCCACCTCCTGAGATTCCTGTCACTGAGATATCCTCTGATTATAGTTTACATTCCGTTTCAAACTCCTTTGAGTCTGTGACATCTTCAGCTTTACGGGCGGCCGGATTGCAGCTTTTTGCTACTGACTCCGATGATGACACTGCTATGTCTGCTGCACCATCTCCTCCACACGACCCCAAGCATGTCCCCGAGCCGGACCCTATTCATTTTGGTCAGCCTGATGTTGCACCTGTTGACCCTGAGCCGATTCCTGCTCATGACCATGTCCCTTTTGGTTTACCAGACATTGCACCTTATTCCTGACCCTGTTCCTGCACATGTTGATCTTCCAGTTGTTGAGCCATTTATTCCTCCACCCGCACCCGCTGATGTTGCTCCTCTCCCTCCTGTAGAGTCCGATGTCCATCATACCGATTTTCCGATTACTTTCTTACAAGACATCCCTGCACCCCGTCCAGGGGAAGGTACTTCAGGCCAACATCCTAGTTACGATCCTTTTGTTTCGGCAGCTTTTCCTCAGATTTCTTAGACTGCACCGTTTGCTCCTTTCACTTCTACACCGCTTGACGAGCCACTCCGATGGTTCCCACCATACTCTATGCTGATCTCAGACCCCTATCATCCCTCCCATTTTGTCGGCTACACACAGGATGAGTTACTTTTATCGCTTCAGCTTCAGTTTGAGGTTTTGAGTCTCAGGGTTTTGGAGCTTGAGCTGACTCCACGTCCCCCACCTTGTCCCTGTCAGTCTACTTTTGTTCCTCCACATTCATCACCGTCTCCTTTTGCGCATCCACCTGCTCCTCTTACTCCTTTTCCAGGTTTTGATGCTCGTTTCCTTACCGTCGAGCAGCAGATCAGTTACTTGCTTCGTCGTGTCTACGAGCTCGAGGAGGAGCTTGCGCATGTTCGCAGCTTGCTTTTCTCCCCTCCTCCTCCACCTCCACCATCAGCATAGCTGGTTTTTGGTTTTATGCAGATTGCATTACTTTTGGTGAGAGCACCACTATTTAGCCGAGATTGTGAAGACTTTTGAAAACCACCTTTTAACCATGTGATTTTTGTATATTGACAGACTTATTTGATAAGGGTAGTGTGACCATGTATCCCTTTTGATGTGATACACTTGTAAACAATGTAACTGTGGTCGGAAATTAATGAAAGCTCAATCGTCATGTTCTCACTAAACACCTTGTTGGGTTACAAATTTATGCTATGATTGTGTTGTTGCATGATTGTTTGATACGATGATTGTTTATACATATGTACCTACGACCTCTAGACAATTACTTAATTATTTAACGAATAATACCTGACCGATCCAATCTTCTTATTAGAAGGAGAATGCCTCCTAGAATGAACAATCAACTGCCCACGACCGAGGCAGAGTTACAAGAGCGGATCTCACAGGCCATCGCACAGCAAGGCCCTTCGCTCCGAACACAGCGGAGGTACCTCAGGGAATAACCCACCTAACGGTAATGTTTAAGTCACCTAAGACACGTTACAATACGTTTGGACATTTCCAAGTGTGCTTTGCTAATGCTCTCTGTGAATGATGTTGCTTGTGTACAGGCTATACCTATAAGCAGTTTTTGGACTGCAAGCCTCTTAACTTCGACGGCACTGGGGGTGTCGTAGCTTTTGTGAGATGGGTTGAGAAGATGGATTCTGTTTTGCGGATGAGTAAATGTGCTCCAGAGCATCAGGTCACGTACATTTCTGGACTGTTTCTAGATGGGGCTCTGTAATGGTGGAACCTTCAGGTTCAGACTTTGGATGAGGCTGCTGCATATGCGTTGACGTGGAATGAATTGAAAGAACTGATGCGAAAGAAGTATTGTTCCTGAGCCGAAATCCAGAAGTTGGAAACTGAATTCTGGAATTTGAAAATGGAAGGTCCTAAAGTAGCTGAGTATGTGCAGAGATTTCATGATTTGTCTCGCGTGGTTCCTTACTTGGTAGAACCGGAGTTTAAGAGGATAGAACGCTTCATCTGGGGTTTGGCACCACAGATTCAGAGCATGGTGACTGCTTCCAAGCCACCAACAATTACTGAGGCAATCGAATTGAGTGTGGCACTGACTGAGGAAGCTGTTAGATTGTGAAAGTTTTCGATTTCTGAAGGAAAGAAGAAAGAGACTCATGTGGAGTCGTCTGGAGAAAACAAGAGAAAATTCACAAACTTCAAGAAAGGTACTCGGGTGAACAACAACCATGCCAACAAGCATAGAGACGCTAATCCGCCAGCTGAGGCGCAAACTGGCGCTGCAGGTGCTGAAAACAAAGGAAAGGGTATATGGGTACCCTACGAAAGTGTGATGTATGTCAGTTTCATCATGTCGGTCAGTGCAGATTTAGGAAGTGTGGTAATAGTGGAAGGAATGGTCATTCTAAGGAAACGTGTTGGGTTGGAGCTGGTCGTGGAAACGGTGGACAAGGAGGAAGTGGTAATGGAAATGGTAATGGTAACCGTGGTGGAAATGGTTATGGGAACAGAAATCAGGGAGGAAACAACAATCGAGGAGGAAATGGAAACAGGAATGGAAATGGAAATCATGCGGGAAATGGAAACCACGGGGGAAATAATAACAACAACCAAGGTGGTAATGGGAATGAACACGGCCAAGGCTGTTATGGTTGCGGTGATGTAGGGCATTTTAAGCGGGATTGCCCAAAGCATAACCAAGCTCGTGGAAGAGTGTTCAACATTGGAGCTAAGGAAGCTCGCCAGGATCTGAACGTGGTTACTGGTACGTTCCCTATTAATCAACATTTTGCATCTGTGCTATTTGATACTGGTGCCGATTATAGCTTCGTATCCCTAGAGTTTAAGAATATACTTGGTTTAGTAGCAAGTAAGTTAGACGCCCCGTACTCGATAGAACTAGCTAATGGAAAGCTAGTAGAAGCCAATGAAGTGATTAGAGGTTGTGTTATAGAGCTTGGAGAGCGTGAGTTTTCGATAGATCTTCTTCCAGTGGAATTGGGAAGCTTCGACGTTGTAGTTGGGATGGATTGGTTGTCGAGTAATCGTGCAGAGATTGTATGCCATGAGAAGATCATTCGTATCCCGATGGCAAATGAAGAGACGATTGTGGTCCACGGGGAGAAGCATGATACGCCTCTACGGATTATTAGTTGCTTGAAAGCACGGAAGTTTCTACGTAAAGGATGTGTTGCCTTCTTGGCTCACGTTGTGGATAAGGAAGCTGAAGAGCCAAAGCTAGAAGATATCCCTGTGGTAAGGGAATATCCTGAAGTCTTCCCCGAAGACTTGCCAGGACTACCTCTTCATCGACAAGTCGAGTTCCACATTGACTTGGTTCCAGGCGCCGCACCTGTAGCCAAGGCACCTTATCAACTTGCGCCTTCAGAGTTGCAAGAGTTATCAACGCAACTTCAAGAGTTGTTGGATAAGGGATTCATAAGGCCGAGTTTCTCACCTTGGGGAGCTCCAGTCCTATTCATCAAGAAGAAGGATGGTGGCTTTCGAATGTGTATCGACTACCGGGAGCTGAACAAGTTAACCATCAAGAATCGGTATCCCTTGCCGAGGATTGATGATTTATTCGACCAACTTCAGGGATCAAGTTACTATTCCAAGATTGATCTTTGATCAGGTTATCACCAGCTGCGGATTCAAGAAGAAAGTATACCAAAGACTGCCTTCAGAACTCGTTATGGACATTACAAGTTTCTAGTGATGTCGTTTAGGTTGACAAATGCACCGGCAGTATTTATGGATTTGATGAACCAGGTTTGCAAGCCATATCTCGATAAATTCGTGATCGTATTTATTGATGATATTCTGATTTATTCGCGAACGAAGGAAGACCATGAGCAACACCTCAGAGCCATCTTAGAGCTGCTAAAGAAGGAGAAACTCTACGCAAAGTTTTCAAAGTGCGAGTTTTGGATACGCGAAGTACAGTTCCCCGGTCACGTGGTAAATGAGAATGGTATTCATGTGGATCCCACCAAGATCGAGGCAATCAAGAACTGGGAAACTCCGAAGACGCCGGCCGAGATCCGGCAGTTTTTGGGTTTAGCAGGGTATTATCGCAGGTTCATAGAGGATTTCTCCAATATAGCTCAACCGTTGACCTCCCTTACTCAAAAGGATAAGAAGTACGAATGGGGAGATAAACAAGAAGAAGCATTTCAGCTGCTTAAGAATAAGCTATGCGATGCACCGATATTATCCCTACCCGAAGGAACCGACGACTTCATGGTATACTGTGACACCTCGCGTCAGGGATTGGGTTGTGTGCTAATGCAACGCTAGAAGGTTATCGCTTATGCTTCATGCCAACTGAAGGTCCATGAGAAGAACTACACCACGCATGATTTGGAGTTAGGCGCAGTGGGGTTCGCTTTGAAGATTTGGCGACATTATCTGTATGGTACTTGATGTACTATTTTTACAGATCACAAGAGCCTTCAGCACATATTCGATCAGAAAGAGCTTAAAATGAGATAGCGACGATGGGTTGAGTTGTTAAATGATTATGACTGCGAGATTAAGTATCATCCAGGAAAGGTGAATGTGGTAGCAGACGCCTTAAGTCGAAAGAAAAGGATCAAGCCCATAAGGGTTAGGGCTTTAGAGATGATTATTCAGACAGACCTCACGTTGCGTATTCGTGCTGCACAAAAAGAAGCTCTTAAGAAAGAGAACGTTAAGGCTGAATATCTCCAAGGAATGGAGAAGAAGTTGGTACTCAATGAGGAAGGAACCTTGTATTTCATAGGACGCATTTGGGTTCCGCTTTATGGTGGTATTAGAGGGGTTATTTTCGATGAAGCTCATAAATCAAGGTACTCGATCCATCCAGGATCGGACAAGATGTACCAAGATCTAAAGGATTACTATTGGTGGCCAAGACTTAAAAGTGATGTTGTTATTTATGTTGGGAAGTGCTTAACTTGTACCAAGGTAAAGGCCGAGTATCAGAAACCCTCAGGTCTCCTGCAACAGCCAGAAATACCCATGTGAAAGTGGGAGCAGATTTCTATGGACTTCATAACGAAGTTACCCAGGACTCCCAGAGGTCATGATACGATTTGGGTAATTGTGGACCGATTGACGAAGTCTGCGCACTTCTTGCCGATTAGAGAAAAGGATAACACTGGTAAGCTAGCTGAGCTTTACCTTAAGGAGATAGTAGCACGTAATGGAGTGCCTATCTCGATTATATCTGACAGAGATGGACGGTTTGTGTCAAGGATTTGGCAATCCTTTCAAGAAGCTTTTGGTTCTCCGTTGAATCTAAGTACAACTTTTCACCCGCAGACGGACGAAAAGAGCGAGAGAACTATTCAGACGCTAGAAGATATGCTACGTGCTTGTGTAATGGATATGGGTGGCAGTTGGGATACTCATCTGCCTCTGGTTGAGTTTTCCTATAACAACAGCTACCATACAAGCATCCAAGCTGCACCGTTCGAGGATCTCTACGGACGTAAGTGTCGATCGTCGTTATGCTGGGCAGATGCAGGTGACAGACAGATGGTTGGTCCCGAACTGGTCCAAGAAACGACTGATAAGATCATGCAGATCTGAGAGCGCATCAAGGCAGCTCGTGATCGACAGAAGAGTTAAGCGGATCAAAGACGAAAACCCTTGGAATTTGAAGTGGCTGATATGGTTTTGTTAAAAGTCTCACCTTGGAAGGGTGTAGCACGCTTTGGGAAGCGTGGAAAGTTAAACCTACGATATATCGGGCCATTCAGGATTCTAGAAAGGGTTGGTATAGTAGCGTACAAGTTTGAGCTACCAGCGGAACTTAATGGTGTTCACGATACATTTCATGTATCTAATCTAAGGAAAAGTCCAACTCAAGAGACAGTGGTCATCCCTGCGGATGAAGTGTATATAGACGATACACTCCACTTCACAGAAGAACCCGTTGAGGTTACCGATTGGAAGGTTAACAAGACTCAGAGGAGTAGTGTTAAGCTTGTCAAGGTTCGTTGGAATGCACGTCACGGCCCAGAGTTTACTTGGGAGCGTGAAGATCGTAAGAAGGCAAAATATCCACATTTGTTCCCTAACTCCCCTGCAGCTAATACCGTTGCTTAAAATTTCGGGACGAAATTTTCTTAACAGGGGGAGAATGTGACAACTGTCAAAATTCCAGGTATCCATACATTTATTAAACAGTAATTAGTGACTTAATGACTGTGCTGATTTGACATTAATGACATGATTGATTTTTTATAATTGTTATTATACATACATGTGCATCATATATTGCAAAATGTCATATCATTATTGCATGCAACACTTATTGATTCAAATGATGCACGAGACAGAGATAGCACAGTTATCAGACAAATCAGAAAAATGCTGACGGAATTCAGTACATAGACAGACATGGTATTGAGACACAGAATGAGCTAGAAACCAGTAGTTACACTAGTATAGTGTGTAGGAAAGTATGGATCATAAAACTGCCTTCGTAGAGATAGTTTAAGTGCCGGAAATTGCCTAAAACTCACATAAATTGCTGAATTCAGCAAAATTCAGCATTTAAACAACTTATTATCATGCAGAAATATGGTTAAATGGTCCAGAATGCTTTCCTAAGTGCCAGAAATCAAAACTGTCACAAAAGGTAACATAAAGCACACTAAAGTGCATAGTTTAGCACCTTAGCGAATCGGTAACCAACCGAACATCCGGACACTACCCGAAACACCAAATTTTCACCAGAAGCATTGTTTTATTATTTCCGAGCTAGTTATGGTCCCCGAACATCATAACACACAATATAACATTATAATAACTTATAACCAAACTAAATCGCTTAGTTTTCAATTATTAACCAAACTAATCTTTACAAGCTACCCTAGACCCCCCCCCCCACTCCTATTTACGGTCACCTTAGGGTGGCCCACTCTTGATTTCATTTGCTTATTATAATGGATCTTGTCTAGAGCTTTTGCTTACATAAGAACCAATAGAATACTACATGTAGGAGGATTATAAGACTAACCACAAGACCTTAACCTTCTCATTTTCACAACATCAAACCAACACCATCTTTCTTCTTCATCTCCCTCTACCTTCGGCCGAGAACACCAAGCACCACCACAACCACCACTTTCACTTCATTCTCATCCACTTTCAAGACATTACAAGGTGTAAGGAGCATAACAAAGGAGCTAGGAGCCGTTGGAAGTGGAAGGACCTCTCTCACAAGATATTAACCACCACATTCATCATCATCTTCATCTTGTGTTCATCCCTAGCCTTGAGCTAGTAGTAAGATCATCTAAATTTCATTTTACATCTTATTTAGTTAGTTAAAAGATGATACAAGAAACTAATCATGAAGAACACTAAATATCAAGAACATAATCTTTAACATAAGACTAATAATCATGATGAATCATGTTGTTTAAGTGTTGTTATGCTTCTTGATTATTGATTGTTTTTGTTAATGATGTTAAACATCATATAAACTTGCTAGATGGTGATTAAAGACATAATCTAGCAAGATAAGAGGATGATCTCATGAAAGATCAAAATGATCATCCATATGTGAAAGCATGAACTTGAAGTATAAAATGTTTTCTTGAAAAATGATGATCAAAGTGTAATATAAATCATGTACGTGGATGATTTCAAAACTAGTTTTCTCAAGAAACTAAGTTAAAATACAAGATTTACATAAACTTGGTTCTTAAAGAAACTAGTCACATTTTTAGTGCTTAATCAAGTGTAGAAACATGTATTTAACAAGAAAAATTCAAGAAGAAATATTTTTAGAAAAATAATTTACAAGTTATAAACATCTAAAATCTTCAAGATTTGATGTTTTTAAATATTTGATGTTTTTAAATATTTTAAGAATATATATTGGTGAATTTTTATTAGAAATATTATTCCAGAAAAATTAATACAAAATTAAGTATAAGGATACTTAATAAACACAATAAAAATACGTATTCTCGTACGTATAAATACACTGGAATACGCCACCGATACTTGGCAAAAATATACAAGGTTAAGAACACGCGTATGAATACACCCATCATTTGGAAGTTATCCATGTACAAACACATAAATGTGTCAAGTTAAAATATATTATTTTAACTAATATTCCAAAATTTAATAAATATAATTTAAGTTAAAATATTTATTATTTTAACAAATAATTATATACTTTGGAGAAAATATTAAGACACAATGAAATGTAACTCAAGGATACTAATTAAGTCTAAAGTCAAGGCACTACCTATCCGTCTAATAAACCATAGTACGTTTGTAGGTAGTCGTGTGAACAAGTAGCCACTTTGAGTTACATCGGATTCGAGATGCAAGACTGTGAGTTCATGTCCCCCTTTTCTTTTAACTGTTTTCAGTTTTATAACTTCGGGGGTGAAGTACATGTTATAAATTGTTTACAAACGTTTACATATGGTATGGTTAGCTAAGGAATGAACTGTTAGATCATGTGAGTGGTGGGTACAACGCTTAAGACCATTAATCCTCGTAGTAGGACCGAGGGACATGAGTGATAGATCTATTTGGGTTTTGCGAGCCCCACCCTTGAGGACTGGGATTTGGCCCATGAGGTGGCTATGTCTTCCAGCCGGAAGCCCGGTACAAAATCCGCTAGGATTGAGCCTTCCTGCATCACGTCACACATATTAATGGCCTTGCAAACCATTAATCGATCTGTTTCCTTGTGTGCTTTCACACCGGTTTACAAATACTTACATACTTACAATATTTACAAGGATTATTCATGCACATACAAAACACATGCACTCGCTCAACTTTTGTTGATGTTTTCAAACTACATGTATTTCAGGAAACTAAATGTGGATCTGGCGGGCGTTGCAAGTTTTTCAAGTATTGTCTGAAATAAAAGATGTCATCCTATGTCAAAGGTTTTGGATTGTGTATCTTATCCTGGATAAGATACATAGTTCAAAGCTTAGCTTTTAGTAGTGTCTTTTGTCAAGTCCTTATGGAACTTTAAACAATTTGGATTGTGACATCTGTGCCTCCATGGCCATCGAACAAATACCAAATCAATGAAATATTGTATTTCATACTTGGGATTTGTGTAAATATGTGTATCATTTGCACATATCAATTCTTGTTTGATTTCAAGCTTTAAATCGCTTTCTGGAAGGTTATACGCAAGCTAATGCGTAAACGTAATCAGTTTAACACGACAAACACTCCAGAATAGTGACATAGGCTTAACATACCTTAAATAACCTTTACATAACTTAGAAATAAGTTTTGGAAGGTTTGGTGTGTCGAAATCAAGTTTATTCGCTTACAGGGACTAATTTCGTCAAACTGCGAAACTATACCGGTTTGTATAGTAACGAACATTCCGGAACTTGATCATAAGTTAAATATTCCCTAAATATCCTTCACATAGCTTAGAAATAGGCTTTGAGGTGTTTGGTGCGCAAAAATAAACTTATTGGTCATTCAGGGACTAAAAGCGTCAAAAAGTGCACAAGTTTGCATTTGCGCGCATATCTTATGTTCTGAATATATCCGGACACCCAAAAATTTATGTAATCATTAAATATTTTATTTTAGTGATTGGCATGATAAAATTCCATTTGTCACTTAATTTGGATCGTTATTGCGTTCGTTACGACTTCCGTCGTAATTAACCGAACAACACAACCGTACGACCAAACGAACCGACATCCGAGATATTTTTGAGCATGTTTTGAGTTCCCAATACTTTAACTTCATTTTAGAGTCTTGAAATGGGGCTAACGGGGCTTAAACATGTCGAAAATGCATCGAAAACCAAGTTTTGGGCATGCAGGGGCTAAAAATGTAAATCTGTCAAAGTCTTAGGCCTGGGGCGTAAGCCCAAGCTTAATTCTTACGCGTGGCGCGAGAGCCTATCAGACAGAAACATTGAATCTGGTCTTTTAGCTCATTTTTGATGGTTTTGATCAATGGTTTTCAATGCTAGGGGCTGGTTTGTGTAGAGAACAAGTCCCCCAATCAGTCCTTAACACATGTATGGCCTAGATCATTCCCTCTTCTCCAAGAAATGATCCTAACGGTTTTGTGAAAACTATATATAGCATGACCCTCTCATTCATTTCCTCACATTTGATCTTAGATTTCTCTAAGTGGTTGTGATGTTTCACTTCCTACCTAAGAAAACTTGGAATCAAATCTATCTGGACCCTTTGTAAGTCCTCTTTCATTCTTTTATTGCTTTCCTAGCTCGAAAGTCAAACATTGTTTGACTTTCAGCTTTGACCACGAGTTGGTCAACAAGAAGTTCGTTTGAACTTCGCAACGTGAGCGTAATCACGATGGTTATAGTCCTTAGTGACTATACCTACTGATTACCACGTTGACTAGGCGTAGTGACGAGTTGTAGTTTCGGTCAAAATGCGCATGTAAGCGTATTTTGCAACCAAACTACTCTTGGTATCAAAACACTTTGTTTTGATATCAAAACCTATTTTCTAACTTAGTTAAGCATGTTTTAACATGCTTAGCTCGTCACTTTTAGTTTAGTGCTTGTTTAGAGTCGTAAGTCAAGCGGTATAAACCACCGCTTAGACTTACGAACTCGACCCGTTTGGTCGATCATTAGGATCCGACCAAGCATGTTTAGTGACCATAATTGCATAGGGAATAACCTTCCGAGGTTATACCTTATGGTCACCTAGTTTAAGTAGTTGTATGATAGGTAGTTTATATGCCTTAGGTAAATTACCAAAATGCCCTTTTCATGCATAATTGGATTTTAAACATATGTAACCCAAATATTTGTCACATAACTGATTATGTAACATAAATAAACATGTTTAGGCATATAATACTTGTCATAGGACTAGTTAGATGTCTCGGACGCGTTTTACGCGCACGACGCGTTAAAGTAGCGTAAGCTACCTAAACGGGTCGTAACGGGTCGAAAGCACTTAGGTTAGGTTTCAATTTAGTATGTAGGCATTGTTAAACCATGTCATATGAGTTCCTATAACTCATTTGGTTTACAAGACCTCATCCTATCCGATCTTCCGACTTAGGTCCGGTTTATTTATATAGTTATTAGGTTGCCGATTGATTCCGTGCTCCCTCTAGCTTTGCTTGGTTGTAGTTCAAAGACCACTAAGCAATCTCAAGTGAGTACATAGTTCCCCTATTTTACTGTTTCGATTGTTTTGGGGTGATTCATATGTGTTAAACGATTTCGATGTTTTAACGATGGTTTTTGAAAACAATTAAAATGGTTTATATTAAATTAATAACGATTTTGATAAAGTGAACAAACTTGTTGGTTGTAATTACATAACGAATAACATTCATTAATTTTGGCCAAACCGACCAGTATTAGGTTATGGTACCATTGGATCTGACAAATCCCGTTATCAGACTGCACCCATGGTTATGTGTGGGTTAGGCGGGTAGCGACCGAATCTGTGATTGTTAATTTACCCTTTGGTGGTTTATTAATGCAAAAGGCGAGATAGTCGAGTCACGAAGGTTTGAATGTTATTAGCGAGACGACCAAAAGTAGTTTCACTATTAAAATGAGTTAAACGATTTTTGGATAAGTTAAACGATTTGAAACGACTTAAACGAGATAAACGATTTGGTTAAACGATTGCTTTTGGGATGTGATTAGATAATGGGACAGGTGTAGCATGATAAAAGCATGGTAGATACGCCGCTGGTACATCTTATATATAAATGCTCTTATCATATTACATTTTGTGTCATTATTTAGTTCACTGGGGAAACAATTTTAAAACGATGTCACACAACGAGGTTTTCAAAATGATATAAACCATACGAGTTTTATTAACAAGTTTTTACGAGATGTTTTACAATTTGATTTGATTAAATAAATGTTTTGGGTTAAGAATCATGGCTACGAGATTTTATAAATTATAACCAACTTGAATTGAGTTGGTTAATTATGTCGCAATACTATATATTTTTTTAAAACAAGGTTTTAGTTAAGTATTGCAACATGCAAACTAGCCATGAATCCGACACTCTCATAAAACCTATGTACTCGCCAGCATTTCTTTGCTGACTTTGTTTTCACATATGTTTTAGGTATTGTTGAATGATGTTGATTGCTAGGATGCATACTCACATAGGACTGGACGAGGCCTTAGTGACTTAATAACAATAATAGACTATGTTTAACTTATTTGTTAGATTTCAAGACGATGTAAATGTTTAACGTTTAATAAAACGAAACTACAAATTTCCGTGTGTTTTGAAACAATGATTCTGTTACAACACTCCCCGATGTTTCCGCCATGATTTGTTGTTTTATCGTGGTCGGGTTGTGACATGGATGGTTTGTAATATGAATTTGAAGTCTCGGATATCTGTTAAACAATGATGGTTGTAACCTTTTGAAACTTATTTAGGGATGAACATCTTGGTTTTATCATATAGTTGTTTGTTATGGTTGAATGCAATGATATTAAGCAAGTCACACATAATCACGCTTCCACAAAAGTCAGGGTGTGACAATATCGCGCAGCATTGCTTGAATACCATGCTAGGTATCAAGCCCGTGGTCCAAGCAAGACGCAACCTGGGACCCGCAAAAAATAGTGTTAGGAAACTTTAAATGAAAGTATTGAAGAAAAAGATGATCAACCTGATCACAAGCAGAAGATAAAGTCAAGAAGTAGCACTAAAAAGGTGTCTACATGATAAAGTGACAAGAAGAAATGAAAGATACATCTTTAACTAAGCATCAGGAAAAGATCAAGACAAAGAAGATAATCAGACAAGGCCATTCTGATGAAGTCTGATGATAAATCTGGTATTTATCATTAGAATCTGGTAAGTCTTATCATTAGAATTTCTGATGATCAAGTTCATCAGAATTCTGGTAAGCTGGTTGTAGGATCGTTTGTATGACCAAATGAGTCGTTCAGAAGAGTTTTTTATCAATACGAGAGGCGGAAACAAACGTATTGATGTTGAATTAGCTTGATATATGTCACACCCCCAAAATCCACACTCGGAGTATCACCGCCTGGAGGCGTGACATGACCAGGATCAAGCCACCAATCATATTGAATAATGATAAATGTAATTCAACCAAACAATATGAAAGGTGTCCCAAAACAAAAGTATAGTTTCAATGTTTAGCGGAAGCATAAATGTAAAACCCAACATAAGTAATAAGTTTGAAATGTCATAAATGTTTAACATGGCATCCACGATCCATGTCCACAATGACCGCGCCTCCCAGTGCAAGCTCCATGTGTACCTATTGACCTGCAAGGCATGTAACAACGAGTCAACAACAAAGTTGAGCGAGTTCACAGTTGATTGCTTAGTTATAGTATATGTTTCGTAATTCACATGTTCCTTTTGTAAACCATGTATCGTATTTATTTGTATCGCGGCCTTCCAGGCATGTTTGCGAAGATTAGTGGGGGTTTCCCATGTATTCTAGACTAGTTGTATTTGTATCGCGGCCCTCCAGGCATGTTTGCGAAGATTAGTATTCGTATCGCGGCCATTCCAGGCATGTGTGCGAAGATTAGTGGGGGCTTCCCATGTGTTACTAGTCTAGCTGTATCTATAAGTGACCTTCCCCTAACGAGGTCAGTAGTATGTATTCCTGTAACGATGAAAGTACAAGTAATCATTTAACCCCATTCCCAACCCCGGGAATCCCATGCCTTGGTAAGAGTGTGAACTCACCTTGGTTTGCTCGGCAGGTACACAGAAAGGTTACTTGAGCTAGGGGGTCAACCACGTCCTAACATGGTTACCATACAAGTCAGGTCTAGGTTCAAGAAGTGCACGTATGATTACACATAGGTTACAAACATGTATTTAACATGGCAACACATTAACAGTCAAGTATATAACATGCTCATACTTGTGCGTTTCGAAAGATTGGGCTTGCACAAGTCTAACAGCCTTGTGCTATTCACCCATAGAAGCCCAACAATACCCGGCCCAATAAAATATAAGCAGTCCAGCATGTAAACGGCCCAAACAATTAAGAAGTCCAACAGTATGCTCGGCCTAAATAGTGATCTTGTGTGACCCGGACGACTTGTGCGACCCGGGCGACTTGTGCGAACCGGATGACTTGTGCGATCCAGTTGGGTTGTGCAAGTGGATATTGGGCTTTAAGGCCCAACAGTCCAATGCTCGTGTGTGGCCCAAGCCTTGTGCGATCGGCACTGTCTTGTGCGATCCACAAGGTCTTGTGCGATCATGCGGCTGCTGATTGTACATGGTGCTTATCTACTTGTATCCCTGTTGTGCGATCGTGTTGTGCGATTGGTCTTGTGCGATCAGGTCTGGTCTTGTGTGACCTGATCTTGTGCGGCCGGGTGGAAACTTGTGCGATCCGTTTTACTATCTGGATATTATGCTAGTCGGTTACAATCATTCAACAGTTTCCAAAATTACCATCTATCAAACAACAGTTTCTAACTATCCATTTATCATACAATCAATCAAATTAAGCATATTCTAGTCGATTCTCATGAACCCTAGATATGAATAAAGCATGAACAAAAACTACAACACTTAAACATATTCTAGTCACGACTATTCAACAATCATTCGAACATGATCATTATTCAACCGTAACATCATCAAGCAAACCACCCGAAGCACAAAGACATAACAGCCGGTTAACACCTATTCGGTTCTAGATCAATAACATGCACATCCGATTAATATGAACTTTTTCAATTACACACATGTGAGCCGATTTCATTAATACTAGGATCCAATCCGTTTATATCATGTTAAATAACAAGATATCTCTAAATCATCATATAAAATACATAGATCATAACATCATCAATATACCATCGATAAACACAAACACTAACCAATTAGAAGGCAACACAAAGGTGATTCAATCAAGAAAGCTTCACGAGATGGCTTCGGCTATGAAGATTGCTGTCGGCTTCAAGAGAGGGAAAGAGAGCGAGTAGAGAACTAGGGTTGTGTGTGTGTGTGTTGTGTTTTACAAGATATGAGGAGTATACCCTTTCTCCTAAGTGTTATGCGTGCAAAAGAGAGTGGGCCGAACCCATCATGGGCTGCCCTTGATCTGAATACAAAGAATATGGCCCGAATGGGCTTGTGCGAGCGGTTCGATTTGTGCGCTTGGGCTCGTTCAATATACATACATTCAATACACATAAACATATAACATATCATTCAATTAATTATCAACGTTCACATAATCACATAACGTTCACATACGTTACATTAATCACAAAGATAGGTTCGAAATACGAGTTGTCACAATATACACTTTAACTGTCTTGTATATTGATATAACAACGTTTTACAGGCTGGAGACACTTCGGCAGCACCTCGGCACTGAAATCAGAACGTTACAAATGAGATCCAGGACACACATATATATAGGGCTCACCATTTCGCATGAAACAGGTTCACACGAAATGACCAGTGCCATTTCGTGCGAAATGGACAAGTTCCATTTCGTGCGAAATGGCCACATCCCATATGTTTCTCAAATTTCTCGAATATTGTGCCCTGATCTATCTAACCTATTACAAGACTCGATACAAGACGAAGTTGACAGACATATGCACCAACAGACTCCCCCTTGGATGTTGACGAAGTCTTCAGTGTCGAGTCTTCAAAGTCTTCAGTCTTTATCAGTCTTCTTGCTCTCTCCAAAGTATCTGACATTGTAAACATCCTTCAAACTCTTCTCTTCTTCTCTCTCACTTTCTCTCTTCCAGGATCTCAATCTGACTCTATCTTTTCTTGATCAGATCTCTTGATTCCTTAAGTTCATCAGCATCAGCAGCTTGTGTGTACAGCAGGATTCAAACCTGGCTCTCTATCATTCAAACTCCCCCTTGAATGTTGATTCATAATCTGTATCTGACTCTTATGTCTTCAGACTCCCCCTTTTGATTGTCACACCCCAACCGATGGCGGAAACATCGGGATGAGACGAACAAATCGCTCAAAAGCATCATAACACTATTTGTGACAATATAGATTAAATCAAATTTCATAAATGACTAAATTCAAATACATTGATTCAAATAAAGACAAATTGCAACAAACATGGTTTATTATTAAAATGGGTATCTAGTCCATCCTAACTTGATTCTTCAACATCTTGACTGTCAACCTGCAACATGTATTAAAATAGAGTTTCAATGCAAAAGCAAAGAGCGAGTATACAAGTTTGTTTACATAGCATAATAGAATAAAAACTCATATCCAACATGAACATAACAAAATAGTTTCAACGTGCTAGTTTACGTAGTCCAAGTGATAGCCCAAGTTTCCCAATGCGTTAAAGTACCTAACCCAAAGTTTCACGGGAGGTTGATATGTCTCCTCCTAACAATACCCCAAAGACTAACGGGGAGGTGCATTACTCCTATAGCGCTACTATTGTTAAAGCGGAACTACACACAAGAATTAAACGTTCACATAGCACAAAATAGTCTCAAGATTCACAAGTTTCATGTTTCATGTTTAAATGGATAGAGTAAGTTTCAAATAAGTTTCAAGTGTCATGTGCATTTAATATAGAATACATGTTGCACCCAAAGTGTTAAAAGTGAAAATGGGTTCGAGTATACTCACATAATTGCTAAGTCTTCCGATTATCCAAGTGTTGACGAGCGTAAAAGATTTGGAGGGTGGAACACCGAGGTCACCCTATATGGGCAAACGTAGGTGTATGAGTAATCGGGATTACGACAGAGGATTTGAAGCGGAATATAAAGTGTAACTAGTTAATATAAATCTGTATATATATAAATACAAATACGTATATTTTATATAGTTTAGGTAATATTTTAAAATTAATTCTTTCAAAAGTATTGTTGAAACATTGTCCAAAAATAAATATAATTATGCATTATATCTATTTTATATATAAAAAAAATTAGTCGAATTGATAGGTTTTGTTTTTATAAAATTTACACATTTTATTTCACGGATCTTACGAAAAACGGGCAGAGTTTCCTCTGTTTTTGGGCGATCCCGACAACCAAAGTGTCGATATAAATCTCAAAATTCAACAACAAAACAACATATAATTATACATACTTCTATGTATTCTTTTATAACAAAAAAAAATATATAAAGCGGTTTTGTGTTAACGAGAGGTATAAAACAATATAATTGGAATATTTACGTCATTGAACTACCGAGTGCATCGAGACCTCAGTTGACCAAGTTTGACCAGGTTTGACCCGGGCATCGAACCGAACCTGCTGAACCGAAATAAGAATCAAACCACCATTCATCGGATTTAACGAAAATGGTAGTAACCAACTGAAAGAAAAGAAAGATTACCGATTGAACTCGACTGAACCGGATCTGAACCAAATCGATCCGAATCTGAACCGAACTGCGTGAGTCGAAACAAACCGAGAACCAAAACTGAATCGGAGCTAAGCTGAGCCAAGATCCAAACCAAACTGAGTCGAAACACGAACCAGACTCGACAGCAAAACTGATCGGGTTGACTGTTTAATCAGCCTTGACTCGACAAAACCCGATCAAGTCTGAAACGAACCTGAAACCAATCCAAAGGCAGAATCTGATTTCAAAATGAAAGTGAAACTTAAACAAATAAAAATTCGAACCAGGTACTAACCTGAACCGAGACAACTAAACCTGATGTTGATCGTCACTCGAACAAAACATCGAATATGAATTACCACCTGACCCGAACCGGAACCGAGACAAGGCAAACTCAAACCGGAGTTAACCCAATCTGGAACCAGCAGACGTGACCACCACCGCTTCTCCAGCCGTCGGCTACCACCATCACTGACGCCGTCAATCAGCGTCGCACTGACCGGAGACACGCAACTTCCTGAAACGAAAACGAAAAGGAAAAAAATAGCTTCTAACTGTAGAGTTGAACCGCCGATCTGAGCAAGAACGAAGAGGAGACACGCTTACCGGAGAGGAGATCGAGAACACGGTCGCCGGAGAAAACCACCGTCGCTACTGCCGCTGTGGTCGTCGGGACGGTGCTGGTCGCCGGACATCTTCACGGGAGAGGTAGGAGAGGGGTATGGCTGAGGTTTAAGGTGTAAACCTCCTTTTGTGTTGCAGAGGTAGATCGAGAGGGAAAGGGGAGTGAAGGAGAGAGTCTGTTGTGGGTGGGCGTGAATGGTTTTAGGGTTTCCAAGTGGAGAAGGAAGATGGAGGTATTTGAGTGTTTATGTGTGTGTTGGAGTTGCAGACAAAAGGAAACAAGAGGATCTTCATATGCGGCTGAAGTAAGAATGAATATTAGGGTTTTCTACTCTTTAATACATAGGGTTAATTTAGTTAGTGGATTTTGGGCTTGGGCCCACGGCCCATCTCGAGTGATTAAGCGGCCCGAAAGTTCCTACGAACTCGCTTTCAAAACCCGATCGTCGTAGAGCGTTGTATAATTTTATTTTAAAAGTTTAAAATACGTGAAATAATGCCGGTGCTCGATATTTGTCGCGTTCGCTTGTCGATCGCGTAAAAAGCGTAGTTTTCCGTTTCTAAACCGTTTTTCGCTCAGATTTCCACTGCGTTTCTAAAAATAGGAAACGAAACATGAATTTTATAAAAACATGAGATTACGGAAATACGAGGCGTTACAGTCTCCCCTCCTTTAGGAAATTTCGTCCCGAAATTTATTCGAGAGGAAGACTTGAAAGGATTCTGGCAAACAGAAAGGTTTGTTTAAAATTGAGGTTGTATGGAGGGCAACGAAGAATAATGGAGATATAAGGGTGAGCGATTGATCTAATAGATGATTATGGGTATAAGGATAGCATAAGTATCGAGTAGACAAAAGTAGTCTTAAGGATAAGGTCTCGTCGCGGATAATCGGATATAAAGCGTTCGTGAGTTGTTTATAGCTTGTATTAGGTCCAAAAAGGTCTGCAAAACACTGAATTTCTCACGGCACGTTTTACGAGAGTTTGGTAACATGGTGAAAACACTTATATATAGGAAGTACCAACGGCGTATCCACCATGTTTTGACCACATTACGTCCGTTTCATATTCAGTGTCATGTTACGTTCCGTGTCTTACCATAAGCAGTAGCACACTCTATGGTCCTCATACGTCCATTACTATAATCCCGTGTGCACCCGCGATTATACCAATCGTCGCATGATTCACATAGCTTGTACTAGTTGTGTATGAATCAAGGTATACATAAATTTTGAAAATATGTTTGTGTGTGTAAAGAAATGTAGCATATAAGCATGTTTACGTTCCAAATAGTATAAGTCCAACGTAAGCGAATCCTTCGGGTTTCGCCCGTGTACATGTGCGAATGTATAAATTCTGAGTACAAGGCATGAGCATAGTATAAGTTTAAATTTGAACACGCACGTGAGCATAAACACAAAACTATGAGTAAAAGTATAAGCATAACGTGTATTAAAAATGGGCATAAATGTGAACACAATTTGAGCACAAACGAATGACGTGAGTATAGACACAATTCGTATGAATGAGAGTACAAACAAAAGTACGAGTATAACCAGAATCTTATAAACGTGAGTATAAATGCGAGTACGGATATAACGTAAATCGTATAAACGGGAGTATAAATGCGAGTACGAGTAGAACATAAATCATATAAATGAGAGTATAAACACGAGTACGAGTATAACATAAATCGTATAAACGATAGTATAAATGCGAGTACGAGTATAACATAGATCGTATAAATGAGAGTATAAACACGAGTACGAGTATAACATAAGTCGTATAAACGAGAGTATAAATGCGAGTACGAGTACAACATAAATCGTATAAATGAGAGTATAAACACAAGTACGAGTGTGAATACGAGTATAAATATGAGTATAAACACAAGATGCATGAGTATGAATGTAAATGGGAAAAAAAATTAAGTGTAAAACATGAATGTTTAAGTATGAATAAAATACATGTGTATGAGTATAAGTGTAACAAAGTTGTAAAAGTGCAAATGAAAACATAACTCGTATGAATATGAATACGAATGTAGTATAGACATGAATGTAAGGACAATGTAAATGTATAATTGTGAGTGTGTGCATACACGTAAAACGTATGAATTTTGAATCACGAGTATAACATAAATGTGTAAGTGTGAACATAAGTAAAGGCATAGAATGTATAAGTATGGATGTAGGAAATAATGATTTTATTCACAGTATAAATCGAAATGCACGAGTGTATGCGCGTAAAAGGTTAAAAGTTTTGAGTATGAAAGAAAAGGGAGTATAAATCATCCATTGACTATGTAAATTTTACTTTGTAGACGAATGGGAATGCTACTATGGTTTTAGAAGAATTTATATAGTCGAAATTATCGGTTCCTACGAAGTTTCCTTACCCACGTGTTTTGAATTTAATTGACGTATCGAGTGAGATTTGAAAAGTTCTAGGGTTTAATAAGTTTGTATCGTTTTAAATAACTTTGTATATAAACAATTTTGAAGTGTATAGATTCTTGAGAAAAAAATTGATCCCTAGAAAAGAAATTTGGTGCATGAACTTAGTGATTATTGAAAGCGTCTTTTAATAAAATGTTTTGTTGATTTTGAAAGAAGTTCTAGTAAATGTTTGAATAAAGTTTTTAATGTTTTATAGACGTGTGCAAAAAGGGTTGGTTGATTCCTGATTGAAAATAAAAATCCCTAGTTTAATGTTGTGAGGTGGGCGTGTTTTAATAATTATGTTGAATGCGAAATTTCGTTTTGACTGTCTAAGTTGATGAGTAGCATTTCGTGAAATTTCGAATGTTGAAGAACAAGCGTCTATGGAAAAGTTAAGAATTTCATGTGTGTGAGCTATATGAAAATAGTTTGTAGGATAAGAAATTCACTCATATAAACAATGCATCTTGAAATAATTAGGGATTTGACCGATGTTAAACGATTTAGATATAAACATAATCGTATTTACATAAAATAATCTATTAAAAGAAAGCATTGGTAACGATCACCTAGGTAAGGGAATCACCCCTAATCAGTTGGTGAGGTCGTTGTAAGATGAGAAAGGAAGCGGAGTTAATCGTCAAGGTGAGGAAATCACTCCTATCTCGATGATATGTCTTCACTCGTTGTTACAAAAGTGTAATTAAAATTAAGTGAAATTATGCATGCTAATGATGTATAATCGTATGATGTATGCGCAAAAGTGAAATCTTAAAAATGGTTCAAAATTGACAAGAAAGACTTTCATCATAAAAGATCGAAGATAATAAAGCGTACATTTGATAAAAAGAAACTTGGATGGTTCCAAAACGGAACATTGACTAACCAAAGTGGTCGAAAGGTCCTTTGAATCTGAGAGCAGGCTTTGGCCTAATAGGTGGTATACTCTCGCCGACAAGTCGGTTAACGGTATTCACCCTTCTGGTTACTACATGCCCCAATTCAATCGAAAATTCGAGACTTGGCGAGATTTATGTAAAATCAAGGAGTGGGACTAGTCGACTAGGTGCGGGTTTCACCCCTAGCTTGACGAGTTCGTACCCTAAGTGTGGTTGGTACTCGTTGGGCCGAAATTTAATTTCGACACGTTAACGAGGGTCCACTAGAAATTGGATTTGAAATTTGACATTTGAAATTTCCATTAAGATGTGGATTTCACTCCTAACTTAATGGTGTAATTTCGTGCAAAAATAGAATCAAACAGGGTGAAAGTCGTTTACCAAATTGTGGGTTTCACGCCTATTTTGGTAAACTCGTCTCGTTCGTACAATACGAGTGTTTTCGAGTTTAAGGAAAATCGAGTAAAATGCTTTAGAAAAGGGGAGTATGTTAAAGGAATACGAAAACAAGTGTAAACACATAAGAATGCACATCCAGAACGGTACATAAAGAATAGGACAATAAAACAAGTACCAACACATAGAGAAATATGCTAAGAATACACATATAGAATCGAACAACGGAACAAGTATTAACACATAATAAAACAAGTATAGTATGTGAAGTGTTAACACATAAGTGACATATAGGTTTGAAAGATGAAAAGAGAATAAATAAAGGCAAATAAGATAGCATGCAGGTAGTTTCAAGCAAAACATGAGAATAAAGCTCTAAAACTATAGACTAGGTTAAAGCATTCCTACTTTTCCTAATTCCCTATAGTTATGGCTCTGATACCAATCTGTCACACCCCAACCGATGGCGGAAACATCGGGATGAGACGAACAAATCGCTCAAAAGCATCATAACACTATTTGTGACAATATAGATTAAATCAAATTTCATAAATGACTAAATTCAAATACATTGATTCAAATAAAGACAAATTGCAACAAACATGGTTTATTATTAAAATGGGTATCTAGTCCATCCTAACTTGATTCTTCAACATCTTGACTGTCAACCTGCAACATGTATTAAAATAGAGTTTCAATGCAAAAGCAAAGAGCGAGTATACAAGTTTGTTTACATAGCATAATAGAATAAAAACTCATATCCAACATGAACATAACAAAATAGTTTCAACGTGCTAGTTTACGTAGTCCAAGTGATAGCCCAAGTTTCCCAATGCGTTAAAGTACCTAACCCAAAGTTTCACGGGAGGTTGATATGTCTCCTCCTAACAATACCCCAAAGACTAAAGGGGAGGTGCATTACTCCTATAGCGCTACTATTGTTAAAGCGGAACTACACACAAGAATTAAACGTTCACATAGCACAAAATAGTCTCAAGATTCACAAGTTTAATGTTTCATGTTTAAATGGATAGAGTAAGTTTCAAATAAGTTTCAAGTGTCATGTGCGTTTAATATAGAATACATGTTGCACCCAAAGTGTTAAAAGTGAAAATGGGTTCGAGTATACTCACATAATTGCTAAGTCTTCCGATTATCCAAGTGTTGACGAGCGTAAAAGATTTGGAGGGTGGAACACCGAGGTCACCGTATATGGGCAAACGTAGGTGTATGAGTAATCGGGATTACGACAGAGGATTTGAAGCGGAATATAAAGTGTAACTAGTTAATATAAATCTGTATATATATAAATACAAATACGTATATTTTATATAGTTTAGGTAATATTTTAAAATTAATTCTTTCAAAAGTATTGTTGAAACATTGTCCAAAAATAAATATAATTATGCATTATATCTATTTTATATATAAAAAAAATAGTCGAATTGATAGGTTTTGTTTTTATAAAATTTACACGTTTTATTTCACGGATCTTACGAAAAACGGGCAGAGTTTCCTCTGTTTTTGGGCGATCCCGACAACCAAAGTGTCGATGTAAATCTCAAAATTCAACAACAAAACAACATATAATTATACATACTTCTATGTATTCTTTTATAACAAAAAAAAATATATAAAGCGGTTTTGTGTTAACGAGAGGTTTAAAACAATATAATTGGAATATTTACGTCGTTGAACTACCGAGTGCATCGAGACCTCAGTTGACCAAGTTTGACCAGGTTTGACCCGGGCATCGAACCGAACCTGCTGAACCGAAATAAGAATCAAACCACCATTCATCGGATTTAACGAAAATGGTAGTAACCAACTGAAAGAAAAGAAATGAGGGATTACCGATTAAACTCGACTGAACCGGATCTGAACCAAATCGATCCGAATCTGAACCGAACTGCGTGAGTCGAAACAAACCGAGAACCAAAACTGAATCGGAGCTAAGCTGAGCCAAGATCCAAACCAAACTGAGTCGAAACACGAACCAGACTCGACAGCAAAACTGATCGGGTTGACTGTTTAATCAGCCTTGACTCGACAAAAGCCGATCAAGTCTGAAACGAACCTGAAACCAATCCAAAGGCAGAATCTGATTTCAAAATGAAAGTGAAACTTAAACAAATAAAAATTCGAACCAGGTACTAACCTGAACCGAGACAACTAAACCTGATGTTGATCGTCACTCGAACCAAACATCGAATATGAATTACCACCTGACCCGAACCGGAACCGAGACAAGGCAAACTCAAACCGGAGTTAACCCAATCTGGAACCAGCAGACATGACCACTACCGCTTCTCCAGCCGTCGGCTACCACCATCACTGACGCCGTCAATCAGCGTCGCACTGACCGGAGACACGCAACTTCCTGAAACGAAAACGAAAAGGAAAAAAAAATAGCTTCTAACTGTAGAGTTGAACCTCCGATCTGAGCAAGAACGAAGAGGAGACACGCTTACCGGAAAGGAGATCGAGAACACGGTCGCCGGAGAAAACCACCGTCGCTACTGCCGCTGTGGTCGTCGGGACGGTGCTGGTCGCCGGACATCTTCACGGGAGAGGTAGGAGAGGGGTATGGCTGAGGTTTAAGGTGTAAACCTCCTTTTGTGTTGCAGAGGTAGATCGAGAGGGAAAGGGGAGTGAAGGAGAGAGTCTGCTGTGGGTGGGCGTGAATGGTTTTAGGGTTTCCAAGTGGAGAAGGAAGATGGAGGTATTTGAGTGTTTATATGTGTGTTGGAGTTGCAGACAAAAGGAAACAAGAGGATCTTCATATGCGGCTGAAGTAAGAATGAATATTAGGGTTTTCTACTCTTTAATACATAGGGTTAATTTAGTTAGTGGATTTTGGGCTTGGGCCCACGGCCCATCTCGAGTGATTAAGCGGCCCGAAAGTTCCTACGAACTCGCTTTCAAAACCCGATCGTCGTAGAGCGTTGTATAATTTTATTTTAAAAGTTTAAAATACGTGAAATAATGCCGGTGCTCGATATTTGTCGCGTTCGCTTGTCGGTCGCGTAAAAAGCGTAGTTTTCCGTTTTTAAACCGTTTTTCGCTCAGATTTCCACTGCGTTTCTAAAAATAGGAAACGAAACATGAATTTTATAAAAACATGAGATTACGGAAATACGAGGCGTTACATTGATAAGCTGGGACCGCAGTCTGGAATTCACAATCTACAGGCTTTGGATCGGGAACCTGGCTCTTTCAAACCTTTTTCCTGCACAATCTCTACCTCAAAGTAAATTTCACAAATTTAAACTTTGACAAATTTAGAAACCAACTTGTAGATATCGATCCAAATGAATTAACATTTATAATTTCTGATGACCACTTGTAAGAATATCATTTTTCTTATTTCTAAACAAACTCTCCCAAACCTGTTGTTCATCATGTCTAGCACTCGGACTTTAAAATCCGCTCTTCAACATTAGTTGTCGAAAATAAGATGAAATAAAATCTTTTTGATTTTTCAAAATTTTATGCTAAAACACAATCTTTTTGGGTTTTTGTTTTTAATGAAACATAATAAAGAAATATTTACAGACAATATTTTTGTGAGTTTGTGTAAGAAGATCATATCAGTTTTTGAGACAAATCACCAACACCGTTAATCTTTAAACATCTTAAGTTCTAAACAATTCACTTAGATTGTCAGTATATTGATCCACTTAAATTTTCACACAAAGTTCAACTGTTTCGAGATACGAGATTTAGTGTTTTAATTGATTTAAACTTATTCGAGTGTCCCGCCTCAGAATATACTCCCGTATCCAGACTTCTATATTCAGTCTTACAGGTGAGTGTACACTAATGATATCTGTAAATGGGTAATGTGAGACCATGAGAACTCAGGTTAGAACTTCCGTTCAGACAAAGAGATGATGGCTCGTCTTTCGGTGTGTCCCGTTAGGGGATCTTTTCTTCAACAGCACATGATTAGCATTTTTCAATGTTTCATCATTTTTTTATGCTGGGGTGAGCTTTAAGATTAAAGCAGTGCAGAGTATTATACGAGGACTAGGCTATTGCTCCCGCAAAATCAGAAGTCCAGGTATAATACCCCAGATATCATCACGCACAAAGACCTAGTATGTCAGAAATAGAAAGCCCTTCAAACAAGATTTCAGGGGTTACCTATATATCCGAGAGATGTTTCCCACGAAATAAGTAAGTTAAGATATTTAGGTTTATATCTCGAAAACAATCTACTAAATGTATAAAAACCTACTGGCACATCCTTAGTGAGATTGTTTATCACATTTGACTTTCCAATTCTTTAGCGTGCTGTGATAGTCCATTGATATACTATCATTTCCTCTTTTTCACAACAAAAATATTATTGATTTTTATCATGTTTTTGGCTTTATCAACTATTCTAATGTTTTTGGATTTTCTGAAATTCCTTACTCCCCCTAAAATTCAAAACCATTTAAAGAAAATTTGACAAACTGATGTGAATTGCTTCAATTCTCCATTCACTTTGCATAAACAATCAAAACTCCCCCGTCAACAAACTATTTTCCCATTATGATTTCAAAACACTTAAGTTTGTTTTAATTAAAATGGTTTTTCCAGAAAATAAGTTTTGTTGATATTCACAAACCACTTATAGGTTAGGGATTTCATCACATTGTTTTTCAATCATTTGTATGAAAATTAAATCAAGTTCAACTTAATGACCTTGATTAACCACTTGTAAGAACAAAATGTTCACTTATCAACACTACCATTTATAAATTGAAATATGACAATTTTAAATTTTGAGAAAAATGCCGATTCATGCTCCACGATTACCAACTTGGGAGCTCTGGCAAGTCAGGATTTTTATTTAAAAAGATCCACCCAAGCCTGACGGTCCTTGGGTTTCCCAATTTTTTGTTTTAAATTTCTGTTTGACAATGATGGAAAGTTTGCATCATCAATTGTCGACACGGAATCATCATTTTTTACCTCAATTTGTAGCTCCTCTGACTTTGACGAGTCAGTTCATCGCCCGAACGTGGCTCTTCTGACTTTGATGAGTCCGATTCATTGCCAGAAGATGGCTCTTTTGTTTTCAAGAAAACAAATTCATCGCCATCCTTTATTGGAACCCAATCCACACAGGATTTAGGTTTTCCAAATTCATCAACCTGTGACATGAACGACCTTTCACAGTTTCTTTTATATTCAAAAACTTTGATAAAGATTTTATCTGAAAAATTAACTTTCTATGATTTTTTATCAGTTTGATTAGTCAATTTTTCTTTCTTTATCCTCTCTTTTATCCTCAGATTTGTATCTGATGAATTCGTTTTATTTGACTGATCAGTTTTAGTTGAATAAAGCGATTCATCAAAACTTTTATCTGAATCAACAGTTGTACGCGAGGACAAAATCTTTTCAAGATACTCCCTCGCTTTCTTTCTTTTCTTTCTCAATCTATCTTTCTGCCCTTGTGAAAGTTTCACTTTCTGTTCTTTCACTTTCTGTTCTTTGGGCTTTTCCTCAATTTTAACTGAGTTCTTCACCATTTTATGAGATTCAGCCCTCGATCTTCTCTTTGATCTCATTGGACAATCTCTGGCAATATGACCTCTGATTTGACAGTCATAGCATCTTCTTATTTCAAAACTCTTACTCTAGCAGTTAACAGCAATGTATTCTTTATAACCACATTTGTAACACACTCTGTTATCGTACCATTCTCCACTTTTAAACCAAACACTCAAATCATAACACTGATTTGATTTGTAGTACTCATCATTTTTCTGTTTTCTATCATTGTAATGATTTGGCTTTGAAGAATCTTCATCCCATCTTCTCCTGTAATCTTGATTTGACTTTTGAGCACTGTGGTCAAACCTGCACCACTTATTACCAACTTTTATTGAGTTCAAATTTTCAAATTTTTTTGATTTTTTATAAAGATTTGATGATTGAACTGATGATCTTTTATTGTTACTTTGAACATTTTGGGAATTTTGCTTTTGTTTTTGTTCCACATTCTTCTTAAAAGGTTTTTGCGTTGAGCATTCCCCCTTTTCAGTAGATTGTAAAACAGTTTCTTGATATTTTTCTTTTAGTTTCAAAAATATTTTCTTTTTCTCATTTTCATCGTCAAATTTATCATCACAATCTTTAATTATGACTTTGTCATAATTTGTGACATTGTCACTTATTGGAATTTCATTGATCGGTTTTGCACATATATGATTTAGTATTACTGACGAAGTCACAAAACCTTTCAATTTCTTTTCTAACTCACCAATTTTATTTTTAGCATTCTCAACTTCATTTTCAAGTTTAGAGATTTTCTCAAGATGAGAATTTATTGCTTTTTCATTTTCAATTTTATTTTTATCTAAAACAGATTTTTCATTTTCTAAAACTTTTATTTGACTTTGAAATTCTGTTTCTTTTTCTTTTAAAACTTTGTTTTCTAATTTTATCCAAAAAACATCTTCATTTTCTAAAATTTTTATTTTATTTTGAAGATCTTTTTCATTTTCTTTTAAATTTTTGTTTTCCAATGTCAAATTCTCCACATCTTTCAGGAGTTTGACATTGTCTGCTCTAGATTTATCACATTTTGAGCACACAAGTTCAGATCTTGAAGTTTCATTTTTCTCGGATTCTTCATTCTTTGAAATTACCTTTGTCTCTGTCTTGTATGTACCTGCACAAAAACTTTTAACAAAATCAAGAGGATTCATATTTTCATCTATATAACAACCCCTCTTAATATCATATTTCGTAACATTTTTTGCTACAAGACACATATTAACTCTTCTTCTCATTTCAAGAATCACACCCAAACTCATTTTATCTAAGTTCTTTTCTATTTCATTTATCAAACGTTTCTTTTTCTTATTATTTTCATAATTGTGTGTTTTGAGCTCATTAAAGAATTGTCTTAAACAAAACTTTGAGAATCTAGAATCCTTTTTCAGGTTTTTCAAAAATTCATCCCATTCTGAAGGTAACGCGTCTGCAAATTTTGATATCTGTTCAGCATTCGACATCCTTATCTCGTACTGTTTTAAATTTTCAAGTAACTGATCATACTGGTTTTCCAACTCATCCAACGTTTCATGCTTTTTACACAAAAAAAAAAGCATGGATCGCTCGTGGCAACTTTTGCCTTCTTCTCTTTTGGTTTTGGTGGTTCTGCTTTAGCCTTTCTTTTTCCTTTCCCTTTGACGTGCCCATTTCCCTTGGCAACATTTGCTTTGGTGTCGGGGTGATGCCCTTTCTTGCCTCCCTCATTGATCGTTAGAACGGGTAAAGCCTTTTTACCCATTCCCGCTTCGGCCATTTTGAGCATTGCATGAAGTTCAACAATGCTCTTGTCCCATCCATTCATGTTATAGTTCATAACAAAGCTCTTAAATTTCTTTGCTAAAGAGTTGAGGATCAAATCCGTAGCCAACTCTTTAGAGACAGGACATAGCCTTTCAAGGCGATCAATGTGGCTTTTCATCTTAAGGACATAAGATGAGACCGACTGGGTTTCCTCCATTCGACATGCATGAAGCGCTCGAACCGTTTCGAAGCGTTCTACCCTTGCTTGTTGTAGGAACATTTCCTTCAATTGGGTGATCATGTCGTATGCCCCATGATGTTCAAAATCCTTTTGAATCTCGGGAATCATAGTTCCCAACATGAGGCATGAGGCTTGCATGGAGTCCTCGGTATACTTAACCCAATCATTGTAGGCTTCTACATCTTCCTCGTCTGGTTCATCGGGAATAGGATCGTCCAACACATAGGATATCTTCTCTTGCTTGAGAACGATTCTCAAGTTTCGAAACCAATCCATGAAGTTGTTATGGTTGAGACGATCCTTTTTAAGGATGGTTCTTAGTGATAGGTTTCGGACGGTTTGGGTACTCGGGTTTGCATTGTTAGCAGCCATCTACAAAATTTAACAAAGTTCAATTTTAGTATTTTCGATATTAAAATTTTAATCATTAATACCCTTTTATGTCTCATAGACAATTAATAATTAAAATCTACAATCCAACGTTACATTTAAATATTGGTTAGGTGACCTTTATCCCATTATTTAAATTAACAAGGTAGTCAAAGTTTGATGCTTGCAACCCTTTGCAACTTCTAGCCATATGGGATCGGTTAAACATCTTTATGTTTAGTTGGCATGTTTAATACCATCAACACCTTTGTTCCCCATGCTTCGGTGACCCTAAGTTCATGGTTTCCAAATCAAGTCGTCCAACTTATACACACATGTGAGTTTACACATATAAGTGGTTAGGTGACCTTTATCCCACAAACATGGTAACCCCACCTCAAATATACAAGTTCCCTCAAATGTGGTTAGGTGACCTTTATCCCACAAAGAGTTCCCAAGTGATTCGAGTGTTGTATAAAAGGATGGTGTTTGACTTGTTTTATAAAAAGGGGTTTTTATTTTTCAAAATTCTAGTTTAGAAAAATTTTATGTACCATATATTTGCATGCATTCAAATCAATGGTACTTCAGTGAAAACCAATTTTCAAGATTCTTTTAATAAAACCCATTTTATTATAAAATCATTAACTTTTAATAAAATCTTTTATTAACCATTTTAAAGATTTTGTTAAGAACCAATTTTAAGCTTGTTACGGATTATTAGTTGTTAAGCATGCATATCCAAATATCATCTAAACAACCATAAATAAAATAACCATACAAGCACAACACATCTATTAAAAAGGTGCATAACCATAGCCAACTATTTTGACCACACTTGTTAGCCGAAACAAGTGTGTCAAAAGTTCCTTCCTAAAGGGTGAATATAGACACAAATAATGTGTCGTTGAACTCCCACTTGATCCCGCATCCAAATCCTTCAAGTCTTCTTCTTGTGTTGTGATTTCTTCACATTCTTTGGGCTTCCAAGTGTCTTTTATATTCAGCTCCAAACTCCTTTGGACTTCAAAAAATGAGTTTTGGTTATCGGGCTAAAATCTCGTTAAGAACTATGAAGTCCTTTGTGCCCGAAATTGGCAAAAACCAAAACCGCATTTTTGTGTGCATCTTCTTTTACAAAGGTATCCTAATACATTTTTTCTAGTAAAAATAAAATGCACCTAATCTATTTATTTACATACCAAATGAAATAAATAAATTACATATTTTTACAAATGGAAGACAAAAAATAATAATTATTACAACCCATTGAATAATTAAATACAAATCACAAACACAAACATCCAACATGTATTCACATAAGGTCATGGCTAGGTTATGAACACCAGTATATATATATATATATATATATATATATATATATATATAATTCAAGAGCAAAATGGTTTCCCTTTACAACCTACATTTTCGGTCAAGAATGAAAAAACCAAAAAATGTGGGTTTTTGTCCAAACAAAATAAATCATCCACATGACATAATTTTTCAAGATTCCTTTATGCATGTAGGAAATAAATCTTGAAAAAACAAAAGGAAAACCATAGATAAAATTTCATCCATAGGGTTTCTACAAACCCGAAAACCCGAAAATTTTAAATCCGATGAAGCATGCACTCATATAAGCGGCTCTAGATGCCATTGTTGGGTTTTTCACATGTTTATCAAAGTAATTTTATCCGAATAAAATTAAAACCCAGCGGAATATATATTTAAAACATGTTGCTTTATAAGATTTAAAACAATTTTTAAATGCAAAACCCAATAACCGGATCCATATATGACATGCATGCTATCAATATCACAACCATAGGGTGTTTAGAATACTACCATTCAAAGAGCAAGGTGATATGAAGAAGATGATATTCTTGAATGGAAATCTTCAAAGGAGAAGATCTCAAGCTTGCATACCCCAAGCCTCCAACTAACACCTTATGCTGCTAGGATTTCTACACTCGAATATGAACTTGTGAAACTCTCTTGAACAACCCCTTACGGCCGAAAATTAGATAAGTTTTTGCAAGTTCTTGCACTTGAATTTTGTTAGAGAAAAATATGATCATCCATCTTTCAATTTTGTCACACAAAATATATTAAAAGGATGTGAGAGAACTTGCCACCTTGATCAACCAATCATGGACCAACTAACCATGCAAATGCATGTAATGGTATTGGACCAAACTTGTCTTGGAAAGACCATGGGGAAGGGGTGTTGGCGGCCTAGCTTTTATTTTTATTTTTTTTAATTTCAAAAATTTCTTTTAATAATAATTTAAGTCTTATATGATTTTATAACTTTTATAAAATTATAACATCATATGTTATAAGACTTATACTACTTTTATTATGTTATTTAACCCATTAAATAACAAAATAAAATATTCTCTCAAAATAAATTATCCATATAATTTATTAGTTTCTCAAGTGCAATTATTTAGAAAACTAAATATTATAAGTGTTAATATTTATTTGTTTGATCATATCATAAATAAATATTATAGGTGTTTGTCTAGCTTGTTATTAGGTATGACCCGACTTGGATCATAACGTACTAGCCACATCAATTTAGTATGTGTCTTGGGCATACAGACTCCAACAATCTCCCACTTGCACAAGATACATAGAAGATTGATGCAAGTAGTAAATAATGCCTAACAACGGTTTACTACCCCTAATACGTATGACGAAGTGCCATTCAATAACATCGTCCCCTTCAAGTCCCTTACTTGAACATGATTTAGGTAAATCTATCATTTATCCTTTCGTTACAGATGTCATGTCAAATCCAGAGACATAGTGTGATCATTCTCTGTTGATTTAACTTTAGCAAGCCTTAGACATCTTACTCTCCACGAATAAGAGGAACAAATCCCTTCTTGACTACATACGTCTCTCACAATCACCTTGTATCACACCTGAGCTTAGCCTTGTGTACTGTCTTATTAGAGACAGCGAAGAACTAAGTCAAGGTATAATATTTGGTGTATATCAAGACCCAATATGTATCTCAGGTCAGAGGATACTATGATATTCACCTTTACTCAAATTTACTTATGATCAATCACAAATGATTCCATGCAGTAACATTTGAGAGTGGGTCAGTCCAATATTTGTATCCCACAAATATCTATGAACTTTGGCAGCAACACTTTGCTCTATATTCATACCTAATGAATATCCACCAATCCAAGTTCATAATAGTCTTACATTCATATTTGTTCCCACAAGTATGATCGACTACGGACATTTAGAATAATTAATTTATTCACAGATTTAAACATGCTAAAATGGAACATAACTCAAAATACCATAAAAGAGGTAAGATAACAATTGTTCCAATATCCAAATACAAAATAGATCAAATCCAATCACTAGAATATCGAAGTCCTAAGGCACAAGTATGACCCTCATGTTTTGGCCGTTCAAGGAGCTTCGTGAGTGGATCCGTAATGTTTTGTTCGGTGTGAACTTTGCGAATACATATCTTTCCTTTTTCAACTTCATCCCTTATGTATTTGAATCTCCGCTCAATATGCCTAGTCTTTTGGTGTGCACGAGGTTCCTTGATTTGAGCAACCGTACCCTCGTTATCACAAAAGATCTCTAGGGGATCTTGAATGGTAGGGACTACCCCTAGGTCGGCAATGAACTTCTTTAACCATGCAGCTTCTTGCGCTGCCAATGAAGCGGCGATGTCTTCTGATTCTGTAGTGGACAATGCTACAACATCCTATTTCGAGCTCTTCCAAGAGACTGCAGCTCCATTCAAAAGGAAGACATACCCAGATTGTGATAGAGAACCATCTCGATCAGTTTGGAAACTCGCATCAGTGTAACCCTTTACAACGAGTTCCTCTTCACCAGATCCATATATTAGAAACATATCCTTAGTCCTCCTAAGGTATTTCAATATGCTCTTAACAGCCATCCGATGACTGATACCTGGATTTTGCCGGTATCTACTTGTCATGCTTAATGCGCATGACACGTCCGGTCTAGTGCATATCATTGCATACATTATGGATCCTATAGCAGAAGCATATGGGATTCCTTTCATTCTTTCTTGCTCATCCTTTGAGCTTGGACATTGAGTCACATTCAATACTGTCCCCTTTTGAATAGGTACCAAACCTTTCTTAAAGTTCTCCATCTTGAACCTTTTCAAGACTTTGTCAATGTATGCACTTTGGTTTAAACCTATCAAGCGCCTTGATCTATCCCTGTAGATCTTTATTCCCAAAATATAGGCGGCTTCTCCAAGATCTTTAATGGAAAAACATCTTCCAAGCCAGGCTTTTACACCTTCCATGGTTGGAATGTCATTTCCAAATAGTAGAATGTCATCGACATACAATACTAAGAAAGTGACGGTGCTCCCACTAGCTTTCTTATACACACAAGCTTCATCGTCGTTCTTGATGAACCCAAAATTCCTAATTTCTTCATCAAAACGGTGATTCCATCTTCTCGATGCTTATTTCAATCCATAGATTGATTTCTGTAACTTGCACACTTTGTTAGGATGTTTTGGATCGACAAAACCTTCAGGCTGAACCATATAGACATCTTCATCAAGATATCCATTGAGGAAAGCCGTTTTAACATCCATTTCCAAATCTCATAGTCATAATATGCAGCTATGGCAAATAGTATCCTAATCGACTTTAGCATCGCCACGGGCGAGAAGGTCTCATCATGATCAACCCCTTGAGTTTGAGTGAAACCGTTTGCTACAAGTCACGCTTTATAAGTATCTAAGTTACTATGCATATCCGTTTTCTTCTTGAAAACCCACTTATTTCCAACTTGTTGGTCCCTCTGATGGGATCTTCCTGTTCGTAAATGTAGTTGAATCGTAAAGTGATCAATGCGCGGAATTCATGTAATCACATAGCAGATATACAAAGACAATATTCTACTCTGAATCACCGTCTGAGATTCTATTGAATGATGTGAAAGTATACAGGAACCAGAAAGAACTCAGACATACAAAAGGTAGGTTGCAAGTGAAAGTGTCAAAAGGTTCTAAATAAACTAACCTACCGGCTATTTATAGGCAAGGACAGAATAAGAGAGTGCTGGCCGATCGGCTGAACATCCTAACCAATCAAGTAGCCTGCTCGATCGGCCGGGCTGTCCGATCGGCTGGGCTAGCCGATCGGCTGGCATCAACAGCACTTAACAAAAACTTCACCGATTCTGTCCTGCTTTACATACAAACAAACAAAACATACACACAACTATACAAAATACGACTACATGTTGACGGAAGCTACAGACGTTATTGCACTAATAGACTCCCCCTCGGATGTAGCTGTAGTTCCTTCCAACATAGTCTTTATTTCCTCCTGTTGCGTCTCCTTTCTTTAGCTTTTTGTCTTCTCTGTTCAGCTCGCTCTTCTAACATTTTCCTTCTTTTATGCCTTCCCTCATTTATCCACCACTTTCGGTATTCTGGGTCGCCATCACGCTTTCGATCCCACTTTGGAATTTTGTTCTCTTCAGATTCAATAGGCGTTTGATCTGTAGGTGGCACATGCCCAAGTTTTCTTCTTCCCCTCTCTGCAGCCTTTTTAGCTATCTCTTTTTGTCTTTGACTTCGCTTGTATACCTTCAAAAATTCATCAACTTCAAGATCTCTCCATTTTGTCTTCCAATTTTTCCCTGAGTTGATTTCTTTTGCGAAGCAAACATCTATCACACCTTGATACTGCATAGCTATCTCTTTGTCTTTCTTATCATAGATTATCTTATTAACAAATAGACAATCTATATCTTTCTTCGAACAGTTGACCAGCCACATAGGATCCAAAATACTTATTCTTCGTCCTTCTCCAGTGGTCTTGTCATACAAAGAAATAACTGCTTCAGCTGTAGAGGGATTATACAGCCAAGCTTGAAATAGATCGTAGAAATCTTGTTCAATGGCTCTGAGTGGCATATTCTTCAAACATCTTGGAGGCTTTACATCCAACGTAATGTCTTTTTCTCCACTCTCCAAGTAAGTAACAATCTGTTTCGGATATTGTGGTTTCCAATCTGGATAATTATTCTTTGCTTGCCATTTTATGTAATTCCACAAATCTTGATCTCGTTCTCGAACTTCTGGACCGTAGTAGTATTGCTTGATATTCTTTGTAACCACCAACTCATCTACGTCCCACCAGGGTAAAGTAGCTATATCAGCTAAGAATTCAAAGTATTGTACACCCTGCTCCCTTCTAATTGCATAAACTTTCAAGTCGTCCAGATATCCCCAGGATAGAATATCTCCCCAAGAAAGATCTTTGTTATGAGTAAAGTATTGAAGAGCCCTGAGAATCTTTCTTTCTTTCGGCATATTCTTGAACCATCGTTTTCTTTCTTCAGCTATTATTTCTCTAGGAACTGGTTCAGGAATATCTGCTGTACCAACCCTTTCTTCAATCTTTCTTCTCAACTCGTCTTCATTCTTTTCTTGAAACAACTCTGTGAAAGTAGGGAATGCAACATCTTCACCTTCATAATGAAAATCCACCCTATCTTCTTCTGAATCAGATGCGCTTTCAACAATCACTTCATCATAATGATCAGCTTCATGAGGGTATCTAGGCTCGAAATCCTTTACAGGAGAATGAGGAATTTCATCTTCGATATCAAATTTAAATTTTCCATCTTCCAAACCCAATTCCTCTAACATTTCAGCCCCTGTTCTTTTAACCTTTACCTCTCCTTGTTGTTTACCACATAAGTAAATGACAGTAGGGTTAGAAAGAAGTACCTGATCAACAGGTTGTTTTCCAGATGATGATGCTTCATGATCAACTTCATCCTCCTGCTCATTTATTTCATTATTCATCAGCTCATCCACTCTTTCTTGAACATTTGGTTCACTGATTAATAATCCCGAAGCACCTTGATCATTGTCGTCATCTCCTTTGTCATCTTTAACAGACTTATCATCAGTTTTATCATCTTTATCATCAGATTCATCTTTATCATCAGAATCATCTTTATCTTCTTCTTCATCATCTCCAAACAACTCTCTATCAGAATCTTCATCCACAATCTCTCCACGTGCTATCCTTCCTTTTCTTTTTAGATCCATGAACTTTAGCAACTTTGCCACTTCTTTAGAATTATATGGCACAGGGTAAGCATTTCCAACTAACACAAATTTGTCAGTTGTATACTCCAGCAGTAGAACTTCCCTTGCTCTTCTTCTTCTTTGAATAATTTCAACTCTTCGAAGGACATTTTCAGCAATAATAGGCTCAGAAGGTTCACCAACAATTAAGTATTCTGGTTCATGAGGCTCTTCAGCTTCAGCTTCAACCATCTCTTGATCATCTTCAACAATTTCTTGTTCTTGAACCTCAACCTCTTCAGTCATTTCAATATCAAGTTGCGAAGAAGAACCTCCAACCTCTGGTTGACTTGAAGATGCATCAACTATCTCAACCTCTTCAACTACCCCTTTGTTCTTTAGGTTTGCTTCTTCAGCCATTTGACGTTCACGCTCCAATCTTCTTTCATTAGCTCTCATCACATCAATTTCATCAAATGCAGCATGAATGTTCATCTTTAAATGACTTTCAACCACAGCAACTAGCATCTGAAGTTGTTGATCTTTCATTACTTTATCAGCTTTCATAGCCTCCATCTCTAATTTCATTGCCTTCATTTCATTAGATGAAACTTCACTTATCTCATTAAGAAGCTGATTTAACGTTTGATTCACATTCTCCAGATCCTTTGTCTTGGCATTCAAAGAAGATATCTCTTGTGTTAATGACTCAAACACTTTAGAATTACCCTCGGCCTCATTCTTCATTTGATTCATTCTTTTCTCCTTTTCAACCAATGCTGCAACTATTTTATCGTGAGCTTCTATCAATTCATCAATTTGACTTCTCAGCATGTTACATTCTTCCTCAGCTTTTGCTTTCTCTTTTTCCAGTTCTTTATCTTTCTTAGTTAGATCTTTAACCGCCTGATCATTAAACATATCACTTTCACCTTCAGGCATATCTTCAGAGAAAATACCAGTAGCCGAGCCAATATTATCAAAATCAAAGTTAAAGTCTTCTACTTTCTGTCGTGATGACTGGGGAATCTCTTGTTGAGCAGGTTTTGGACTAGCAGCTCTGAATCCAGTGATCTCTACATAATCATCATCATCTGTCTTCTTTTCTGTTTCCACAACTGGAACTTCTTTTGTTTTCACCTCCGATTCTTTTGGAACATCAACACTTGGTGATTTTTCTTTCTGAACATGTTGAGCTGCCTTTCCTTCCTTATCTTTCTGTGACTCAGCTCCTGATTTCTTTGATCTGACATTTCTGGGAATTGCACCCACTGGAGCTGCCTTTCGTTTCTTTCTCTGTCTCTTTGACTTTTCAGGATCATAAGGAGAATCTTCTTCATCTGAACCCTTTTGTTTCTTTGACGGTCTTTTCTTCAACTGAACTTTTCCTTTACCAACAGTTTTAGGAATTAATTCAGATTCAGATTGAGTAGCTTCAGAATCTCCATCACTTGAACTCCTTAAAGCTTCTGTATCGGGTTGACCCTTTGTAACCTTTTCAGAATGAACACTTGTTCCTTGAGCTTGTTGTGCTGCAACTTCTTCGTTCCTTTTCAAATAGCTTTCCAAAGATTGCTTTAACAAATCAGCACCTTGTTCAATCACCACAGATGGCTCTAGAACTGTCTCATCCACTAGTTTCTTCTGCGGCTCTCCAGAAGATCCCTTTTCTCCTTCTTTAGGAATAACAACCGCAGGGGATGACTTAGGTGTCCTTTTCCTTTTTCCATCTCTAACATGCCACCACCTAGTCTTTTTCTCAACCATCTCATTCATCTTTGAATCTTCATTGTCTGAGTTGCTGTCGTCATGCCTCCATTTATCGTTTTCAGGAGCAACATATGCTTTATCTTTAATTCTGCAAATCATCTGCTTGGTTTTCTCATCCTTATCCTTTGTAACTCTTCCTATTGTTGTCTTATTTACAACACTCATCTCCATCACATCCTCACAATCCTTCGGAAGATCTTTGATTTTGTCATTTAGTAACATCATGATGAATCTAGGATACATGATGTACTTATCTGCTCCAGCTTCACAATTCTCCTTCATGTATTCAAAGATCACTTGTGAAATGTTGTACCTTCTGTTTAACACCAAGCTTGTTATCATATTCATGATGTAGTCAGCAACCTCATCATATGCTCCCTTTCTATGTCCCATTGAGTGTATCATGCAATGTATTAAGTACCTATATGCTTTGGAGAAGCATCTTTTGTACATCTTTCCATTAATGAACCCTGTAAATCCCATTCTACACCACAAACCTTTTACAAGACGTTCAGACATGATTGTTGGATCAATGTCAGAATCTTGTAAGTCAAGAACTCTCCTCACATCTCCTACATCAAACTTAAACTCCACATCTATATCTTTTCCAACTTGATCCTTCTTTCTCAAAACTGCATGTATCATCTTGTCTGAATCTTCATATCTAGCAGTGTTCCAGAATGCTCTAACATGTGATTCATAAATCACAGTTTTATCAGACATAGCTTTAGCTATTCTGCTTTCTCTCAAAAACGTTGCCATCTTTTCTACCACAGTACCAGTGGTTGATTCAGAATCAATTTCACAAGGGATGTTATGACTCTTGTCTTTCTCTTTTCCTCGTCCCTGTAAAAATTATTCAGTGAAAAATTATTCAAACAAGAACATGAAAATTCTGAAAAAAAAAAAATTTAACACATTGACATTCCTATGTGACAACACTACAGAATCGACTGATCTGGTCGATCGAAGAGCATTACTGTTCGATCGGCTGAGAATGATTATAGTGACAGTTCCTGGTCGATCGGTTGGTCCAGCCGATCGGCTGAGAATGAATAGAGTGACAATGCCTGGTCGATCGGCTGACAAAATGTGACAAAGAAGTTCTTATAAATGGTGTCCAATCGGCTAGCAAATGCTCTTCGATCGGCTGGGAAACTTATGCACAGAAATCTAAGTGTGTAAAGAATACTTATCCTTTCAACAAGTAATGCTGCCCTATTGATTAACAAAAGTTTTTCAATAGAAGAGCAATTCCTGTTCGATCGGCTTGCACATTGTTGTTCGATCGGCTGGTCTAGCCGATCGGCTGGCAATGCTATGACCAAACAGTATTCTACAAATGATTCAAACATTTAGCACACTTTTCAAGGCAACAAGATTGAACTACCAACTATCTCAATACTAACACCTGATCTTATATTGCTACTCGATCGGCTGGTCCAGCCGATCGGCTAGCACATTGCTATTCAATCGGCTGGTCTAGCCGATCGGCTAGCACAATGCAAAACCATATTCCAAGCATTTAGCACAATCAAAGCACATTTTCAAGATATGAACTACCTAATGCAACAACAACTAAAACACATTATGATTGCTGTCCGATCGGCTGGTCCAGCCGATCGGCTGGCATCTTCGATGAAGAACAGTTTTATGAACATGAACTAATGATTAAAAAAATTATGCTAATTATCACAAATTAAGCACAGATCCATGTTCCTAATGTTGTCGCGATCAAAACCCTATGTTTATTCTTGTCTAAATCGTCCTAAACAGAGGTTAATCTCTCAAAGAACATGCCGACAGCCGTAACACCTTAAACTTAGATCTATCAAGTTTTAGCATGATTTTTCAGAAATTGATCCGGTAAACTTACAGATCTTTGCATTGCGAACAAAACCCTATAACTAGATTTCATCAAAACATCCTAAATCTTCCTAAATCTGAGATCAAAGAAACCGACAGATATGAACATGAAGAACACTAAGGATTTCAAAGATTTTGATGTTGAAAAACATACCTTTGCCATTTGAGATGATGAGTAAGCCAACAAATCAAATATATTGTTGCAAAGAGAGATGAAAATCAATATGAGATTAGTGAATCGGCTGAGAGAGCTTTTGGTTCGATCGAAGTGCGAAAAAGAACAAATGAAACATTGAACTCCTATTTACAGTGTGTCATTGAACCGGCTAGGCAGTACGATCGGCTGGTCTAGCCGATCGGCTGGCCTGTTCGATTTATGGCACTTTGACTTTCAAACCGATTTAACTTTTTGACCTTTTTCACATTATCAGTGTTTGAGAAATCCACTTAAGTATCTAGGTCCAAGCTAATGACCCTAGGTACTTAATTTGTCGACCAAGTTCAACTTAATGACCTTGGTTGACTCGAAGCAAAAACAAACTGATATTTTAAACATTTTTCTGAAAATTTTACAAGTTTCAACTTAATGAACTTGCATTTTGACTTTTTATTTTCTTTGTTTATATCAAGATTAGCTCCCAACTTGTTTTTCAGTTCAGAACAACTTCCTGCAACATGCATCAGACTGTGAATCTGAAGATCAATCCTCTGCTTTGGTTTGTCAAAAAATAAAGCAGAAGTGTAAAATCTTTTTGAGTTTTATAAGCAGACTCTAACCTATAAAAGTATAACTTGAAACTGAAAAACAGAATGTAAAGAAAGAAATCTATATACAAACATATTTTGGTGAGCGTGTCAGGGAATCATATCAGCCTTTTTAGACATGTTACAAGTACCGTTAAGCTTCATTTCATTCAGGATTAAACAATTCACCTCGATTATCGATATACTGATCCTTTTTAAGTTTTCTCACAGATTTCAATTTATTCAGGATATGATTTAGATGTCTTATTAACTTAACTCATTTATGTGTCCCACCTTTTGAATATACTCCCGTATCAAGTTCCCAATATTCAGTCTTACAGGTGAGTATACCACAGATGATATCTGTAAGGGGTTAAATGCGAGGGCCGTGAGAGCTCAGGTCGATACTTCCGTATACGCAGAGAGATGACGGCTTCGACTTTTCGGTGTGTCCCCTTTAGAGGATCTTTTGATTTCAACAGCAGCGACTATCAATTTTATTGTTTCATCAGCTTGCTGAGGGCGATGCTATGTTTCAAGCATTTTGCGTAAAGTATTATTCGGGGACTAGGTCAGAACTTCCATTCAGCAGAAGTCCCGGAATAATACCCCAGATATCACTGAGTATAAAGACCTAGTATCTCAGAATAAGGGACCTATCAAACGAGATTTCAGGGGTTACCTATATATCCAAATAGTGTTCCCCACAAATTAAGTCTCGTTTTGTATTTTTAAGTTTATATCCCGAACAAATCTATTAACTATGCAAAAACCTATCGACACATCATTAGTGAGACTGTTTAAACCTTTTAAAACTTTACAAATCTTTAGCATACCGTAACAGTCTAACTGATGTACTATCATTTTCCCTTTTACACAGGCTCTTTTTCATTTTTTATTGTTTTTGGATTTTGAAATTTTATCATGTTTTTGGCTTTTTGATTTTTTAATGTTTTTGGTTTTTCTAAAAAGTATATACAAATATACCTATCTCCCCCTAAAGACCAAAACAGGTAAAAAATCGACAAACCATTGCAGATCGATTATCAACATCATCTACAGTGGTATCCTCATCAACGCCAACGATTCCATCCTTCACTGACAAGAGCATCATACCATTAAGTTTTAAAAGATATTTAAAACGTGTTCTATCAAATGCCTTGGTATGTAAATCAGCTTTTTGCTCGTCAGTGTGGATTTTCTCAATTCGTATCAACTTTTTCTCGAAACAATTTCGAATAAAGTGATGACGAATTTCTATATGTTTGGTTTTAGCGTGATGTACCGGATTTTTTGTTATGTTAATTGCGGCCTCATTATCAACAAAAAGAGGAGTGTTAAGAAACTGCAAACCGTAATCGCGCATCTGTTGCTGTATCCACAGGATCTGAGAACAGCAACTGCTGGCAGAAATGTACTCTGCTTCACATGTGGATAACGCCACAGACGTTTGTTTCTTGCACTGCCAGGTGACCAAGCGAGGTCCAAAGAACTGGCATCCTGCAGTTGTTGATTTGGCATTGACTTTGCAACATCCGAAATCCGAGTCGGAATACCCGTCGAGCTTAAAATCACCTTTTCTAGGATACCACAACCCCAACGATGGAGTTCCCTTCAGGTAGCGTAATATCCTTTTCACAATGATCAAATGCGAAGCTCTTGGGTTAGATTGAAATCTTGCTGCGAGGCACGTCGGATACATAATGTCGGGTCTTGAAGCAGTTAGATACATCAAAGAACCAATCATGGAACGATAAAGAGTTTCATCTGCCTTATCTTCGGTGAGATCTGGGTGAATTCCATGATTTGTTGCTAATGGGGTTGCCGCAGGAGTAGAACCTGACATTCCAAATTTCTCTAGAATATCATGAACGTACTTTGTCTGGTGTATGAAAATTCCTTCAGGAAGTTGATCAACTTGGAGTCCCAAAAAGAATTTCATTTCCCCCATTGATGACATTTCGAACTTTTGCTTTATCACTTGTTCAAAGTCTTTGCACAAGTCCTCGTTTGTTGACCCAAAAATTATGTCATCCACATAAATTTGTACTATCAGCAAGTGACCGTCGACTATCTTTGTGAAGAGGGTGGCGTCTATTGTTCCCCGGATGAAGTGATTGGCTAGCAAATGCTGAGATAACGTCTCATACCAGGCTCTCGGGGCCTGGTGTAAGCCATATAACGCTTTATCCAAGAGATACACTTTATTCTTGTGGTGTGGATCGACAAAACCCGGTGGCTGTCCCACATACACTTCCTCCTTCACTTTGCCGTAGAGAAAAGCCGACTTCACATCAAGTTGGTAGACTTTAAAGTTTTTCCATGATGCAAACGCTAGGCAAATTCTGATTGCTTCTAGTCGTGCCACAGGAGCGTATACTTCGGTAAAGTCAATTCCCTCCTGTTGACTGAAGCCCTGAACAACAAGTCGAGCTTTATTTCTGACCACTACACCTTTGTCGTCCCTTTTACACTTGAACACCCATTTGGTGTTGATTTTCCTGTGATCCTCTGGTAAATCCACCAATTTCCAAACACCTAATTTCTCAAACTGGCTCAGCTCTTCTTGCATTGCGTTGACCCAAGAATCTTCCGTAAGCGCCTCTTTGTACGTTCGAGGTTCAACCTGCGAGATAAAACAACATAGTGAAAATTCAGATTGTAGAGGTGCTACTGATGAATAAAAACTAGTAAGCCCTTGGTCAATTTGATGTCTAGTGTGAACTCCTGATTGAAGCTCTCCGATGATCAGCTCCTCCGGATGATATGAAAGAGTTCTGGGCATTACTTCATTCGGAACATCTACATTGCCTTCCAGATTAGTGACATTTTGATCTGCACCTTCTTCACTGATAGGATCTGTTTGACCTAAGATCTGGATTTGCTCCCCTTCAGATTCAGAATCCCCATGATCAAAAGTTGGACCAATATCAGATGTTGTGTCATCATTTGTTGCCGTCTGATTCTCTGGAGTATCATCATGTTCACTAGTATTACTAGGACCCGCTTCATCATTATTTAAAGTTTTCTGAGATTGCCTAGAATACTGTGCTGGAAATCTTTCTTCTGATGACTCATAGTTTCTAAGAATATCCAGCTCATCAAAGAAGTCTTCTTCATCTTCAGGTTCTTCCATCACATCAAACGAATCCCACAACGTGTCGTAATGGTAACGCCATGAATCTCCTGGGTTCTGAGGCGGCATCGTATTACCTTGACATTCAACATTTGCAGCTTCAATAATCCGTTTTTCACTTGGCACGAAGACACGACGCAGAGGACTTGCATATCCAACAAATATACCCTCGATGCACTTCGGACCAAATTTTCCAAAAGGTTCTATCACCGTACAGGGTGACCCGAACGGTTCAAGATACTTCAAGTTAGGCTTGCGGTTATTGATCAATTCAAAACATGTTTTGTTGAATTTCTTCACGGTGAGAACTCTGTTGAGAGTATAGCATGCGGCAGAAACAGCTTCAGCCCAGAAATTTATTGGAAGTTTTGTATCTGTGAGCATAGTTCTGGCTGTCTCGATTAGCGTCCGGTTTTTACGTTCTGCTGCTCCATTCTGCTGCGGAGTGTACAGAGCACTAATATCATGCAGTATACCTCTTTCTTCACAAAATTCTTCCATCTTGTGGTTTTTGAATTCAGTACCATTATCACTTCTAATTCTTCGGATACGTCTCTGGTACAAATTCTCAATCTTTTTGAATAACGCCATCAGACTGTCAAATGTTTCATCCTTTGTCTTCAAGAAAGATACCGAAGAAAATCTAGAGTAATCATCAGTGACGACCAAGCAATAGTAATCTCCTGTAATGCTTTTGACATTCACAGGACCAAATAAATCCATGTGAAGTCTTTCCAACGGTCGTGAAACTGAATTGACTTGCTTTTTGGGGTGCGACTTTTTCTTCTGTTTGCCTTTAATGCAACTTATACACTCCCCTTCTAGATGAAACCCTTTGATGTGAATTCCTGTAACCAGATCATTATGCACCAAGTGATTCATTTTTCGAAGATGTATATGCCCCATCTTTCGGTGCCACAATCTTGACTCCTTCTCAGTTGCTTTTGACACAAAACAGTGAGCCTGACCTGTTGTTGTCGTAGCTATGCTCATATCCAACACATACAGGTCGTTGACTCTTGGTGCCCTCATGATGACCCACTCTTCAGGAACAACAAATCCCGGTTTTAAAATCAAACATTCTTTGTCAGTGAAATGAGTGGTGTACTTTCTGTCACAGATCTGAGAAATACTTAGTAGATTGTTCTCCAGCTCAGCAATGTAATTGACTCTTTCAAACGTTACAATCCCGTTCGACAACGTTCCTTCACCAACTATACGACCACCTTGATTGCCCGCGAATCCGACATATCCTCCATTTATATTCCTCACATCATACAATAATGCAGTCTTCCCTGTCATATGTCTGGAAGCTCCATTGTCCATGATCCATCTTGAAACAAGTTGTGGAAGATCCTGCATATATACAAGCATGATTAAAACATTTCAATAAAGGATGCCGATACATGCTTCGCGATCAAGGAAGCTCCGGAAATTCAGATTGTTCAGTCAAACATCGAGTCCACCCAGGCCTCATCAGCCTTAGGTGTAACTTTGACTCTTGCAATTTGAATTTTGAAATTTTCAGCCTTGAGAGGTGGAAAATTTGCATCATAATCAACCGTAATTGATTCTTCAGACTTTTTCACCTCAGAAGTTGAAATTTTCTTCTCACTTTTTGGTTTCCAAACTTGTTGAGATAATGGAACCCTTTTCTTTTCAGGAACACTCATCTTTACCGATGTGGTAGAAGATGATTGTTTTTCCATTTCAGAAATCTTTGATTTTGAACCACTTGCTTTCATTTCTGCAACTTTTGGCTTCCATGTTTGTTGAGTTGTTGCGACCCGTTTGTAAAATTTACCATTTTTAATTTCCATCTTCTTTACGGGTTCAGTTTTGACTTTTGTGTTGTCATTTTTCAAACCCTTTTCCTCAACAATCAATGGAGCCTTTTCTTTCTCATCATTTTTCTTCTTTCGATTTTCAACAACATCGAATCTTAGACTTCAAGTTGGTGCACTTTCGTGCAATATGCCCAACTTGATTGCATCTGAAACATGTTCGGGCGTCAACAACCCGACTAGTGCCTTCAGACTGAGGTTGTGAAGCTTTTTCTTCAAAGAACTCTTTGTTCGATTTTGAAAAGATTTCAGGTTCTTCATTAGAAAATGAACTCGAACTGTTCACAAAAACTTTCTTTTCAACAAATTTCTTGTTTTGAACATTTTTCTTTTGATAAGACTTACCCCCCTGATATCCATCCGACCAATTGTTTCGATTTTTATTAGAAAAACGTGGAGGAATAACGGGTTTCTTGTAGTAAGCTTTATCCTTTTCAAAATTCATTTGTCTTTTTGTTTGGTTCAAACTCTTCACTTCTGTCAGCTCAACTTCGATTAATTTGTAAACATTTTTCAATTTGTTGACATTTGCATTCTCAATCGGAAACTCAGTATCCGAAAACAACTTATCTGAACCTAACATCTTGTACATGACAAGATTTGGTTCTTCATTTAAGCTGTTCTTGGATTTTTGTTTCGGAATGTATTTATCCAAGAAACAACCATCATCTTCATTTGAATCAGACTCTAAGACACTTTCTGCCATGCTTTTGACAATATCAGTCTGAACACTATCATCAGATGATGATACTGAGAATGTAACATCAATCGACTCTGGAAGTTTTATTTCATCTGAATTTTCATCATCATTAACCAGTCCGGACTTTTTCTTTGAAAAATTGTTTAAAACAGGTGGTGGGACTTGATGATATCCCACTCCAGTTCCGTCCGAAAACACATCTTCGCCAGCTTTGTTTTTCCCGATTGGTTTGGGAACAATGTGCTGCAGAACAAAGCTCGCGGAGTTGTAACTGGTTAATTTTAATTGGATGCGTTCATTTTCGATTTTTGCTTCTTGGTGTTGAAGCTTCAGATTAGCAATTTCATCCAATTGTTTGTTTATTAACTCCTCTTTCACCCTTAACACACCCGTCAGTTGAACATTTTCTTTTGTTGTTTTCCCATTTCGATCATCCGAATCTTTAACCGTTCGCTTAAGCTTCTCAAAATTTTCAGTGATGTGACGATTTTCAAGAATGAGTTTTTCATTTTCTTTCTTAGTTCTTTCTATGTCACTTTTATCACTTTCAATTTTTTCTTTTAATTCTTTTGCACGATCATTTGAAGCTTTTAGCAATTTATCCCGGTTTAAGATTTGGTTTTCAACCTCTCTGACTCTTCTAGTCAGATCTTCAACCCTTTTGTTGTTGAGATAAGCGATAGTACTACAATCTTTGCAATTTTTCATGCAATTCTTGCAGTCACTTTCGCTTTTGTCTTTCTTACCTGACACTACATTCATGCTTATCTGACTGACCTTGGCGTTTGACTCAGTTCCAGAACTAGAATCTACCTCCAGTTCTTTTGCAGATAGAACTTTGTCTGCCATCTTCATCAGATTTTCGGCTGTGAGCTCCTGTGATATATCTATCACTCTATCATCGATCTTCTTTTCTGCCGATTTCGCCTTTTCTTCTTTCTCTTCCACTTTCTTTTCACCTTCACCCCACCATTCTCTTTGTCTAGCTTCCTCTTCTTCAGCATATTGCTGGATGATTGCATCAACACTGAGTGAACTTGGATCGATTGCGATATTACCTTGAGGATCAAGATAACATTCTCTGTCTGGATCCCACCTTTTAGCCCTTTTTGCTTCCTTGTAAATGGTATAGATTCTACTTACTTTTGTTTGGGCTTTCATTCTTCTATTCACAAACTTTTCTTCTTCTGTTCTTGTATCTTTGAACGGAACAATCTTTCCTGCTGCGAATGCGTAACCAACTGCATCTTCTTCAGGTAATATCTCACTCCAGTCGTATCCCTCATCATCATGAATGACTGCTAGAGCTCTTGACTTTTCCTTTTCTTTTTCTTCGATCTGCTTCAGCCTTGGAGGTTCCGATTTGTTCTGATGATAAATGGCTTTCTTATAATAATCTTCTCGGAACGGATTAGCCGATTCATCAGCATACTCGTCTCTGCATTCTCGTTTAAAGTGACCTTTTTGTTTGCATTTGAAACATGTCACTTTAGACTTATCGAAACCCAATTTGGTAGATGGACCACCAATTGTTTTCCTGCCAGTTATTTCCATGAAGCGTTGTGCTCGACGAACAGCACTGGCCATAGCCCATCGAATATCAATTAGCTCCATTTCTTCAGGATCTATTTGATCGTAGTCTTCCTTTGTCAGGTTGGTGTTACCTATCTTCCCAGCAACTAACCCCTCATATGACTCCAATACAGATGCCAAGAAAATCATCTGTTGTTTCGCCGACTCCTCACTAAAATTCTGACCATTTTTCAAGTCAACTGCAATGTTACATTGAAAAACATTCTTTGGTGCAGTTTGCTGTTGGCTTGATGTGCTTGAAGATGGTCCTTGACTTGTAGTGTTGGAAGACATTCCTCCATGAAAACCACTGTGTGAGGTTTCTTGAGTCATTGGTTGTGAACTTTCTGCAGTGAAGGCTGTTTTTGGAGATCCTGTCTTTTGAATCAAGCTCTTTGGATAATAAAGTTCCACATTTTGATGATATAAAGAGTGATTGACTTTATGTGTTTTCTTTATTTCGAGCTCATGACTCTCAAGTTTCTCTATCAGCAAATCAACTGTCAGAACACTTGGCTGGATTGTATTCTTGATCATCATTGCGAAGTATTGCCAATCCATTTCGTCTGGCAAGGAATCAAATAACTTGTCTACAAGCTCCTCTTGTGTAAAAACAATTCCATGCCTGGCCAACTCTAGCTTTAGATGCCCGAAACGTTCAATCATTTTTCGAACAGACTCATTTTTAAGACAACCAAACAGATCAAATTCCTTTTTCAGCAGTTTCTTTTTGTTTTTAATGATTTCTGCAGTACCGACACATTTCTTTTGTAATTTATCCCAAAGATCCTTTGCGTTTGAATAATCAATTAGTGAGATAATATCTTCTCTCACTGATTGGTTAATCAACGCTAGGAATTTTTGTTCTGCCACAAAATATTCAATCTCTTCACTTTCTGACATGTTCTCAAAGTCTTCTCTTCCATTGTTAAAACCATTTTTTAAGCTTTTCCAACTGGGGTACACGAAGGCTTTCAACCATTCCTCGAATCGCTTTGCCCACCGGTTATAATCTTCAATTGCTAACATCTTTGGTGGCTTATTGTAGGTTCGTAAGTGCTTTCCACACTAAGTGCTTCTGTCAACGTCTATTTCGTACTTGGAGTATTCTCATTTGTTCGGTTTGTTGAATCATCTCCACCATTGCCAGCAAATGCATACATTTCACTGAATGGGTTCATGAATTCTTCCATTGTTAAGTACCTGAGATGTTTATCAAACACTTAGTAAAATTTTGAATTTCAAAGATGTAAACACAAGGACACTTGAATCGAATGGTTCGTTCGATCGACCAGCACACCCATAATCGGATGACTCGTTCAATCGAGTGACTCGTTCGATCGGCTGACAAACACAACTATGTAATCAGTACACAATTACTGTCCGATCGAGTGGCGTATTCGATCGGCTAGCAATATGATGTCAGCAACAATGTCAAAAGTCAACAATGCTGTCCGATCGAATTGCTCGTTCGATCGGCTAACACTGATGATATCAGCAACACTTTAGAATATCTGAACAGTTATGCAACTGGAATGATGATGTCAGCAAGTACAAGAATCGGCTAGGTCGTTCGACCGGCTGACATCAGCAAACATGAACAGTTTTCCATGGATTTTGATCAATTTGAACAAGTTTTAGATTGAATTTGATTGTGAAACTTTGTAGGATTGTAATTCTAATGATTGCGATTCGATTGATAGCAAATTTGTCAGTTTTTAACCGTAAAATCTCACTGAATTTTAAGTTTTTCTGGTTTTATGATGTAAAAGTGAAAAGTAAAGCTAGATCTGAGAAGAATATAGAAGAATCGGTCAAATTTCCGGCGAAATTTGAGTCGGAATGATAGAAATAACAAATTTCCGGTGAAATTTGTTTCTGACACAGCAAACACGAATTGAATTCCGGTGAATTCGTCTCTATAGATCTCGATTCAGCTTCCTAAAGCTCTGATACCACTTGTTGGTCCCTCTGATGGGATCTTCCTGTTCGTAAATGTAGTTGAATCGTAAAGTGATCAATGCGCGGAATTCATGTAATCACATAGCAGATATACAAAGACAATATTCTACTCTGAATCACCGTCTGAGATTCTATTGAATGATGTGAAAGTATACAGGAACCAAAAAGAACTCAGACATACAAAAGGTAGGTTGCAAATGAAAGTGTCAAAAGGTTCTAAATAAACTAACCTACAGGCTATTTATAGGCAAGGACAGAATAAGAGAGTGCTGGCCGATCGGCTGGGCTAGCCGATCGGCTGAACATCCTAACCAATCGAGTAGCCTGCTCGATCGGCCGGGCTGTCCGATCGGCTGGCATCAACAGCACTTAACAAAAACTTCACCGATTCTGTCCTGCTTTACATACAAACAAACAAAACATACACACAACTATACAAAATACGACTACATGTTGACGGAAGCTACAGACGTTATTGCACTAACACAACTACTTTGGAGTTAAGAGATGGCACAACCAACTCCCATACTTGGTTGTCATACATGGATTGCATCTCTACGATCATGGCTTCAAGCCATTTGTCGCAATCGGATTTTGACATTGCATCATGGTATGTGGTTGGTTCATCTAAATCTACCACGTAGCATCCATCCATGAAAAATCCATATCTTTCAGGTGGATTACTAATTCTACCAGATCTGCGAACGTTTTGTGTATGTTGATAAACCATTTGATCATCTTCAACAACCTCTTGTTGAGTGCTAGTATTAACCAAACGTGTATCGGCTTGTGGTTCTTGATCCTCATCAAGTTCCACTGTTCTACTAGTTCCTTCCATAAGGAACTTATCTTCCAAGAACTTAGCCTTTCGAGCAACAAATACCTTTTGCTCTGTTGGATCGTAGAAATAATATCCTATGTCCTCTTTAGGATATCCTACGAAGATACACTTAGTGGATTGTACTTCTAACTTGTTTGGGGTGTATTGCTTCACATAAGCATCACAACCCCATACCTTCAAATATGATAATGATGGAACCGTTCCATGCCATATTTCAAAAGGTGTCTTATCTTCTTGGTTGGGGCCATATTTAATATTCGAGCCGCAAAGAGCAAAGCGTAACCCCAAAATGATAGAGGCAATGTGCTTCTAGCCATCATAGATCGAACCATATCCAATAGAGTTCGATTCCTCCTTTCAAACACACCATTATGTTGTGGTGTTCCAGGTGGAGTAAGTTGTAAGATGATCCCACAACTCCTAAGATGATCTTGAAAAGCATCACTAAGGTATTCACCTCCTCTATCGGAACGAAGAACTTTGATTGTCTTGGTGAGTTGATTCTCTACTTCGCTTTGGAAGATTTTGAACGTTTCAAAAACTTCATCTTTGTGTCTTAGCAAGTACACATAACCATAACGACTATAGTCGTCGGTAAAAGTTATGAAGTATCTTTCACCATTCCTAGTCATTGGCTTAAAAGGACCACATACATCTGAATGCATGATACCTAATAAATCTTTTGCCCTTTGGTTGGTGCCACTAAAGGGTTTCTTAGTCATTTTACCTTGTAAACAAGATTCGCATGTATCAAATGAACCAATTTCATTTGTTTCCAAAGGACCATTCTTTTGAAGTGTTTGCATGCGATTTCTGTTTATATGACCAAGACGACAATGCCAAAGATAGGTCTCACTCAAATCCATTTTGAGTTTCTTGGTGTTTGCTTGGTACAACGAATTATCAAATGATATATCATCATGAACCAATTCATAAATACCATTTGAAGGTGTAGCTTTAAAGTAGAACATGTCATTCATCGAAGCATAAATTTCATTGTTCACAAACTTCAAATCAAATCCATATTGTCTTAAGAGGGAAACAGAAATAATGTTCCTGGTCAAACTAGGAGCATACAAAACATTTTTCAAACAAATTTCCAAACCACTTGGAAGTTTTAAAACATAGTCTCCTTGGGCTTCAACTTGAACTTTCGCTCCATTGCCCATGAAGAGACCAAAGTCTCCCTTCTTGTAATGCTTATTTCTTTTAAACCCCTGCAACGAATTGCAAATATGAGTTCCACATCCGGTATCTAATACCCATGTGTTAGAAGAAATAACATTTAGATCAACATGTATCATAAAATTGTACCTGAGGTTTGCCCCGCATCCCTCTTGTTTTTCAACTCTTTGAGATAGGTTGGACAATTCCTTTTCTATAGATTGTGATATAGGTTCTGGTCATTTTGTTTAGTCTGCTATCCATTGTGTTTTTGTTCTATTGTCCATTGTGTTTTAGTCTGCTGTTTATTGTGTTTTTAGTCTGACTCTGTTGTCCTTTGTGTTTTTAGTATGTTGTCCACTATGTTTTGTTCTGTTATTCATTGTGGTTTTGGTATGTTATTCAATGTGTTTTAGTCTGTTGTCCATTGTGTCTTTTATTTATTATCAGTTGTATTTTTAGTGTCACACCCCGAAATATCAGAGCATGGCGTGACTGGACCGGTATCTTCATTGCACAGCGGAAGCAAATAAGCTAAGACTTCTAGAAATCGAATGCCACTAAGTACTTGACTCCACATGCTTTCTCCTATTCCAACCGTTCCTTAGTTTGTAACATGCAACCTGAGAAAGAACATGCGAAAAATCAACATAAAGTTGAGCGAGTTCATAGTTTGTTTGTTTTGTATCAAATGCGTTTTAAAACACTTGAAATCTTGCATTTGAAAGACCGGTTTGTGAGATCTTAATATCTCAAAGCATTTGAAATGTCGTCTTTGTATATCAGTAACGAAATGTTTTCTGTTATGTTTATAAACCGATATATGTAACTGTTGAGTTTGTAAACCAGTAATGAAATGTTTTCTGTCATATCTGTAAACTTGTATTGAAATGATTTCTATTATCTTTGTAAACCGGTATTGAAATGTTTTCTGTTATCTTTGTAAACCGGTATTGAAATCGTATGTAGGATACCTATGGAATCTAAGGATCAATCAATGTGTAGCTAATACACTGACCTATGCCATAGGTAAAACCGAGACAACTTTGTTATCAATTGGGATCACAAAAGCACTCATAAAGGGTTAACAAACCCGGAGTGGAGCGCGCCTCAAACTCGATAGATCTATACCTTTTGCGCCTTGGTCACTACGTGATTAATGGTTACCAATGTCATCCTCCTACTTACGCACAGTGATCTGTTATCATCTAATTCCATAGCTACATACCTAGTGTTATTGGGCCTTTGCCCATGTCCTTGGGCCTTTGCCCATGTCCTTGGGCCTTTGCCCATGTCTTTGGGCCTTTGCCTATGTCATTGGGCCTGTGCCCACGTCATCGAAACTCATGCATGTTTCGAAAACCTTGTATTGTTGTAAGAACCAGTAAGTTTAGCTTAAACCTTTTCGTAAACCATTTGAGTTCGTTGAAATCCTGTTGCGAAATGGTTTAGAAACATGTGATTTTTGTTGATCGAAACATTTTGTTTTTGCAAAACTTGCATGTCTTTCCACCCCCGAAAACATTTATAAAAATGTAAAACAGTAAAAAGTGGGGGTTATGAACTCACCTGGAATGATGTGCTAGCAAATAACCCAAAGCTATGTACGTGAAATAATCCCGACCTACAAGTGTCCTAATTTCGTTAAGGCACTTAAGCCTAATGAAATTTTTCTAGGATGCAAAGGTTGTCATGTGTATATGAATCACCCAACTAGCTAGGTGGTCACAAATAATAACTTGAAAACATTTTTTTATTTTTTGAAACTCGACGAGCCGTTAGTGACGTTAGAAAGAGTAATACGTATTTACCTCGTAAATATATAAATATATGCATGATACTTGTACCCATAACTAAATGATAAATGTATGATATACGTATATATACACATATAGGGGATGGATCATGAGAAAACTAGTTTAAATGAGAAAACCAAAAAACTAACTAAAAAAACCTAAAAAAATACCAAAAAAATACCAAATTTTTTTTTTTACATTTTTTTAAAGAAAAATCGCTACTTTTTATGTATGGAAAAATATTTTCAAAAAAAAAAAAAAAATTTTTGTTGTACTGCACATGTGCACTAATACGGAAAGCCTAAACCACTTAACCCACCCCCCACCGACACCCCCCAAAAACCTAAACACCCCCCCCCCCCACCCCCACCCCCCAAAAACCTAAATTCACCCTCCCACCAAAAGCCTAACCCCCCACCCCCAAAAACCTAAACCCCCCAACCCCCCACCCTCCCGAAAACCTAAAACTAAACTCTAAACATAAACCCGAAAAAAACCTAAACCCCCCACCCCACCCCCCCCCCCCCCAAAAAAAAAAAAAAACCTAAACCCTCCTCCCCCACACCCAAAAATCTAATCCTAATCCTAAACCTTCAAAAAAACTAACCCTAAAAGCTAAACTAGACTCAAAAAGCTAATTTTAAGCATGTAATGCAATTGTAGTACATGTTATGTTATATTGCACATGTGCACTACTATAATAATAGTGTTGAAAACAAGACGACACCATAAATCTTTTTTTATGTCACAAAAAATATGCTCGAATATACTTGAATGAAAGATAAGAAAATTTGTGATCTTATGGTGCCATTTTTGTTTTAAAATGATAACGTATGGAGAAATGGGAAATGTTTGAAAAGTTATATATTTTTTTTTCCCAATTTTACCCCTCCTTCATTAAAAGTCCCCCCTCCTTCATTAAAAGTCTCCCTCCCCCTCTTTTTTAGTGGATTTTAGTTAGTTTTCTAGTTTTCTCATTTATATCTAGTTTTCTCATGATCCTCTCCCCACACACACATATATATATTCCTTATGCATTTATTCTATAAAATAGACTTATAGATGCGTAGGACATAGAAACAAAATTAGATTTGTAAGTCGAAAATGTGACCGCATTTTTAGTTAATTAAAAGGGGCTCATTTAGTTATGGGATTTTTGCTACAATTAGGTATATGTCACAGTTTGATAATAATGCATATGTCAGAGATTTAAAAATTGTACAAGGGTCTCAAAATAATCATTTTGTTAATAAAGGTTAGACCAGTGAATTTTCAGGACTGGACTAAGAAAACTCATTGGTTGGGGGTTCAAAACACAACTTCAAGACTTAAGTTCATATGGGTTTTTAAACCCAACACAAGATATAAGATTTTTTTAAGAAAAGAACCAGTTCATTTGATTTACTTATGAACAAGTTATAACCTCTTTAAGTTGACACAATAATCTGTCGAAGTTTCCAAAATTTACCTTTTATTTTGTAAGAGAATTTTGAGGGTTTAAAACTCACTAAAAAAATTATGAAACTCTTTGGGTTTGAAACTCATCTTTTTTAACTTAATTTTCGGCTCAAGAATCGATTGGATTACTTATGTTTTAACCAATATATGACCATCTAGTTTCGCTTTAAAAATTCTGGCAACATCAGTTTTCAAAAACAACTTTTCTTTTACCTTTGTTCTCATAATTAAAGAACAAGTCTCAAAAAAAAGTTCTTATAAACAGATTAAGAACATTAACCAAAGGACCTATTTGGATGATTCTTATACATGACAACTAGTAAAATAAAATGCCTATACAAACTTTACTTACAAGAACCAAACTTGTACCCTAACTGAACTGGGTTAATCCGCACCCGAACCTGAAATCTTGTCACACCCTAACTTTTGCGGAAGCGTGATTATGTGTGACTTCCTTAATATTATTGCATTCAACCATAACAAACAACTATATGATAAAACACATGATGTTCATCCATTACTTAAGTTTTAAAAACATAACAACGACAATGTTCAGAAATCTGATACAAACTTCAAATCCAAATACAAACCATGCAACTTGTTTTTAGAGTTCCATAAGGACTCGACAAAAGTCATTAAATAAAACCAGGCTTTGGAAGATGTGTCTTGTCCAGGATAAGACACACTATCCAAACCCTAAGACACCGGATGACATCTTTTATTTCTAACACAATCTTGAAATATCCAAACGCCCGCCAGATCCACATTTAATTCCCTGAAATACATGTAGTTTGAAAACATCAACAAAAGTTGAGCGAGTTCATGTGTTTTGTGTGTGAGCTCGAATAAACTTTGTAATCATCATAAGTAAGTATGTATTTGTAAAAACTTGGTATGAAAGCAACAAGGAACAGATCGATTAATGATTTGCAAGGTCATTAATATGTGTGCAACGGTGTAGGAAGGCTCAATCCTTTGCGTCTTTCGTACCGGGCCTCCCGGCTGGAACGACACAGTCACCACCTACGGTCAACTCGCGGAACCTTGGGTGGGGCTCGCAACACCCAAATAGATCTATCACTCATTCCCCTCGGTCCTTAACAAGGATTAATGGTCTCAAGATAACGCCTACCCATTCACATGATCTAACAGTATTTTCCTTAGCTAACCATACCCTTTGTAATCATTGTATCATTTGTAACATGTATTTCACCCCCGAAGTTATAAAACCGAAAATAGTTAAAAGAAAAGGGGGAGATGAACTCACAGTATTGCGTTCTTCGTAACCAACTGTAACTGAAAGCTTCTTCAGGTGTACACGACTACCTACAACGTACTAAGGTCTATTAGACGAGCGAGTCGTGCCTTCAAATCCAAATACAAACCATGCAACTTGTTTTTAGAGTTCCATAAGGACTCGACAAAAGTCATTAAATAAAACCAGGCTTTGGAAGATGTGTCTTGTCCAGGATAAGACACACTATCCAAACCCTAAGACACCGGATGACATCTTTTATTTCTAACACAATCTTGAAATATCCAAACGCCCGCCAGATCCACATTTAATTCCCTGAAATACATGTAGTTTGAAAACATCAACAAAAGTTGAGCGAGTTCATGTGTTTTGTGTGTGAGCTCGAATAAACTTTGTAATCATCATAAGTAAGTATGTATTTGTAAAAACTTGGTATGAAAGCAACAAGGAACAGATCGATTAATGATTTGCAAGGTCATTAATATGTGTGCAACGGTGTAGGAAGGCTCAATCCTTTGCGATTTCATACCGGGCCTCCCGGCTGGAACGACACAGTCACCACCTACGGTCAACTCGCGGAACCTTGGGTGGGGCTCGCAACACCCAAATAGATCTATCACTCATTCCCCTCGGTCCTTAACAAGGATTAATGGTCTCAAGATAACGCCTACCCATTCACATGATCTAACAGTATTTTCCTTAGCTAACCATACCCTTTGTAATCATTGTATCATTTGTAACATGTATTTCACCCCCGAAGTTTTAACACCGAAAACAGTTAAAAGAAAAGGGGGACATGAACTCACAGTTTTGTGTTCTTCGTAACCAACTGTAACTGAAAGCTTCTTCAGGTGTACACGACTACCTACAACGTACTAAGGTCTATTAGACGAGCGAGTCGTGCCTTGACTTAGTATTAATTAGTGTCTTTGAGTTACGTTTCATTGTGTCCTTCTTATTATTCCAAGTTATATAATTATTTGTTAAAATAATAAATATTTTAACTTGAATTATATTTATAAATTCTTGGAATAATTGTTAAAAATAATATATTTTAACTTGTTACTTGTTATGTATTCATACATGTATATTCTTCCCAAGGATTGGTGTATTTATATTCATATTCTTATACTTGTATATTTTTGCCATGTATTGGTGTCGTATTCTGGAGTGTATTTATACGTACGAGAATACGTATTTTCTTGTAATTTTTAAGTATTCTTATATCTTTAGTAAAAATACATTAATATATATTTCCAAAATATATATTTTAAGAAATATTACTTAGAAAAATTATTTATAATTTTTCCCTTGGAAAAAAAATATTTATAAACTTCATACAAGTCTCAAAAATAATATATTTTCAAGTCTAACTTAGAAAATATATACGAACCCATTTTTCATCCAAAATAATATATTTCAAGTTTATTTATGAAGATGCATTTTCTCCCAAAAATAATGTATTTCATGTTTGTTTGAGAAATATATATTTTCTTCCAAAAATTGTACATCTTCTAATAATTTCAAGAGAAATATATATTTTTACTTGCCAAAAATAATATATTTTCTCCTTGTAAAAAATATGATATATTTTCTAATAATTGTAAAAATCATATTTTTATTCTCTTGGTGTCCAAAATATTATTCACCAAAAATATACTTGTGAATAATATTTCCGGAATATTTTTGTGAGTTATATTCCTTTGTTCTGTTTCTCTCATATTTTGGGTATAATTTGTGTATTCACATTCTTGGGTTTTTGATAATATTTTGGATTGTAATTTTTGGTATATTGATGAATTATATTATTTCAAGTCCAAAAATAATATAACTAATACACATAGTATACAAATAAGCACGCACATGGTGACTTCTAAATATATATCTCCTAAATACATATTTAGTCACTTTTATTTATAAAAAACAACCTCCAATATTTATAATTTTTGTAACAAAAATTATGGCAATCTTTGTAAAAATTTATTGTTTGAAATATACTTGTAAATATTTGTTTAAAAATATTTTTCTAAGTGTTTAATTTCTAGAAAAAATTTGCCATAGTTTCCCCTAAAAATGGAGGTTTCCATGCCTTCAAGGCATATCATTTTCTTTTGTAAAGCAACACAATCAATCAACAATCAATCTATACTTACCAATTTTGCCAAAATCAAGCATAAATACTACTTCATGAACTTGAAAATTTACAAAAATTTGTAGTAACTTACTAGTGTGTTTAGTAAGTTTAGTTACCCTTTAAAGTGTGGTTGTTTATTTAAAAACTTCATTTTTAAAGAAAATAGTTCTTTACAGCTTGTGATCATATTTTCTAAAAATGCTTCTTCTTGGATTTTTCTTGTTACACATGTGTTTCTACACTTGTTTAACCTTTAAAAACAGGGTTGATTTCTTTAAGAACCAAGATTAAGTAAACTTTGTATTTTTAACTTGATTTCTTGAAAAATCATTCTTGAAATCTTAGATCTACAAGACTTATATCTTACTTTAATCATTATTTTACAAGAAAACAATTTATTCTTTCAAGTTCATGTCTTTCATGAGGATGATCTATTAATCTCTAACATTTTCATCCTCTCATCTTGCTAGATTATATTTTTAATCATCATCTAGCAAGATCATATGATGATCTACATCATTAACATAAACAATTAATCATTAAGTAGCACCTTCAACACTAAACAACATGATTTCTTAAGATATTAAGCTTATGTTCATGTTTCATGTTTCATGTTCAAGTTTCTTAGTGTTCTTCAAGATTAACATCATGTATCATCTTTTAACCACTTAAACAAGATGTAAAATGGAGAGTATAGTGTTCTTACTACTAGCTCAAGGCTAGGGATGATCAATGGAAGAAATGAAGTGGATAAAAGCAATTGGTGAAGGTCCTTCAACTTCCGAAAGCTCCAAGCTTCCTTGTGCACCTTCTAACACCCTTGTATATGTATGGAATTGGATGAAGATGAAGTGATGATGGTGGTGGTGTGCTTGTTGTTGTTCTCGGCCGAACCCAAGAAAGAAAGGAAGGAGAAGTATGTATGTTATGTGATGTTGATGAAATGAGATGTTATGTTCTTGAGGTTTATCTTATAATCCAACAATACACATTTCTATAATGGTTTTTGTGTCTAATAAAGATCCAACATAATCCAATCCAATGTGGGGCCCTTATTTGGGCCGATTACTAGGTGGGGGGGTATAGGTGTAGGTTATAACTAGTTAGTGAGTTAATAGTTAGATTTCAAGTATTTGGTTAGGGACTTAGTTATTAGATATTTATATAGTGTGTTATGATGTTCGGGTAGTGTCCGGTTGTTCGGTTGGTTACCGGTTCGTTAAGGTGCTAAACTATGCAGTTTAGTGTGCTTTATGTTACCTTTTGTGACACTTTTGATTCCTGACACTTAGGAAAGCATTCAGGACCATCTAACCACATTTCTGCATGATATTAGTGTGTTTAAATGCTAAATTTGCTGATTTTCTGCATAATTCTGCATTTTATGTGAGTTTTAGGCACTTTCCGGCACTTAAACTATCTCTAGGAAGGCAGTTTTGTGATCCTTACTTTCCTACACACTATACTATCGTAATACTTGGTTTCTGGCTCATTCTGTGTCTCAACACCTTGTCTGTCTATGCACTGAACTCCGTCAGTATTTTTCTGATTTGTCTAATAACTGTGCTAACTGTATTTCGTGCATCATTTGAATCAATAAAGTTCTCATGCAATAATGATATGACATTAAGCAATATGTGATGCACATGTATGTATCATAGTAATAATCAGAAGGCAAATCAAGTGACTAATTGTAAATCAGCACAGCCATTAAGCACTAATCATGGTTTATTAGTTGTATGGATACCTGAATTTTTGAAAGTTTTCACATTCTCCACCAATTAAGAAAATTTCGTCCCGAAATTTTAAGCTTTACTACTAGCTGCAGAGGTGTTGGGGAACAAATGTGGGTATTTATCTTTCATGCGGTCTTCACGCTCCCAAGTAAACTTTGGGCCGTGATGCGCATTCCATCGAACCTTGACAAGCTTAACACTACTCCTCCGAGTCTTGTTAACCTTCGAATCAGTAACCTCAATAGGTTCTTCGGTAAAGTTAAGCGTGTCGTCTATGTGAACTTCATTAGCAGGGATGAGCACTGTTTCTTGTGTTGGACTTTTCTTCAGATTAGATACATGAAATGTATCATGAACACCATTAAGTTCTTCAGGTAGCTCCAACTTGTATGCTACAGTACCAACCCTTTCCAAAATTCTGAACGGTCCGATATAACGTGTGTTTAACTTACCACGCTTCCCAAAGCGTGCCACACCTTTCCAAGGTGAGACTTTTAACAGAACCATATCACCCACTTCGAATTCCAAAGGTTTTCTTCTTTGGTCCGCATAACTCTTCTGTCGATCACGAGCCGCCTTGATGCGCTCTCGGATCTTATCAGTCGGCTCTTGGACCAGTTCGGGACCAACCAACTGTCTATCACGTGCATCTGCCCAGCATAACGGTGATCGACACTTGCGTCCGTAGAGAGCCTCGAACGGTGCAGCTTGAATGCTTGTACGGTAGCTGTTGTTATAGGAAAACTCAACCAAAGGCAAATGAGTATCCCAACTGCCACCTAAATCCAATACACAAGCACGTAGCATGTCTTCTAGCGTTTGAATCGTTCTTTCGCTCTGGTCGTCCGTCTGTGGATGAAAAGCTGTACTCAGATTCAACTGAGAACCAAATGCTTCTTGAAAGGATTGCCAAATCCTTGAAACAAATCTTCGGTCTCTGTCCGATATAATCGAGATAGGCACTCCACGACATGCGACTATCTCCCTTAGGTAAAGCTCAGCTAGCTTACCTGTGTTATCCTTTTCTCTGATCAGCAAAAAGTGCGCAGACTTGTCAAACGGTCCACGATTACCCAAATCGTATCATGACCTCTGGGAGTCTTGGGCAACTTTAATATGAAATCCATTGAGATTTGTTCCCACTTCGACATGGGTATCTCAGGTTGCTACAGAAGACCTGAAGGCTTCTGATACTCTGCCTTCACTTTGGCATAAGTCAAACACTTCCCAACATAAGTAGCCACATCGCCCTTAAGTCTTGGCCACCAGTAATAATCCTTCAAATCTTGGAACATCTTGTCCTATCCTAGGTGGATCGAGTACCTTGATTTATGAGCCTCATCGAAAATAACATCTCTAAGACCACCATAAAGCGGAACCCAAATTCGTCCCATAAAATACAAGGTTCCTTCCTCGTTGGGTACCAACTTTTTCTACATCCCACGGAGATATTCAGCCTTTAAATTCTCTTTCTTAAGAGCTTCTCTCTGTCTAGCACGAATACGCAGCGAGAGATCTGTTTGAACAATCATTTCTAAAGCCCTAACCCTTATGGGGTTAATCCTTTCTTTTCGACTCAAGGCGTCTGCCACCACATTCGCCTTTCCTGGATGATATTTGATTTCGCAATCATAATCATTTAACAGCTCTACCCGACGTCGCTGTCTCGTGTTAAGCTCTTTCTGATTGAATATGTGCTGAAGGATCTTGTGATCTGTAAATATTATACATCGGGTACCATACAGATAATGTCGCCAAATCTTTAAAGCAAACACCACTGCGCCTAACTCCAAATCATGCGTGGTGTAATTCTTCTCATGGACCTTTAATTGGCGCGAGGCATAACCGATAACCTTTTTTCGCTGCATTAGCACACAGCCTAATCCCTGACGCGAGGTGTCACAGTATACCACGAAGTCGTCGGTGCCTTCGGGTAGGGATAAAATAGGTGCATCGCAAAGCTTATTCTTAAGCAGCTGAAAGGCTTCTTCTTGTTTATCTCCCCATTCATACTTCTTATCCTTTTGAGTAAGGGAGGTTAGCGGTTGAGCGATTTTAGAAAAATCCTCAATGAAGCTGCGATAGTACCCTGCTAAACCCAAAAACTGTTGGATATCGGTTGGCGTCTTCGGAGTTTCCCAATTTTAATCACTTCGATCTTGGTGGGATCCACATGAATTCCATCCTTGTTTACCACGTGACCGAGGAACTGCACTTCGCGTAACCAAAACTCGCACTTCAAGAACTTAGCATACAGTTTCTCCTTCTTGAGCAGCTCTAAGATGGCTCTAAGGTGTTGCTCATGGTCTTCTTTTGTCTGCGAATAGATCAAAATATCATTGATAAACACAATCACGAATTTATCGAGATATGGCTTGCAAACTTGGTTCATTAAGTCCATAAACATTGCCGGCGCGTTTGTCAAACCGAACGGCATCACTAGAAACTCATAATATCCATAACGAGTTCTAAAAGCAGTCTTCAGTATACTCTCTTCTTGAATCCGCAGCTGGTGATAACCTGATCGAAGATCGGTCTTGGAGTAGTAGCTTGAACCCTGAAGTTGATCGAATAAATCATCAATCCTCGGCAAAGGATACCGATTCTTGATGTTTAACTTGTTCAACTCTCGGTAGTCGATGCACATACAAAAACTACCGTCCTTCTTTTTGACAAATAGTACCGGAGCTCCCCAAGGCGAGAAGCTTGGTCTAATGAACCCCTTGTCTAATAACTCCTGAAGCTGCATCAACAACTCTTGCATCTCTGAAGGCGCAAGTCGAAAAGGTGCTTTGGCTACAGGCGCGGCGCCTGGAACCAAGTCAATATGGAATTCAACCTGTCATTGGGGCGGTAATCCTGGTAAGTCTTCGGGGAAGACTTCAGGATATTCCCTTACCACCGGGATATCTTCGAGATTCGGTTCTTCGGCTTCTTTATCAACAACGTGAGCCAAGAAGGCAACACATCCTTTATGCATGAACTTCCGTGCCTTCAAACAACTGATAATCCATATGGGTGTGTCCTGCTTCTCCCCATGAATCACGATCGTCTCTTCATTAGCCATCGGGATACGGATAATCTTCTCATGACATACGATCTCAGCTCAGTTACTCGACAACCAATCCATCCCAACTACTACATCGAAGCTCCCCAACTCAACTGGCAGGAGATGTATCGAAAACTCACGCTCTCCAAGCTCTATCACACAACCTCTAATTACTTCGCTAGCTTCTACTAGCTTCCCATTAGCTAGTTCTTTTAAGTATGGGATATCTAACTTACTAGCCACTAACCCAAGTATATTCTTAAACTCTAGAGATACGAAGCTATAGTTGGCACCGGTATCAAATAGCATAGATGCAAAATGTTGATTGATAGGGAACGTACCAGTGACTACGTTCGGATCTTGGCGAGCTTCCCTAGCTCCAATGTTAAAGACTCTTCCCTGAGCTTGGCTGTTCTTTGGGCAATCCCACTTGAAGTGCCCAACATCACCACAGCCAAAATAACCTTGGCCGCGACCATTCCCATTTCCATTTCCGCCCTGGTTGTTGTTTCCTCCGCGGTTTCCGTTACCAGCTTGATTTCCAAAACCACCACGATTTCCATTTCCACCGGAATTTCCATTTCCTCCTTGATTGCGGTTTCCAGTCTGATTCCCATTACTGTTGCAGTTTCCATTACCATTTCCACCAGATCCTCCATTCCTTCGTCCAGTACCGTACCAGCACGCCTCCCTGGCATGCCCTACCTTGCCACAGCTCTCACATTTCCCCTGGCTACATCGTCATGTGTGATGATGATTACAGATATCACACTTGGTCAGGGTGCCCATGTATCCTTTTCCTTTGTTCTCAGAAGTAGCAGCACCAGTCCTGACCTCGGTTGGTGGATTAGCTTCTCTACGCTTGTTAGTACTATTGTTGTTTCCCCGGGTACCTTTCTTGAAATTCGAGAACTTCCTTTTGTTCTCTCCAGACGACTCCACATGAGTCTCTTTCTTCTTTTCCTCAGAAATCGAAACCTTGCCCAATCTAATGGCTTCCTCTGTCAGTGCCACGCTCAGGTCGATGGCTTCAGTGATCGTTGGAGGCTTAGAAGTAGTCACCATGCTCAGTATTTGGGGTGCCAATCCCTAAATGAAACTTTCAACTCGCTTGAACTCTGGTTCTACCATGTAGTGGACAACACGAGACAAATCATGGAATCTCTGCACGTACTCAGCTATCTTAAGACCATCCATTTTCAGATTCCAAAACTCGGTTTCCAACTTCTGAATTTCAGCCCTTGAATAGTACTTCTTACGCATCAGCTCTTTCAACTCGTCCCAAGTCATAGCATACGTTGCAGCTTCACCTAGAGTCTAAACCTGACGGTTCCACCACGACAGGACTCCATCTAGGAACAATCCAGAAATGTAAGTGACTTGATGCTCCGGCGCACACTTACTCATTCGCAGCACAGAATCCGTCTTCTCAGCCCATCTCACAAAAGCTTCGGCACCTCCAGTGCCGTCAAAGTTCAGAGGCTTGCAGTCCAGAAACTGCTTGTAAGTACAGCCTGTACAAGCAACATCATTCACAGAAAGCATTAGCAAACGCACACGGAAATGTCCAAATGTATCGTAATGTGTCTTAGGTGACTTAAACGTTACCGTGAGGTGGGTTATTCCCTGAGGTACCTCCGCTATGTTTGGAGCGTAGGGCCTCATGTTGTGCGATTGCCTGTAAAATTCGTTCTTGTAATTCTGCCTCGGTTGTGGGCAACTGAGTGTTCCTTCGAGGAGGCATCTTCTAAAAAGAAGATTGTATAGGTCAGGTCTTATTCGTATAATAAATATATAGTACGTATATATAATAGCATTTATCATAGTAAGCAAGCATATAACATCACAATCATAGCACAAGCATGTAGATCAACAACGTATGTAATGAGAACATGACGATTGAGCTTTCATTAATCATCGACCACAAAGTATTGTTACATGTTTTACAAAGTGTATCATATCAAAAGGGACACAGGGTCACTCTACCCTTGTCCAACAAGTCTATCAGTCTACAAAAGTCATACAATCAAAAGGTGGTCTCCAAAAGGCTTCACTAGCTCAGCTCAATAGCGATGCTCTCATCAAAAGTAATGCAACCTACATAAAACCAAAACCCAGCTATGCTGATGGTGGTGGAGGAGGAGGTGGAGGAAAGAAAAGCAAGCTACGGATATGCGCAAGCTCCTCCTCAAGCTCATAGACATGACGCAGCAGATAACTGATCTGCTGCTCGACTGTGAGAAATCGAGCATCAAACTCTTGGAAAGGAGTAAGTGGAGCAGGTGGATGTGAAAATGGAGACGGTGATGAACGAGGGGGAACAAAAGCAGGCGGACAAGGGCATGGTAAAGGACGCGGTGTCATCTCAAGCTCCAAAATCCTACGACTCATAATCTCAAACTGAAGCTGAAGTGATAAAAGTAACTCATCCCGTGTATAACCAATAAAATGAGAGGGATGGTAAGGATCTGAAATCGGCATGGTGTATGGTGGGAACCATCGGAATGGCTCATCAAGTGGTGAAGAAGTAAAAGGAGTGAAAGGTGCAGACTGGGGAATGTGTGGAAAAGCTGCTGAAACATGAGGATCATGACTAGGCTGCTGGCCTAAAGTACCTTCCCCTGGACGGGGTGCGGGTATGTCCTGTAAGAAAACGATAGGTAAATCAACACGATGAACATCAGACTCCACAGGATGAAAAGGAGCAACATCAGTGGGTGCGGGTGCAGGTGGAGGAATAAGTGGCTCAACAACAGGAGGGTCAACGGGTGTAGGAACTGGATCAGGTATGAGGGATGCAATGTCAGGTATGCCAAAAGGAATAGGGTCATGATCAGGTCAAGGCTCAGGATCAGCAGGTGCAACATCAGGCAGATCAACAGGAACAAAATCTGGCTCAAGACCAGGCTCGGGATCATATGGAGGAGATGGTGCAGCTGACATGGCCGTATCATCATCAGAATCGGTGGCATAGCGCCGTAATCCAACTGCCTGCAAGGCGGAAGACGTCACAGACTCAAAGGAATCTGAGACAGAGTGCAAACTAGTATCAGAGGAAATCTCAATAACAGGGATCTCAAGAAGAGGAATAGCAACAACGTCCTCATCTAGCTCTCCATCACCATGGGCGTCATCGGGAGGACAATCAACAAACAGATCAACATCATCATCAAACAGATCATCAAAAGGCCAATCCTCAGGAGGGATGACCACTAAAGGAACAGGAGCAGGATCGGTGCCACAATATGCTCACCATCGGGATGCCCGATGATAAGATGATCATGGACGGCAATGGGAACAACAAAAGGATCATCGTCTGGAATACCATCAGCAAGCGGTAAGTCATCTCCAAAATCAGGCAACGCGAATGGCTGAAAGTCGTCCTCGTCATCTGACAGCATATCTGGGTCGCTCTCAGTATCGGATGTAAAGATCTCTGGCTCTAGTGCGATCTCATCATCGGAGACAATAGCCATAGGGTCATCAGTGTCGGACAATCCGCTCTCGGATGAAGACATAGTGTCTGTAACAGAACAATCATAACATATGCACATATATTAACCACTATCATTTAGTATGCAATCAAAGACAATATATCATGAAATCATGTATCCTCATCATTCCTTACAAATCCTTTCTATCCTTCCTAGTCTATCGGTCAGTCTGGGAGTTGTGATTGCATTCGTGTTTCGTGTCTTTCCTTTTGTAAAAATGTTTGTTCCCTGGATCTGGGCGTTTCGTGTATGCAATGAAAAAATGTTCTAAAAATATTTTCATGAGAGCCCTAATGATTGTAGTCTAGACTCGAGAAGGAATCCTAGTTCGCTACAATCGAAGCTCTGATACCAAACTGTCACACCCTGACTTTTGCGGAAGCTTGATTATGTGTGACTTGCTTAATATCATTGCATTCAACCATAACAAACAACTATATGATAAAACACATGATGCTCATCCATTACTTAAGTTTAAAAACATAACAACGACATTGTTCAGAAATCCAACACAAACTTCAAATCCAAATACAAACCATGCAACTTGTTTTTAGAGTTCCACAAGGACACGACAAAAGTCATTAAATAAAACCAGGCTTTGGAAGATGTGTCTTATCCAGGATAAGACACACTATCCAAACCCTAAGACACCGGATGACATCTTTTATTTCTAACAAAATCTTGAAATATCCAAACGCCCGCCAGATCCACATTTAATTCCCTGAAATACATGTAGTTTGAAAACATCAACAAAAGTTGAGCGAGTTCATGTGTTTTGTGTGTGAGCTTGAATAAACTTTGTAATCATCATAAGTAAGTATGTATTTCTAAAACCTTGGTATGAAAGCAACAAGGAACAGATCGATTAATGATTTGCAAGGTCATTAATATGTGTGCAACGGTGTAGGAAGGCTCAATCCTTTACGTATTTCGTACCGGGCCTCCCGGATGGAACGACATAATCACCACATACGGCCAAATCGCGGACCCATGGGTGGGGCTCGCAACACCCAAATAGATCTATCACTCATGCCCCTCGGTCCTTAACAAGGATTAATAGTCTCAAGATAACGCCTACCCATTCACATGATCTAACAGTATTTTCCTTAGCTAACCATACCCTTTGTAATCATTGTATCATTTGTTACATGTATTTCACCCCGAAGTTAAAAAACTGAAAACAGTTAAAAGAAAAGGGGGACATGAACTCATAGTTTTGCGTTCTTCGTAACCAACTGTAACTCAAAGCTTCTTCGGGTGTACACGACTACCTACAACGTACTAAGGTCTATTAGACGAGCGGGTCGTGCCTTGACTTAGTATTAATTAGTGTCTTTTTGTTACTTTTCATTTTTCCGGAATAATATCTCTAGTCAAAAGACATTAATATATATTTCCAAAATATATATTTTAAGAAATATTACATAGAAAAATTATTTATAATTTTTCCCATGGCAAAAATATTTATAAACTTCATATAAGTCTCAAAAATAATATATTTTCAAGTCTAACTTAGAAAATATATATGAACCCATTTTTCATCCAAAACAATACATTTCAAGTTCATTTATGAAAATACATTTTCTCCCAAAAATAATATATTGCATGTTTGTTTAAGAAATATATTTTCTTCTAAAAATAGTACATCTTCTAATAATTTCAAGAGAAATATATATTTTTACTTGCAAAAAATAATATATTTTCTCCTTGTCAAAAATATGATATATTTTGTAAAAATTGTAAAAATCATATTTTTGTTCTCTTGGTGTCCAAAATATTATTCACCAAAAATATACTTGTGAATAATATTTCCGGAATATTTGTGTGAGTTATATTCCTTTGTTCGGTTTCTCTCATTTTGGGTATAATTTGTATATTCATATTCTTGGGTTTCTAGTAAAATATTTTGGATTGTAATCTTTGGTATTTTGACGAGTTATATTATTTCAAGTCCTAAAATAATATAACTAATACACATAGTATACAAATAAGCACACACATGGTGACTTCTAAATATATATCTCCTAAATACATATTTAGTCACTTTTATTTATCAAAAACAACCTCCAATATTTATAATTTTTGTAACAAAAATTATGGCAATCTTTATGTAAAAATTCATGGTTTGAAATATACTTGTAAATATTTGTTTAAAAATATTTTTCTAAGTGTTTAATTTCTAGAAAAGTTTTGCCATAGTTTCCCCTAAAAATGGAGGTTTCCATGCCTTCAAGGCATATCATTTTCTTTTGTAAATCAACACAATCAATCAACAATCAATCTATACTTCCCAATTTTGCCAAAATCAAGCATAAATACTACTTCATGAACTTGAAAATTTACAAAAATTTGTAGTAACTTACTAGTGTGTTTAGTAACTTTAGTTACCCTTTAAAGTGTGGTTGTTTATTTAAAAACTTCATTTTTAAAGAAAATAGTTCTTTACACCTTGTGATCACATTTTCTAAAAATGCTTCTTCTTGGATTTTTCTTGTAACACATGTGCTTCTACACTTGTTTAACCTTTAAAAACATGGTTGATTTCTTTAAGAACCAAGATTAAGTAAACTTTGTATTTTTAACTTGATCTCTTGAAAAATCATTCTTGAAATCTTAGATCTACAAGACTTATATCTTACTTTAATCATCATTTTACAAGAAAACAATTTATTCTTTCAAGTTCATGTCTTTCATGAGGATGATCTATTAATCTCTAACATTTTCATCCTCTCATCTTGCTAGATTATGTTCTTAATCATCATCTAGCAAGATCATATGATGATCTACATCATTAACGTAAACAATCAATCATCAAGTCAACACTAAACAACATGATTTCTTAAGATATTAAGCTTACGTTCATGTTTCATATTCAAGTTTCTTAGTGTTCTTCAAGATTATCATCATGTATCATCTTTTAACCACTTAAACAAGATGTAAAATGGAGAGTATAATGTTCTTACTACTAGCTCAAGGCTAGGGATAATCAATGGAAGAAATGAAGTGGATAAAAGCAATTGGTGAAGGTCCTTCAACTTCCGAAAGCTCCAAGCTTCCTTGTGCACCTTCTAACACCCTTGTATATGTATGGAATTGGATGAAGATGAAGTGATGATGGTGGTGTGCTTGTTGTTGTTCTTAGCCGAACCCAAGAAAGAAAGGAAGGAGAAGTGTGTGTGTTATGTGATGTTGATGAAATGAGATGTTATGTTCTTGAGGTTTATCTTATAATCCAACAATACACATTTCTCTAATGGTTTTTGTGTCTAATAAAGATCCAACATAATCCAATATTTTAACAAAATAAAATCCAATGTAGGGCCCTTGTTTGGGCCGATTACTAGGTGGGGGGTATAGGTGTAGGTTATAACTAGTTAGTTAATAGTTAGATTTTAAGTATTTGGTTAGGGACTTAGTTATTAGATAATTATATAGTGTATTATGATGTTCGGGGACCATAACTAGCTTGGTAATGTTAAAACAATGCTTCTAGAGAAAATTTGGTATTTCGGGTAGTGTCCGGTTGTTCGGTTGGTTACCGGTTCGTTAAGGTGCTAAACTCTGCAGTTTAGTGTGCTTAATGTTACCTTTTGTGACACTTTTGATTCCCGACACTTTGGAAAGCATTCAGGACCATTTAACCACATTTCTGCATGATATTAGTGTGTTGAAATGCTGAATTTGCTGATTTTCTGCAGAATTCTGCAGTTTATGTGAGTTTTAGGCACTTTCCGGCACTTAAACTATCTCTAGGAAGGCAGTTTTGTGATCCTTACTTTCCTACACACTGTACTAGTGTAATACTTGGTTTCTGGCTCATTTTGTGTCTCAACACCTTATCTGTCTATGCACTGAACTCCGTCACTATTTTTCTGATTTGTCTGATAACTGTGCTAACTGTATTTCGTGCATCATTTGAATCAATAAAGTTCTCATGAAATAATGATATGACATTAAGCAATATGTGATGCACATGTATGTATCATTGTAATAATCAGAAGGCAATTCAAGTCACTAATTTTAATTCAGCACAGCCATTAAGCACTAATCATGGTTTATTAGTTGTACGGATACCTGAATTTTTGACAGTTATCACATTCTTCCCCTGTTAAGAAAATTTTGTACCAAAATTTTAAGCTTTACTACTAGCTGCAGAGGTGTTGGGGAACATATGCGGGTATTTAGCTTTCATGCGGTTTTCACGCTCCCAAGTAAACTTTGGGCCGTGACATGCATTCCATCGATCCTTGACAAGCTTAACACTACTCCTCCGAGTCTTGTTAACCTTCCAATCAGCAACCTCAACAGGTTCTTCGGTAAAGTGGAGTGTGTCGTCAATGTGAACTTCATCAGCAGGGATGACCACTGTTTCTTGTGTTGGACTTTTCTTCAGATTAGATACATGAAATGTATCATGAACACTATTAAGTTCTTCTGATAGCTCCAACTTGTATGCTACAGTACCAACCCTTTCCAAAATTCTGAACGGTCTGATATAACGTGGGTTTAACTTACCACGCTTCCCAAAGCGTGCCACACCTTTCCAAGGTAAGACTTTTAACAGAACCATATCACCCACTTCGAATTCCAAAGGTTTTCGTCTTTGGTCCGCATAACTCTTCTGTCGATCACGAGCCGCCTTGATGCGCTCTCGGATCTGCATGATCTTATCAGTCGTCTCTTGGACCAGTTCGGGACCAACCAACTGTCTATCACCTGCATCTGCCCAGCATAACGGTGATCGACACTTGCGTCCGCAAAAGGTCCTCGAATGGTGCAGCTTGAATGCTTGTATGGTAGCTGTTGTTATAGGAAAACTCAACCAAAGGCATATGAGTATCCCAACTGCCACCTAAATCCATTACACAAGCACGTAGCATGTCTTCTAGCGTTTGAATCGTTCTTTTGCTATGGTCGTCCGTCTGTGGATGAAAAGGTGTACTCAGATTCAACTGAGAACCAAATGCTTCTTGAAAGGATTTCCAAATCCTTGACACAAATCTTCTGTCTCTGTCCGATATAATCGAGATAGGCTCACCATGACGTGCGACTATCTCCCTTAGGTAAAGCTCATCTAGCTTACCTGTGTTATCCTTTTCTCTGATCGGCAAAAAGTGCGCAGACTTTGTCAAACGGTCCACGATTACCCAAATCGTATCATGACCTCTGGGAGTCTTGGGCAACTTTGTTATGAAATCCATTGAGATCTGCTCCCACTTCCACATGGGTATCTCAGGTTGCTGCAGAAGACCTGGAGGCTTCCTTCTGATACTCTGCCTTCACTTTGGCACAAATCAAACACTTCCCAACATAAGTAGCCACATCGCCCTTAAGTCTTGGCCACCACTAATAATCCTTCAAATCTTGGTACAACTTGTCCGATCCTGGGTGGATTGAGTACCTTGATTTATGAGCCTCATCAAAAATAACATCTCTAAGACCACCATAAAGCGCTACCCAAATTCGTCCCATAAAATACAAGGTTCCTTCCTCGTTGGGTACCAACTTTTTCTCCATCCCACGGAGATATTCAGCCTTTAAGTTCTCTTTCTTAAGAGCTTCTCTCTGTGCAGCACGAATACGCAGCGAGAGATCTGTCTGAACAATCATTTCTAAAGCCCTAACCCTTATAGGCTTAATCCTTTCTTTTCGACTCAAGGCGTCTGCCACCACATTCGCCTTTCCTGGATGATATTTGATTTCGCAATCATAATCATTTAACAGCTCTACCCAACGTCGCTGTCTCATGTTAAGCTCTTTCTGATCAAATATGTGCTGAAGGCTCTTGTGATCTGTAAATATTGTACATCGGGTACCATACAGATAATGTCGCCAAATCTTCAAAGCAAACACCACTGCGCCTAACTCCAAATCATGTGTGGTGTAATTCTTCTCATGGACCTTTAATTGGCGCGAGGCATAAGCGATAACCTTTTTTCGCTGCATTAGCACACAGCCTAATCCCTGACGCGAGGCGACACAGTATACCACGAAGTCGTCGGTGCCTTCGGGTAGGGATAAAATAGGTGCATCGCAAAGCTTATTCTTAAGCAGCTGAAAGGCTTCTTCTTGTTTATCTCCCCATTCATACTTCTTATCCTTTTGAGTAAGGGAGGTCAGCGGTTGAGCGATTTTAGAAAAATCCTCAATGAATCTGCGATAGTACCCTGCTAAACCCAAAAACTGTCGGATCTCGGTTGGCGTCTTCGGAGTTTCCCAATTTCTAATCGCTTCGATCTTGGTAGGATCCACATGAATTCCATCCTTGTTTACCACGTGACCGAGGAACTACACTTCACGTAACCAAAACAAGCACTTCGAGAACTTAGCATACAATTTCTCCTTTTGTAGCAGCTCTAAGATGGCTCTAAGGTGTTGCTCCTGGTCTTCTTTTGTCTGCGAATAGAATAAAATATCATCGATAAACACAATCACGAATTTATCGAAATATGGCTTGCAAACTCAGTTCATTAAGTCCATAAACATTGCCGGCGCATCTATCAAAAAACGGCATTACTAGAAACTTATAATGTCCATAACGAGTTTTAAAAGCAGTCTTCGGTATACTCTCTTCTTGAATCCGCAGCTGGTGATAACCTGATCAAAGATCGATCTTGGAGTAATAGATTGCACCCTGAAGTTGATCGAATAAATCATCAATCCTCGGCAAAGGATATCGATTCTTGATGGTTAACTTGTTCAATTCTCGGTAGTCGATGCACATACGAAAATTGCCATCCTTCTTCTTGACAAATAGTACCGGAGCTCCCCAAGGCGAGAAGCTTGGTCTAATGAATCCCTTGTCTAATAACTCATGAAGCTGCGTCGACAACTCTTGCATCCCTGAAGGCGCAAGTCGATAAGGTGCTTTGGCTACAGGCGCGGCGCCTGGAACCCAGTCAATATGGAATTTGACTTGTCGTTGGGGCGGTAATCCTGGCAAGTCTTCGGGGAAGACTTCAGTATATTCCCTTACCACCGGGATATCTTCGAGATTCGGTTCTTCGGCTACTTTATCAACAACGTGAGCCAAGAAGGCAACACATCCTTTGTGCATAAACTTATGTGCCTTCAAACAACTGATAATCCGTAGGGGCGTATCCTACTTCTCCCCATGAATCACGATCGTCTCTTCATTCTCCATCGGGATACGGATAATCTTCTCATGACATACGATCTCAGCTCGGTTACTCGACAACCAATCCATCCCAACTACTACATCGAAGCTCCCCAACTCAACTGGAAGGAGATCTATAGAAAACTCACGCTCTCCAAGCTCTATTACACAGCCTCTAATTACTTCGCTAGCTTCTACTAGCTTCCCATTAGCTAGTTCTATCGAGTATGGGATACCTAACTTACTAGCCACTAACCCAAGTATATTCTTAAACTCTAGAGATACGAAGCTATAGTCGGCACCGGTATCAAATAGCATAGATGCAAAATGTTGATTGATAGGGAACGTACAAGTGACTATGTTCGGATCTTGGCGAGCTTCCCTAGCTCCAATGTTGAAGACTCTTCCCTGAGCTTGGTTGTTCTTTGGGCAATCCTGCTTGAAGTTCCCAACATCACCACAACCAAAACAACCTTGGCTGCGACCATTCCCATTTCCATTTCCGCCCTGGTTGTTGTTTCCTCCGCGGTTTCCGTTACCAGCTTGATTTCCAAAACCACCACGATTTCCATTTCCACCAGAATTTCCATTTCCTCCTTGATTGCGGTTTCCACTCTGATTCCCATTACCGTTGAGGTTTCCATTACCATTTCCACCAGATCCTCTATTCCTTTGTCTAGTACCGTACCAGCACGCCTCCCTGGCATGCCCTAACTTGCCACAGTTCTCACATTTCCCATACCTACATCGTCCTGTGTGATGATGCTGACAGATATCACACTTGGGAAGGGTGGCCATGTATCCTTTTCCTTTGTTCTCAGAAGTAGCAGCACCAGTCCTGACCTTGGCTGGTGGATTAGCTTCTCTACGCTTGTTAGTACCGCTGTTGTTTTCCCGGGTACCCTTCTTGAAATTCGAGAACTTCCTTTTGTTCTCTCCAGATGACTCCACATGAGTCTCTTTCTTCTTTTCCTCAGAAATCGAAACCTTGCCCAATCTAATGGCTTCCTCTGTCAGTGCCACGCTCAGGTCGATGGCTTCAGTGATCCTTGGAGGCTTTGAAGTAGTCACCATGCTCAGTATTTGGGGTGCCAATCCCCAAATGAAACGTTCAACACGCTTGAACTCTGATTCCAAAACTCGGTTTCCAACTTCTGAATTTCAGCCCTTGAACAGTACTTCTTACACATCAGCTCTTTCAACTCGTCCCAAGTCATAGCATACGCTGCAGCTTCACCTAGAGTCTGAACCTGAAGGTTCCACTACGACAGGGCTCCATCTAGGAACAATCCAGAAATGTAAGTGACTTGATGCTCCGGCGCACACTTACTCATTCGCAGCACAGAATCCGTCTTCTCAACCCATCTCACAAAAGCTACGGCACCTCCAGTGCCGTTAAAGTTCAGAGACTTGCAGTCCAGAAACTGCTTGTAAGTACAGCCTGTACAAGCAACATCATTCACAGAAAGCATTAGCAAACGCACACAGAAATGTCCAAATGTATCGTAATGTGTCTAAGGTGACTTAAACGTTACCGTGAGGTGGGTTATTCCCTGAGGTACCTCCGCTATGTTTGGAGCGTAGGGCCTCATGTTGTGCGATTGCCTGTGAAATTCGTTCTTGTAATTCTGCCTCGGTTGTGGGCAACTGAGTGTTCCTTCGAGGAGGCATATTCTAAAAAGAAGATTGTATAGGTCAGGTCTTATTCGTATAATAAATATATAGTACGTATATATAATAGCATTTATCATAGTAAGCAAGCATATAACATCACAATCATAGCACAAGCATGTAGATCAACAACGTATGTAATGAGAACATGACGATTGAGCTTTCATTAATCATCGACCACAAAGTATTGTTACATGTTTTACAAAGTGTATCATATCAAAAGGGACACAGGGTCACTCTACCCTTGTCCAACAAGTCTATCAGTCTACAAAAGTCATACAATCAAAAGGTGGTCTCCAAAAGGCTTCACTAGCTCAGCTCAATAGCGATGCTCTCATCAAAAGTAATGCAACCTACATAAAACCAAAACCCAGCTATGCTGATGGTGGTGGAGGAGGAGGTGGAGGAAAGAAAAGCAAGTTGCGCACATGCGCAAGCTCCTCCTCAAGCTCACAGACATGACGCAGCAGATAATTGATCTGCTGCTCGACGGTGAGAAATCGAGCATCAAACTCTAGGAAAGGAGTAAGTGGAGCAGGTGGATGTGAAAATGGAGACGGTGATGAACGAGGGGGAACAAAAGCAGACTGACAAGGGCATTGTAAAGGACGCGGTGTCATCTCAAGCTCCAAAATCCTACGACTCATAATCTCAAACTGAAGCTGAAGTGATAAAAGTAACTCATCCCGTGTATAACCAACAAAATGAGAGGGATCTAAAATCGGCATGGTGTACGGTGGGAACCATCGGAATGGCTCATCAAGTGGTGAAGAAGTAAAAGGACCGAAAGGTGCAGACTGGGGAATGTGTGGAAAAGCTGCTGAAACATGAGGATCATGACTAGGCTGCTGGCCTGAAGTACCTTCCCATGGACGGGGTGCGGGTATGTCCTGCAAGAAAACGATAGGTAAATCAACACGATGAACATCAGACTCCACAGGATGAAAAGGAGCAACATCAGCGAGTGCGGGTGCAGGTGGAGGAATAAGTTACTCAACAACAGGAGGGTCGACGGGTGCAGGAACTGGATCAGGTATGAGGGGTGCAATGTCTGGTATGCCAAAAGCAACATGGCCGTATCATCATCAGAATCGGTGGCATAGCGTCGTAATCCAACTGCCTGCAAGGCGGAAGACGTCACAGACTCAAAGGAATCTGAGACAGAGTGCAAACTAGTATCAGAGGAAATCTCAATAACAGGGATCTCAAGAAGAGGAATAGCAACAACGTCCTCATCTAGCTCTCCATCACCATGGGCATCATCGGGAGGACCATCAACAAACAGATCAACATCATCATCAAACAGATCATCAAAAGGCCAATCCCCAGGAGGGATGACCATTAAAGGAACGGGAGCGAGGAATCAGTGCCACAATATGCTCACCATCGGGATGCCCGATGATAAGATGATCATGAACGGGAATGGGAACAACAAAAGGATCCTCGTCTGGAATACCATCAGCAAGCGGTAAGTCATCTCCAAAATCAGGCAACGCGAACGGCTGCAAGTCGTCCTCGTCGTCTGACAGCATATCTGGGTCGCTCTCAGTATCGGATGTAAAGATCTCTGGCTCTGGTGCGATCTCGTCATCAGAGACAATAGCAATAGGGTCATCAGTGTCGCACAATCCGCTCTCGGATGAAGACATAGTTTCTGTAACAGAACAATCATAACATATGCACATATATTAACCACTAGCATTTAGTATGCAATCAAAGACAATATATCATGAAATCATGTATCTTCATCATTCCTTGCAAATCCTTTCTATCCTTCCTAGTCTATCGGTTAGTCTGGGAGTTGTGATTGCAGTCGTGTTTCGTGTCTTTCCTTTTGTAAAAATGTTTGTTCCCTGGATCTGGGCGTTTCGTGTATGCAATGAAAACATGTTGTAAAAATATTTTCGTGAGAGCCCTAATGATTGTAGTCTAGACTCGAGAAGGAATCCTAGTTCGCTACAATCGAAGCTCTGATACCAAACTGTCACACCCTGACTTTTGCGGAAGCGTTATTATGTGTGACTTGCTTAATATCATTGCATTCAACCATAACAAACAACTATATAATAAAACACATGATGTTTATCCATTACTTAGTTTTAAAAACATAACAACGACGTTGTTCAGAAATCCAACACCAACTTCAAATCCAAATACAAACCATGCAACTTGTTTTTAGAGTTCCACAAGGACTCGACAAAAGTCATTAAATAAAACCAGGCTTTAGAAGATGTGTCTTGTCCAGGATAAGACACACTATCCAAACCCTAAGACACCGGATGACATCTTTTATTTCTAACACAATCTTGAAATATCCAAACGCCCGCCAGATCCACATTTAATTCCCTGAAATACATGTAGTTTGAAAACATCAACAAAAGTTGAGCGAGTTCATGTGTTTTGTGTGTGAGCTCGAATAAACTTTGTAATCATCATAAGTAAGTATGTATTTGTAAAACCTTGGTATGAAAGCAACAAGGAACAGATCGATTGATGATTTGCAAGGTCATTAATATGTGTGCAATGGTGTAGGAAGGCTCAATCCTTTGCGTATTTCGTACCGGACCTCCCGGCTGGAATGACATAGTCCCCACATACGGTCAGCTCGTGGACCCATGGGTGGGGCTCGCAACACCCAAATAGATCTATCACTCATGCCCCTCGGTCCTTAACAAGGATTAATGGTCTCAAGATAACGCCTACCCATTCACATGATCTAACAGTATTTTCCTTAGCTAACCATACCCTTTGTAATCATTGTATCATTTGTAACATGTATTTCACCCCCGAAGTTTTAACACCGAAAACAGTTAAAAGAAAAGGGGGACATGAACTCACAGTTTTGTGTTCTTCGTAACCAACTGTAACTCAAAGCTTCTTCGGGTGTACACGACTACCTACAACGTACTAAGGTCTATTAGACGAGCGGGTCGTGCCTTAACTTAGTATTGATTAGTGTCTTTGAGTTACTTTTCATTGTGTCCTTCTTATTATTCCAAGTTATATAATTATTTGTTAAAATAATTAATATTTTAACGTGAATTATATTTATAAATTTTTGGAATAATTGTTAAAAATAATATATTTTAACTTGTTACTTGTTATGTATTCATACATGTATATCCTTCCCAAGGATGGGTGTATTTGTATTCGTATTCTTATTCTTATACTTGTATATTTTTGCCATGTATTGGTGTCGTATTCCGGAGTGTATTTATACGTACGAGAATACGTATTTCCTTGTAATTGTTAAATATTCTTACACTTAATTTTGTATTAATTTTTTTGGAATAATATCTCTAGTAAAAATACATTAGTATATATTTCCAAAATATATATTTTAAGAAATATTACTTAGAAAAATTATTTATAATTTTTCCCTTGGCAAAAATATTTATAAACTTCATACAAGTCTCAAAAATAATATATTTTCAAGTCTAACTTGGAAAATATATATGAACACATTTTTCATCCAAAATAATATATTTCAAGTTTATTTATGAAAATACATTTTCTCCCAAAAATAATGTGTTTCATGTTTGTTTGAGAAATATATATTTTCTTCCAAAAATAGTACATCTTCTAATAATTTCAAGAGAAATATATATTTTTACTTCCCAAAAATAATATATTTTCTCCTTGTCAAAAATATGATATATTTTGTAATAATTGTAAAAATCATATTTTTTTCTCTTGGTGTCCAAAATATTATTCACCAAAAACATACATGTGAATAAAATTTCTGGAATATTTTTGTGAGTTATATTCCTTTGTTCAGTTTCTCTCATATTTTGGGTATAATTTGTATATTCATATTCTTGGGTTTTTGGTAATATTTTGGATTGTAATTTTTGGTATCTTGATGAGTTATATTATTTCAATTCCTAAAATAATATAACTAATACACATAGTATACAAATAAGCACACACATGGTGACTTCTAAATATATATCTCCTAAATACATATTTAATCACTTTTATTTATAAAAACCAACCTCCAATATTTATAATTTTGTAACAAAAATTATGGCAATCTTTATGTAAAAATTCATGGTTTGAAATATACTTGTAAATATTTGTTTAAAAATATTTTTCTAAGTGTTTAATTTCTAGAAAAATTTTGCCATAGTTTCCCCTAAAAATTAAGGTTTCCATGCCTTCAAGGCATATCATTTTCTTTTGTAAATCAACACAATCAATCAACAATCAATCTATACTTACCAGTTTTGCCAAAATCAAGCATAAATACTACTTCATGAACTTGAAAATTTACAAAAATTTGTAGTAACTTACTAGTGTGTTTAGTAAGTTTAGTTACCCTTTATAGTGTGGTTGTTTATTTAAAAACTTCATTTTTAAAGAAAATAGTTCTTTACAACTTGTGATCACATTTTCTAAAAATGCTTCTTCTTGGATTTTTCTTGTTACACATGTGTTTCTACACTTCTTTAACCTTTAAAAACATGGTTGATTTCTTTAAGAACCAAGATTAAGTAAATTTTGTATTTTTAACTTGATTTCTTGAAAAATCATTCTTGAAATCTTAGATCTACAAGACTTATATCTTACTTTAATCATTATTTTAAAAGAAAACAATTTATTCTTTCAAGTTCATGTCTTTCATGAGGATGATCTATTAATCTCTAACATTTTCATCCTCTCATCTGCTAGATTATGTTTTTAATCATCATCTAGCAACATCATATGATGATCTACATCATTAACATAAACAATCAATCATCAAGTAGCACATTCAACACTAAACAACATGATTTCTTAAGATATTAAGCTTATGTTCATGTTTCATGTTCAAGTTTCTTAGTGTTCTTCAAGATTAACATCATGTATCATCTTTTAACCACTTAAACAAGATGTAAAATGGAGAATATAGTGTTCTTACTACTAGCTCCAAGCTAGGGATGATCAATGGAAGAAATGAAGTGGATAAAAGTAATTGGTGAAGGTCCTTCAACTTCCAAAAGCTCCAAGCTTCCTTGTGCACCATCTAACACCCTTGTATATGTATGGAATTGGATGGAGATGAAGTGATGATGGTGGTGTGCTTGTTGTTGTTCTAGGCCAAACGGCCGAACCCAAGAAAGAAAGGAAGGAGAAGTGTGTGTGTGTTATGTGATGTTGATGAAATGGGATGTTATGTTCTTGAGGTTTATATTATAATCCAACAATACACATTTCTCCAATGGTTTTTGTGTCTAATAAAATCCAACATAATCCAATATTTTAACAAAATAAAACCCAATGTGGGGCCCTAGTTTGGGCCGATTACTAGGTGGGGGGGGTATAGGTGTAGGTTATAACTAGTTAGTTAGTTAATAGTTAGATTTCAAGTATTTGGTTAGGGACTTAGTTATTAGATATTTATATAGTGTGTTATGATGTTCGGGGACCATAACTAGCTTGGTAATGTTAAAACAATGCTTCTAGTGAAAATTTGGTATTTTGGGTAGTGTCCAGTTGTTCGGTTGGTTACCGGTTCGTTAAGGTGCTAAATTATGCAGTTTAGTGTGCTTTATGTTACCTTTTGTGACACTTTTGATTCCTGACACTTAAGAAAGCATTCAGGACCATTTAACCACATTTCTGCATGATATTAGTGTGTTTAAATGCTGAATTTGCTGATTTTCTGCAGAATTCTGCAGTTTATGTGAGTTTTTGCACTTTCCGGCACTTAAACTCTCTTTAGGAAGGCAGTTTTGTGATCCTTACTTTCCTACACACTATACTAGTGTAATACTTGGTTTCTGGCTCATTCTGTGTCTCAACACCTTGTCTATCTATGCACTGAACTCCGTCAGTATTTTTCTGATTTGTCTGATAACTGTGCTAACTGTATTTCGTGTATCATTTGAATCAATAAAGTTCTCATTGCAATAATGATATGATATTAAGCAACATGTGATGCACATGTTAATAATCAGAAGGCAATTCAAGTCACTAATTGTAATTCAGCACAGCCATTAAGCACTAATCATGGTTTATTAGTCGTACGGATACCTGAATATTTGACAGTTGTCACAAATCTGACCGAAGACTAATGCGAATCGCGTGAACCAAATACCCTAACAATAGCCACCACCATCACTGTCGTTAGTTTCCGGCGGCTATATGCCGCCGTCGACCTCCACCATCATCAAACTTCCCTTTCTAAACCCAAACCCACTACCGCTGCCTCCTCTGTTGTCGACGGAGCCACCCAAACCCCTAAAAATGCTGAAGAAAAAAAAAGAACTAAAAAGCTTTAAACGACAGAGATTTGGGGTAGATCTGACGAAAAGAAAGAACAAAGACTCATGTGCTTATCGGAGACACTTGTCTGCCGCCGCCGTACGTGGTTATCATGCGTGGCCGGAGAGACCATTTCAGCATCATCATCATCTAACATCGTCAACAGCAACGTTAGCACCGTCGTCGGCCAGAGTCCGGCTGCCAAACAGACGAGAGGGAGACGGGTGTGTGTGAAAATGAGAGGAGGGTTTAGAGAGGGAAGGACGTAATGAGCGGCTGATGTTGTGAATAAGAGGATTAGGGTTTCTCATTAGAGGAGATGAAGTGCACAGATTTCTCATTGTGTGCGTGTTTGGTGAGCTGTGGTTTCAAAAATAAGGAGTTTAGGTTTACTTCTAATTTATACCTAGGTTTCCCTAATGGGCTTGGGCTTGGGCCCAAGGCCCACAAGCCCAATTCCCGTATATTGAGTGGCCCATAATCTCTTACGAGTCCCGTTTTCAAAACCCGAACTCTGTGAAAAGTCGTAAATTATAATTTTAGTTCTAAAACACGTAAAACATGTACGGTAGTTGTTGTTTGTGCGCTCGATCGTTGATTACGGTAAATATCGCGTAAAGTTGCGTCATTTGTCGTTTTAAACTGTTTTTTGATCCGGTTTGGACTACGGTTACTAAAATTTTATTACGAAGCAAAATATAGCGTAAATTTAAGTTTCGAAGGTAACACGTGTGTCCGTTACTTTCGTTTCATTGCCGGTGCGTTTCCTGCAGTCACATTTTTAGTTCACGTTTGCATTTATGACGTACGGAGGCACAATAAATTCACAAAATTAAATTCATAAATATAAAATATTTGTAGAAATCCGTATTTGTCAGCTTTGTCAGCATTTTGTTTGGTTTCAATTCGTTGTCATTTAACGTTAAGAAGATTTTTCTACAAATCACCGTTCGCGCTCTGTAAAGTCGGATGTACATTCCTAGGCACTCCAAAGGCCTAATTAAGTTAATCTACGTCTTGAACACTATTTATTATGGTCCTAATGTTTGTTAATCGCGTAATTAGAAGCCGTTAATTACCGGTTGTCACATTTAGTCTACTTTCCATTGCATTTTTAGTTTGATACACATTGTGTTTTACGTTATGTTCATTGTGTTTTAGTCTGTTGTCCATTATGTTTTTTATCTGTTCTCATCAATTGTGTTTATAGTGTACTTTCCATTCCGTTTTTACTTTGATAATCATTGCGTATTACGTTATGTCCATTGTGTTTTACACCTGGGTTAATCTCTGATTACTAATCATCGTTCGAACATTTACTGATTTCGTTTACACATCATCGTTCCAACATCGTCGCTCCACGAAACTTCCAATTACACATCATCATTCCAACATCAACGTTCCAACGAAGCCATGAATTCGCCAGCTAATCTCCGATTACAAATCATCGTTCCAGCATCATTGTTCCAAACATTCTTCCAATTCGTTGATATAGATTGTTGTTTTGTGATTTTGTAGGTTGCTTTGATCTACTCTAACTCTCCCTTTATATTTCAATCCGTAATCTCTATTGGAACTCTGTAACTCTAATAGCCATGACCGTCAATGATAACCACAAAAACCACCGTCTGTGGTTGACCATGTGCTAGCTTTTTTGATGGGAGAGTTGCGTGTTAGGTTTGTATCTTATTTTTTTAGTGTAGTTATACTTATTTAAGTTGATTATGAAGAAACAAGTGTTGATAATTTTTATTAACACACAAATTTAAGAATATGTTAATATGGATATTAATTTATTAAATTAAATATAACGAAAGATTAAAGACTGAAATATGCATAAAATATTACACGCTACAATTAACACTTCCTAGGATTTCGATGACTCTCGCCTTCTTCCACGCAATTTCATTCTTTCTTTTGTTTTGCAGATCGGCTAGCATGTCGCAGATTTTCTGATCCTGTTTCAGCAGTTGTGTGATAAACTCTTTTGCATTGTTCTTGAAATCTGATGGAGGAGAGTGGAGGACTTCATCAAGCAATCCAATGCTGCTCCAGGTTTGCTTGTAATTGTTATCACTGGTGATGCTGACTTTTCTGTTTAGTTCTTCATCTGCTCTCTTTTCTTCGAGCGACCATCTAGAGAATTGCGTTTAACAGCGCTGGTGTCTGATCAGTGGTAGAAGCATCTGTTTGCCATCTAGAGTATTGTTGGTGTTGCTGGTTTTGGTTTGTTTTTTGATAAACAGTTTTTTAAAAGAAAATTGTTGATGTTTTCAATCAAACTAATCATCAGCCTTTTATAGTGTTTAAAATGGGTCTTATGGCAAATGAAGAGGTTAATCGTAATTATGATAACATGTTTTTTTAAGGTTTAAATTTTGTCTTTTGGGTTTCTTAATATTTAATTTTATTGGCTTTGCTATGAAAACTTATTTTTGAAAGCTTTTGCATTAAAAGCCCCTGTTTTTAAATATAAATTTACATGTTTATATTAAATATACATGTTTTTCCCTTCTAGATTATTAAATTACAGGGAATTTAGATCTGACCTTTGGGCTGTTTAGATATTTCATTATATAATATTGCCAATTCACCTGTTTTTCATCACGTTTTACTACCAAAATACCTTTCTTTCATATCAGTCGAGTAATATATAACATAAAATGGCGTCATACACTTCTGCAGAGTCTGTTGATTTAAAGCGGCGGTTTATTAAGCAAGTTGAGGAGCAAGTATATGCGGATAGGGCTACTCTTCAAGAGCTGAAGAGGTGTTTTGATGGACTGCACCTTGGTCTGTTCACGAGAGACTAGGTTTCCAGAAACCTGATGGTGATGCCTTAGACTTCCGTTCATGACCTTTGTGTTGTCAATAATATAGTGTGCGGTGATAGAGACGTGGAGTTCATGGCGATGCTCAAGGATATACATCGAGAGGTTCAGCACTCGATGGAGTTGAAGCTAAAATTTCTTAATTCTTGATGTTAGATTTTCAAATTTCTTACTGTTATTGTTAGATTTGAAAGTTTCTTAGTTCAGTACTCGATGTAGTTGTTACTCTTTTAATGTCATAAATTTTAATCGTATTAATCTTTCTTGTCGCATTTTACTTTTACTTATTTTAGCAAGCATAAGTAGTATGTGGAGAGTTCAAATGAGAAGAAATTATAAATTAAGAATAAAAAGAATAAAGGGTACAAAGGTAATTTGATTAAATCATTTAATGAGTTTATTCTTTATTTTTGCTATTCAAGTTAATGAACCATATTAAATGAGTCATCCTATAAAATAGTTTTACACCTTACACAATAAAAACAATCATGCACATGATCCTACATATTCAACGTTTCCTACACCATAAAAACAATGTTGTGTAAGGTACATAATGTGTAGGACTCGAACACTTTTAAATAATTTTACGACTCATAATAAAATACGTGTAGGACCCCAACACTTTTAAATAATTTGGTAACTTCTAATAAAATTGGTGTAGGACCAACACATTAATGGTGGTGAAGGAGCAAGTTATGGTGGTATTAATAAGAATTGAGTAACTCTTTTAATATTTATTAGTATTCTACATCAAAATGTCTATCCTACCCTTATTAATTAAAACATTAATTAAAATTAGACAAAAATTATATCTTGTTTCACAACCATTGATCAAAAAAATATAGGGCCTAGATTAATTTGTTTTTCTTCTTGCAAGAAGATTCTTCTCAAATGAACCTCCCCCTAAGTAGTATTATATAGTATAGATAGAGAATCTGAGGATTGAAGATCGATATTTATGTTGATGTTAGATTGTGTCTGAATTTAATTTAGTTTATGTTGATATTAAATTGTGTCTGAATATAGAATTGCAAACATGAAAAAAACACTATGGGCATGTTTGGCTAAGCTTTTTGAAAACAACTTATTGACTTATTGGCTTTTTGGAAAAGTCAGTATGGAGTGAATTTTTGGAAAAGTCACTTTTTCCCTCACATACACCCTCATTGCCAAACATCATTTTGGAGCTTATGACTTTTCAAAAAGCCAATAAGTCAATAAGTTGTTTCAAAAAGCTTAGCCAAACATGCCCTATATATACCATAAACATCTAACTTTGATAGATCTCGTCTATCTTCATTTAATGGTGTTAGCAATTGCTACGTTAATCAATTTACAAATAATTACTTAAATATTTTAAATTGTGCGAATTAGATGCAAGATTTTAAGTTAGTATGTATGACAATTCGATGTATGACAATACAAGAACAATTGTAGTTGCTAATCGCAATTAATCGAATAAAAAGTCATCATTATCTTAAATATAGACACATTTATTGATGTTTTGAATAGTTGGATAAGAAGTCATTGCGATATTAAAATATGTAGTGAGTTTGGATGGTGTTAAAATATATACCCGGACGGCGGACGGGTAAACTACTAGTTTTTAGAGTGGTTGTGAATGGTTGTGCTGGAGAAGAGAGAAAAATAAGAAAATGTTATTGTTCTGGGAACAAGACCATCTACTAAAGGAAGCTGGTAGACATAGATGCCAAATGCATGTCACTTTGTATATATGTTGTATATTATTCGAAATCGTTTTAAAATTTTATACACTATTTTAATATTGTTTGTTGGGTCTATTTGACGAAATCGTTTTAATACTGTTTTATCTTTATTTTTATTTTAAAATTATTTTGCATATGAATATATTTCTCTACCCGTGTTGCACACGGTTTGTACTTTAATTGCACTATACAACATATTTATAATTTTTGAAAATTTATATTTATTATTGTTTTGGTTATTATAGATACAATGTTGCCGGTTGGGGTGATTTGATACATTGTTTTAATATATTATTGTATTAAGATTAAGTTTAAGAATTAAAAATGTCTTCACAAATTTAAAAAAAAAAATAAGTTGTTATACTTAAAAAAATATACAGTATTAACAATTAATAAAATAAAACAATTCGTGGGTACCATGGGTGAATAACCTAGTATAGCATAGATATACTCATATTATACATACTCATACATGTAATACTACATATGTGCAGTATTTATTACACATGTATGCAATATGTATTACACTAGGGTTATGCGCCGCCCGCGTTGCGGGGCGCCAAACCGAATATTTCCTAGTTTAATAACATGTACGCCTTTATTTCGGTTACTTATACATGCTACTTGTAACACGATCTCAAAGAAATATGCATTGAGTCAACCAATTAAACTAAAACACTATCATAGTTATGCTTAAGAAATAACTAAAACAATGGCAAGCATGTAATTTAGAGCTGGGAGCAAAACAATAATTTGTCATGACCAATTAGCGAGTGCTAGGCTGTTGGCATGAATAAAAACTATATTGAGTGAACCAAGTAAAATAAAACACTACCATAGTTTTGCCAAAAACAAATGATGGAAAGATTGCAATTTTGAACTGGGGTGAAATCGTAATTTTGAAATGGAGGCAAAGTCATATTTTGAACTGAGTGCAGACCATAATTTTATTTTGAACTGGGGGCAAAAGTCGTAATTTTTAGATGAGGGAAAAATTGTAATTTTTAGCTGGAGGCAAAACCAAAATTTTATTTTGAACTGGGGACGAAATCGTAATTTCAATCTGGGGATAAAATTGTAATTTCGCAGATGGGGGTGAAATCGTAATTTTAACTGAGGGCAAAATAAATGTTTTATTTTTAACGGGGGAAAAATCGTAATTTTAAACTTTGGATAAAGTTGTAATTTAGCAGAAGTTATAGACAACTATTATAAACTTATTAATTATTAATAAAAGAAAATAGCACCGACACTTTTAACAAATAACAAAAGAAAACTATTCAAAAAACAAAAACAAAAAAAAGAAAGAAAAAGGTGGCCGCCTAAACCCACCAGTAGGCATGCAGTACTATTGCCCCTCATGTGGTTTGTATACGTTTAATAATAATATTAACTAGTTTTTTTTATATCGCGCGTTTCAGCGAAAATGGGCAAATGATAATGTAAAACAAACGTGATTTGAAAATAAAGCATGTTCTTTAGAAAGTCAAACCATTAGAATGATTTAGTTTATCATTGTACCGTTTTATGATACCAAATAAATACTTTATTTTGAGTATAACCTCGTTTTGAACTGTCACACCCCAACCGATGGCGGAAACATCGGGGCATGGCACTGAGCGAAACAGATTGTCCATGAGTATCCATAACAACTATTAATTACCAGATATTAAAACGTCATGTCCCATACCACAACATATCTAAATAAAACAGTTATTACAAATAATTGTCTCAAAAACAAATATTGTTCCGACGACTTAGATTTAAGCGTGACATAACTAGGCCCCTAACTTGGTTCACCAAAGCAAGCATCCTAGCAGATAGCATCCAAAACACTTGTCCCATACGTTAAAATAAAGGTCAATACACATAGTGTAAATGTGACATCTGCGCTTGTGATGTCATTATACAACTCTGAACAATAAAATATTAATAAAACAATGTGTGTTGATCCCAATGTTTGTCATTTATGTTTGATTTTATGCACATGTCGATTTTTGATCGATTTTGAATTCTACATCGCTTTCTGGAAAGTTATACGCGAACTGGTGCGTAAACACGGTCAGTTTAATGCGACAAACACTCCGGAACAACAACATAAACTTAACATACCTTAAATAACCTTTACATAACTTAGAAATAAGTTTTGAAGGCTTTGGTATGGCAAAAACAAGTTTATTCGGTCTTAGGGACTATTTGCGTCAACTTGCAAAAGTTTGCCGTTTCGTAAGACAACCTACAGTCCGGAACTTGATCATAAGTTAAACATACCATATAATAACCTAAACATGGCTTAGAAATAAGCTTTGATAGGTTCGGTGTGCGAAAACATGTTTATATGATCTTTCAGGGACTAAAAGTGTCAAAAACGGCGTAAGTTTGCATTTTCGCGCATATCTTACGTTCTGGCCACATCTGGACATCCAAAATTTTTGTACACACTAAAATATTTTTATTTTAGTGATCGGCATGCAACAATTCCATTCGTCGCTTAATTTGGTTCGTTTTCACGTCCGTTTGAGTTTCTTCGTAATTTAACGAACAACACGACCGTACGACCAAACGAGCCGACATCCGAGAGTTTTCCAAGCATATTTTGAGTCCTCTAAACCTTATTGACCTTGTAGAGCCTTGAAAATGGCTTAACAGGTGTCAAAAGTGCCAAAAATGGACTCGAATGCATGCAGGGACCAAAGTTGTCAATTATGAAACTTGTGCTGAACTGGGGAGGTCAGGCGGGACGCGTAAGCCCACCCCCATCTCTTACGTAGGGCGCCTGAACAGCCCAGTGACCAGAAATTGTTTTTCAGCAAACTGTTTGAAGTTTAAGGGCTGTTTATGCAAATTTTTGGTGTGTTAAGCAAGTTTAAGTGTTCACCAAGGCTTCTAATCATCTCCTAACACATGTGGGGCTGTGATTTAATCCTTGGAGGCTACACAAACACTTGTCTTGATCTTGTAAACTCACCACAACTATAAATAGCATGCTAAACCTCCTCATTCCTTGCTCATTCCTCATTTTCTCCTCTCTTATCTGCTTTGGAGCTCTCTCAATCTGATTTGGGACTTGTCTTCTTTGTAGAAAAGATAGCAAGGACTATAGTGAGCACTCTTTCATTCTTTTTATTGCTTTCTAGTTTAAAAAGTCAAACAAGTGTTTGACTTTCAGTTTGACCAGTCTTTGGTCAACGCAAAGTTCGGTTGAACTTTGCAACGTGATTGTAATCACGTTGGTTATAATCCTTAGTGATTATACCCGCTGATTACCACGTTAACTAGGTGTGGTGACGAGTCAAAGTCCCGGTCAAAATGCGTTTTAGCATGCATTTTGCAACGGAACTACTTTAGGGTATCAAAACACTTTGTTTTGATACCAAATCAGTAGGTTAAACATGTTTTGACATGTTTAACTCGTCACTATTAGTTTAGTGCTTGTTTAGGGTCGTAAGTTAAGCGGTCTAAACAACCGCTTAGACTTTTGAACCCGACCCGTTTGGTCGATCTTTAGGATCCGACCAAGTTTAGTTAGTGATCATAGTTGCATTGGGAATAACCACTGAGGTTTTACCTTGTGATCACATAGGATTGGTTAGTCATATGCTAGTTAGCTTGTATGCCCATAGGAAATGACCAAAATGCCCTTTTGAAGCATAAATCCGTATTTTGACTATGTGAACATATTTTTGACATGTAAACTGATTTAGTAACATGTTTAGGGATAATTGGGCATGTAAGACTTGGCATAGCACATAGTTAACCATCCGAACATAGTTTTGCGCAAACGACGCATTATAGTGGCTTATGTTACCATAATGGGTCGAAATTGGTCAAAAGCACTTAGGTAGACTTTCCAATCAGAATGTAGGGCCTATTAAATCATGCCAAATGAGTTCAATTACTCATTTGATTTATAGAACCTCATTCTATCCTATCTCCCGATTTAGGATCTGTTTATTAACATAGTTACCTATACTAGGTGCCGGTTGAATTCGTGATACTTGGAGCTTTAATTGGTCTTAATCTCGAGACTAATTAGCAATCCCAAGTGAGTACATAGTTTCCCTCTTTTACCATTTTCAAATATTTTGGGGTGATACACATGTACATACGTGTTACTTTCGTGCATTTCATGCTTTTATGACATAAACATGCTAGTTTCACTTAGTACACTTATAGTACATGCTTTCAATTGTGTTTTGCTATGTATGTTAAGCATGCTAGCACATTGATTTATTACACATTTGTTGCATATGTTTACTTAGCATATGGAGCAGATTGTTTTACATAACATTTCTGCTATGTGTGTTTACTGAGCATGCTAGCACATTGTTTTACATGAACATTTCTACTAGGCATGTTTACTTAGCATTCCTAGTACATGGATTTCACATGCTACATTGGTTATGACATTTGGTATGTTAAATCGGGACAATAATACATTCATTAACATTAGCTACGCCGCTCGGACTTATGTAATGGTACCATAGGAATTGACAACTCCCGTTTCTGACTTCCTAGGTTTGTTTGGAAGTTGGGAATGACAAAATCTGACTACATAATTTAGATAAACCTTTAATTTGTTTAAAGGTTTGTCGCCACTGTCGCAAGGCTTGAATGTATGCGATTAACATCACTACATAAATGTTTGTAATCATAAAGCATTGTTTTACGCGGCCGGGGTGTGACAGAAGAGTTGGTATCAGAGCCAATGGTTATAGGGAATTAGGTTATTAGCAATGCTTTGACCTAGACTATAACTTTCTAGGACCCTAACACAAGTTTACTTGTGTTTAGATCTTAAAACAATACACGTCACCTATCCTTAGGTGATTACCAAAACATGAACACAATTTCCAAAATGATTTTGAAATCAATCATCTATCCTTGGATGATTTCTTTTTGGCTTTATGCCCTCCAAATTTTCAAATCTCGTCAAAGTTTTGGGTCTAAATAATGTGAACACATGCAAACTGGAAGAGTGAATGCCTGTACCCTGAGTTTTCTGTCTAAGGCTAGAATGTTCATACAAATCCGCAGTATCGGACCAGTCACTCTTACCTGGGAACTCTTGGGGTGAGTGTTCACTTATAGGCGAGCATGTCTTCGGTGATACATTATTATGACTCATTTACTTTGATTTGTCACTGTGTGTTGTTTGTTTGCTTTGTGGTAACAAACAAATGACCACCATCCTTTCATTTTGTCGATTTTATTGTTATCTCATTTTTCATCACATCATCTCACTCGTTTTCTCTCATGTTTCCTCTTTTAGAATGCCTCCTCGACGTAACGTTCCTCAACCTGATGCCGAACTGGCAGCTATTATAGCACAGCAGATGGCTGCTATGCTAACTGGTCTCATAGCTCAAATAAACCAAGCCACCAATAACAATGTTAATGCACCTGCTCTGTGCAACTTTAAACAGTTTAACTCGGCTAAACCACTCAAGTTTAGTGGTACTGAAGGAGCAACAGGGTTTCTCCAGTGGTTTGAGAGTCTTGAGAGCACTTTTCGCCATGTTCAGTGTCCGAACAATCATAAGGTCGAGTTTGCTTCGAGTGTATTTCAAAAGAGGGCTCTTACCTAGTGGAATGGGGTAATGAGAGACCGAGGTGCTGATGTTGCTTTGGGTCAGACATGGGAGGAACTTAGAGCTCTCATGATGAGAGAATTTTGTCCTCGTCACGAGCAGAGGGAACTAGAAGATGAGTTCAATGATCTGAAGCAAGTCAGTGGTGAACACCGGGCTTATACAGACAGATATGAGGAGTTAACCTTGCTCTGTCCTACAATGGTCACGCCTTTGGATAAGGCAATCGAGAGGTACATAGACGGTTTGCCAGATCCTATTCAGGATATTGTCACTAGCAGCCACCCTACTACCATCCGACAGGCCATTGAGGTAGCTGCTACCCTTACTGAGTCGCAGATCAAGAAGGGTAAACTCCACAGGAAGGGTGACAAAAAGCAGAAACAGTCTGATAGCACCAAGGAGAGTAAGGGCAAGAAGGCTGCTGAGTCTTCAAAGAAATCGAGGAAGCGTAAGGCTTCCAAGAACTTCGCTGTCACTGCTCAGACAAATTAGGCCGCTCCTAATCAGGCAGCACAGAATCAGGCTGCACAACCTGCTGCCAAGAGGCAGTATGCGGGAAATGCACCTCTGTGCAACAGATGTAATAGCCAACACCAGCCACAGTTGCAATGTCGAATCTACACAAATTGTGGCAAGTCTTGTCATCTTGCGAACATCTGCCGTTTTGCTCCTAACCAAAATTAGGCAGCTCAAAACCAAGCAGTACAAAACCCTGCCCAGAATCCTGCACGACCTCACTTTCCGCCTGGTTCGTGTTACAATTGTGGGGATCTGACCCACTACAGGAACAACTGCCCGAGGTTGGCAAACGCAAATCAGGCACCGGCTCGTGGCAGAGCTTTTAATCTGAATGCAAATGAGGCACGTGCAGATAACGAAGTGGTGAACGGTACGTTCCTTGTTAACAACCATCCTGCTTCTGTTCTATTTGATTCGGGTGCCGATAAGAGTTGTGTGTCCTTAGCATTTGATCCTTTGCTTGCGATGACTAGAACAAAACTAGGAAAGCCCTTGATAGTAGAAGTAGCTAGTGGTGAACCCGTTGTACTCGACTCGGTTCTTCGAAATTGCCAGTTGAATCTCAATAACCATCTTTTCCCCATTGACCTCACACCGATGCAACTCGGGAGCTTTGATGTTATAGTAGGAATGGATTGGTTATCCAAGTACCATGCTGAGGTGGTATGTTTTGAGAAATTGGTCCGTATACCGCTATCGACTGGTGAAATCTTAGAAGTTCGTGGGGAGAAACCCGTCAGTGGTCTTAAGCTTATGTCCTGTACCCAAGCCCGCAAATATCTACGCAAGAAGTATGTTGCTTTCTTATCACATGTCGTAGAGGATAAAGGCAAGGGTAAGACAATCCAAGATATCCCTTTGTTCGGGATTATCCAGAGGTATTTCCTGAAGAATTACCTGGTTTACCCCCTGTACGCCAAGCTGATCCGCATTGATCTCGTACCTGGTGCAAATCCTATTGCTAAATCACCTTACCGTCTTGCACCATCTGAGATGCAAGAGCTATCTAAGCAGCTTCAGGAGCTATCTGACAAAGGATTCATCCGTCCAAGCTTTTCCCCTTGGGGCGCTCCTGTCCTATTCGTGAAAAAGAAAGATGGATCTTTCAGAATGTGTATCGATTACCGTGAGCTTAATAAGCTTACCATCAAGAATTGATATCCCCTACCTCGCATTGATGATCTCTTTGATCAGCTACAGGGTGCTACTTTCTTTTCAAAGATTGATCTGCGTTCTGGGTATCATCAACTTCGAGTCATCGAAGAAGATATTCCCAAGACAACATTTCGTACGCGTTATGGTCATTATGAGTTTACTGTTATGCCTTTCAGTTTAACAAATGCTCCAGCTGTATTCATGGACTTGATGAATAGGGTTTGTAAGCCTTATTTGGACAAGTTCATCATCGTCTTCATTAATGACATTCTGATTTATTCTAAGACTCGAGCTGCTCATGAGCAACATCTTCTTCTTACAATGGAGCTTCTAAACAAAGAACAGCTTTTCGCCAAATTCTCCAAGTGTGAATTCTGGCTTAAGGAAGTTCAATTTTTGGGGCACATCGTCAACGAACAAGGTATACATGTAGATCCCGCCAAAATCAGCGCGATTAAGGATTGGGATACTCCTACTACTCCTACCGAGGTTCGTTCATTTCTTGGTCTAGCGGGTTATTACCACCGTTTCATATAAAACTTCTCCAAGATTGCGGTTCCTCTCACTGCTTTAACTCAGAAGAGCAAACCTTTTGAGTGGGGATCCAAATAGGAAGAAGCTTTTCAGACCTTGAAACAGAAGCTTTGTGATGCACCTATTCTATCTTTGCTCGAGGGTAACGACGATTTTGTTGTGTACTGTGATGCATCCAACTTAGGCCTTGGCTGCATTCTTATGCAAAGAAACAAAGTTATAGCCTATGCATCAAGACAGCTGAAAGTACACGAGAAGAACTACACCACTCATGATCTTGAGTTAGGTGCAGTAGTCTTTGCTCTCAAAATCTGGAGACACTACCTGTACGGTACAAAGTGTGTAGTGTTTACTGACCACAAAAGTCTCCAGCACATCTTCAATCAGAAAGAACTTAACATGAGGCAACGACATTGGGTTGAACTCCTAAACGACTACGATTGCGAAATTCGCTACCATCCTGGTAAGGCGAATGTCGTGGCTGACGCACTAAGTCGTAAGGAACATGTCAAGCTTCACTGTGTTCAGGTTCGATCTGATACTCAAACCCGTACAATTCAGGCTCAATATACTTGTGTTACACAAGACTTGATGGGTAAAGAATTATCGTGTCATACTAATCCTGAGCTTGAACTAAGAGACTTTGGGATATTCTATTTCATGGGCCGTTTGTGGGTCCCAAGTATAGACGATCTTCGCACCTTGCTAATGGATGAAGCTCATAAGTCTCGTTATTCTATTCATCCTGGTGCAGACAAAATGTATAAGGATCTTTGAACCCAGTATTGGTGGCCGGGTATGAAGAAAGACATTGCCTTATATGTTTCCAAATGCCTTACTTGTCTCAAGGTTAAGGCAGAACACCAACATCCCTCTGGATTATTGGAGCAACCAGAGATTCCGGTTTGGAAATGGGAAAACATTTCTATGGATCTCATTACCAAGTTACCGCGCACTAGAAGAGGTCATGACGCCATTTGGGTTGTTGTTGATCGTATTACAAAGTCAGCACATTTCTTGCCGATACGTGAGGATCTATCTGCTGACAAGCTTGCCAAGATCTATGTTGATGAGATTGTATCTCGACATGGTGTTCCGTTGAACATTATATCTGACAGAGATGCTCGATTCTCGTCTCGCTTTTGGAGAACCATGCAATCTGCCATGGGTACCCAACTTAATTTGAGCACAGCGTACCATCCGCAGACAGATGGTCAATCTGAGAGAACGATCCAGACACTGGAGGATATGCTTAGAGCGTGTGTGATTGACTTTGGTGGTAGTTGGGATTCGCATCTTCCATTGATCGAATTCTCCTACAACAATAGTTGTCACTCTAGCATCAATATGGCTCCTTTCGAAGCTTTATACGGTCGAAAATGTCGTTCACCGGTCTGCTGGAATGAGATAGGTGAAGCTCAGCTTACTGGACCTGAACTCATTCTAGAGACTACAGATAAGGTCAAGAAGATTCGTGATAACCTACAGACAGCTAGAAGCCATCAAAAGTGCTACGCGGATCGACGATGCAAGCCCTTAGAATTTCAAGTCGGTGATCACGTCCTACTCAAGGTATCCCCTTGGAAAGGTGTGATTAGATTTGGAAAGAAAGGAAAACTTGCACCACGTTATATTGGACCATTTAAGATCGTTGAAAGAGTCGGAAAAGTAGCCTACAGACTTGAGCTACCTCCTGAACTTGGAAATGTTCATCCAACATTCCACGTGTCCAATCTCAAAAAGTGTTTAGCTGATGAGAACCTCCACATACCACTTGATGAAATTCGTATTGATAACACGATGCACTTCGTTGAGAAACCTGTGGAAATCATGGACCGTGAAGTCAAGACGCTCAAATGTAAGCGCATTCCTATTGTCAAAGTTTGCTGGGAATCTAAACCTGGCCCAGAGTTTACTTGGGAACGTGAAGATCAGATGAAAGCAAAATATCCGCATCTATTCTCACAAGTTTCCTCTAAATAAATTTCGGGACGAAATTTCCTGAAGTAGGGGAGACTGTGACATCTGTGCTTGTGATGTCATTATACAACTCTGAACAATACAATATTAATAAAACAGTGTGTTTTGATCCCAATGTTTGTCATTTATGTTTGATTTTATGCACATGTCGATTTTTGATCGATTTGGAATTCTACATCGCTTTCTGGAAAGTTATACGCGAACTGGTGCGTAAACAAGGTCAGTTTAATGCGACAAACACTCCGGAACAACAACATAAACTTAACATACCTTAAATAACCTTTACATAACTTAGAAATAAGTTTTGAAGGCTTTGGTATGGCAAAAACAAGTTTATTCGCTCTTAGGGACTATTTGCGTCAACTTGCAAAAGTCTGCCGTTTCGTAAGACAAACTATAGTCCGGAACTTGATCATAAGTTAAACATACCATATAATAACCTAAACATGGCTTAGAAATAAGCTTTGATAGGTTCGGTGTGCGAAAACATGTTTATATGATCTTTCAGGGACTAAAAGTGTCAAAAACGGCATAAGTTTGCATTTTCGCGCATATCTTACCTTCTGGCCACATCTGGACATCCAGAATTTTTGTACACACTAAAATATTTTTATTTTAGTGATCGGCATGCAAAAATTCCATTCGTCGCTTAATTTGGTTCGTTTTCACGTCCGTTTGAGTTTCGTCGTAATTTAACGAACAACGCGACCGTACGACCAAACGAGCCGACATCCGAGAGTTTTCCGAGCATATTTTGAGTCCTCTAAACCTTATTGACCTTGTAGAGCCTTGAAAATGGCTTAACAGGTGTCAAAAGTGCCAAAAATGGACTCGAATGCATGCAGGGACTAAAGCTGTCAATTTGAAACTTGTGCTGAACTGGGGAGGTCAGGCGGGGCGCGTAAGCCCACCCCCATCTCTTACGCGGGGCGCCTGAACAGCCCAGCGACCAGAAGTTGTTTTTCAGCAAACTGTTTAAAGTTTAAGGACTGTTTATGCAAATTTTTGGTGTGTTAAGCAAGTTTAAGTGTTCACCAAGGCTTCTAATCATCTCCTAACACATGTGGGGCTGTGATTTAATCCTTGGAGGCTACACAAACACTTTTCTTGATCTTGTAAACTCACCACAACTATAAATAGCATGCCAAACCTCCTCATTGCTTGCTCATTCCTCATTTTCTCCTCTCTTATCTGCTTTGGAGCTCTCTCAATCTGATTTGGGACTTGTCTTCTTTGTAGAAAAGATAGCAAGGACTATAGTGAGCACTCTTTCATTCTTTTTATTGCTTTCTAGTTTAAAAAGTCAAACAAGTGTTTGACTTTCAGTTTGACCAGTCTTTGGTCAACTCAAAGTTCGGTTGAACTTTGCAACGTGATTGTAATCACGTTGGTTATAATCCTTAGTGGTTATACCCGTTGATTACCACGTTAACTAGGTGTAGTGACGAGTCAAAGTCCCGGTCAAAATGCGTTTAGCACGCATTTTGCAACGGAACTACTTTAGGGTATCAAAACACTTTGTTTTGATACCAAATCAGTAGGTTAAACATGTTTTGACATGTTTAACTCGTCACTATTAGTTTAGTGCTTGTTTAGGGTCGTAAGTTAAGCGGTCTAAACAACCGCTTAGACTTTCGAACCCGGCCCGTTTGGTCGATCTTTAGGATCCGACCAAGTTTAGTTAGTGATCATAGTTGCATAGGGAATAACCACTGAGGTTATACCTTGTGATCACATAGGATTGGTTAGTCATATGCTAGTTAGCTTGTATGCCCATAGGAAATGACCAAAATGCCCTTTTGAAGCATAAATCCGTATTTTGACTATGTGAACATATTTTTGACATGTAAAGTGATTTAGTAACATGTTTAGGGATAATTGGGCATGTAAGAATTGGCATAGCACATAGTTAACCATCCGAACATAGTTTTGCGCAAACGACGCACTATAGTGGCTTTTGTTACCATAATGGGTCGAAACGGGTCAAAAGCACTTAGGTAGACTTTCCAATCAGAATGTAGGGCCTATTAAATCATACCATATGAGTTCAATTACTCATTTGATTTATAGAACCTCATTCTATCCTATCTCCCGATTTAGGATCCGTTTATTAACATAGTTACCTATACTAAGTGCCGGTTGAATTCGTGATACTTGGAGCTTTAATTGGTCTTATTCTCAAGACTAATTAGCAATCCCAAGTGAGTACATAGTTCCCCTCTTTTACCGTTTTCAAATATTTTGGGGTGATACACATGTACATACGTGTTACTTTCGTGCATTTCATGCTTTTATGACATAAACATGCTAGTTTCATCTAGTACACTTATAGTACATGCTTTCAATTGTGTTTTGCTATGTATGTTAAGCATGCTAGCACATTGATTTATTACACATTTGTTGCATATGTTTACTTAGCATATGGAGCACATTGTTTTACATAACATTTCTGCTATGTGTGTTTACTGAGCATGCTAGCACATTGTTTTACATGAACATTTCTACTAGGCATGTTTACTTAGCATTCCTAGTACATGGTTTTCGCATGCTACATTGGTTATGACATTTGGTATGTTAAATCGGGACAATAATACATTCATTAACATTAGCTACGCCGCTCGGACTTATGTAATGGTACCATAGGAATTGACAACTCCCGTTTCCGACTTCCTAGGTTTGTTTGGAAGTTGGGAATGACAGAATCCGACTACATAATTTAGATAAACCTTTAATTTGTTTAAAGGTTTGTCGCCACAGTCACAAGGCTTGAATGTATGCGATTAACATCACTACATAAATGTTTGTAATCATAAAGCATTGTTTTTCTGCAAAACATAACATTTGATTTAAACTTAGGTTTATTTCAAAAACCTTGTTTTGTACATTTTTCCTATGGTTGAGTAATTTCTCGTTATTCACCATACATGACATTTGTTTCACATTGACATCATCACATAGTTTAAGTAGATGATTTCCTACTTGCTATGCATTTCACTGGTTATACAAGATACATGTTATACATGACATTGAACATGGTTTATACATATACATTTTGACATTAAACATAACATTTTGGTTGGTTATTGATAAGTGATTTATGTAACTGGGCTATGTGTTATATGATAAAAGCATGGTGGATACGCCGCTGGTACTTCCTATATATAAGTGCTTTTATTGCATTACACATTGTTGCGTTATCTAAATCACTTGGACAAGACATGAAACATTTTTACGAGAACTTGACATTGCTTTACAAAGTATACATTTTTACACAAATTCACTTTTACTTGGTTATTCATTTAACCATGCATTGTCCTTTCATCAACATTTGATTTTCATATCGATTTTCATATGATTTCATAAAGGAAAACATTTTACAAGGTTCATGACTACATTTTGTTAAACACTTTTTAAACCACAAGTCATGAATCTGCATAAACAAAACCTATGTATCTCACAGGCATTTTTATGCTGACGTACCTATTTTTACATGTGTTTCAGGTGCTAATGCATGATGATGTTTGTGCTTCACTTAGGCGGACTTGGGCCTTAGTGACTTAAAAGACAGATATTATGATATTTTAGTTTGAACTTAAAGACAATGTAAACTTTAATTCTCAATAATACATAACTTTAATTACCATGGTTGTTGAAACAATATTTCTGTCGCAACTCACTCCCGGGGGTTTCGCCGCGGTTTGTTGTTTTACGCGGCCGGGGTGTGACAGTAAAGGTGAGCATACAAGTTGGATATAGCATAATAGAGTTCGAAATAGTTTACGCATAACCAGCATGTACAACGTATAATGTGAAGCATGTAAGTTATCGACAAAGATACTATCAATACCAATGACTGCGATTTGACTGCGAGTAACGAGTGTGCAACACATGTTCACCACTGCGAACACGTGAAGTAATATCCTTAACAACCCCTGTCCACGACAGGTGCTGAGTCCAAACTATAGTACTATCGTTGCTAAGGCAGGTAGACGGCAATCAATGTGTAAACCTAACAAACAGGCATTCATCGAGTCACGTATAACATGCAATAGCGGTTAGCGTATAAATAGTGTTTACGTTGTGTTATTGATGTGATTTGAATATAGATAACGTATGTAACACCCAAAAGTGCGTAAAGCAAAAAGGGATCGAGTATACTCACAGATTGTGTTTAACAAATAAACACAGCCTTAGATTGAAGGGAGCGCTGAGAGAGATTAGCCTGAACAGTTAACGATAGCATAAACGATAAGCGACACGTAAAACGGTGCAAAGTGGTAAGTGTCGGATAGTAATCCGATCGGATGACCAGTCGATCGGGTGGCAATCCGTTCGGATGGTCATCCGATCGGATGGCCATTCGATTGGATTGTCACCTCGCTTGGTATCGATGTGTTTGTGTATGATGGTTTGTCTTTTGAAGTTTTCGTTGTAGCATTTTGAAAACAGAGAAGTATCTCTACCCTTCAGGTTGGTTGATCGAATGGCGGCTCGATAGGACGGCGATCCGTTCGGTGAGACATTTTTCAGAGAACAAGTTCACAGAAGTGTTGTCGCACGATCGGATGGTCTACCGATCGGGTGGCAAACCGTTGGAACTGATAGTGCATTGAACATGTTGAAAATTGTTAAGTGTTGAAGTCCTAAACGTCACATGGTCGGGTGGTCGTTCGATCGGACGACAATCCGTTCGTCGTTCAGTACTTTTAAAAGTTTAAGTGTGGAGCCATGTGCCAGCCGATCGGGTGGCTGTCCGATCGGATGGCAATCCGATCGGACGGCAATCTGTCCCAACGACCTGATCGTCTTTACACTTGGTTGTTTTGATAGTTTTGCGGTTTTCTTGAGACGTGTGATAACGTGCTAAACAACATAACCTTGTCAAGAATCTAGTGATCTGATCGAACAGGAATCACCCAGATCCGACCCGTTCACAGGTTCGTGACGGTTGTTCATGTTTAACCCGGAATCGGTTGTCTCTTCGGTAGAACTCAGATCTTGAACCAACACATCACCAAGAAGGAGTAGAAGATCAGAACAAGCTCCGATTTTATCGGTTTTAAGTGCATTGAGTGTAAAAGAGTTGAAAGAAAGTTAGAAAACCATCTTTCAATCCTTTCCACCTTGAATATGTTCGGATCTATGCAAGATCTTTGTTTATTCATGTAGAAATCGTTCAGATCTAAGTTGTTCTTGGTGGATTAAAGCCAAAACATGAAGTTCATAAGAACACCATGATGACATCACCCTAGAACACCTTAAATCTAGTGATTTCAAAGTTAAAAATTAAGATTCAAAAGATAGAAAGATGAAGAAGTGCGTGTAGATCATGAAAGTACAAGATTTAGGTTGAAAACTTACAAGAATCGCGAGAAATCGAGAGAAGAGGCTTGAGAGCGGCTGGGTCGAGTGAGAGGAGCTGTCACATCAAATGATGTGACAAGTGAGGTATTTATAAGGTTTCCCAAAAAGGAAAGTGTACACGGATCGGATGGGCCACCGATCGTGTGGCAATCCGATCGGATGACAATCCGATCGGGTGGTCACTCGATCGGGTGGCCACTCGATCCGGTGTCCGACGTGTTGAGTTTTGTCGTTTCGATTCGTGCATTGGGTTTTGCGATGCGATAGAGTTTCTCATTAACCCCAACTACTATATCTAACATACAATCATCCTAAATAACTTGCGTTTAGCGTCTGCGATTCGATTGCGATAGTGTTGCGATTGCGTTTCGATTAATCACCACAACATAAACATAAATAAACATGCACAAGTAACACATAAAAGGCACACACGCACGTAAAACAATATCCAGAACGCATAACTCGAGTTGCGGATGCGATTGCAATGCGATAAGTGATAAAGCGATAAAACATGCGATAAATAGCAATTAAACCTCGATTAGTAATAGGTACTCCACATAATACAACTAATGCAATAAAATAAATAGATTATCTACAAGTCAAAGTAGTCAAAACAGTAATTGAGCAAGGAGTGGCAGATCGCAATTAGCAATTTTTTCTTCCTTTGACTTCAATGTTGACTTTAACTTTGACTTTCGAAACACGGGATGTTACATGAACAAAACTTATAACGGAATGTGAGGGAAAGAAATCAAACACAACTACCTACTTAAGTTTTTAGAAAAAAACATAACTTATTAAAGAAGTATCAAATTAATCAATAAAGTAATATATGTTGAAAAAAGAAAAAAAAAAAACAATTATTAAAAAAAGGTAAAGGAAATATATGTTAAAAAAAAGAAAAATATGTTATTAAAAGAAAATGTAATAATAAACTATTATAATATATTAAATAATAAAATAATAAAATATTAAAAAAACTATATATTATTATAAAAATAAAATTACTATTCATCATCACTTGAAAACAATATATATATAATATATAATATAATGCCCGAGATTGAGTTTACTTGTTTTCTCACAAAAAAAAAAAGGTTTTCCCTTGATCAGGTCCTGTAAATATACACACAGTTTTTACAAACAAAAATGAATTAATAGTATTATTATTTTTATGTTAATTATCATTTTCAACCTAGACTTTATAATATACAGTGTATATTATACACTTTTAACTCATTATTTTTTTACCAACTTTATCTTTTTTCTTGTAGCTTGGGTTTGTTAGCTTTTTGTAAAAGATTGGATACACAATTGTGTTTAGTTTTTCTCTCTATATTTGTGTTTAGTTTTTCTCTCTATATTTCGGTATAAATTTTGTTAAAAACAAAGTTGTATTCAAAATATGATATTTTTTAGTATCATAAACAAAGTTGTAAATAGAATAAAAGATTATATCCTACCGATATAATCTTTTGTTTGTTTGGTAAAAAGATTAATGAGACCGAGCATGTCAATAAGCCAACCGAAAACAGAACCAGCCAACTTCGCACTGTGAAAGAATGACTGGTCTGAACCGGACCGAGAGCAAAAGACTAAGAAACTACTGCTGGTCAAAACACAAAGATGGAACAAACGATGTATAACTGGAGTTAGAAAGCACTTGACCACATACATTGTTAACAAAAGCAAAAAAAAAAAAAAAAGTTTCTACAAAACATAACCAAAAACGACAAACATTATACTATTCCACCAACTTCTTGATGAAAAGGAGCGTTTCTTCCCACCAACTGTGTCATCAGTACAAAAAGTGTGTAAAAGCCAAATAACTCGAGCATATCATACTCCATTCTGTGCCTTTGATGCCTGAGCATAGAGAGAACGATGGGTCAGCTTTCAGCAAAATAACTATGACATAGTACTTTTTATGCAAATCCGTAAGCTCTAGAGGTGGTGAGATGGATAGAAAATGTAAAGCGGTCTTGCATTTTTTCATGCAAGACAGTTAGCAAATGTAGGCTCTAGAGGTGGTGAGACGCAAGCCAGGTAATGAGTCAAACAGGTACCTTTTGTACAACTTAGTGAACGCTCAAGATAGAATCATGTATCTGCTAGATCAAATATCTGAAGCATAATAGTAAAACTGATATTTAAAAACACTATTAATGACCAAAAAAGTGAAATTTAGATTCAAATCTTGCTCAACAGAAAAAAAAAAAAAAAAAAAAAACACAAACACGTCAACCTCATGAATCAAAGGCAATTAGAAACAATGACTGGTAATTATGACCATGAACAAACACGTCGTATAAGATTAAAGATAACAAAAGAAAGAAATGTTGTGGTTTTAAAAGAGTTGAATCAGTATTGTTTGTTCTGTTATATCATCTAAAAAGGTGCATGTTGTCTCCAGATCTGAACAACTAGAGGTGGCAAAATGGACAGGTGGGTCAATATGTCAGGTGAAATCAAGCTTGGGTTAAAATAGGTTTTGGTAGGGCCGAAACAGTTTGGGCAGGGTTGAGTGGTTGGCTAGCCAATACTTTTCTCCAATCTTATAGGACTAATGTGTTGATATTGATAACAATAACAATATTAGTAATAATAAATCTTTGAATAAAAGAATCTAAATGATTTTATGCATTAAAAGTAGATTATCTAGTTCATTTGACCAGTTCGAGATACAACCATAGCTGTCGAAGGCACATTCAAGGCGCTAGCACGAGAGAAAGTGCATACATCACTCAGGAGTAACATAGGATAAACCATAACCCAAATTTCAAAAATGTAGACTTGATGAAAGAATGTACTTTAGCATGCCATAAAACTTGATGAAAAAATGCAACTTTTATGGTATGGAGCAAATTTCAAAAATGGCTCAACCTAACTACAGCACAGTCGCTGCATATAAGCTTAACCTATATGGTCACCGTACTCCAACTCATAATAATGCTTTCGACACTACAAATATTTCCAAGAAAACATCTGAATGTTGCAACAGATTAACCCTCACAGTTTAAACTTATAAAAAAATCAATCAGAAAATTTCATTGTTAGCTTCAAGAGTTAAGAGTTGAAGTGCAAGTGTGGTGGCAATCATAGTTGTTAAAAGCCATCGCCTCTTGCACCTAGGCCCATTTTCCAGGCAAGACGAGGCAATTGCGTTTTAAGTCGAGGAAATTGCGCTTTAATTCTCTAGGTGATGGTTCAGGCGCATATTCCAGTGAGATTTCTACATTACGGAAAGTTTCCGGCAAGATTCCAGCCAGATTTCTACTTTTATTTAAGGAAAACTACTTTTCTACACTAGTACACTAATATTTTAGAACTTTTGGTACCAAATAGATGATATTAAATATTATATAATACATTTTGTTTAATCTATTTGAAGAATAGTATTATTTTTCTAATACATAATATATTTTAATTTTTTTCATTGTGCGCTTTCTTTTTCTCAGGCCCTTGCTTTTTTTGCGCCTAGCGCCTTTGTATGGTGGCAATATGTGGCCAAACAATATTTCAGATAGTAGTAAGACCAAACATTGATATCTTTCTATTAACTCAGTTGCAACTTTTATGACTTTTACCTAAAGTGGGTTAAGACGTGAGTGTGCACCAAAACTTGTCTCACTCTCAATCACTACAGCATGAACATTAAACTAAACATAAGTAATGTAAGAAAAATGGAACCAAAGCAAAATCTTAAAACTGAAATATCGCAGATGATTTTACACAAAGCAAAAAAGCACAATTTGCAATATATGGCAGCAGGCAAATTACCTGAGTCAGCCAGAAGGTTTAGCACTCTTTTCCATTCTCTTAATCCCAGATCTTCAGGCTAAATCTATATAGAAAAATAAACGGCACTAAATAAAGACAACAAAATCCCAACACCTTTACATATCATAAGCAATATTTCACGAGAATTTCTATTGAGATCAAGCTGATAAAACCAATCTGGCTCTTGAAGAAAATTCAATCATATAATTTGTCACTACACTTGCTTCCAATTGCATATTGTTACATAAAAAATAAAAACATTTAGCACCTACTTAGATTTTCTGTTCCTCACCATGATATCAATCATACAACCACTTGGATTTGTGAGATTCCACCCCGACTGGAGGAAAACGTTATTGTTCTAGATATGTGATCTAAGTTGTGATTGGTAACTGCCACCATATGTAAATGAAATGAAAACCTATGAAAGTTGGATAATCCCTTGTTTATTCTGATATCCAAACTCAAGGTAACATAAAATTTTATAAAAAAAAGTAGAGGTCGCAAAATTGATCAATTTACCCGTGAAAAGAATTTTGGTATATGTTCTAGCGCAAAGAGAGAAAAAAAACTAACTAAAAGGGAGCAGGTCGAATGTTATCCAATGCAACCACCTAAATTGTTTTTATTAAAAGATTTAGAATAACAAATGTAACAGTACTATTTTGTAAACATAACTAATGTATGAATTATACAAAAAAGCATTTGCAGTTCAACCCATCCCACCCATCTTTAGTAGAAAAAAAAAACAGAAATATCACATTCACTGATTAACATACCATCCTTAGTCAAAAAGATAGCGGTAGGAGATCCTGGTGATGGTGGAGTTTGTTTTAGCAACGAAGCATGGCGGCCAGCCTTGCTAACCGCATCTGAATCAGTAGCTGACAAAATTTCAACATGTTCAAGGCCTATCTGTCTCTTAATCAACTCTAAGTTCTCTTGAAGAACCTCGATTTCACCAAATGGCAGCCTTAGATCCAATGCTTGCGTGCCAAGTGTCATCACCTCATCCTTCTTAAACCTCAAGAAGGGCATGCATAGCTTCTGTATTTGCTTAAAGTTTCCTTCCTGGCCCACTGTACTCTGCTGCAATGCTTGTAGTATCTCCTGGTCTGGTGCAAATTTACGGTTTTGACTATCGAATTTGTCTCGTAAGATGTTCAAACACTCTTTTTTCCATCCATCATATTGTTCATTCACAAATATAAGCCCAATTGTTGGTTTGCTCAGATTACCAGCTTTGTTGTTGCTACCTTTCTTTGAGCCACCAGAAGCCTGCTTCAGAAGAAGCTTCCTGGAAATAATTATCCCGAAAAAATCAATTATTAACCATGAGAGTCGGATACCCAGACATAAAACATAAGCATTATAATATACACAGAGCAAGATAAGTGAACCTGAAATTGGTTATAGACTCCTGTAAGTATCTGTTAGCCATTTGCAGGGTGAGATCAGGGTTTTCAGCTTCAGGCCATCCAGCTTTGATCACAAACCCTTGTTTCTTTAGAAGTTTCTTCCATACATATTCAGAATAATGGGGGCAGATAGGAGCAATAAGCCGTGTTTGAATATCCATGAACCGCCACAAAAGATCACGATTCATGCCAGTCGACCCACAAGAAAACCTATATTCATCTCTAGCAGCTTGAAGATCATAGAACCCTGATTTAAGAGCTTCACGGAACATGTAATCACTGTAGTTCTTCTGAGTCATTTTTATAGCAAAGTTCATTTCATTAGCAAATACACGGTCAGCATAAATGGAAGGCGGGCCCACTCTTAAAGTTGACTCAGCAGCAAGAACCTCCTCCATCCACGCTCTCTCCTTAGTAAGACGTAAAATCGCAGCATTCGCCGTTTCAAACACAAAATTAGCATCATCCATCCCATCACCAGCATCAGCAAGAGAGAATCTAGTGGCATCTGCTGAGAATTCTTCAATAGCTTGTTTCAACGTCCTAAAATTCCCGGTTGACTTGGACATTTTCTCAGAATTCAACATAATGTGACCATTACATCTAAACCCACGAGGCCAGTGTTCTTTGGGAAATATTGCTGTGTGGTTATAAATACAGAACGTAAGATGATTCTGTATTAAATCCTTACCAGAAACACGAAGGTCAACAGGATACCAATATTGAAACTCCTGCCTCATCTTTTTAAGAAGAGTCGATGAAATATCTGATGACTGAGGTTCTGGGCCAGAAAGAAATAAATAATCCCAAACATCATCTGTAAGCTGTTCGGGTTTTACAGTAGACGTGTCCACACCAAATAAATCCCCTTTCTGTAACAGATGGCAGACCGTATAGTAAGCCATGTAGATGGTTGAATCGGATAAAGATTCCACTAAAAACTCCTCATCCCATGGTATACGGGTCCCAAGACCAAAACTTCTAGAACATGCCCATTGGTTCAGCCAGCTCAGCGTATGTTCAAAACCATGTCGGGTCTCATCAGAATATAAATTCATGTTGGCTAAGCACTCCTCTGCAGTTTGTCGCCAGCTAGATTCACCATAAGTCAGATACCATTGGTCAGTTAATGCAACAACACACTCGTCACCTGATCTTGACATTACTTTCTTCTCGGGTTCACTGTACACAACAGCTTGGTTAAGTTCTAGCAGCTTGCTTCTGATTAAGTTTTTAGCATCTTGAACACGCATTCCAGCATATTCGCCAGCAATCATGGTTCCTTCATAAAAACCACCCTTGTAGATTACCTTTTTAGCAGCGTCAAGCTTTTCCCTCTCGTTTTGGCTCTTGATTTTCATGTCCGTGCATATTTTTTCAGCAGATTTGTCACCGAACTCGGGGTGGCTGATGATCGGGACGACCTCAAAGGGTAATACCCACTCATCTTTTACACCGAATTTAGCCCTAAAAGGAGCTTTTGCTTTCAAATCCTGCAATTCAATGAGTTGATCTTGAAAGTAAGGAAAAATACAAAAAAGAAAAAAAAAATATTTAAACAGTAAACAATTTGCAGTGTACGCATTCAACGATATTTGAACACTTGTTTTTAGTTCAGTGAGATAAATCAAACCATGCATAAAAACAATGTTATGGTTCTAAAACTATTGAACCATGATTGTCTACATGTTCTCAACCAACTAGCACAACTTCAACACCTACGTTCAAGTTCTAAAGATTTTTTTTTCCAAACAAGGTATATGTAAAGCGTGATAAACTGTATAACATCATATAACATAAAACGATATAAGTATAAAACATGTACATATGTGCGTATGTATATTAGCTGAATATACAATATATATAATACCTGCAATGCCATGAAATCATCAGGTGAGTCACTAGGAACGCTGGTAACTATCCCAGTACCCTTATCAGTGAGAACCGAGAGCATTGGAAGACAGTATATAATTTCATTGAATGAAAGCGGTGATCGAAGAGGTAACCCAATAAGATCTTGACCAGTCAACTCAACTATGCATGTAGCCTTTTCAGGCACCCTGGACAGTCTCTGATAAGCAAGATTTCGAGCGGCCCGCTCAGTTAAGATAAAAACTTCAGATTCATTGATCTCAAAGGCTCCATATTTGCCATCTGGTAATACCCATGAATTTGTCTGCCCATACATAGTTTCTGGCCTCAATGTTGCAGCTGCCAGATAGACTTTCTTGCCTTCTAAATGTGCAAATTTGGGAGGGAATGGTGGGACAACCTCCATCTTAATGAGTGTGTACTCTTGGGGAATAACACCTTCACCTGATGCGCGATCATGATCAGCGCACGGCTGCCCATCTAAAGGTGAATAGATTGTGTATCGTAAATCTTTAACGATCTTCCCAAATGATTTTAACTTCCGCATCTGCCACCTCACAAACTTGTCAAAAAACGGGTTGATGTCTGTAGTGATAAACGACCTCCTCCAATCAGCACCCAATCCGAAAGCTTTAAGATCTTCAACAGCCAAAGGAGGAAAAAACCGCAGCCATTGAACAGGGTCTTGAAATGTAGCAATTTCAGCATCAGATAAACCGTAACCACGCATTATCTCCCACTGGTAGGTCTCCCTACCAGTTTTTGATGCCACCTTTGATTTTTTCCCCTTAAACTTTTCTGGGTTATTTCCTTCATTAGGTTTAGGTTCGGGTTCGGGTTCATTAACCACCTCCTCTGAAGGAAAAACAGGTGGATTACCAAATTTTTCAATCTCCCTTCTAAGTTTATCAGCAGATGCTTTAATTGGCATTCCAGTACAATGGAATCCAAAGGGTAAAAGGACATTAGCACCCCTTAACCTGTGATAAGCGGCAGCAAACTCAAGCTTAGAGAGTGAAAATGCATGCCCCAAGTGCAAATACCCATTCATATACGGAAACGGGAAGGTGCCGAAAAACTTGTCGCCTTCTTTGGGAGGTTGGTCGTGAGCTTCAGCATTGAAAACATGACTTTCATCCCACCATTTTCTCACTTCGTGTTCCATTTCTAAAAGCTGGTCCCGCCTCTTGAAGCTCTTCGCGCTGTCGGTATCTGCCATCTCGCTACTAATTTGACAGAAACTATAGAAATAGCGATAATTTTAGAAAATTATATATAGACATAACAATCAAAGTGTAACAAGATTATGTAGACTATAACAAAATCAGATAGTCTAAAACTAAAGAAATGCATTCACTCAATCCAACCGAAAGTAACAATCAAACAACCCTTTTAACACACCATTGCTTTTTAACCAACCCTTTGCAGATAAAATTTATCAAATGCTGGTCAAATTCAATCAAACAATGACTGAATCACGGTAAGCTAATGTCCAAAATCATATATCATGTAACATCAAAACATTCTAATATAACAAATTGGCAACTTTGGTGACAGATTATTACCAAAAACCCTACCAAATGAGTATCCGAAATGAAGGTTAGTGACTAACAATAATCAAAATCATTACGTAGGTTACAACAAGATCAACATGCAACAGTATAGTAAAAAAAGGGAATCAAACTACCTCCTGTGTGCAATGGATGATTGAAGGATGCAGATAAGGTGAATCGGCTGGCGTCTTAACGCCACAATTGAAGAAGAACTAGGGTTTTATGTGTGGCGTTGGAGATATGTTCCAAGATAATAAAGTAAAGAGAATCAATCAGCACACAAGGTTTTACCGTTTTAGGTTTGCGCCCCAAGTAAAGAGTGTTAGGCATGATCGGGTTAATTGCTAATATTAACTGGGAGTACAAATCGGTTTTTTTTTTAAACTAGATGTAAAACCCGGTTTTATTTTTAGAAAACCATTCATACCATATTTTATTAAACGACGAATGATTATAAATTTTTTAAAGGTTAATTAAAAATAGACTATACCAAAACGGAACATCTTTTAAATAATAAATAAAAGAAACATCTTTTAAATAACAATCGAGCACACATATTTACATGTAAGTTGCACTCGAACCATGCAATGAAAACTATTTCCTAAACTCAAAGAGACAAATGCTTTCAATGACTACTAATATACTCCGTAAATTTATGATGTGGCACACAACTGTTGAGATTTTTTTAAAATCTATCTATTTCTATTATCTATTATATATAATAAATGTGTTAATTTTTGCTGATGTGTCAAGCTATTAGCCCTCTAGATTGTGCATTTTGGCGGGAAAAATTCCATGTGCTTTTTTCCTTATACAATACCTGTTTTGATGGAATCCGACCCGCATACATGGATCCTTTATAACCTATGTTTTTCTCTTACCAAATCTTCAATACTCTTTGTAATATCTCTTTCTTCAACGAATATCTCACATCTTCCCATAAACCCTTTCTTCTTCATCCGATTCAATATCAATCCATCCATATTCATCTCTATCAGATAATCCTGGATAAAAATCCTTCAATTTTAGCATCAGTATAAAAATCCTGGATTCTTTTCAGAGAGAGCAATTTTAGCACCAAAGAATGAAGTAGTTCATGAGATTAATGATCGATTACTTTCATTATTTCCAGGTGAAGAAAAAGAGTATTTGAGCTCTGACAGTATATGTCAAACTGAGCAAGTTCTTGATTCTTTTCAACAAGGTCTATACTCTCCTGACAATTTGAATGCTCAGAAAATATCCGGTTTACCTAACCATAGGTTGGTTCTTAAAGTTGGTGTTCCTGTGATGCTTCTTCGAAACATTGATCAACAGAACGGATTATGTAATGGTACTAGACTTCAAGTAACCTTTCTTGGTAAATGAGTAATCGAAGCGGGAGTAATATCTGGCGGAAATATCGGCACAAGAGTTTTTATTCCAAGGATTAGTATGGTTCCTTCAGACAAGAAGATACCTTTTCAATTTCAAAGAAGGTAATTTCCTTTATCAGTTTGTTTTGCTATGACAATTAACAAGAGTCAAGGGCAGTCGCTATCTAGAGTTGGTTTATATTTAAAAGATCCTGTTTTTACTCACGGTCAATTGTACGTCGCTTTATCAAGAGTCAAGAGCAGGGAAGGTGATGTGCGTAAAATGCAACATATAAATTACATCAAATGAGGCATAAAACTAACCTTTTTTAAGAACTAATGTTGGAAAAAGAGTGTTTTTGTCTTCCTTTTGTATTTTCAGGATTAAATGAGCTCAAATTCACAAAAGAAGCAAAAAGACAGCTAAATCTAACATAAATACAAGAAAAGGAACATAAGTGGATTGCCCGACCCCTCAACAGCATCCTCCAAAGCAAAATAGAGAAGGCAGAAGACTGAACACGCCCCGTGCTCAGCCAGCACGGGGCCGTGCCCAAGAAGCAGCAGAAAAGACAAACCTATAGAAGCTTCTATTGCCCACCACGGGGCCGTGTCCAGTGAACACGGGGGCGTGGCGAAAGTACAGCAGGCGCATTAATTGTAATTGCGAATTACAATTAATGAAGAGAGAGAGTGTCAGACAGGCACGGGGCCGTGCCCAGCCTTCTGTTCAGCCTATAAATAGGAGTGCTTAGTTTCATTGCAACTCATCCCTTGGCACACCACCTCTCTCATACTTCATCCACCACCCACCACCATCACAACACCATCATCCACCACCATCATCCATTGTCCATCATATAGTGTGTGAGTCGTCTCGGGATCCAAGATTGATCGTAAGAGTTCTTGACAATCAAGGCCATGTTTGCCTAAGTCTCTTACATCACTTGGTGAAGACAAGTGTTTAGTATAATACTTTTTATTTTTAATCTTTTGCACTTTTTATTTGGTTTTGTATTAATGACTTTAATAACTAGTTGCTTATGTTGAAGGTGATCTTTCCTTATCGTTTGTCCGTGGTGTCTTGGCATTATTTTACTGTCTATATAAAATAAAAGATTTTCACCATTCATATCTCCACGGTCTATATGGAGGTATGTTGGCTACCTGGTCAGGGGTTAAGGGAACGGTTTGGTAAGGGTCTTGCCCTTGTTCAGCGTTTAGAGGTCCTACAAGGGACCTGGGTCAAATTTAGTAGGATCTCCTTCAATGCCCATAGGTATTGGATGGCGGGGATCCAAACTCTTTGACCCCCTCATAAGTTAACTACTATTAATACTATAACCCGGCTATTTAGGACTGTATCCCTGCTGACTTAGACTACTTAGTCGAGGGTAACGTCACCGCCAAAAGCGGGGCCTACCATAATTTGCATTAATAACTTAATTCATTATCTTCCAATAATCCAACCCTTTAGGATTGTATCCTTGCTGACTCAAACTACTGGGTTGAGGGTAACGTCGCCTTCAAAAGAGGGGCCTACTACAATAACTAAGATAATCTCTTAAACAAGTGCAAAAGTGCGAAAATAATCAAAGGTTATACTAATACACGAGTCAGATCCAAGTGATTCATCTTGTCTATCTGTTTTTATTTTATTTTATTTTTCAGCATTTAGTTAGTTTTTATTTTCTTAGTTTAAAAATCTTTTCTAACATTTTGATTTGATTAGACGTTGAGGATAAACCGGTACTAAAAGCTCTTGTGTCCTTGGACGACCTCGGTATCTTACCAACACTATACTACGTCCACGATGGGTGCACTTGCCCATATGTGTGTTTAGTGTTAGTAAATATCGTGTTTTATAAATTTAAAACTTGGTTAAAAGTGTAAAAAGGGCTTAAAATATACATCAAAAATATATTACACTACACGCACATCAAGTTTTTGGCGCCGTTACCGGGGACACAAGGATTTTAAGAAAGTTAGGAATCAACGGCCTAATCATCTTTTTATTTTTTCTTTTTAATTTTTAGGATTTTCTTAGTTTTTCAGTTTCTGCAGAGCTCAGCACGGGCCGTGCCCGCTGAACACACCCCCGTGCTCAATAATTGGAACTGGCAATCCTGTTTTAAGTCAGACAGTAAGCTGAACACGGGGCCATGCTCACTCAACACGCCCCCATGCCCAAGATTCACTTACTGAAAACAGAACCGTTAGATCCCGGCGGTTGGTAATTTCTGACATAAACATGAGTGATAGTAATTCTTTTTACTTTCGGCACTCTTATGGTACGTGGTGTCAATTATGTGGAGGCGAACATGAAGAAGTAAAATGTTACTTTCTAAATTATAGGCCCCACTACATAGACCCACCGATTCCTTATAACCTTAAGAGGGGCGAAAGTAAAAACAATCACTATCTCTCCCTCGAATGCGCCCAGCCAGATATTCTAGGGGAAATGCTCCTTGACGAGTTATTTCAACTAGAATAGCTAATTCTAAATTGTTCAAAAGAGCTTAGGAAGGATTTTATTGATCCGCCCCAAGACGATGACCATGAAGAAATGTTGGGATCGCATTCCGACAACCTCGTTGCTCCCAAAAATACCTTCATACCTAGCAATGACTTGGATGAGAGTCGTCCCTGTGCCGATTGTGCCGTGAAGGACTCTCCATCGACTTTGTTCGGTGCATACATAGACCTGAGCGATTCGGCACACACCTTCTTTAACAAGAGCCCAGGAAAGGGTTGGACTTGTCCACCTAGAATGAAAATAGGAATTACCCTCACCGACAACCTCTTGCGTTCTCGCCTTAGTCTAGGACAATTGAGGTATCTTAGGCACTTTGGGGTTGTTCCAACCAGTCAGGAGCCACCCGATACTATTAAGTTCCTTAAAAATTAGACAAACTTCATAAAGCAGCCTCTCGACACGGGGCCGTGTCCATCCAACACGCCCCCGTGCCCACCAAAAGATTCCCTTCTGATCCTTACGTCAGAATACGGACAAACTGTGTCAGAATTCTATCTGCACACGGGGCCATGCCCACTGAACACGGGGCCGTGTCCAGGATGCTGTCGTTTTCTATAAATGCAGCTAAGAATTCTGCACATTTAGACCAACTTGGGACAGAGATTTGAAGGAATCTTCTCTCAGCTATCCTAGGTAAGTTCTAAAAGAAGGTTCCAACAACCCATCTTGTCCTTTCCTCTTTTAACCATTTCCTTCTTCTTCATCTTTCTCCGAAAACCTCCATTTAAGTTTGAATTTTTCAAGCTTTGTGGTAGGGATTGATGAGTTTTGATCAGGGAATCTTAGTAAAAATATGTTGGAAAACATTGTTTTAAGTTACTAATATTTAAAAAGACCCCACAAGTTCAGAAAATAACTTAAAACTTCAAGTTTCCCTGCTCCAAAACTCTGCAGAAAGATGAACACGGGCCGTGCTCATTAGGCACGGGGCCGTGTCCGGTCTACTGTTTCAGCAAATAAACTATCGTTAGTTTGTTTTTCGTAGAATGTCGAGTGAAAACAGCGAAACATCTTCCGTGCATTCATCAGACAACCGAAGAGGAAGGAGGCCCTCCATTGAAGCTACACTTGTGCATTATGTAATAGCATTAAGGGAGGCCCTCGACGAAATGACGTCAGTAGAGGAGGTCTTAATCGACCGTATTAACGATCTTACGGTGGGACTCGAGAGTAGCTTCCAAGAGATTAACCTCTTGCACCAGAGGTTAAATATTCTTGTAGCACCTCCAATGGAACCGGTCCTCCCTCAACAGGATTGGAACCTGGCGCTCAGAGTTAACAACCCTACCGGGTGGGACGACTTTCCGGTGGAACCTCCTATGGAACACCAATAAGAGATCCCGGTGGAAATCGAAACCCCTCAAACTAATGCCAATGAGCCTTCTTTTCTCCTTCCAAGGGAGGTGGAGGAGTGGCTCGCCGACATGTGAGGAAAGCCACACCCGGAAGAAGGAGTTCTAAAAGGCCATGTCTAACCAAGACTACTAGCTTCTTGCTAATTAAAATAATATGTAAGCTAGAACTCCAGGGTTTAATGCTTCTTTGTTTTCTTATCTAGCTTAATATAAATTTAGGACTATGTAAGATCTCTCTATGGTTTTAATGGAATGGCGGTTTTAAGGATGGGATGGTTCATAATAAATAAAACACACTCATGGTGGTAAAGGATGAAAAGGGAAACGAGAAACATGACCCCATGCACAAGAACAAGGCAACCCGACATCAATTTCTCCAACACAGAAGGTTCAACACGGGCCGTGTCCAACCAACACGGCCCCATGCTGAACCCCCTGCAGAAAAATGCACAGTTCAGGTAACTGGACACGGGCCGTGTTCACCAGACACGCCCCCCGTGTCCAGGCTTCTGTTTCTTTTCTTTAATTTTCGTTACTGGCACCTGAACACGGGGCCGTGTCCGGTCCCCACGGGGCCATGTCCAGACTACCAGTAACATAAATCTTTGCTTTTAAACACCATATTACACATCTAATCAACCTAAAAATTTATTTTTGGGACACATTGAGGACAATGTGTAATTTAAGTGTGGGGGGATGCTAAAACCTTGAAACTTTGCAAGTCCTAATAACAAGCCTTACACAAAACTCTATTGGAACCGCTAATCACCCCAATTTTTTTTTCAAAAATTTCCATTTTTTTTACTTGTCTAAAGTTTAAGTTGGGAATTCTAAGATTAATAAGGTTATATTTTTACAAGTTTACAACCAATAGCGTCGTGATAAAAAGAACCAACATAAGAAAATTACGAAACGACATGACAAGCTTAGTTAAAATTTGATTATATATACTTGATCACATAGAAAAACCCATTCCTACAAAAAGTGAGTTTTGAGCCTTTATTGAGCATACAAATATACATCTTTAGACTAAATGCTCATTTTTCGTTTCTTGTGTGAATAGCCGCTTGGTTCTTACGACTCTAGAACTTGCCACGACAATTCATCCCGGTCCTTACCAACTTAAACCCAAGTAAGTAAATGATGGAGGCATTAGGACTGACCCTTTTTCTTTCTACACCATTATTTTTCAATTTTTTTTACCACCTACCCAAAATCCCCCTAGTTAACCCCTTTGAGCCTAAACCTTTCATTTCTTTACCCTAAAACCTTTTTACCCACCAAAAACCCTTTTTATTTTTACCCTTTATTTTAGTAACAAGCTCGGTTTTCGTGTGACTAAAAAAAAATTGATGAAGTTAGAAATAAACAAACAAAAAAAAGCTTGTTTGAAGAAATACTTCATTAAGAATAAAAAGTCACTAAAACAAAATGTTTTACGAAAACCGACGCTTTTTATGCTTTTCGCCCTTTTCTACTAACCACTAACCCATTCACCCACCTTTAGCCCAAGCCTTTACCCAAAAAGTCCTCTTGATATTTACAAAGGTAACGAGTTAAAAAGGAGGAGGATTGATTGCTTGGCAAGCTTATGGTAGGAATAAGTTCCATGCCGCTCTAGAGTGATTCACTAAAAATACACCTTCGGCCGAGTGTGAGTGATTTCTCCCGTGAGGTATGTGAACTTGTATATAAATGGAATTTTAAAAAGGCATGTTATGCCCAAATAAGTAATTTATCCTATGAAACGTTCTAAATAAATCATAACGAATAGGATTGTAAATAAATAAAAATAAAACCCAAAAAGATCTTGGATTTCCGACACTCTGTGACAAGCCAAAACCTTCTCTTCTACCCATTCCATTTGGGAGTGTAAGCCACATATTAAAGAGTTTTGCTTGAGGACAAGCAAAAGTTCAAGTGTGGGGTATTTGATGTGTGTAAAATGCAACATATAAATTACATCAAATGAGGCATAAAACTAACCCTTTTTAAGTACTAATGTTGGAAAAAGAGTGTTTTTGTCTTCCTTTTGTATTTTCAGGATTAAATGAGCTCAAATTCACAAAAGAAGCAAAAAGACAGCTAAATCTAACATAAATACAAGAAAAGGAACATAAGTGGATTGCCCGACCCCTCAACAGCATCCTCCAAAGCAAAATAGAGAAGGCAGAAGACTGAATACGCCCCGTGCTCAGCCAGCACGGGGCCGTGCCCAAGAAGCAACAGAAAAGACAAACCTATAGAAGCTTCTATTGCCCACCACGGGGCCGTGTCCAGTGAATACGGGGGCGTGGCGAAAGTACAGCAGGCGCATTAATTATAATTGCGAATTACAATTAATGAAGAGAGAGAGTGTCAGACAGGCACGGGGCCGTGCCCAGCGGACACGGGGCCGTGCCTAGCCTTCTGTTCAGCCTATAAATAGGAGTGCTTGGTTTCATTGCAACTCATCCCTTGGCACACCACCTCTCTCACACTTCATCCACCACCCACCACCATCACAACACCATCATCCACCACCATCATCCATTGTCCATCATAGAGTGTGTGAGTCATCTCGGGATCCAAGATTGATCGTAAGAGTTCTTGACAATCAAGGCCATGTTTGCCTAAGTCTCTTACATCACTTGGTGAAGACAAGTGTTTAGTATAACACTTTTTATTTTTAATCTTTTGCACTTTTTATTTGGTTTTGTATTAATGACTTTAATAACTAGTTGCTTATGTTGAAGGTGATCTTTCCTTATCGTTTGTCCGTGGTGTCTTGGCATTATTTTACTGTCTATATAAAATAAAAGATTTTCACCATTCATATCTCCATGGTCTATATGGAGGTATGTTGGCTACCTGGTCGGGGGTTAAGGGAACGGTTTGGTAAGGGTCTTGCCCTTGTTCAGCGTTTAGAGGTCCTGCAAGGGACCTGGGTCAAATTTAGTAGGATCTCCTTCAATGCCATAGGTATTGGATGGCGGGGATCCAAACTCTTTGACCCCCTCATAAGTTAACTACTATTAATACTATAACCCGGCTATTTAGGACTGTATCCCTGCTGACTCAGACTACTTAGTCGAGGGTAACGTCACCGCCAAAAGCGGGGCCTACCATAATTTGCGTTAATAACTTAATTCATTATCTTCCAATAATCCAACCCTTTAGGATTGTATCCTTGGTGACTCAAACTACTGGGTTGAGGGTAACGCCGCCTTCAAAAGAGGGGCCTACTACAATAACTAAGATAATCTCTTAAACAAGTGCGAAAATAATAAAAGGTTTTACTAATACACGAGTCGGATCCAAGTGATTCATCTTGTCTATCTGTCTTTATTTTATTTTATTTTCAGCATTTAGTTAGTTTTTATTTTCTTAGTTTAAAAATCTTTTCTAACATTTTGATTTGATTAGACGTTGAGGATAAACCGATACTAAAAGCTCTTGTGTCCTTGGACGACCTCGGTATCTTACCAACACTATACTACGTCCACGATGGGTGCACTTGCCCATATGTGTGTTTAGTGTTAGTAAATATCGTGTTTTATAAATTTAAAACTTGGCTAAAAGTGTAAAAAGGGCTTAAAATATACATCAAAAATATATTACACTACACGCACATCAGAAGGTGTTAAAATTTTATCATTTGATGGCAATGGTAAACCTACAGCGAAGACATCTAATGTAGTGTACAGGGAGATTTTTCGTAACTTATAATTTAATAGTGTATTTCATTTTAATGGATTTGATATTTTTATTTAAGTTATTTTGGTTTTCATAATAAAATGTCATAATGTATATCAAATGTTGATATTCTTTAATATTCTTATACATCTCTCATATACATGTCTCATATTAATTTTCTATTCGATTTTTATTAATTCACTAACTTTGTCCATTTGAAGGGTAATAGGGTTGTTTGGAAACAAGGTGGAATAAATTGAAAACTACTGTATTAAGTTTCAAAAAAATTATTATACCATATGTATTTTAACAAATTTATTCATTATTTTAATATTATTATGAAATCATCAATTGTTAATTACACTTTTTTAATGTATTGGATGGTACTATATAGCTTCGTTGCATCGAAGATTATTAATGAAGACATATTGATTTAAAAGAAAAAATTTAAGGATTTCATATTGATAGTCAACAACCTGTTATAAAGTATTTATAATTATAAAAGATACCAACATTTCTATATTATCAAAAATATGGTATCTGTGTCTATAGTTTACCAAGGAACAAAATAAAACATGTTAACGTCTACTTCCATGTCCCAAAAAAAGATCCAAACATGTAATTCTAACAAAATAGAGTCATAATTTCATCTACACAAACACCTGAAGCATTATGGTTACTTTTTAACTGTTAACCTTCATTAACGGCATCCACTTGCGATAAGATCAGGACATTTCCTTCACATAAAAATCTGAAATGCAATGTGTCACCGAATCGAATGCCATTCTCCTGCATGAACATCGGCCAACCTTCGATAGCATACCTTACACCATTTCCATTCTTCTGCCGTCTAAGATTCATGTGGATGGTTTTTCCATTCATGTTCGTCACTTTTAACTCATAGACTTTATTTTTTAATCCTGCAATTCTTACAACATTTGCAGGCATTCTCTGCATAAAAACAAGAATTTTTTAAGATTTAGTTATACATAATCAAGTTATAAAAAATCATTCCATGCGGTTTTCTCCCTTCATTGTGAAGTCATAACTAACAGTTTTCTCAACATTATTTATCCTTGCAACACGTTTTGGTTCGACATCCAATATCTTCAACCGGCTGTGAATTCTTCGTCCAACTGTTGATACGTCTGCCATTTCCACTTCTGTTCTGCGTATCGGCCTTTTATTGTTGTCCGGGTTACGATATTCCGCAATTTGTTTTCCTTTCTTTTTAAGATGTTAAGACAATGAGGAAAGTTAATTAACAATAGCCAACAATAATTAAGTAAATATTTGTACATATATGAATGAAAATACTCATCTATTATTATGTTTAAAATAAGTACATCTTCTTTTGTTGGTTCGTTTGTCTCATCTATCTTCATAATCTTTGTTCCTGTTTTTGACATTTCTTTTTCACCTTCATCCATCTGTGTATGATGATTAATAAAATGCACCAAATATTATTGTAATGTATTTTAATATGTACAAATCAGTGGTTATTACCTCAGTTATTACCTGATGTATTGAATCATTTTCTAGACAGAAGTTCTGTTATTCAATGAAATACACAAAATAAGTACAATTTTATAAAATACTGTTAGACGTTAGTTCAAAATACTTAGAAGTCAACGTTTTTGTAGTACGTATCCCTAGGTATTTCCATCACAGAGTCATCTTCACTTTCTTCTTTGTTGTTACGGGCTATCTCAACTCCTCTACGATAAATTTTCAACTCAAATGTGACGCTGTCCATCTTCATCAACAGGAGTATATCATCGTCTTCGATTGCAAGATCATGAAATAGCTTCTGACACCCTTTTGTAAGAACATAATTATCATTGATTCTTTCGGTCTCAACTTTCCAAATCTAGCCTGCTGCATAAATGTTATAATAATCGTTCACTGGCGAGTAAGAGTAACATGTTGTTACATAAACATCTGGAATCACCTGAAAAATTTAGTAACAATTATTGTAAAACTATAATAGAATAAATATGAATTCACACATGTTAGTGCGCTTACTATAATCTTTAAAACTCCGTAACGGTTTACTGTCACAAAAGATTCACCACATATGTTTTCGACGAAACAATCGATTTCAATGTTGTTGTCTTCGATTATCCTTAAGCGCAATAACGTCCTCTTTGGCAACTGAAGGCCCCTTACGACATTACTCCATCCGTCAGTGATAACGCATTCCCCACTTACACTTCTTAAAGAAACTGGCCAACTTTTTCCACTTATATGATGTATCATTATTTTTGTTCTTTACCAATAATTTCCGTATACGTTCTTAACAAAGTCAATTGGTAGCACCTGAGTTTTAATTTATGTTGTAAATGTTAGTTAATATAATGTATATATAATAGATTTGTAACCATTGTAGCATACCAGTTTTAACGATGAAGTCTCTTCTAACAAAGCGACACATGATCTACTCATTTTTAGATAAATGTAATGTAACAACATCTATTAGAAACATTTACTATTGAACTTTAAGTCATTCATATATTTTCACAATGATATGAAAACTACCTGTTAAGCAATATTTAGACAAGCTGATGTTATTAATATCCTTTTATGTAGGATTTCAAGATTTCAATGTAGAATTGACATATACATAATACTAAAGGAAGTATTATCTCATCATCATATTTGTTTACAACTAAAGAAAGTTTCATTTTCCTAAATAAATTTATACGGACATATATGGTTTTTATAGGTACCTTAAACTATAACTATATTTTAGTTCATAATCAGAAAATAAAATACACAAATATATTATAATCTTATTTCAATATAGGTGAAAAAATAGTATAAATCATAAACTTTATTCCATGTTCATAACTCAATCAATCTTCCAAATCAATCTATTATCCAAGAAAATCATAATTTCATAAGAATATCAACAAAATCTATCAACCAAAACACAATATGAAGCCAGAAATTTATATTTACAAACACATGCAATACATATAATCCATTTTATGTATGCATAACATACTAAATCTCAACTCAAGGAATACCTAAACACAAAATTTCACGTCTATGTAGCAATTAATCGGTGAAAACAAACATCCGATGAGTTATTTGTAGTTCTAAAGACAATTTTCAATTTGTAAATAAAAAAATACATCGTTTTACAGGTGATCGGAGTTATTGCCGGAAAAGTACCTTTACCAAAGCTTCAACCGGCGATTTTGAGATTTCTTGAACACTGTGAATGTTGAGAGCTCAAGGTTAGGGTAAGTATAGGTTGAAATGATGGGATGATTGTGATAGATACTATAATATTTTAACTATTTATTTTTTCATTGGAAATCTTTTATTTTACATTTACGTGTTTTTTTGTTTTCCTTTCTCCTATATTCACAATTTTTGTTTGTATAATAATGAAATATAAATTATGTTGTCTTAATAAATCACATATTTTCGTGATAAAGTATTCCTCGCTGTTTTTGTTTATTTTTTTCTATTTTTTAGTTTGCTTGTGTTATGAATTATTTTTTTGATCTTTTTCTTATAAATCACATCATTCAAATATGGATATTACATATATTATATAGCACATTATAATAACCAAAAACCATTGACTTGCATACCACAATTTTTTTTTTAATCCAAGAAAAATTAAAACTGAGAATATTATTTAAACATAGGGAAAACTTATTATAACAAACAAACAAGCCATAACTCAAATTTTCCAAAAGACTAATTGTTTTTTTCACCAATCTTGTTATCTTCTTCCATTGCCTCATATTCTTCTATTTTGTTGCAATTTGATTCTGGAGGAAAATATTCTTTATAAAGTTCGCCATATAGCGATGGGCAATCCTCCCAAAAACTTTCCTGCGTCCATAAATTGCAAATAATTTTGATGTAAAAAGGAACAATGTTGATAAAAGTAATTTAAAATTTGAATTGAAGTAAAAGACAACTATAATATATTACCAGATATTCTTTAGCATAGTTGACGTATAACCACTCAAACGGCCATGATGATAGCCCTTCATTCCATTATTTACACACACATTTGTACTGATCAATGGATCTACCATTGAGCCTAATTAAGATTTCAAACAGTATAATATCGAAAGGAATATAAACCATTATTAAAAACTTCAAAATCTATATTTTGAAGATGCTATGTATATCCTTTATATAATAGATTAAGTTGGGCCAAATGGAATAAACCAAAAAAACGATTTCTACTTCAAAATGGTAAGTCTATTTATAAATGTCAATGTTTTATGGTTTTTAATTATAATTCAAATTTAACAAACATATTAAGTCAATCGAAATTTATCTTTTATATAATAGATTAAGTTTTGCCCGAATTTTGGGTTTATTGAACAAACATATTAAGTTAACCGAAATTTGTAGTTTATAATGGAAATGAGATTTTATCTTTAAAAATTGATTTATTATTTAAGGAATTTTATAATCAATAAAATCGTTAACGTTAATTTACATTTGAAATCCTTTCAAATTTATATTAAGAAATGTGAAATAAATTTTAATTCAACTGAAATTTTAATTTACATTTGAAATCGTTAATTTACATTTGAAATTATAATTTCCATATTTATATTATTGCTAAGATTATCATGGTTCAACATTTTAAAAAATTCCAATTATTTGCAATAACTTTCAACAAATATTTTCAATGATAATATACCATTAACATTGAAATTTTTAAAAACCTTGATATGACAATTAAAGTTTATAATTTTCGAAATTACTGTTAAGTAATCAATTCCAAATTTGATATCGTGATTATTATATAATACACCATAGACCACTCTTATAATCACTCATGCAAATACCATTTCATACAATGGTTGATTTTCCTTTTGAACTGATACTTTTCCAAATTTTAATCAAGATTGATACCAAGTCAATACATCGATTCAAGTTGGTATCTAAACAATGGCGTGATGGCCTGTCATCTTCTAAATTTTCTTTATTAACGTGGTTGTTATGTTGAAGACTATCTGGTAACAATTTATTCTTTTCTTCTCTTTACTTGACAATTATATTAGTTTTGCTAACAACTTTTTTTGCTATTAATTTCATATTTATGTAATCTATTTTTTTAGGAAATGCTACAAAAACAAGGTTCCTTTATTACTTCTTCTGTTTTGTTGGAATTGTGGCCGCGTCAACTAATTAAACTCTATACGTTTGACGATCAACAATTAAGTAAGACAAATGCAAACGTCTCTGAGGAGGTGGTGATAATTGAGAATGGTCAACGTACTGTTTATCAAGTTTACGATGATGACAAGTAACAGTGTCGTTCAAATCAATATTAAAAGTATTGTTTGCGTTTTTTTCTTAGATTGAAATCAATGCGACTTGCTTATTAGTTATTATCTAAATAATATATATCTATTTTTATTCTTAGTATTATACGTTTAACATTGACTAATATTATATATATCTCCATAAATGTTATAAAACGGACCATTGTAATAAAATTAATAAAATATTATTATCAATCAAAATAGAGCGACCCATGGGTACCACGGGTTATAACCTAGTATATATAATAAACATAAATAATTTTGCTGATGTGGCATAATATTAGAGCCCCTCAATATCACTTTTGGCTCCAAAATTCGGGTCAAAGATTTTTGTATGTGGGTTGACACGGGATCCGTTTCCTATTATTATGACCCGACTGTGTACGTTTCCTTTGTAAAACCCTAAATCTGAATCTTCCTCTCCATCTCGTGTACTCCTTCTCTTCTCTTCATCTAGCGTCCGATTTGGTGTCTCCCTCCCCTATTCAAGCATCGATTTTACATCTTGAAGGTACATTTACTCTTTCAATACATGACCTCGGTAGATCTGGTTGTTTTGGGTTTTTTTTATGATTTGTGATACATGTGGTTCGATTTTTGGAAGCAATCTTTAAGATTAAGGTTCCAGAATCAATCTATGAATGTTCTTCATTTTTCAATTCAGTTTTTGCCATATATTTGCTTCGTTTTTTGAAATCAATATATGAATATTAGGGTTTCCGAAACAATCTATGAATATTGGGGTTTTTTGAAATCAACATATGAATATTAGAGTTTTCGAAATCAATATATGAATATCAGCCGTTCAATGTCTTTACATTATATGAAATCTCTGGTATAAATAGTTGTATTTTGTTTCTATATGCATCCGTTTAAGGATACAACAAAATGTAGGTCTCGTGGTGGTAGCACTTCAAACCGTGGTGCCAGAAGTGGTACAGGTCGTTATGCTGGCCGTGGTTCTAGATGGGGAACCTTTACCAATATTCACATTGTTAATAAGCTATTAAACGGGGAGTCATGAAAAATGAAGGTATAATTTCTATTTTCTCATTATTTGGGGTTTAATTTTTTTGTAACTTTCTTATGTGGTGCTTTTAGTAGGATACTCATTTGCAGATAAAAGATCAGTTGATAAGGGCCAAAGCTTACTTGAGTTTTGCAGCTGATAAGGTAATTATAATGGGATCGCATTGTTGGGATTTTTTTTCAACTGGATATGGATGGATCGAGCTCCTTCATTCCTTCATGGATATTATACCCCTCGAATTACTATTCTTTTATTGGCTTTTTTTCTTCCAGTTTTATAACCTTAATATATGCTTCCGTTTTTTTCGCTTTATGAGCTTTAAATTACTGTCATGTATAATTTGGGATAAGAAAGTTTTGATTTTTTTTTTTGTTGTGAAAGTGGTTTAATTTTGAGTTCAAGATTTGTGGGTTTTTGTTTGCAATGAGAATTAGGTTCTTCATTGACTGCATATGACATAGAAAGGTAGAATCTTGATTGTCGTTAGACGGGTGTTTGGATTTAGTTTGATTGATAATTTGTGTTTGATTTTTGAAAAGATTACAGGAGGCTGATGAAAATCAAAGAGTGGTTTGATAGTATAAAATAAGTTGAGTGGGAGTTTGAGGAAGATAATGATGAAATGCTTTTAGTTTTGGGGAACAACTAGAAGGAATGAGATAAAAGCTTTTTTGGAATTTTTAGCGACTCAGGACTCTTCGACTAGCGGGTATTCTTCTGGCTCGGTGAAGCTGATCTTAAAGTGGACATGCATAAATTTATTATACTTTAAACATATAATAGAAAATTTGACGTTTTCTTCATTCCAGTTTTGGTTCCATTTTACTAATTTATGTTGCATTCTTCACAGTAGGGGTGTGCAATAATCGAACCGTTAACCGAAACCAAACCGAAAACCGACAAAACCGAACCGAAATTAACCGTTGTTTCAGTTAAGTTCACAGTTAATCGTTGTTTCAGGACGACCAGAATGCTATAAACTCACTTTTGGTCGTGCGAAGGGAAACAACTTCAGGTCAAATCTTTTTTTTTTTTTTTTTGCCTAAGGTTCTCATTCCTATATCCAATTTGTTATGGCCTTCACTGTTTTGTGATCATCAACACGAAAGAATGATAATTATAAGCATAGTTTGTTTTATTTGGTAATTCAGTAATATGAAACCTGTATGCACATTAGTCATGTAACAAAGCAAATCATTCCTTGGAAAAATGAAACAGGGAAAAGTTTTTAAAGTAAGTTTGCCCTTTTTGCAATCGTAAAAAAAGAAACTATAACTTTTGATGACCTGCATGTTTCAATTCATCATACAGTTGTTTTTTTTCCATTTGCTTATGTTATGAACAAAGATTAAAATCTTTACACAAAAAATGTTCCTGCACGTACTTAAATTACTCATTTTGAGCCAACCTTAGGGATGAGCAAATGGTACCAAAATCGAACCGGTACCGTACCGGGTCATTTTCGGTACCCATTTTTTATGTTTTTTTGGAACGGTACTTTTGGTTCGGTTAAGTACGGCACAGTACCAGTAATTTGGGTTGATTTACCTTCGAGTACCGTACCAAGCAATTTAGGTACAAGCGCCTATTTTTTAGTGATTTTCAGAATCGTACTTTCGGTACCGGTACATTACCGAGCTCATCCCTACCCAACAGTTTGACGTGCTATTGTACTGGATCTACTATTTGTTAAAAAAGACCCTTTCTTTCGGTTTTTAGCTGTTTTTCGATGTTGTTTTTTCTGCTGTTTCGCAACTTCTTGCTGTTTTTTTTTACATTTTTGTTGTTGTTTATCTATCTTTGTTTAAAGCTACATCATTTACCAACATGGCTAAGCAAGTGATTGTCTTCAGGCTTGAGTACCAGCCTTCTTAATACCTCACCACCAAAATGACTCGGTTCAAGGGAAATGGTAAGCCATCAAAGACAAAAGGTATGTGATGCCCCAATCTCTCATCATGTCGTAGGTTGCTGTCTTAGTTTGGGGAAGACACTAATTATTAACACCTTGCTGGTCAAGGGTTTGTATTTTTTTATTACCTAACACTTCAACTTTGTTTTGGGTTTTAGATAAACGGGTTGGCACAACAACCCATTTAAATTTAAATAAAAAGATATATACAACTTATATCTTCAACACACCAACATGTTTACAAACCTCTTAGATAAACGAATTATGTGGTTCGTGTTCGGGTTACATGGCTTAAGCACGTCTAGATTGCTAACTGAATTTTAAATAGTTGCTTTGTTATTTCCACTTGATTAATACGAGCACGTCTCTGTATCTTTAAACTCAAAAAAATATGTAAAACTAAACTGTGATAAGAAAGATTAATATGATTCAAATTTAAAATATTAAAACAGTAATAATTACATGTGAAAATGAAAACTATTCACACATTTAAAATCTAACATCAAGAATTAAGAAATTTTAACTTTAACTCCATCGAGTACTGAACTTCTCAGTGTATATCCTTGAGCTTTATCATGAACACCAGGTCTCTATCACCACACTCTAGGGTTGTAAACGAACCGAACGTTCAGCAAACAGTTCGTGAACCGTTCAGCGGGAAGTTCGTTTATGTTCGTTCGTTTAATAAACGAACGAACAAGAACAAGAAATTTCGTGTGATTAGTTAAATGAACGAACATGAACAGAGGTCTCGTTTGTTCGATTGTGTTCGTGAACATTCTTTGATTTGCGCTGTTTATGTTTGTATGTTTGTGTTTTAATTGAAATTTTTTGTACTTTGTTATATTTTATTTGTACTTTTTATATTATTAAACTTTTATTTATTTTATTATCCTAACAATTAAACTAGGAAACCCACTTTCACCTTGTTTATGCATCATTTCCCTTTCATTTCTCATTATTTATATCGGCGAATACGATCGACCTCCGTTCCACAATAAGAGATTCAAGTTGAACTGCTACTCTCTGGGCCATCTATCTTTATCCTTCGTCACGTTCGCCAAATTCATTTGTGTTCGTGAACCGTTTGCGAACACGCTCATTTCCTCAATGAACGAACATGAACATAAAATCTCGTTCGGTAAGTGTTCATGAACCGTTCGTGAACACATTTATTTCCTTAACGAACGAACGCGAACAAGGCCTTGTTCGTGTTCGTTCGGTTCGTTTACACCCCTACCACACTCTATATTACTGGAAACACACAAGTCATGAACGGAAGTCGTCGGCATCGCCATCAAGTTTCTGGATACCTGGTCTCTTGTGAGCAGACCAAATTGCAATCCATCAAAACACCTCTTCAATTCTTGAAGAGTAGCCCTATCTGCATAGACTTGCTCTTCAATTTGTTTAAGAGTGTATGATGCCATTTTATGTTATTACTAAACTGATAAACTAAATGAATCAGTGTATGATGCAAAACATTTGAATTGGCAATTGATATGCACAAAATATAACATATAAATTGTATCAAATACGGTATAAAAACAACCCTTTTCAGTACTAATGTTGGAAAAGTATGTTTCTTTGTTTACTTTTGATTTTCAGGGTAAAATAAGCTCAGATATACAAAAGGAACAAATTAACGACAAAAACCAGCATAAATACGAAGAAAGGAAGTTGACACACTAAACTGACCCTCCAAGCTTCACCCCAAGAATAAAAGCAACAAACAAGAAGGCCAACACGGGACCGTGCCTGGCAGGCATGGGCCGTGTCCCAGTCAACATTCCTTAGAGAATAAAGACAAACAGAAAATGACAAGGGACACGGGGCCGTGTCACCTCAGCACGGGTCATGGTCAACTCTCAGATTTGCATATCTGGGTTCGTACAACAAGTACAGGGGCCACGGGCCCGTGCCGTTGACACACGGGGCCGTGTGTGAAAAAGAGCTAACAAGAGAATTAAAGGAAGACAGAGAAGATGAAGGACATAGGGCCGTCGTGTGAATCTCATGTTTCCAACTACAAATAGAGGTGCTTGGCTCACTTGCAAACCATCCCTTGGCAAACTATTTCTCTCACTTCCACCACTACAACACCATCATCCTCCACCACTTTAGTTAGAGTTAGAGTAGTCTCGGGATCCAAGATCGATAGTAAGAGCTTTTGTCAAACTATGGACATGCTTGGCTAATCTCTTACATCACTTGGTAAAGACGAAATCTTTTGTGTATTACTTTTGATTTCCAACCTTTAGTCACTTTTTAATTGGGTATACATTAATGACTTTAATAACTAGTTTTTTATATTGAAGGTGAATTTTTATTCTATCATTCTTCATGTTTCGTTGATTCACTCATTCGTATCTTTACGGTCTATATAAAGCACGTTAACTGCCTGGAAGGGGGTTAGAAGGGTGGTTTGGGTAAAGTTCTTGTCTCGTTCAGTGTATAGATCCAGCGAGGACCTGATTCAAGCTTATTAGGACTTCCCTTGAGGCAATAGCATCAAATCGGGGGAAGTAAGAACGACTTGTAATCCCTTATAAACAAATTACTATTAAAACTTTAAGCCGGCCTTGCGGGACTGTATCCCTGCTGACTCAGACCAATATGGCCGAGGGTAGCGTTGCCTCCAAAAGAAGGACATGCCACATTTTGCATTAATAACTTACTTAATTATCTTTCTATAATCCGGCCTTGCGGGACTGTATCCCTGCTGACTAAGAGCAATATAGCCGAGGGTAGCGTTGCCTCCAAAAGAGGGACATGCCACAATAACCAAGATAATCTCTTAAAAAATCCAAAGTGAGGAAATCATCAAAGGATACATAAAAGATGAGTCGGAACCAAGTGATTCTTTCTTGTTATTTGTTTCTTTTGTTTGTTTTATTTTCTTTCTTCATTTTACATGTTTAAAAACCTTTTTTCTCAAAATTTGGGTCGATTAGACGTTGACGATAAACCGGTATTAAAAGTTCTTGTGTCCTTGGACAACCTAGGTATCTTACCATCACTACACTATGCCAATGATGGGTGCACTTGCCCTAACGTGTTGTAGAGAGTGATAGTTTATATCGTGTTTTATAAAAATAAAGCTTGATACAAAGAGTAAATAGTACATAAAAGTACATTAAAAATCCAAACACGCTGGCACCACGTCAAGTTTTTGGCGCCGTTTCCGGGTACACAAGGATTTTAAGAAAGCTTAAAATCATCAGCCTAATCATTTTTTTAGTTTTTCTGTTCAAATTTCTTATCGTTTTTTACAAAAATCCCAGTTACTGTAGCTTAACACTGGGTCATGCTGCACTAACCTGGGGCCGTGTCTTGACTACATGTCACACCCCAACTGATGGCGGAATCATCGGGGCGTGGCACTGAGCGAAACAGATTGTTCATGAGAATCCATAACAATATTTATAAGGTTCAATATCCCATACTATTAAACAAATAGAGCGAAACAATCATTACAGATATTCAGTCTCAAAAACAAGTTCCATTCCGACAACTCATATTTTATTTGGTGAGTTTCTAGACTTCCTAACTTGTTTGCAGCATAACATCCAATCAACCTGTCACATACGTTAAAATAAAAAGTCAATACATAAGGTAAAGGTGAGTACACAAGTTTGCATAAATAATAGTATAAAAGCGTTTACGCATAACCAACATGTAACACGTAACGGGCAAAGCATGTAACTATCAACAATGATACCACCTAACCACATGACTGCGATGTAGAGTATGCGCAACATATGTTCACCGAAGCGAACACGTGAAGTAAAGTAATGTGATCCCTAGCAACCCCTGTCACACAGGTGCTGAGTCCAAACTATAGTACTATCGTTGCTAGAGGCGGTCTAGTGTAATACTGTGTAAGCATAGTAACAGGCATTTAACAAATCACGTATAGCATGCGGGAGCGGTTAGCATTTATAAAGTGTTGCGTTGTGTGTTGTGTTTTGATAGAGAACGTATGTAACACCCAAAAGTGCGTTACACAAAAATGGGTTCGAGTATACTCACAGAACGTGTACTAATCAAGAAACACAATCCTCAATGGATTGAAGGGAGCGCCGGGTCAGTCTGCGTACGGGAACAGAAGCATAAGTCCCCCAAAGTGCTGAAACGGTCGGAAATTGAAGTGTCGGTGGGGAAACAGAAGCTTCGTACGAAGCTGGTGCCTTCGTACGTGTCACACCCCCAAAATCCACCCGCGGAGTATTACCGCTTGGAGGCGTGACTGACCAGGATCAAGCCACCAATCATATAGAACAACGTAAATAGTAAAAGTAAACGTAATTTAACCAAACCAATCCATATGAAGGGTGTTCAAAACATAAGTATAAATTCAACGTTTAGCGGAAGCATATGAGTAAGAGCCCAACATAGTTAAAGTATGAAATGTCAAATGTTTAATCAAAGCATTCACGATCCTTGTCCACAACGACCGCGCCTCCCAGTGCAAGCTCCATGTATACCTAACGACCTGCAAGGCATGTAACGACAGTCAACAACTAGTTGAGCGAGTTCACAGTGGATTGTTTAGTAACAGTGTTCATTTCGTAAAAACGTTTGTTTGTTTAGGAATCCATGTATCGTATATAATTACATCGCGGCTCTCCAGGCATGTTTGCGAAGATTAGTGGGGGTTTCCCATGTATTGTAGACTAGTTTTATTTGTATCGCAGCCCTCCAGGCATGTGTGCGAAGTTTAGTATCAGTATCGCGGCCATTCCAGGCATGTGTGCGAAGATCAGTTTCAGTATCGCGGCCATTACAGGCATGTGTGCGAAGAGTAGTGGGGGCTTCCCCATGTATCACTAGTCTAGCAGTATCTATAAGTGACCTGTCCCAACCGAGGTCAGTATTTCATAATTCCCGACCACAACACAAATACAGATAATCATCCAATCCCATTCCCTACCCCGGGAATCCCATGCCTTGGTAAGAGTGTGAACTCACCTTGATTTGCTTGGTTTGTTATTGCTTCTAGTGTTAATTAATGATTAGGTCTGTTACACACGACCTAGGGTACATTGCACATAAACTCGATGTAAGTGTTTACGTTCAATTAGGGTTTACAATTCCTTGATGTCCAAACAACTGTGATCCGTGTGATAATTGTGTACAGAATGACATGAGATAGATTGTTCATACATACAGTATCATCCAGTAACATATAGTATCATACAGTAATATACAGTAGCATACAGTAACATGGTGTTCCTCATACAAGGTTTTGAACTTGGCATTATAAGTAAACTCGGATCCGTAGTGTTAACATTAGGCTCTAACACTGGTGTTTGCAATAAACTCAGACACTTAATCATACATGAAATTTGGACCTTATGGCATTCCATAAAGCTCAGACATGTTGTGAATCAATAAAACTCAGACCATACAAGCAACACAAAACTCGGATCACACATATAACTAAAATTCGGACCCAAACATCCTCTTATAACTCGGACCCATACATTCCTTACTTACAAATTCGGACCAAGCACCCACTCCAAAAACTCGGACCAAACACCCCTCTTAGAAACTCGGACCTAGCATTCCCCTGATAAAATTCGGACTAGACATCCCCTAAACTCAGATCATACATTCAAATAAAAAATTCGGACCATACTTGATTAACAAAAGTTCGGACAATTCATGCATTAGAAATAATTCGGACTAAGCATTCCACTAATACTCGGACTTTGTGACTTCACAAAACCCTGACACAATCTCCGGACTAAAAATCATGCGAATATTCAAGACTAATTCACAGTTTTCAATGGAACAGTTACATTGCAGACTACGATAAAAAACCCTTATCCCAGAACATTGCCAGTGTTGTAATCTAATCAACAATCAAACAATTCTAACATATCAGGCATCTTAACATCAGGCAAGTGATTACACAACTGTTCATAAACTATTTCACAACAATCAGAATGATCAATAAACACAGAACCATTATTTGGAGAACTAGGGTTTGCAAGAATCAAATAACCAATGATTAACAACAAATAATCATTCAACATTTACCTTGGATTGATTCTAGATGGATTGGAAGATCAAGATTGATGCAAGAGAACTTGTGTAGCCAAGAATGGTGAGAGAAATGATTGTAGAGAGAATGATTTGAAGTGATGTATGATTGAAATTGGTGAGAATGATTAGGGTTAAGGGGTTTTGTTTTATTTTCACTATTACCACTAAACACCCCTAAGTATCATCCTTTACACAAAACACACACACCACATATAATTTACAGTTTCATCACCAAGTTCATGTATTTGTCAAATCATTCGTAGAATAACACATAACCATGCAACAATCACAATACACTTTATCAAATCACAACGTATACCGTTACAACGCAAACAAATTGTGTAAGTAAGCAACTAAACAAACAGTGAACGTGCAATAAATGCGAAAGTGGAATCTCGGAAACTCGAGTTGTCACATTATCCCCAACTTGAAAGAAATTTCGTCCTGAAATTTAGCATGCGGTTACTGAGGAAGCTAGTTAAGTTGTATCGTTTACTGGTTTTCCTGGGGTGTCACATCATCCCCCCGTTGATTTGGAATTTCGTCCTGAAATTCTGTAGTAGCTTCGGCCTCAGTAGTAGTTGCATTGTTCTGAAATAACTGGGGATATTTGAGTTCCATTTGGTCTTCTCATTCCCAGGTATACTCTGGGCCACGACGGGAGTTCCAACGAACTCGTACAAGGGGTATTCTGGTGTTCTTGAGGACCTTAACATCCCGGTCCGTGATTTCAACAGGTTCCTCGACGAAATGCAACTGTTCGTCGATAGTGAGTTCCTTCAAAGGAACTATGAGGGTCTCATCTGACAGACACTTCTTCAGATTCGACACGTGGAAAACGTTATGAACTGCACCGAGTTCTGCTGGTAGGTTCAGTTTGTAGGCCACTTTGCCTATTCTTTCAATGATCTCGAACGGTCCAACGTACCACGGATTGAGCTTGCCCCGTTTACCAAAACGAACTACACCCTTCCAGGGTGAGACTTTGAGTAGCACTCGATCCCCAACTTGGAACTCGAGCGGTTTTCTGCGTTTATCAACGTAGCTTTTCTGACGGTTACGAGCTGCCGCCATGCGTTGTCGTATCTGTGCAATCCGTTCAGTAGCATCAACTACCATTTCTGGACCTGTGATTTGACTATCACCCATCTCTGCCCAACAGAGAGGTGACCGGCATTTACGTCCGTACAATGCCTCGAATGGAGCGGCTTGTATGCTGGTGTGGTAACTGTTATTGTACGAGAACTCTACTAACGGGAGATGTTTTTCCCAGCTGTTGCCAAAATCGATAACACACGCCCGAAGCATGTCTTCTAGAGTCTGGATAGTGCGCTCAGACTGCCCATCTGTCTGGGGATGATAAGCTGTGCTCATGTCTAGCTGTGAGCCAAAAGATTTGTGCATTGCTTGCCACAGTTCTGAAGTGAATCGTGCATCACGATCCAAAATAATAGAGGTTGGCACTCCATGCCTCGAAACAACTTCTTTCAAGTAAATGTCTGCTAATGTAGAGAACTTGTCAGTTTCCTTGATAGCCAAGAAGTGAGCAGACTTTGTGAGTCGATCCACGATTACCCAAACAGTATCGTTCCCACGCTGGGATCTAGGTAGGCCAGTAACAAAATCCATGGAAATTTCCTCCCATTTCCATTGTGGTATCTTGGGTTGCTGAAGTAGGCCTAATGGTTTCTGGTATTCCGTCTTGACCCTCGCACAGGTCAAACACTTGCCGACGTAAGTTGCTATGTGGGCCTTCATGCTAGGCCACCAGTACGTAGTTCTAAGATCGTGGTACATTTTATCCGAACCTGGATGTACCGAGTAGCGGGACTTATGAGCTTCATCCATTACCAGCTCGCGTAAGTTGCCATAATGTGGAACCCAAATGCGTCCTGTTACGTAGTAGGCGCCATCTTCCCTTTGTTCTAATCATTTCCTTGAGCCGTGTAGGGCTTCAGCCCTAACGTTTTCTGGTTTCAATGCTTCTATCTGAGCATCCCGTATCTGTGCAGGAAGACTAGACTGAATAGTAAGCTATAATGCTCGTACGCGTCTAGGCGTAGTGTCTTTCCGGCTGAGGGCGTCAGCCACAACATTGGCTTTGCCTTTGATGGCGCATTCGTAATCGTTAAGTAGCTCAACCCATCGACGTTGACGCATGTTCAATTCCTTCTGCTTGAAAATATGCTCGAGACTCCTGTGATCGGTGTAGATGGTGCACTTGGTAAGGTAGTGTCGCCATATCTTAAGCGCGGAAACAACAGCTCCAGGTTCTAAATCATGTGTAGTGTAGTTCCGCTCGTGAACTTTAAGTTGCCGCGAAGCGTAGGCAATGACTTTATCCCTTTGCATCAATACACAACCAAGACCCTGAATCGACGCGTCGCAGTAGACCACAAAATCATCCGTGCCCTCTGGCAATGAGAGAATAGGTGCGCTGCAGAGCCTATCCTTTAGGTGTTGAAAAGTCGTTTCTTGTGTATTACCCCAACGATAGGTAACACCTTTCTGTGTTAGTAATGTAAGCGGCTGTGCGATCTTTGAGAAGTCTTTGATGAATCGTCTGTAATAACCCGCCAAACCCAAGAATTGGCGTATTTCCGTTGGTGTACGCGGTGCAGGCCAGTTCCTGATCGAGTCTACCTTGGATGGATCAACATGAATCCCATCCTTGTTAACCACATGGCCCAAAAAGTGAATTCACGAAGCTAGAAGTCGCATTTTGAAAACTTGGCGTACAGTTGTTCCTTTCGAAGAAGTTCCAAGATAAGTCGTAAATGCTGCTCGTGTTCTTCCTGACACTTGGAGTAGATCAGGATGTCGTCGATGAAAACAATCACAAACTTGTCTAAGTAAGGCTTGCACACCCTGTTCATAAGATCCATGAAAACTGCAGGCGCGTTTGTTAGCCCGAATGGCATGACTAGAAACTCGTAGTGGCCGTAGCGAGTTCTGAATGCTGTCTTAGAGACGTCCTCATCCCAGACTCTCAGCTGATGGTAACCTGACCTCAGGTCAATCTTGGAGTAGTAGCTCGACCCTTGCAGCTGGTCGAACAAGTCGTCAATACGTGGCAGAGGATAGCGGTTCTTCACTGTCACCTTGTTTAGTTCGCGGTAATCTATGCACATCCTGAAAGTTCTATCTTTCTTCTTCACAAATAGTACTGGAGCTCCCCAGGGCGAAGAGCTAGGACGAATAAAACCCTTATCTAAGAGTTCTTGCAATTGCTTAGACAGTTCTTCTAGTTCGGTTAGAGCTAATCGATACGGTGCGCGAGCTATAGGTGCTGCTCCAGGAGCTAATTCGATTTTAAATTCGACCTGGCGATGAGGCGGTAGGCTAGGTAAGTCTTCAGGAAACACTTGAGGAAAGTCGCGTACAACAGGGATATCCTCTAATCTCTTCTCTTTCGTTGACGCATCTGTAACAAGTGCTAGAATAGCAGTCTGACCCTTTTGCAAACATTTCTGAGCCTTCAAAAAGGAGATGATGCCAACCACGACACCACTCTTGTCGCTTTGAACTTCGAGGGGTTCTTTACCCGAACGGGGAATACGAGCGATCTTCTCCTTGCATAAGATCTCTGCTTGCTGCTGGGATAACCAGTCCATCCCAATAACGATGTCGAAACTACCCAAAACTATAGGAATGAGGTCGATGGAGAAAGTCTGACCCGCTAAGACAATGTTACAACCCTTGACTACGTGTGTGGCCTCTAAACTTTTACCATTGGCTATCTCTACGACATGTTTGGTGTTTAAGGGTGTTGGTGTACGTTTTAACATTTGACTAACTTTTAGAGACACATAACTGGTATCTGCACCCGAATCAAACAATACAGAAACATAAAAGTCGTCGAGAAGAAACTTACCCATAACCACGTTAGGATCATTCCTTGCATCACCCTGCCCTAGCACGAACACACGACCCCTAGCATCGTCGCCATTATTGTTTCCCCCGTTGTTGTTCCCATTGCCCTGATTGTTGTTATTGTTGTTGTTCTGGTTCTGGTTTAACTGGGGGTAATCACGTTTGAAGTGGCCTTCAGCACCACATTGATAGCATCCTCTGTTGCCTCGCTGCTGTTGTTGTTGCTGGTTTCGTGGAACAGGTGGTTGTTGCTGCTGATTCGGGTTTGCTAGTCGTGAGCTCCTACAATTTTTCGCCTCATGACCCATCTTGAGGCACCGCTGACAACGACCCTTGTTGCACTGGTCGTTGTGGTGCTTGTTGCAAGTATTGCACCTTGGGAGATTTCCCCGATATCCACCCTGTCTTTGATTGCCCGAAGATTGCTGACCAGGGCTCTGGTAGTTATCAGTCTTGCGCTGCTGAACCTGAGACTGAGCTGAAGCTGAACCTTTGCTGGAATCCCCATCCCATTTCTGCTTGTTATCACTGGGAGTCGCGGAAGTAGTAGCATCGGTAGCACTGATACGTTTAGGCAGCCTGTTCTGTTCCACTGCCTGATCTGTGAGGCGATGAGCAAGACGCTGGATATCCTGGATGTTAGAAAGGTTGGCCGATGTCACGTGGCTTTGAATTTCTGGTGCCAACCCCTTGAGATACAACTCAATACGTCTGATAGGAGGGTCCACCATAGTTGGACACAGAACAGCCAACTCGTTTGACCTTTTAGTATAAGCCTCAATTTCCGACCCAGACATCTTCAAATGAAAGAACTCCACCTCTAGCTTGTGGATGTCGTCACGTGTGCAGTATTCCCGTTTAATCAGCTCCTTGATATCATTCCAAGGAGTGGCGTTAGCATCTGCCAATCCTAAAAGTTGAACTTGCGCATTCCACCAAGTCAGCGCGATTCCTTCCAGTGTGCCAGTGGCGTACTTCACCCTGCGAGCCTCAGGGCATTCACACATCTCGAACACCGACTCGAGCTTTTCAAACCAATGGAGGAGTCCCACTGCTCCCTCCGTGCCACTGAATGTGCTAGGACGGCAGTCCATGAAATTCTTGAAAGTGCAAACAGGTGGCTGGGCGTGTTGACCTGTTGTGTATATAAGAACAGGACAAGGTTAAACACAAGAGTTGGTTTAGGAGTGTAGGATCTAAAGATCCTAGTGTGAGTTACGACTGCAGGGTATACCTCCTGCTTGTGCGGCTGCAAGTGCCGCAGCAACTTGTTCGTTAATGAGAGCCGTCAACTGGGCTTGTGTCAAGTTAATGCGTCCAGCCATGATCTTCATAGCAAAGGTAACATAAGTGAGAGAGCGTTCGCGAATAGTGCGATGACAGAAGAGAGTAAGCACACAAGTGTTCTCAAGCAATAATGAATAGTAGGCAATGTAATCTAAGCATACCACGAGCAAAGTTCTATGTAATTCTAGCAAGTAGGTAAAGTAAACATGAATAGTAGTACCTATGATGTTGAGACTTGCACGTGGAGCGAAGCGTCGTTGTGGACCGTTGAGCATTGTACTGGTTATAGTCTGGTTTTAATAAAAACGTTTTCCCCAAATTAAAACCAAGTTCTCTATAACCAATGGCTCTGATACCAATCTGTCACACCCCCAAAATCCACCCGCGGAGTATTACCGCTTGGAGGCGTGACTGACCAGGATCAAGCCACCAATCATATAGAACAACGTAAATAGTAAAAGTAAATGTAATTTAACCAAACCAATCCATATGAAGGGTGTTCAAAACATAAGTATAAATTCAACGTTTAGCGGAAGCATATGAGTAAGAGCCCAACATAGTTAAAGTATGAAATGTCAAATGTTTAATCAAAGCATTCACGATCCTTGTCCACAACGACCGCGCCTCCCAGTGCAAGCTCCATGTATACCTAATGACCTGCAAGGCATGTAACAGAGAGTCAACAACTAGTTGAGCGAGTTCACAGTGGAGTGTTTAGTAACAGTGTTCATTTCGTAAAAACGTTTGTTTGTTTAGGAATCCATGTATCGTATATAATTACATCGCGGCCCTCCAAGCATGTTTGCGAAGATTAGTGGGGGTTTCCCATGTAGTGTAGACTAGTTTTATTGGTATCGCGGCCCTCCAGGCATGTGTGCGAAGTTTAGTATCAGTATCGCGGCCATTCCAGGCATGTGTGCGAAGATCAGTTTCAGTATCGCGGCCATTACAGGCATGTGTGCGAAGAGTAGTGGGGGCTTCCCCATGTATTACTAGTCTAGCAGTATCTATAAGTGACCTGTCCCAACCGAGGTCAGTATTTCATAATTCCCGACCACAACACAAATACAGATAATCATCCAATCCCATTCCCTACCCCGGGAATCCCATGCCTTGGTAAGAGTGTGAACTCACCTTGATTTGCTTGGTTTGTTATTGCTTCTAGTGTTAATTAATGATTAGGTCCGTTACACACGACCTAGGGTAGATTGCACATAAACTCGATGTAAGTGTTTACGTTCAATTAGGGTTTACAATTCCTTGATGTCCAAACAACTGTGATCCGTGTGATAATTGTGTTCAGAATGACATGAGATAGATTGTTCATACATACAGTATCATCCAGTAACATACAGTATCATACAGTAATATACAGTAGCATACAGTAACATGGTGTTCCTCATACAAGGTTTTGAACTTGGCATTATAAGTAAACTCGGATCCGTAGTGTTAACATTAGGCTCTAACACTGGTGTTTGCAATAAACTCAGACACTTAATCATACATGAAATTCGGACCTTATGGCATTCCATAAAACTCAGACATGTTGTGCATCAATAAAACTCAGACCATACAAGCAACACAAAACTCGGATCACACATATAACTAAAATTCGGACCCAAACATCCTCTTATAACTCGGACCCATACATTCCTTACTTACAAATTCGGACCAAGCACCCACTCCAAAAACTCGGACCAAACACTCCTCTTAGAAACTCGGACCTAGCATTCCCCTGATAAAATTCGGACTAGACATCCCCTAAACTCAGATCATACATTCAAATCAAAAATTCGGACCATACTTGATTAACAAAAGTTCGGACCATTCATGCATTAGAAATAATTCGGACTAAGCATTCCACTAATACTCGGACTTTGTGACTTCACAAAACACTAACACAATCTCCGGACTAAAAATCATGCGAATATTCAAGACTAATTCACAGTTTTCAATGGAACAGTTACATTGCAGACTACGATCAAAAACCCTAATCCCAGAACATTGCCAGTGTTGTAATCTAATCAACAATCAAAAATTCTAACATATCAGGCATCTTAACATCAGGCAAGTGATTACACAACTGTTCATAAACTATTTCACAACAATCAGAGTGATCAATAAACACAGAACCATTAGTTGGAGAACTAGGGTTTGCAAGAATCAAATAACCAATGATTAACAACAAATAATCATTCAACATTTACCTTGGATTGATTCTAGATGGATTGGAAGATCAAGATTGATACAAGAGAACTTGTGTAGCCAAGAATGGTGAGAGAAATGATTGTAGAGAGAATGATTTGAAGTGACGTATGATTGAAATTGGTGAGAATGATTAGGGTTAAGGGGTTTTGTTTTATTTTCACTATTACCACTAAACACCCCTAAGTATCATCCTTTACACAAAACACACACACCACATATAATTTACAGTTTCATCACCAAGTTCATGTATTTGTCAAATCATTCGTAGAATAACACATAACCATGCAACAATCACAATACACTTTATCAAATCACAACGTATACAGTTACAACGCAAACAAATTGTGTAAGTAAGCAACTAAAGAAACAGTGAACGTGCAATAAATGCGAAAGTGGAATCTCGGAAACTCGAGTTGTCACAGTACGAAGGTGGGTATTCGTACTCATGTCGCTTCCGTTGTCCAAAATCGAGTGTTTTTGCGTCATCTTCGGAAAATCAAGTGTTCATCCCTCCAATCGTAAGCTATTGATTGAGCTTAGAGTCGGAGAGGTCTTTGATTGTGTCACAAATGGAAATTGAGCTGTGTTGTGTAAAGCCAGGGTCTTCGTACGAAGGCAGTGCTTTCGCATGAATAGAATGTGTTTCTGAGTCCTATTCAAGTTGGTTTCGACATTACCTCGTTCCATTGTTCAGTGAATGAGATACATGTCGTTCTTGGTCCGTTTAGGGTGTAAAAATCAAGTTTAAAAAGGTTTTAATGAGTTTTCCCCCAGATCCAAGTCCAACACTTGGTGAGTGTGAAATCGACTGATTTCTAACTTGGGAAGCCGTAGCTAGTCCCAATACACCCGGTCAAGTGTAGATTAGAGGTGAAAGAAGAAGTTTTAATGAAAAAGATGAAGGGTTCCTATGAAAAGCAGGAATTTATGAAGAAAAGAAGAGGTTAAGTGAAAAGTTGATTGTTTTTAGGTAAAAACAGAAGAATTTAGATGAAAACGTAGTGATTCTTGTGAAAATCGAAGTGGAAAACGTTGTATAATTGAAGAAAACTGGTAAATCTTACTTGAAAATGGTCGAACAATAATTCGACAGAGTTTCGGCTCAAAATCAGCAAGGGAGAATGAATGAGGAGGGGCTTGGGTATTTATAGAGATGGTGGGTTCGCACAGGGAGCCTTGGTTCTAACAGAAGATCGAGTTGTACGAGTAGTGTTGAGTTTCCGTTACGATAGCGTTTGTGAGTAAACAATCCACATAATAAGCACACACAAGTAAGGCACATAAGAACACACAACGTAACATTACTACTACTAATAACAGCGTTTGCAATTTAGCGTGTTAATCGGGATAAGCTTAGGCGGAGGCGTGTGATAACCATACAAACACACTCGGAAATTTAAATAGCATAATTCTCTGTAATTCGTGTTGCGTAAACGTTGTGAATAGTAATCGTTTAAGCGTATAGCGGTGCGGTGTGATGAAAAAGTATTTAGTTTAACATAACCCTTTATTTATATCGAATCTCGGGATTCAAGACGGTTACAAATCGAAGCAAAACAAACAGGTTACGATCCGAATTAAACACAGGCTGCAGAAGGCTCACACGGGCTGTGTTTCATTCCACACTGGGTCATGTCAAAAACTCCCAGTACCAAATTAAACACAGCCTGAGGCATGGGGTCGTGTTCATAGGACACGGGGTCGTGTAAACCTTTTGTATTCACAAAATTTTTAATTTTCGGAAGCAATAATCTTCTGAGTACTATCCAAACAATGGATTATTACCTGGGAGATTATAATTACTATGGTTATGGTGATTATGAGGAACCATATTCTACCTTTTGTGGTGAATCTCACTCGGTACAAAATTGTTACCTCTTTCTACCATCAACCTCATACAGAACAGAACATATGAGGAACCAAGGTTTGAGCTTCCAAAATCAAACTTTGATTGGGACACTCCAGTGTTTGAAACATACGAGAGACACCACCCACAATAGTTCCCGAAGCCGGAAGCCTCATACAAAGTCTCAAGGACTTAGAGTTCTTAATTAAGCAATCTCGTGCACGAGAAGAAACCATTTGTTACAAAGGGTGATCGAAGAAGAGAAAAAACCTCAAAAGCCGAACCAAGAGGAACCACTCAAAGAAAAGCCCACGCATGAATATAAAAAACCTGAACCAAGCCATTCGGAAGGTAAGTTCTTAAAGGTAAATTTCGAAGAGGAATAAAAGGACCTCCGAGAAATACATATCTTACAACCTTCTTTTGAAAATCATAGTTTGGTTCCATATCATGCTAAACTTTTAAATCCCAACCCTTTAAACATACTATTCTATACATTAATCAGGACACATTGTCTGTAGCTTTCGTCTTGTATCGAGTCTTATTGTATAGCTTAAAGTAAGTTTAGATTGAAATCCATTGCAAAATATAGTTTTGGTATGTAAAACTGACCATCTGCACGGATGGACATGTGGTAGATTTGCACGGATGCAGGTCCATTCGCTCTTAGGTTCGGACGGATGGGCAATGCCTATATATGGGAGTGTTAGGGTCTTGCTTGTGTAACTTTTGGGCAATATAGGGGAAACTCTGTCCAATCTTTTCCAGGTTCTGTACAACGTTTCTAATCAATGAAAAGATATTTCCACGGTATCTCAGTGATTGTCTTCACCTATTATGTGACATCCCTCACCAAATCAGGTATCCGTACGAATTAATTAATATTTAATTAATGCTTAATTACTGTGCTTGCTTACAATTGTGGTTAAACTGCTACGTGATTTCTGATACATACATATCCATGCATCATACATTACTACTGTCACTCCATTACTTACACAGAACTATAGTGACAAACTTGATGCACAAAAGCAAAATGAATGGATAACCCAGTAACATGCTGACATAGCTAGCGCTAGACAGACACTGTCTCTGAGGCCAGTATGAGCCGGGAATAGTTTACTACACTAGAAGGGAGTGTAGGGATGTGAGGATTGTAGAAATGCGTCACTAGGTGATAGTTACAGTGACCGGATGTGCCAAAAACATGTGTTAAACATAAAATCCTACACTTTATTACAAAATTCAGCATTTAACATAACTAGTAAAGTGCAAAAACATGGGAAAATAATACAAGACCCTTTCCAAAGTGTCGGGAATTCATTGTGTCACTAAAAATAATATTAAAGACACTTTAAGTGCTTATTTAGCTCTTTAACGGATCAATATCCAACCGAACAACCAGACTTTACCCGGAACATAAAAATAATGTCAATGACATTGTTTTTCCTTTTCTGAGCTAGTTAGGGTCCCCGAACACCCTAACACCCGTTATATTACATAACACACTACTAACTAACTTAAATCTCTAACTAACCTAACTAGTCACTAACTATATCATTCAAATCAAACTAAATACCCCCCCCCCCTTGACCGATCGGTCCCCCATAGGGGACACACCCCTTATATCTTTGAATATTTTATTTGGCTTGTCTAATATCTTGGTAACATTTTACCTAAGGGTTAATGGTAAGAGTTGGATTATAAGTATCACCATAAGATCAAGCATTCCCTTCATTCAAACACTTAACAAAATTGCATCTCTCTCTTTCCCTCTCCTTTGGATTGGCCGAACCCAACTCCCACCATCTCACCATCTTCGAGTCTTGTTCTTGCTATTTCACATACATACCAAGGTGCTAGAGATCATACAAGGAGACCCGGTGCCTTCGGAATCTCAAGAACCTCACTACGTTGCTTTTATCCACCTTGTTTTCGCTTTGATTCTTCCCTAGCCACGAGCTAGTAGTAAGTGCTTCTAAACACTCTCTTGTTCATGTTTAAAGTGGTTAATAAGAGATTTAACGGATAAAAATCAAGAATACTTAAGATCAAAACATAAAGTCTTGTAAGAATGATAAACTTGATGGATAAAGGGTAACTATTGGTGTAAAACTTGTGAATCTTGTTTAGTTATGGTTATTTTATGTTGTTGGTTGCTAGAAGTGGAACAGATCGTCATCTAACCACGCTAGATCATGTTCATGGAACATGAACTAGCAATATGTTAAGTGTAAAAGATACAACATGATGAACCTTTCCACACATAAACATGAACTTGTGAAAAAATGATTTTTCTTGTAAAATGGAGTTCTAAACTAGTAGATCTAAAGATCTACAAGTGGTATTTTCGAAGAACCAAGTGTAAGATGCAAATCATGTTTAAAAGCCGGATCTTTCATGAACTAAAAGCATTTTTGTGAACAAACAAGTGTGTAAACACTAGTATGACAAAAGGATTTAACAAAGAAATATTTTCGTAGTTTTTGACTAAGAAGTTGTAAAATTGCATATTCTTTAAAAATAAAGTTTTCAAGAAACTGATTTTGTTTTTAAAGATAGAAAGATCTACTAAAAATGTTGGAAGATTACTACATAATTTTACACGACTTACAAGTTCTTGTGTTTGCGATTTATGCTTATCTTTGACTAGTTTGATGTTTAAATGATAAATGTTGATGATTGGAAAATTGTTGATTGAATTTTTAAAAGAAAATGATACGCTTGTAAGCGTGACCACCTCCAGTTACAGAGGAAACTCTGGCGAAATTTTTCCAGAAAAATAACACTTAGAAATATTTTGTGACAAGTGTTATGAATATATTTTTAACTTATTTTTCCAAGTAAAATTCGCCATGATTTTTATTATAAAATAACCAAGTGTCGGAGGTGGGTTTTCGTAAATAAAACTTGTTAAATATATATTTAGAATATATATTTTTCATAGTAACACTTGTGTGATTTTATGATAATTTTGTGAACTATATATTATTTTTAGAGTAAAAATAATATAACCTGGAAATATCATGAAAATACGACTCCAAAATAATACCAACGCCTTTACAAATAAACATCTAAGTTACACCGGTATTATTATTACCACCCGAACTTTAAATGTAACTTATGTATTTTCAGAAAAATACTCTTAAATGCGTGTTTTGATAAAAGTATTATTTTGGAAATTGTATGGAATAAAATATAATATTTTTGGGAAAAATATGTATATTTTGGAGATATAATATTTTAGACAAAAGAATTAAAATATATTGCATTAAGTGAGACTTAATAATATATTTTTGAAGTTATAGAAAACACACATGTATTGAAACCCCCATCCTTGGGAAGGAATATAATTAATAAATAATTAAGAAGTGTAAATACGAAATAGTTGCCTAACTATTTCCCAAAGACGTTAAACCTTAAGCCAAGGCACGACCGTCCGTCTAATAGAGGTTAGTACGTGTAAGTCGTCACGCAGCAGGTTGATTGGGAGTTACTATTTCGAGACGCACTTCTGTGAGTTCATGTCCCCCTTTTCTCTTAACTGTTTTCAGTTTTTATACTTCGGGGGTGAAATACATGTTACAATGATTACGAATACTTTTTACATGGTATGGTTAGCGTAAGGAGGGTTACTACTTAGATCATGTGAGTGAGTAGGCGGGAACTGGAGGCTATTAATCCTCATTGTAGGACCGAGGGTCATTAGCGATAGATCTATCTGGGTGTAGCGAGCCCAGCCCCAGGCCCAGCAGAACGGACCTCGGGGTGACTTTGAGCCCGACGCAAAAATCTGCTAGGTTTGAGTCTTCCTACTGCACTTCACACATATGAATGGCCTTGCAAACCATTGGTGATCTCTTTATTTCCTTCTTTGCTACATACCAGGGATTTTTATACTTACAAAGGTTTTACATACTTACTTCACATGAACTCGCTCAACAATTTTTGTTGATTTTTCAACTTACATGTATTTCAGGGAATTAGGGATCTGGCGTGGTATGCTATGTCTATGAGCTGCGTAAGAAGAGTGTTGTCATCCAAGTTTAGGGGTTGTGACTTTTACCTGGACGAGTCACAAGTCTTAAGCTGTGCTTGTTTCATGTTTGTGGTTGTGTCTTTTGAACAATGTTTTTATTTTGTTATGTTGTAATCCCGTTGCATGTGTCGACGTTTTAAAACAATGTTGTGGTACTTTTATTTTAAAACATGAATCTATGGATGATCGTCATGGTTTTACTTTCATATAGCTTTGTTGTGATTAAGCTATGGTATTAAGAAGTCACACCAAATAAACCCACGCTTCCGCAAAGCCAGGGTGTGACATATTACACGGATTTCGCACGTGATAGTAGGATCTAGGAAGCCGGTCGGAGCGTTCACAAGAACCAAAAACAGTCCTCACAAGTGGTATCAAAGCTTGGAGACCGGATTCAGAGATGAAGATCACTTGATACCAGAGATTACTTCTAGATTCAAGCCGATTTGGATCTGCATTCTTCACACTTGTACTCATTCTTCATTTTCTTGACTTTCTCAAACTTAAAACTTAGATTTTACGTCGAAGTCATGGATAAATTTGGCTAAATTTTTGATATGTCGTGTGAAATCACTGTTTACTCAATCCTCTAAAAATTCGGATCAAAATTCGACCTAAATCATGTAAAAATCTTGAAAAAACTATGAATAACGCATCTCAGATGTTCATATCAGTGTAGATCTACACAGATAGACTAGTCCATCCGCACGAATCCACATTATTAGTTGTGATTTTTTTTCAAAGTAAAAACTCCATCCGCTCGAATCAACGTTGTTGATCCGAGCGAATCAACGAACAGTTTGAATTTTTAAAATTTGAGTCCATTCGTTCGAATCGATAATTTGAGTCCATTTGCTAGCAAAAAAACCTTTTTGATCTGCTGAATTGTTCATCCGCTCGAAACGTTGTACAAAGTGAATTATGTAGCTGAGCTAAAGCATAATTTGACGTCAGTGTCTTAAGTTTGTGACAACAAATATACTATGCTATATACTGATAAAGCGTGCGTCGTATTAAAACCGGGATTTGTTGTTCCAGAAAATTGGATTATGATGCGAGCCCCTCGGGTGGATGATACTTATGTAATGGATATGCATACAGTACTAAGTTCAGGAGTTGCTGCAACATGTTATCAAAGGCGACCGAAGATGATTCTTACTTATGGCATCCAAGAATGGGCCATGTTCATCTCTGAAAAATGAATCAATTGGTTAAAAATTCACCTATTTTTTGGTGTCCTACTACGAAGTTTTAACATTCACAATATATGTATATCATGTGGAAAAGGGTAAAACTAGATGAAAACCATATAAACCTAAAAAAGAAAATTCAATTAAAACCCTAGTTGAATTGCTGCACATGGATCTTTTTGGTCCGATACAAGTTGCTAGATTTAGTGGGATGTTTTGTTGTCATGGTTGATTTTTCACGATATTCATGGATACTTTTCCTAGTGTCAAAAGATCAAACTTTTGGGATTTTGAGGGATTTGTTCTGTTAACTAGAGAAAACATATACTTTACCAATAAAGAAAATCCGTAGTGATAATTAGACAGAATTTAAAAACGAGAAAGTTGAAGAATTATGTCATGAGATGGGAATAATTCATCAGTTCAGCACTCCATATGTTCCTCAACAGAACGGATTTGCAGAACGCAAAAACAAAACTCTGATAGAAGTTGCCTAGACTATTTTGTCTAAATCAAAATTACCAATCATATTTTAGGCTGAAGTAGTTAACACAGCTTGCTTTATGCTAAATCGTGTCTTAAATGTTAAAAAGCATAAGAAAACGTGTTTTGAACTTCTATAGGGTGATAAACCAAATTTAAAAGGTTTCCAACCTTTTGGGATTAAATGTATTATACGCCGCACAAAAGATACATCTAAATTTGGTGAGATTGGAGAAGGAGGTATCTTTCTCGGATACGATTCAGAGTCACCAAATAAGTGTCACACCTTGCTTTCCCGGTGGGCTCAGATGTGGGGTTTGAGCGTGACGATTGTATACCAATTTCACGGTGCAACGGAAATAGTGAATTTATATATTAAAATACAAGTATCAAAAACGTCAAATTATATTAAAACTTTATATTGTCAAATATTCGATACAAGTATCCCTAAGGTAGGATCTAAATAAAATGGACTTGAGACATCATAGATCTTTTGCCATGGAGTCGCAAATTCCAAAGCATTTAACCTAGCATTATCCAACCTACTATAGAGGTTCGTCATCTGTATATTAGTCTTTAAAAATACATCATCTTTCGCTAGTAAATACAATCAACTAACTGATTTGTAAAACATTTAAAATCCTTTGTGAGTCAGGGATTTTTCTTGTTACTAGATTTACATGCTTGTCACATTCGGGATCAAGTATCAAAAACTAGCTTATGATTAATATACACACCATATATTTTGTGTCTGTCAAGTGTATGCCTACACCCACACTTAATGGCCATTACAATAATGAGTCATGACGCCCGGATACGGTACTATTAACCCCCAAATGTTTTATGTTAATCAAGCAATACGGATTAAAATCAGGTTATCAACATTCTGAAAGCATTTGCCCATTGCAATACCCATACCAAGTAGTTTTGTACCATATCCCAAGTTTCATATAATAAAGTGGTTAAAAAGTATTTACACGTGCTAGCTGTGCTCACAACGTATTTGATTCTGTAGCACAACCGAATTCAAAGTTTATTATCCTACATTACGATCACTCGGAGACTCTATAGTCCAGAGTGAATGGAAACATTTTTCCATTAGAATTGTTTACGGGTCATTATGAGTCCTTTGGACTTGACTGGTTAACATGGATTTAAGTTCGGTTTCGCTACATTAAGCATTGACCGGACAGAATGTGGTTTATAACCAAACAAGTGAAGAGTCTCATATAATAAGGATTATTTAACCTTACATTCTGATTTGAAAATGTTTTGACCCGTTACGACTTGTTTATATGGTTTATGTTATTTTAACGAGTCGTATGCATAAACACGGGTTCAGATGGTCAAATGGGTTCATGACAAGCCCAATATGTTAAAATGTATTTTATTATTACAAACTATTTTGGTGTTAAACATCATATCACATATGCTTTTAAATCATTCTTCGATGTTTACATAAAGCTGCATGTTGCCTTTTTAGAAATATAAGTTTGACTTATCATTTGACCCATTAAGATGTGATGATCACGTGATATAAATGCAGGGTATTATACCTTACATTATGATGATCACTTGGAGGTATTTAATTTGAAATTGGGTTGACAAAAGTGGTCAGAATCAAAAGTTAACAGAAAAGTTAAATTGTTGATAATTTTGGACTTACATAACTGATTGTTATGGAAAGAGCTAAGGAAAGAGAACTTACTTGCTTCAGATGATATCTTAAAACACCCAGAGGAATTCTTGAAAGAGTAGAAAGGAGAGCTTACACTAGACTTTTTGTTTTTTTGAGTTGGTGCGAACAAAATGGAACACAAGGAGTGCAATTTATAGTGAACTAGGAGTGTCTAAGACTTGGACAAGTGTCCATGATGCCTTAGAATGTTTCTTAGTGTCCATATATGTGTCAAATGCAGGTTTAGAGTGGAAAATTTGCGAGTTAGGCAGCAAGAGAAAGAAGAAGGCTGCTGCCAAGCAAGAACCTGTTGTCTGGTGACCCCTTGCGAACCGCAAGGGAATTCCGATACGGTTTGCATGGACCGTCTGCATGCAATTTAATTATATACCCCTTGCAGGCCTAAAGGGGTTATAGATACGATCCACAATGGACCTTTCGAAAGAATAAAATTTTGCTTTTTGGTAGCCTTCGCCCCTCGACTTCGCATTCTCCCCTTTTGACGATTCTAGCCCTTCTTTGTCAACATTGTGAAGTATATGGAGGGTCTTTAGACACGTGTCACATCCCCCTTAAAAGAAATCTCATCCTCGAGATTTTAGTCAAATAATTTAGGGTACTTTTGTCTCATGTCGGATGCTAATTCCCAAATGTACTCAGGGCTATGTTAGGAATCCCATTTGATTTTTGTAACATCTGTCAGAAACGGAACCCCCCCCCCCCCCAAAAAAAAAAAAAAAAACTGATTTGTATTATAAATCGGATCCTGTGCATAATAAATAACAATGAAGTTGTATAACTTGTTTTCGCATATAAAATCAATTGACATATATAAATAAATAAATTGACGTAATCTAATAGAACGTGTAATACAAATAAAACGTTAATGGGACTTGGTTAGTGTCGTTAGTTTTATAAAAGAAATCACTTAACTAGGTTAGTATAATCTTTAACCAAGTTAGAGTTTAGAAAGAACTCATTACATTAAGTTAAGTACACTAGCAAACTAAGTTATAAACTTGAGGGACCTAGATGTAACACCTTGAAATTTAAATTTGTAAAGTTGAGGAAATGAAACCGAGTGTAAAAAGTACATTGGACCATGCGAGATCTGTACTGAAAACGAAGAATTTTTCAAATAAAAACACACAGTTCTTGCTAAAAAAGAAGAATTTTTAAACAAAACGTACTTAGAAGTTGCTGAAATGAAGATTTTTTGAACAAAAATGAAGAGAAGTAATCGAAAAAGAAGAATTTTTAAATCAAACTCACTCAGAGTTTGATAAAAAAGAAATGTTTTTGAGACAAAAATGCAGAGAAGTTCTTAAAAAAGAAAAGATTTCAAATCAAAAATGTGAAGAGATAGCTCAAAAGGAAGAGGTTTTGAAAAATAAGTGCAAAGAACTTGAAGGAGCAAACGAAATTTTGAAACAAAAATGTTCAGAAAAGTGCATATGATAAAATCAGTAACAAAACTAAACAATTTATTGACATTAGGTGAAAAGATGTTGATACTAAAAGGATACTTGAAAGTACTTTGGAAGATAAACAAAATGCAATAAATGCGCATCTTGATACAATTGCATTGCTTAAGCAAGAATTAGCAACGACAAAAATTGAAACAGAAAGGGTCAATAAGAAATTGATCAACTACTCAGCTTCATCATATGTACTTGATCATATCATTAAAAAACAGCCAATAGAAAGTGAATATGTGGAGAAGGTTGTTGGGAATGGAAAAAGAGTTAGGTATTATCAGGTTCCACCTCCCATAATGGAAAATTATTGTCGGAAAAAATTCGAGGGGGTGGAAAAGGCGTTGAACATCAAATTAAAAATTGTTCAGAATCTAATTAATCAGCTGCTTGATAATATTGATGTGACATACAGCAAATCTGATGTTTGTGAATCAGAGTTGGTGAATGATGTAGTTGAAAAAGTTTTTGGAGAAGACTGTCAAAGTGATTCCGCCAAAAATGAGAATTCTAAATCATAATTTGAAGATGAGGAAAGTTTTCACAAGAATTATCTTCAGAATTCAAAATCTGATTCTAAAATGAATAATGAACCAATAATGATGATGTACAAAATGGTTAGATCTGACAAATTATTTTCAGATGATGAATTTCCAATTCAAAATGTGAATTTAGAAAAGTTTGAGAAAGTGTTTAAGCTGGTGGAAATCGAGATATCAGAGATTAAGACTCTTGCAACTGATGCAAGAAATTTGAATTTCAAAAAAGAGAAATCTTTTTAAACTAAACCAGGCGTGAAAGATGATCTGCAGCAGTGTTTTCTGCTCCTCTTTTGTCTTTGATTTCAATATCAAATTCTTGGAGGAGTAGAATCCATCTGATCAAACGGGGTTTGGCGTCTTGTTTCTTGAAAAGGTATCGGATAGCTGCATGATCTGTATAGACTACAGTTTTAGAAAGAACAAGGTAAGAACGGTATTTATCAAAAGCAAATACCACAGCTAGTAACTCTTTTTCAGTAGTTGTGTAATTTTCTTGTGCATCGTTAAGTGTTTTACTAGCATAATAAATTGGGTGGAAATGCTTTTCTTTTCTTTGTTCCAAGATTGCTCCAACAGCAAAGTCACTTGCATCACACATGATTTCGAAAGGAAATTTCCAATCAGGTGCTATCATGATAGGTGCATTGACTAGCATTTCCTTGAGGGTTAGAAATGCTTGATTGCACTCCTTGTCAAAGATGAAAGGTGCATCTTTTTCAAGTAATTTTGTTAGAGGTCTTGAAATTTTTGAAAAGTCCTTGATAAACCTTCTATAAAATCCGGCATGCCCTAGGAAACTTCTGATTACTCTAACGGAGGAGGTGGAGGTAATCGAGAAATAGTGTCTACTTTTGCTCGATCAACTTCCATTCCTTCGCTCGAGATTTTGTGACCGAGTACTATTCCCTCTGTTACCATGAAATGACATTTTTCCCAGCTAAGGGCGAGGTTAGTTTCCTCACATCGGGATAGCATTCGTTCAAGGTTATCGAGGCATTGGTCATATGAATCTCCAAAGATAGAAAAGTCGTCCATGAAGACTTCCATTGTCTTTTCTATCATGTCATGGAAAATGGCTACCATACAACGTTGGAATGTTGCAGGTGCATTACATAGACCAAACGACATGCGTCGATAGGCGAAAGTTCCGTAGGGGCATGTGAAAGTCGTCTTTTCTTGGTCTTCAGGTGCTATCGGAATTTGAAAATAACCTGAAAAACCATCCAAGAAACAGTAAAATTTATGACCGGATAGTCGTTCTAACATTTGATCAATGAAGGGAAAAGGAAAGTGATCTTTCCTCGTTGCTTCATTTAATCGTCTATAGTCTATACAAACTCTCCATCCTGTGACGGTTCTTGTTGGTATTAATTCATTTTTTTCATTAGTTATTACCGTCATACCTCCTTTCTTCGGGACTACTTGGACGGGACTTACCCATGGACTATCGGAGATAGGATAGATTAGTCCGGCGTCAAGTAGTTTGATGACTTCATTTTTAACCACTTCTTGCACATTGGGATTTACTCTACGTTGTGGTTGTATTGTTTTGTAGTCATCATTCATTAAAATTTTGTGCGTGCACATGGAAGGATTTATTCCTTTGATATCTACAAGCTTCCAAGCAATCGCATTTTTGTGTTTTTTAAGAATATTAACTAATTTTTCTTTTTCTACGCTACTTAATTTAGACGAAATAATTACAGGTAAATTACCGTCTTTGTCTAGAAAAGCATATTCCAAACCTTTCGGAAGTTCTTTGAGCTCAAGGGGTGGGTCTTTAGGAGACACCTTATTTTGTGGCTCATCAAGATCAAGAACTTTAAAAGTTTGTTCTATGACGACCTCTTCTTCAACAAAGTGGCCAACTTCTTCAGTTGTATCGGGTGGCTCATCTTCATCTTCAATTAGGGGGTCATTATTGCCAAAAGGATATTTCATTGAACGCTCAAGATCTATGCTCCTTTTGAATGCCCCTAACTGAAGAGGTAGATTGTTAAATTTCCGGTTTTTCAAAGCTTCATGAGTTTTTACAAAAGGTTTTCCCAAGACTAGAGGAGCGTCATCGAGGATGACAAAGTCGGTTGGAATAACCATTTGATTTGTTTGAACCAAGACATCCTCAACTACACCGATTGATTTTATTACTCTCCGATTGGATAGAAAAATGGGTATTTGAAGTGGAGCAAAATCACTAATACTTAATTTTTCAAAAATGTAATTAGGCATTATGTTAACACAAAGATCTTTATCAATAGTGACATTACTAATAAATGAATTTTGAAAAAAACATGGAACCAGTGTAATGTTAATTTCAAAAGGATCTTCTTTTATTAGTGAAGTTTGATCATTAGTTAACTTAACACTTACCATTTCCTCGATTTTAGTATTAATGTTTAACTCTTTTAAAAACTTAGCATAAGTGGTTACTAAACAATGATTTTCAAAAGAAGGTGACAAGAGATTAATTTCTTCAAAATTAGACTCTTCTTGAATTTTAACGTTATCGGCCTCACCTTTTTCGTTGTTTAGCTCATGTGTTGGTTTTTCACTTATTTGTTCTTCCATTTTTAATTCCTCATTTATCGTTTCTTCCTTTTTTAATTCTTCTCTTGCGCGGGACTCCTCTTCCCTTGCGCGAGATTCTTTTATGCATCTTTTGATAAATTTGAGTTTTTCTATTATCCTATCGGCTATGTCGGTGATTGAGTAAGGATCGGGATCCTCATGGCTTGAATCCGGTTGTTCAATCCTTGGTTCCTCATAGTACTCATATGAAGTAGATGGTTCATACCATTGTTCTTCATGATAAGTATATGATGGATAAGGGTCGAAATTTTGTTCTTCATAGTACTCATAAGAGGTGGGTTGTTCACGCCATGGTTCCTCATAATAAGCGTATGAAAGTGGAGGCTCATATCTTGACTCTTCAAAGTATGAGTATGAAGGCTCATACCTTGGTTCATCAAAATATGAGTATGAGGGAGGAGGTTCATACCTTTGGTCTTCATAGGATGTGTATGAAGTTGATGGCTCGTACCTGGGCTCCTCATAATGGTTGTATAAAGTGGATGGTTGAAACAAGTTACAATATTGTACCGAGTGCGGGTTACCACAATTAGTGCAATAGTCTCTCATATAATCATCCTCCTCATAGGTGTAGTTATAGCCTCCTGAGTATTGATCCATAAGAATCACTCAACAGACCACAACTGAGTCTCGGGACCAGAAAACAAGAATAAAGATGGAAACAGAAGCTGGACACGGCTCCGTGTTCAGCGGACACGGCCCCGTGTACAGGGTCTGTATCTGGGCGTTTTAATTAAAGTTACTGGTCTCGTTGAGCACGGGGGCGTGTTCAATGAGCATGGCCCCGTGTTCAGACTCTGTATCTGGATATCTAACTAAAAATATGCAGCACGGGGGCGTGTTCAGTGGACACGGCCCCGTGTTCAGGCTACTGTAAATGCAAACTAAACTATAATGCAGAAAAATGTGCGCGCGTTTTAAAAAGGTTTTGAAAAACTGATTAGGCCGTCGATTTTAAGCTTTCTTAAAATCCTTGTGTCCCCGGCAGCGGCGCCAAAAACTTGATGTGCGTGAAGTGTGTTATAATTTAGATATATATTTTAAGCCCTTTTTACACTTTTTAGCCAAGTTTTAAATTTATAAAACACGATATTTACTAACACTAAACACACATATGGGCAAGTGCACCCATCGTGGACGTAGTATAGTGTTGGTAAGATACCGAGGTCGTCCAAGGACACAAGAGCTTTTAGTACCGGTTTATCTTCAACGTCTAATCAAATCAAAATGTTAGAAAAAGATTTTTAAACTAAGAAAATAAAACTAACTAAATGCTGAAAAATAAAATAAAAATAAAACAGATAGACAAGATAAATCACTTGGATCCGACTCGTGTATTAGTATAACCTTTGATTATTTTCGCACTTTTGCACTTGTTTAAGAGATTATCTTAGTTATTGTAGTAGGCCCCTCTTTTGAAGGCGATGTTACCCTCAACCCAGTAGTTTGAGTCAGCAAGGATACAATCCTAAAGGGTTGGATTACTGAAAGATAATGAATTAAGTTATTAATGCAAATTATGGTAGGCCCCTCTTTTGGAGGTGACGTTACCCTCGACTAAGTAGTCTGAGTCAGCAGGGATACAGTCCTAAATAGCCGGGTTATAGTATTAATAGTAGTTTACTTATGAGGGGGTCAAAGAGTTTGGATCCCCGCCATCCAATACCTTTGGGTATTGAAGGAGATCCTACTAAATTTGACCCAGGTCCCTTGCAGGACTTCTAAACGCTGAACAAGGGCAAGACCCTTACCAAACCGTTCCCTTAACCCCCGACCAGGTAGCCAACATACCTCCTTATAGACCGTGGAGATATGAATGGTGAAAATCTTTTATTTTATATAGACAGTAAAATAATGCCAAGACACCACGGACAAACGATAAGGAAAAGTCACCTTCAACATAAGAAACTAGTTATTAAAGTCATTAATACAAAACCAAATAAAAAGTGCAAAAGATTAAAAATAAAAAGTATTATACTAAACACTTGTCTTCACCAAGTGATGTAAGAGACTTAGGCAAACATGGCCTTGATTGTCAAGAACTCTTACGATCAATCTTGGATTCCGAGACGACTCACACACTCTATGATGGACAATGGATGATGGTGGTGGATGATGGTGTTGTGATGGTGGTGGGTGGTGGATGAAGTGTGAGAGAGGTGGTGTGCCAAGGGATGAGTTGCAATGAAACCAAGCACTCCTATTTATAGGCTGAACAGAAGGCTGGGCACGGCCCCGTGTCCGCTGGGCACGGCCCCGTGCCTGTCTGACACTATCTCTCCTCATTAATTGTAATTCGCAATTACAATTAATGTGCCTGCAGTACTTTGGGCACGCCCCCGTGTTCACTGAGCACGGGGCGTGTTCAGTCTTCTGCCTTCTCTGTTTTGCTTGGGAGGATGCAGTCGAGGGGTCGGGCAATCCACTTTTGTTCCTTTTCTTGTATTTATGTTAGATTTAGCTGCCTTTTTGCTTCTTTTGTTAATTTGAGCTCATTTAATCCTGAAAATACAAAAGGAAGACAAAAACACACTTTTTCCAACATTACTACTTAAAAAGGGTTAGTTTTATGCCTCATTTGATGCAATTTATATGTTGCATTTTACACACATCAGAGAGGCTGTGAAGGTAGTCTGAGAGACTAGGAGGACCAGTCTGAGAGGTTGGGAGGATAGTCTAGTGGGACTAGGAAGAAATACTTGCTTGCTTATTGGTGACTAACATGCTTATTTGATTATATGATTGATTGTTTGTGCATATGTGTGTTTGTGTTACAGACGTCATGCCTTTATCAGGTACTAGAGAGTCGGACACTACAGATCCCATGGTTATAGTATCAGACGACATAGTTTCATCGGAGCACGAGGTGTACACATCCGATACTACCAGCACAGACGATGACGACTTCCAGCCCTTTGCGCCGCCTGATGTCGTAGCAGAGCCTGCTGATGGCCATCTCGTTGGGGACTTGCCACTCGCGGTGATCCCTGCTCCTGTTCCCCTTACAGCTTATCCCGTTGTTGATATGCCCCTTGATATTGTTTCCGACGATGACGTCGACTTGTTTGAGGAGGATCCACTTGAGGGCGAGGCCCATATTGCTACTGGTGATATCCTACTTCTTGCTGATGCTCCTGTAGAGGAGGCACCCGTTCATTCACCCGTTCCAGACTCCTTTGAGTCTGTGGCATCCGCACCTTCACACACCCAGGGAGTGCAGCATCACTCACACGACGCCGACCCGGACATGGCGTCATCAGATGCTGATGATGATTCAGATCTTGTTTTCCCACCTGGTTTTGATCCGGACCATGACATTGAGTTCATACACTTAGACCAGCCCTTGGTGGATCCTGTAGCCCCTGTCGACCCTGTGTTTGCTGATCCAGCTGACTTTGAGATGGAGTTTGTTGATCCGGAGCCTGCTGTGGCCCCTGAGCCGGTAGTTGCTCCTGACCCTGCGTTAGAGCATGACCCTGTTCATGCCGATGCACCTGTTGTTGCTCCTTTAATTGATGATATACCTGTTGATGATCATCCTGTTGTTGCTCCGCTGGAGGATGATCATGCTGTTGATGCTCATATCGAGGCTCCTCATGTTGCTGACATTCCTGCTGATCCTGTTGTTGCACCTCTTCCTGATCCAGTGCCGGTGATGTTCGACCGAGCACCGTTTGCGACCCACATTGATCCACGATACGCTCACACCCACAATGGGTGGATAGACAATGATGATGATTACCCGCCTTTCGTGGTACCTGTTACACCTGCTTCAGCCCCTGCTTCAGTTCCCATTGATGCACCCTTGTTTCCCACACACGTCACAGATGCGCATCGCGCAGACCTTCTTGTTACATTTCTTTAGGACATCCCTCCGCCACGTCCTGGAGAGGGCTCATCTCGTCAGCCATTTGGTCATATACCTTTCATATTAGGAGGAGACCAGTTTGTACCCCAGGTTCCAAGTGACACCCCAGGAAAACCAGGAAACCAACGCAACATAACTAGCTTCCTCAGTAACCACGCGCTAAATTTCAGGACGAAATTTTCTTAACTGGGGGAGAATGTGACAACCCTCAAATTTACATGTAACCGTACGATTATTTAATGATAATTAAAATGCTTGATGACTGTGTTGAATTACTAAACTGCTTTCTGAACACTGTGTCACACTTACATGTGCTTGTTAGCACACTAGTCATGTGCAGAAAATTGACTAAATGGTCCTGAATATTCTCCTATGTGTTAGGAATTAAAAGTGTTACAAAAATATATGTATAAGACGCCTTACGGAATAATTAAACACTTTAACGAAACGGTATTTAACCGAACAACCGGACATTACCCGGGACACTAAATTTTTGTCAAATACATTGTTTAACTATTTTTGAGCTAGTCGTGATCCCCGAACACCCTAACACCCACTACATATCAAATAAATACCATATGGAAGTTCATACTTGGAAATCAACTATTAGTTGCAAAAAGTTACAACAACCGCCCCCCCCCCCCCAACCGAAATCGGTCCCCAAGGGACCCATAAATCATCACCTCCATACTTCATAAATCCTACTAGATTTCCCCATATATTTTGTGTAGATATGATTGGATTTGTTGCTTGATATGTTAGACAAAATATTAGAAAAGACCTCTTAAGTATGGCACATTAAATCACCATATCTTCTCATATCTTCACATAATCTTCACAAAATCCACCAACATATCTCCTAGATTTTACTTCAATATTTTATATAGATGTTACTTGATGGAGTGGACATAATATTTGAAAGAAGATTATAAGTATGGTGTCTTACAAGATCACACCTTCTCATATCTCACACCCTACTTCTCAAAATTCACCCCAACTCCCTCATCTCTCCCTCTCCCTCTCGGCTATGGTTGTGCCGCCACCATCACCACCCCAAGTCCACCACATTCATCCATCTTTGAGTTCCATTCAAGCCTAGGAAGTGATTCAAGGAAGTTGCAACTTGTGGAGCTTCAAAGGAACTTTGTTTATTGCTTCTTCTTCATCTTTTCTCATCATCCTCCTCAATAGATTCTACCCTAGCTATAAGCTAGTAGTAAGCTCTTGTTTAACCTTTGTTCATCTTATTTTATGGCTAACATTGTAGTATGATGCTTATGTTTACAACTAAAATGCAAGAACACTAAAAATATAAACCTAAAGGTTACATGAAGTTTACTTGTATATGAAATGCTATTAGTTGATGTTGTCATGGGTATGTTGTTGGTTTAGGGTTGGTTAATACATAAATGATGATTGATCGTCGAACTCTTGATAAAATCCATTGTTCGGACATGTGTTGATACAATATAGTAACATATTAAACAATAAAGAACATGCTGAATCACATTTCCAGCCGACTTCATCAGGCTGTAAACAGGTCATAAACTCAACAAAAAACTAATATTTCGAGTCTAAAATGTGATATTAGGAAATACGGTTCTAATGGCACCGGAATCATAATTTTTGGACTCCGTTTACTATTTTAAAAGCGTCTTTTCGTAACAGCAGCTAGAGCTGCAATTTTTCTGCTGAAAAAGTGCGTCTGGTTTTCTGTTATAACTTGTAATATGTGTGGAGTCTGATCATGAAATTTATACCATAGTTGACCACCGATGTATTTGTAATTACCCCACTGGAATTTCGTAAATCGGACACTCGATGAATTTTAAATAAATTATCTCGTGGACTGTGGTCAGAAAAATATAAATCTGAGTTCAGTCCGGAAAATGAATTTTTATAAAATATTGGTAATGAAACGGACCCCGATATTTTTACACAATAAAATTTGAACGTTTAGGACATTCTGTAAAAATTTGGGAATTTTTGGAATAATTTAACTATTTTATGAAAATGTCCGAAAACAGCCGGTTTTGAATATAAATGCTGAAATAACATAAGTTGTGACTTGCGTGTCTAAATGTCGAGTATACTATCTGCGAATGATCTAACATGTTATATGTGTTATATACATTATTGTATGTTTGCTTATGAGTGGGGAATGGATGGGAAGTATATATGGGCATAAACAGTTAAAGTAATGCATGTTATGTGATAGATACATGTAGGAAATTTGTGCTCTATTTGTAAGACACTAAATGACTAACTATAAATCATACTAGGACGTGATTGACCGACCTTGACTGTTAGCGATATTTGAGAATCTAACCGAGCAAACCGAGGTGAGTTCACACTTTTCTACAAAGCATGGTAACTTCCCGGTGGGAATGGGAATGGGTACAGGAATAGGGATTCCTCGTCCTTTGGGACGCGTTCAGGAATGTGAATTCCTCGTCCTTGAGACGTGTTCAGGAATGTAAATTCCTCGTCCTGTTGGGACGTATTAGACTTACTGGACTAGAGCTCTATCAGCGAAGTCCCTCCTTTTTGTATCGACTTAATCGCCGAGGCTATGGCGAGCGGGTCATTAGTTAATAGCGCTATTAGGTTTAACAAACCTCACACCGTGCCAGTCGGACGGGCGTGTACTAATGGACTATGGCACGTCGGTGGTGATAGAACACCGACGCTAGGGCACAATTGATTTTTGTTAGTAGTCGATATGATAAACGAGTCTGGTAGTTTAAAATACTGGGGTAGCTCCCCACGGACAAAGTGCCGGGCTGGATAGCCAGGGAAGGTGGACATGGGATGGTTAACTAATAAACATTTTCGAACTATGGGGTAACCCCCACGGCTGGATAGCCGAATGAGATTAAACTATGTTTTTGGAAATAACTCTAAAATGGACAACCAACCGTGAACTCACTTAACTTTGTTGTTGACTCGTTATTACATGCTTTGCAGGTCATTAGATGCTATGGAGCTTGCATATGGAGGTGGTCGTTGTGGGATGCGAACTGATATGTCCAGTACTTAATGAATAAACTTTATGAACTTATTAAACCTACTTTTGGACTTTAAACTTATGAACTATGGACTTATGTTTTGAACTTATGTTTTATGCTTCCGCTGCTAACCTAAAATCGGTTTACTTCCTTTTGGTCACCAATCGTATTATGTTTGGTTTTATTTACTTAATTATGTTGTTCAATATGATTGGTGGCTCGATCCTGGTCATGTCACGCCTCCAAGCGGTGATACTCCGCATGGTGGATTTTGGGGGTGTGACAGATTGGTATCAGAGCCATTGGTTATAGTGAACTTGGTTTTAAAAAGGGAAAAGATTTTTGATAAAACCAGACTATAACCTGTACAGTGCTCAACGATCCACAACGACGCATCGCTCCACGTGCAAGACTCGACACCATAGGTGGTATGATATTTGTTATACTTTCGGTTAGATAGTTCACACTGTGCATTGGATAATGTGATAATTGCTATTTGAACCTTGTGTGCTTACTCTCTACTGTCATCCCACACTTATGCACTTTCGTGACACTTCCTCACTTACGTTGCTTCATTATGAAGATCATGAGCGGACGCGGAGGACGTATCAACCTCACTCAAGCCCAGTTGACGACTTTGATCAACGAACGAGTTGCTGAGGCACTCGCAGCTGTTCCTACAGGAGGTATAACCTGCTACTTCAACCCATCTTAGGACGTTTAGATCCCACCTTCGCGAATCCACCCTCGTTCTTAACCTTGTCTTTTATTCTCGCACCACAGGTCAACATGCTCAGCCTCCTGTGTGCACATTCAAAACCTTCATGGATTGCCGACCTAGCACTTTCAGCTGTGACAACCGGTAATTTACGCCATTAATTACGTGATTAACAAATGATTAACGCAATAATAAATCGTGTTTACAGCGCAAATAAACTTAAATTAGGCCTTTGGAGTGCCTAGGAACATCCATACGACTTTACAGTGCGCGAACGGTGGTTACAGAGGAATCTGCTAAATATTACGCGACAACGAACTGAAACCGTACGAAACACTGACGACACCGACAATTATGGAGGTTACACGAATATTTTTATGCTTATGAAGTATGGGTCGCGATATCAGGTCTCGTAGGAAGTACGGGCCACTTACACATGAGATAGGCTTGTAGGCCCTGGGCCCAAGCCCAAAACCCACAAGCCTAAACCCGTGCATAATGCACAAAATCTACAGAATCTTATGAGATCTAACAAAATATTACCAAATCTCTACAAATCTCTTCATAAGATTTTGGTTCAAATGGTAAAGCACATGACCTGAATATATTATGAATACCCAAAAGAACCATTAATCCTCAAACCTCTATTTAAAGGGACCCCTCATGTCTGCATTTCACCCAAACCAACACACACACCACAGACATATAGTCTGCCCCCCTTTCCTCTCTCGATCATATATACACAAACAAACAAATCATCATACATCTTCATTTTCCTCAAATACAAACCTGCAAACAAGAAGGAGCAAACTATCATTCTCTAATAAACTCTCCACACAACCACACATATGTTATCCGCAAAACATAAGCCAACACCCCTGTCTTCTCCTCTCCCGTGAAGAATCGACGATGAACCACGAGGTGGTGTCGGCCACCACTTCCGACGACAAGCGGTACCCCCCCTCCTTTCCGATGACGGAACAGAACACCACCATCATCGTGAGGTGGTGGTGCGGCGGCGACCGAACAGAAGAGAGAGAGAGAGGAAGAAGAGAGAGAGAGGCGGCGAGATAGAGGGAGATAAATGACGAGGTTTCCGTCATCAGCTCTTTGCGTCAGCAGAGATGGTGGTCGTTCCGGTTCCGGCGGCCATGAATTCCGGCAGTGGCAGAGAACCGACGGTCCAGCGGTCGGTGACAGTATCCGGCGGTCGGTCATTTTAACCCGGCGGTCCCTGACTCGATGCAGGCGGTCCTTGATATTATCCGTCGAGATTTCTCCGGTAAGCCCCCCCTCTTATTGTTCTCCTTCCCGATTTTTGGTCGGACCGGCTCCGGCCGTGTTCCTGTTAATAATAATGATATGTTTTGCTGATTAAGGGGATCGATGATGATGATGAGGTTGTCGGCTTGAGTTTGGTTCGGGTATAGTTTCGAGTTCAGGTTCGGCTCACTCAACAAGTCTGTAGATTCGGTTACGGGTATCGTTCGGGTCAGATTTGGATACGGTCAAATCTGGTCAAAGGCGGTCAACAAAGTCAACGGTGCGGCTTGGGTCTCGGGCTGCGGGTCAGCCTCAGTTTTGGCTCGGTCAACTCGGGTCAAACCCGGTTGACTCAGTTAACTCAACAAGTCAAACCGAGTCAACTCAGTTGACTCGGTCAACTCAGTCAAGCGACTCGACAGAAGGACTTGGTAAAATTAACGGCACGACTATTTTTGTTATTTCTATAACTTTATTACTCACGTGAAACGAGCTCGAACTGATTCATACTGATTATAGTTTGCATTTGCGGAAATATTTAGCAAAGTTGATATATTATAATTGAATCTTGAAAATATAACGACAACTTGGTTGTCCGGGGCGTCCAAAAACAGAGGAAACTCTGTCCGTTTTACGAGAAAACCCGTAAAACAAAACGAGTTTTTATTATAAAACAAAGCGTGTCTTGTTTGTAAAACGACGATTATTGTTATAAAGCGACTTTTATAAAACGAGATACAAATATAAAGTTTCTTTATCAACAACTTGCAACATCACGAAAACAGCGATACGAAAATTATTTTGACAACAAAAATAAATATAGTTATTATTATATTTATTTCAAATAACTCAAATCCTTCGTAAATAAATATAGTATATATATTTATTTCAAATATCCCGCGACACGATTTCGCCTTATAAAATAAATATAGTTTTTATATTTATTTTAGATATCGTACGACAAACAAAACGAGTTCTTTTATAAAAATAAATATAGTTATATATTTATTTTCAAATACAACTCAAGGATTCTTTGTAGAATGAGTATAACTCTTTTACATTTATATCAAACGCCTAAACGGCGTATACACATATTTGGAAAATTTTCAAGACGTGATATATAATACAAATTATTATATATTATTTGCATTCGATCTCTCAAAAACGAGCTAACGAATATAACTTAATCACTTTCATTAAGTTAACGACTTACGTCAAATCGTTCAGTTAACGATTCGGTAGAGCTCGGTAACACGTAGTTACCGTTTTTGCTTAGAAACTTATTAGATATTCCGTGTTAGGAATACCGTAGAACGCACGCTAGCAAGTCGAGCCTTGGAAACGACATCAAGAAATCGTAAATTAGCTAGCTTTGCACAGGAATATTCAGGTGAGTTCATAACCCCACATTTTTACAATTTTATAAATGTTTTCGGGGTGGAAAGACATGCACTTTTTGCAAAGCATACAAGAATTATATATTTTTAAACCATGTTACAAAGAACACAAATGGTTTACGAAAAGCTTATGATTTATACCGGTTTTCCAAACAAGCGTATTTTTCTGAAAATACAAATACAAGAGTTTACAAATACATGAGTTATGGTATGAAAATATAAAAAGCACACTTGGTGAGAACGAGTACCAAGTGTGTAGCGATATAAGAATACAAGAAGCGCACTTGGTGAGAACGAGTACCAAGTGTGTTGTGAAATAAGAAAACGAGAAGCGCACTTGGTGAGGACGAGTACCAAGTGTGTTGTGAAATAGGAATATGAGAAGCGCGCTTGGTGAGAAACGAGTACCAAGTAGGATGCGCTATGAAAAATGATGCGAGAAATCGTGTCACGAATAGGGTACAGAAGCACCATTAATCAACAATATACCTAGACCGCAGAACAAAAGGTTAGATCTAACGGGTGCCGGGCAGCCACACTCTCGATGAGGGCGAGTATCGAGTAGTGCTTTTGTGTCTCAGAATATACCAATTAAATGCCTAAGGTTTGGTGACTTCCTATGTCGTGTCACATGTTAATGGCTTTGCAACCCATTAACAATCCTGATATTTACAGGAATACTTTAATTACATAAAATTCATACCATACTAAAACTTGATTAATACTTGAAGTACGTGGGGTACTCTGGAAAACTTGAATTAAACTTGAGTACGTGGGGTACTCAAGAAAACGGGAACCAACTTGAGTACGTGGGGTACTCAAGAGAAATGTGAATTATACATAAGCAAGAATGCGTGATGTGTACAAGAAAATGATTTTTTTTAAAATTCGTTTTCTCCACAATACTTCAAAAACCGGTTACTTCAAAAAGATTTATTTCAAATCTTTTACAAACAAACTATGAACTCGCTCAACTTTATGTTGACTTTTTCGCATGTTCTTTCTCAGGTTGCATTTCTAAGACAAGGCACGGTTGGAATAGGAGAACCATGAAGAGTCGAGTACTTAGTGACGTTCATTTTCTAAAAGACTTAGATTGTTTGCTTCCGCTGTGCAATGAAGATACCAGTCCAGTCACGCCAATGCTCTGATAATTTCGGGGTGTGACAGATTGGTATCAGAGCTATAGGTTACAGCGAATTAGGTTTCTGTTGTGGTACCTAGGCTCTAACCTCACCTTTCCCCCTGGGGACTTAGATCGTTGACTGGACTGGTATCTTCATTGCACAGCGGAAGCAAACAATCTAAGTCTTTTAGAAAATGAACGTCACTAAGTACTCGACTCTTCATGGTTCTCCTATTCCAACCGTGCCTTGTCTTAGAAATGCAACCTGAGAAAGAAACATGCGAAAAATCAACATAAAGTTGAGCGAGTTCATAGTTTGTTTGTAAAAGATTTGAAATAAATCTTTTTGAAGTAACCGGTTTTTGAAGTATTGTGGAGAAAACGAATTTTAAAAAAAATCATTTTCTTGTACACATCACGCATTCTTGCTTATGTATAATTCACATTTCTCTTGAGTACCCCACGTACTCAAGTTGGTTCCCGTTTTCTTGAGTACCCCACGTACTCAAGTTTAATTCAAGTTTTCCAGAGTACCCCACGTACTTCAAGTATTAATCAAGTTTTAGTATGGTATGAATTTTATGTAATTAAAGTATTCCTGTAAATATCAGGATTGTTAATGGGTTGCAAAGCCATTAACATGTGACACGACATAGGAAGTCACCAAACCTTAGGCATTTAATTGGTATATTCTGAGACACAAAAGCACTACTCGATACTCGCCCTCATCGAGAGTGTGGCTGCCCGGCACCCGTTAGATCTAACCTTTTGTTCTGCGGTCTAGGTATATTGTTGATTAATGGTGCTTCTGTACCCTATTCGTGACACGATTTCTCGCATCATTTTTCATAGCGCATCCTACTTGGTACTCGTTTCTCACCAAGCGCGCTTCTCATATTCCTATTTCACAACACACTTGGTACTCGTCCTCACCAAGTGCGCTTCTCGTTTTCTTATTTCACAACACACTTGGTACTCGTTCTCACCAAGTGCGCTTCTTGTATTCTTATATCGCTACACACTTGGTACTCGTTCTCACCAAGTGTGCTTTTTATATTTTCATACCATAACTCATGTATTTGTAAACTCTTGTATTTGTATTTTCAGAAAAATACGCTTGTTTGGAAAACCGGTATAAATCATAAGCTTTTCGTAAACCATTTGTGTTCTTTGTAACATGGTTTAAAAATATATAATTCTTGTATGCTTTGCAAAAAGTGCATGTCTTTCCACCCCGAAAACATTTATAAAATTGTAAAAATGTGGGGTTATGAACTCACCTGAATATTCCTGTGCAAAGCTAGCTAATTTACGATTTCTTGATGTCGTTTCCAAGGCTCGACTTGCTAGCGTGCGTTCTACAGTATTCCTAACACGGAATATCTAATAAGTTTCTAAGCAAAAACGGTAACTACGTGTTACCGAGCTCTACCGAATCGTTAACTGAACGATTTGACGTAAGTCGTTAACTTAATGAAAGTGATTAAGTTATATTCGTTAGCTCGTTTTTGAGAGATCGAATGCAAATAATATATAATAATTTGTATTATATATCACGTCTTGAAAATTTTCCAAATATGTGTATACGCCGTTTAGGCGTTTGATATAAATGTAAAAGAGTTATACTCATTCTACGAAAGAATCCTTGAGTTGTATTTGAAAATAAATATATAACTATATTTATTTTTATAAAAGAACTCGTTTTGTTTGTCGTACGATATCTAAAATAAATATAAAAACTATATTTATTTTATAAGGCGAAATCGTGTCGCGGGATATTTGAAATAAATATATATACTATATTTATTTACGAAGGATTTGAGTTATTTGAAATAAATATAATAATAACTATATTTATTTTTGTTGTCAAAATAATTTTCGTATCGCTGTTTTCGTGATGTTGCAAGTTGTTGATAAAGAAACTTTATATTTGTATCTCGTTTTATAAAAGTCGCTTTATAACAATAATCGTCGTTTTACAAACAAGACACGCTTTGTTTTATAATAAAAACTCGTTTTGTTTTACGGGTTTTCTCGTAAAACGGACAGAGTTTCCTCTGTTTTTGGACGCCCCGGACAACCAAGTTGTCGTTATATTTTCAAGATTCAATTATAATATATCAACTTTGCTAAATATTTCCGCAAATGCAAACTATAATCAGTATGAATCAGTTCGAGCTCGTTTCACGTGAGTAATAAAGTTATAGAAATAACAAAAATAGTCGTGCCGTTAATTTTACCAAGTCCTTCTGTCGAGTCGCTTGACTGAGTTGACCGAGTCAACTGAGTTGACTCGGTTTGACTTGTTGAGTTAACTGAGTCAACCGGGTTTGACCCGAGTTGACCGAGCCAAAACTGAGGCTGACCCGCAGCCCGAGACCCAAACCGCACCGTTGACTTTGTTGACCGCCTTTGACCAGATTTGACCGTATCCAAATCTGACCCGAACGATACCCGTAACCGAATCTACAGACTTGTTGAGTGAGCCGAACCTGAACTCGAAACTATACCCGAACCAAACTCAAGCCGACAACCTCATCATCATCATCGATCCCCTTAATCAGCAAAACATATCATTATTATTAACAGGAACACGGCCGGAGCCGGTCCGACCAAAAATCGGGAAGGAGAACAATAAGAGGGGGGCTTACCGGAGAAATCTCGACGGATAATATCAAGGACCGCCTGCATCGAGTCAGGGACCGCCGGGTTAAAATGACCGACCGCCGGATACTGTCACCGACCGCTGGACCGTCGGTTCTCTGCCACTGCCGGAATTCATGGCCGCCGGAACCGGAACGACCACCATCTCTGCTGACGCAAAGAGCTGATGACGGAAACCTCGTCATTTATCTCCCTCTATCTCGCCGCCTCTCTCTCTCTTCTTCCTCTCTCTCTCTCTTCTGTTCGGTCGCCGCCGCACCACCACCTCACGATGGTGGTGGTGTTCTGTTCCGTCATCGGAAAGGAGGGGGGGTACCGCTTGTCGTCGGAAGTGGTGGCCGACACCACCTCGTGGTTCATCGTCGGTTCTTCACGGGAGAGGAGAAGACAGGGGTGTTGGCTTATGTTTTGCGGATAACATATGTGTGGTTGTGTGGAGAGTTTATTAGAGAATGATAGTTTGCTCCTTCTTGTTTGCAGGTTTGTATTTGAGGAAAATGAAGATGTATGATGATTTGTTTGTTTGTGTATATATGATCGAGAGAAGAAAGGGGGGGGGGGCAGACTATATGTCTGTGGTGTGTGTGTTGGTTTGGGTGAAATGCAGACATGAGGGGTCCCTTTAAATAGAGGTTTGAGGATTAATGGTTCTTTTGGGTATTCATAATATATTCAGGTCATGTGCTTTACCATTTGAACCAAAATCTTATGAAGAGATTTGTAGAGATTTGGTAATATTTTGTTAGATCTCATAAGATTCTGTAGATTTTGTGCATTATGCACGGGTTTAGGCTTGTGGGTTTTGGGCTTGGGCCCAGGGCCTACAAGCCTATCTCATGTGTAAGTGGCCCGTACTTCCTACGAGACCTGATATCGCGACCCATACTTCATAAGCATAAAAATATTCGTGTAACCTCCATAATTGTCGGTGTCGTCAGTGTTTCGTACGGTTTCAGTTCGTTGTCGCGTAATATTTAGCAGATTCCTCTGTAACCACCGTTCGCGCACTGTAAAGTCGTATGGATGTTCCTAGGCACTCCAAAGGCCTAATTTAAGTTTATTTGCACTGTAAACACGATTTATTATTGCGTTAATCATTTGTTAATCACGTAATTAATGGCGTAAATTACCGGTTGTCACATTCTCCCCCTGTTACAGAAATTTCGTCCTCGAAATTTAGACTAGGTTATCTTTTCAAAAGTTGATGTCACGGGAAACAAGATGTATAGATACAGTCACTAATGTGACTAAGTTAACAGGATCCAACAATGAACAGGAACTTCGACCAATCGAATTCCATATGAACGTTTATAACATGTAAACGAGTTCTAGAAGCGATAACATCCACTGGATGAACTTAAAATCAACAATTTCAAACATAATAGTTTGCGTGAAACGCTCGATCGTGATCAGCACAAGCTGCAAGTTATACCGACGCCTCAAGGTGTCGTAATGAATGAAATAATTCAATAATATCGGTGATCGAACAAGTATCACCTGTGTTTTGCATGAAACGATCGATCATGATTAGCCCAAGCTACAAGTTTGTACTAACACCACAAGGTGTCGTAGTGATTCAAATAATTCAATAATAGCGGTGATCAAACAAATCCACCGTGTTTGAAGTCAAATGAAAGCGTGATAAGGTGAATCCGAAAGTTTGTTTCAAATGACATCATAGAATTTTCAATTGAAATTTGAACATCAAAGAAATAATGTTTTCGATCGAATGTGAAGAAGCAATGGATATCGCAAAATTTTCGATCGATAATGAAAGAACCGTTAGTAGGTACACCGGAATGTAAAAATGAATTTGTGTACCATTGTCTTAACACACTATTGTATTAAGACCGCTTTGATATAATAAATCGAAGTGAGTTGGAAAACAATCAATAAATTTTTAGATCCGTGTATGAGATGCGTAAACGATTTCAGCGCAAGCTTCAAACTAATGAAAATCACCATCACATGGTGTCGAAATCAACAGACAATTTAATGGAGTCGAATACCAAACAAGTTTACCTCGACTCGGAACAAATGAAACGCTTGTTAATACGAATTTGAATACGATGCTCCCAATGCATCATATTATGTTCTGAAAGGAATATGTGTAATGAACAAGTTCAAACAATTGAACTTAGTTTTAGCGTAACCCGACAATAAGTATATGTATCGACAAAAAAAAACTTTCGGCATTGTCACAACGAAAAACCATGTATGTAACTTGAAAAGAAATGATCGTGATACAACGACCCTTAAGAGGAGTAGAGATGCGAAAATCTACTCAGTGAGCGTGAAATTCGAAATTTCAATAATAAAAATTTGAGGACTTTACCTGGGGTTTCGTGTGACGACCAATTGTTAGGTGACATTACCGTCGTTAACCGAAATAGGGGGAATGTGGAGACATACGTCTTTTCCTTGGAGTGATTCATGTCGTTGTAGGATCGCGTGACAAGTTGTCGTTTCCTGGCCGTTAGTTCTCCTGCTGACAGGAATCTAGCGTCGTCGTTGAATTGCGCCATCGCGTCTTTTCAAAGGCCTCGCCTCGATAGTCGTATGAGACGTACTTCAACCTCCGTTGATGTAAGCTTAAATTTCGCGTATACTTGCGCACTAGCGTCGTGTGCCACGGTGATGTACCCCGACATCCGTTGACGTAAAAAATCGAGTTCCATGTGTTCTCGTGCGCTAGCGTTTTGTTATGCGTAGGCTGCCTGCTCGGGAAGTTAAGATATCATAGATAATATGGATAAGAGTGTGTACCCGAGTTAATATTCGCGGTTCCTACGTGATGACCATGCACCAATAATCGATCATATAATCAAATAAGCATGTTAGTCACCAATAAGCAATCAAGTAATTCCCCTAGTCCCACTAGTCTATCCTCCCAGCCTCTCAGACTGAATCTCCTAGTCCCACTAGACTATCCTCCCAGCCTCTCAGACTGAATCTCCTAGTCCCACTAGACTATCCTCCCAGCCTCTCAGACTGAATCTCCTAGTCCCACTAGACTATCCTCCCAGCCTCTCAGACTGAATCTCCTAGTCCCACTAGACTATCCTCCCAGCCTCTCAGACTGAATCTCCTAGTCCCACTAGACTATCCTCCCAGCCTCTCAGACTGAATCTCCTAGTCCCACTAGACTATCCTCCCAGCCTCTCAGACTGAATCTCCTAGTCCCACTAGACTATCCTCCCAGCCTCTCAGACTGAATCTTCGAGTCTCTCAGACTACCTTCCCAGTCTCCCAGAATGAATTCCCTTTTTTCCGAAGGTCTTAAATGCATGTTTCCTAAACTCTCAGAGTGTTGTGCACTGTATGCGCCTGTTTTGTGTATCGTGTATAAAACACTATTTTAGCGTATGTTTGAAAACAAGATTTTGACTGCTTGTTTTACGGCAACGGTTGGAGACCATATTCGAGTACTAGGCGTTCTGTATGTGTTCAATGTCTCAACGATCTAAGTCCCCAGGGGGAAAGGTGAGGTTAGAGCCTAGGTATCACAACAGAAACCTAATTCGCTGTAACCTATAGCTCTGATACCAATCTGTCACGCCAATGCTCTGATAATTTCGGGGTGTGACATCAGCGGCACAGAAGGAGCTGTAGGCCTTCTTCACTGGTTTGAGAAGCTCGAGTCTGTTTTCGAGATGTGTGAATGCCCCGAAGATCGAAGGGTGAAATATGCTACTGGAACACTCGAAGGAGTTGCATTAACCTGGTGGAAGGCATAGGTCCAATTGCTTGGGTTAGCGGTTGCTAATGCCATCCCGTGGAACGGTTTCAAAGAACTGATTAGAGAAGAGTACTGCAGTCGTGACGACATCCACAAGCTGGAAGTGGAATTTTTCAATCTGAAGATGACGGGGTCTGAGATCGAGGCATACACGAAGAGGTCGAACGAGCTGGCCATCCTGTGTCCTACTATGGTGGACCCTCCCTACAAACGCATTGAGCTGTACCTTAAGGGCTTGGTGCCAGAAATTCAAAGCCACGTAACCTCAGCTAACCTTGGCACTATACAGCAAGTCGTCAAGTTGGCTCATCGCCTCACTGATCAGGCAGTTGAGCAGAACAGGCTGCCAAAGCGTATTAGCACCACTACTTCTGATGCTCCCAATGACAATAAGCGCAAGTGGGATGGAAATCTGGGCAAGGGTTCTGTTTCAGCTCAATCTCAGCAGCGAAAGACGGATGAGTACAGGAGCCCCAGCCAGCAGTCTTCTGGGAATCAAAGTCAGGGTGGATACAAGGGAAATCACCCCAAATGTAATCGCTGTAACTTGCACCACAGTGGGCCATGTGGTAAAGGCAACTGTCATCGATGCAACAAGCCTGGTCACATGGCAAGGGACTGCAGGAGTCAGCATCCAGCGAATCAGAACCGGCAACAACAGCAAGCCCCACCCAATCAACGCCAGCAGCGGCAACAACAAGGTAACAACAAAGGATGCTTTCAATGTGGCGCTGAAGGCCACTTTAAGAGGAACTGCCCCTAGCTGAACCAAAACCAGAACAATAACCAAAGAAACGGGAACCACAATGGAAACAACAACGGAGGCAACAATGAAGGTAACAATAATGGAAATGGTGCCCAAGGCCGTGTGTTCGTGATTGGTCAGGGAGAAGCAAGGAACGATCCCAACGTTGTGATGGGTAAGTTTCTTCTGGACGACTTCTTTGTTACTGTTTTGTTCGATTCGGGTGCCGATACTAGTTATGTGTCCGTAAAAGTTAGCCAAATGCTTAAGCGCACTCCAACACTTTTGAACACCAAATACACGGTAGAACTAGCTAACGGTAAAAGCCTTGAAGCCACACACGTAGTTAAAGGTTGTAACCTCATCTTAGCTGGTCAGACTTTCTCTATCGATCTTATTCCTATCACACTGGGTAGTTTCGACGTTGTTATTGGGATGGATTGGCTATCTCATCATCAAGCGGAGATTGTTTGTAAGGAGAAAATCGTCCGCATTCCTCGTTCTTGTGAAGAACCTCTCATGATTCGTGGCGACAAGAGTTGTGCTGTCGAAGGCATCATCTCTTTCCTTAAGGCCCAGAAGTGTTTGCGAAAGGGCCACACTGCCATTTTAGCACTCGTTACTGACACATCAACGGAAGAGAAGAGAATTGAAGACATCCCTATTGTGCGCGATTTTCCCGAGGTATTTCCTGAGGAATTACCTGGTCTTCCGCCTCATTGCCAAGTTGAGTTTCAAATCGAGCTAGCTCCTGGAGCAGCGCCAGTAGCTCGAGCACCATATCGTCTAGCTCCATCAGAACTTGAAGAACTGTCCACGCAACTACAAGAACTCTTGGAAAAGGGTTTTATACATCCTAGCTCTTCGCCTTGGGGAGCTCCAGTCTTGTTTGTGAAGAAGAAAGACGGTACTTTCAGGATGTGTATTGACTATCGCGAGCTTAACAAGGTGACTGTGAAGAATCGTTATCCTCTTCCACGTATTGACGACTTGTTCGACCAGTTGCAAGGGTCGAGCTATTACTCCAAGATTGACTTGAGATCGGGCTACCATCAGCTGAGAGTCCGAGATGAGGACGTCTCCAAAACAGCATTCAGAACTCGTTACGGCCATTACGAGTTTCTGGTTATGCCATTCGGGCTGACGAATGCACCAGCGGTCTTCATGGATCTCATGAACCGAGTGTGCAAGCCTTACCTAGATAAGTTCGTTATTGTGTTCATCGACGATATCCTGATCTATTCTAAGAGTCAGGAGGAACACGAGCAGCATCTACGACTTATGCTGGAACTTCTTCGAAAAGAGCAGTTGTATGCCAAGTTTTCAAAATGTGACTTCTGGCTTCGCGAAGTCCACTTTCTAGGCCATGTGGTAAACAAGGATGGAATTCGTGTGGATCCATCTAAGGTTGAATCGATCAAGAATTGGCCTGCACCCCGCACACCAACAGAGATCCGCCAATTCTTAGGTTTGGCAGGATATTACAGAAGGTTTATCAAAGATTTCTCCAAGATTGCGCAACCTCTCACTTCACTGACTCAGAAGGACCTATCGTTGGGGTGATGCACAGGAGTCCACATTTCAGCACTTGAATGATAGACTTTGTAGCGCGCCTATCCTCTCATTGCCTGAAGGCACAGACGATTTTGTGGTTTACTGCGATGCTTCCATCCAAGGACTTGGTTGCGTGTTGATGCAACGTGACAAGGTCATTGCCTACGCATCACGTCAACTTAAAGTTCACGAAAGGAACTACACTACCCACGATCTGGAATTGGGAGCAGTTGTTTTCGCGCTTAAGATATGGAGACATTCCCTGTACGGTACCAAGTGCACCATTTACACCGATCACAGGAGTCTCGAGCATATCTTCAAGCAAAAGGAATTGAATATGCGACAACGCCGATGGGTCGAGCTCTTGAACGATTATGAATGCGCAATCAAGTATCATCCGGGCAAAGCCAATGTTGTGGCCGACGCCCTCAGTCGAAAGGATACTATACCTAGGCGGGTACGCGCGTTACAGCTTACCATCCAATCTAACCTTCCCGCTCAGATTCGCGATGCTTAGGTTGAAGCATTGAAGGCAGAGAACATCAGAGCTGAGTCCCTAAGAGGCTCGAGGCAACGGCTAGAACAATAAGAAAACGGCGCCTACTATGTTAACGGACGCATCTGGGTTCCACTGTATGGAGACTTGCGCGAGCTTGTGATGGATGAAGCGCATAAGTCTCGTTATTCAGTACATCCTGGTTCGGACAAGATGTACCATGATCTCAAGACTACATACTGGTGGCCTGGTATGAAAGCCAGCATGTCACGGCCCCCGACCCGGTTTGACCCGTTTCAGGAGCCGCGGGACAGAAATCCCGTGATATTTGTTTATGTGATTTTAGCAGCGGAATTTAACATCAGGATCGTTATAAAGCTAAAAACTTTTCCCGATTATTTTATTTCACAACTCGGGATAAAACCCCGATAATTTACAATAATAAGATTTTTCTGATAAATCTTTAGTTCAAAACATATTTCTTTATTTTATACTGAGCCACTATCTTAAGCTTGAAATGCTCTCCGGCACTTTTCCTGAATTACAGTAGATCACCTGAAACATGTTTGAAAAAGGTTTTGTCAGCGGGGAAATACTGAGTGAATCATTCAGTTTACTGAAAACGACACATTTGTTATAATTCACAGTATTAAGAGTTTTTACATATGTTTATTATCAACCAACTACCCACAGTATTTGTCACTCGACCGGATCTGTGACTGTGGTCATATCACCATTGGCTGCCCCAATGAATGACGTATATCACTTAATTTTAGGTTCGCCCACCTAATGCGATTAAAACTGTAGTAATGTGCACAATACCCCACATACTGGCTGTAATTTGGTGATTACATAAACTTAATCACTGTAATTATAATTCTGAAAATAATTTGGAGTATTGTAAAACAATTGATAAAAAGAGAATGACTCACATTGCAGATTTAACACGAACAGAATATGATTTAGTCTGGTTAACCTAATTTCAATAATAATGCACACAAAACTGGGTTAGTGATCAATACAGCAGTCACGATAACTCACGAAATCAAATTCTCACAATGAACGACAAAGTGCAATACTTAAACATTCATCGATTTAACGACGAACGACAAAGTATAACCCAATGTGGGCGGCACTTAAACATTCTTTGGATATATTGATCTCGGAAAATGAATCGTAATAGCGATCGAGTGATTACCCTGTTTTGCGGCAGCAATTCGAAAGCAGTGTGTGTTTAATTGTAGTATAACGACTGTAACTCAACGTACAGACAGCAACTTTACGTCGTTTTCATTTCCAAATTCAAGTCCCAAGGTCGGCTATTTATAGCCAGAAAATAGCCTCGCTTACGGACCGTAAGCCATAACCCTTACGGTTCGTAAGGGTTCGGTCTAATTTGTATAGTAGCCTAGTCAGTGGTATAGGCTTGATGAATCAAATATTTCGAAAATTCTCAGTTTAGACAACGCAATTTAAAGATAATTATCAATTAGGGTTTTACCCCCCTGAGTTTTAGGGGCCCTGATCCTAATTCCGATTTTTCCGAAAATTTTAGGGTTAGTGCAGAATTACTTGGATGTCTCAATTAGGGTTTCCTTATTGACTAATTATCATTCTGAATTATAAATTTTAATGAGAGTTGTTACATCCTCCCCACCTTAAGAAAAATCTCGTCCTCGAGATTCATTGAAATAGATGAGGGTATTTCCGTTTCATTTCTGACTCCAGTTCCCAAGTATATTCTGGTCCTCTCTTTGAATTCCATTTGACTTTCACCAGTACTAGTCGCTTGTGTTTGAGAAACTTGACCTTTAGATCTTCTATTTGTAAGGGTTTCTCTATGAATTTCAGCTTTTCATTTACCTCTATGTCTTGAAGAGGTACTACCAGGGATTCGTCTGATAGACATTTCTTAAGATTGGATACATGAAATACATCATGTACTCCAGCTAGTTCTTCTGGTAGTTGTAAGCGATAAGCAACTGGTCCGATCCGTTGAATCACTGGGAATGGTCCAACATATCTTGGACTCAGTTTTCCTTTCTTACCGAATCGTACGACTCCTTTCCAAGGAGATACTTTCAACAGTACTTTGTCTCCTATCTGGAATTCAAGTGGTTTGCGACGATTGTCTGCATAGCTTTTCTGGCGATCTCTGGCTGTTTTCAATCTTTCCTTGATTTGAGTTATCTTGTCTGTGGTTTCTTGCACGATTTCTGGACCTGATAATTGACTTTCTCCTATTTCCGCCCAACATACGGGAGTTCTGCACTTGCGTCCATACAGTGCTTCGAATGGAGCGGCTTCGATACTTGAATGATAACTATTATTATAGGAGAATTCGATTAATGGTAAATGGTTATCCCAATTACCTCCAAAGTCAATTACACATGCTCGAAGCATGTCTTCCAGAGTTTGGATCGTCCTTTCACTTTGTTTGTCTGTTTGTGGATGATATGCAGTACTTAAATTGAGTCGGGTTCCCATTGCTTCTTGGAAACTTGTCCAAGAAACGGGAAGTGAAACGCCTATCTCTATCTGATACAATGGAGAGTGGAACTCCATGTAAGGATACTATTTCATCTACGTACAACTTGGCTAACCTTTCCATGCTAAAGGTTTCCTTTATTGGTAGAAAATGAGCAGATTTGGTTACTTAATCCACAATTACCCAAATCGCATCGTTACCTTTTCTAGTTTTGGGTAACTTAGTAACAAAGTCCATTGTTATGAGTTCCCATTTCCATACAGGCATTTCTAACTGTTGTAGTAGACCTGAAGGTTTCTGATGTTCGGCTTTAACTTGTGAACAGGTTAAACACTTAGATACGTATTTGGCTATATCCTTTTTCATTCCTATCCACTAGAAATTCTTTCTTAAATCTTGGTACATCTTATTGTTTCCTGGGTGTATAGTATACCTAGATTTATGAGCTTCCTCTAAAATCTTTGATCTTAAATTTCCCTGCTTAGGTACCCAAATTCTGCTTTTGTGGAATTTCCAAATTCCATCATTTCCTTGTTCCAATTCTTTTAAGTAACCTTTCATTCCTTCGACATCGTCCTTGATTGCTGTTTCCTGAATTTCTTTCAATTGTTCCATTAAATTTACTTGTAGATTTATTCTAAGAGCACGGACTCACCTTTGCTTCTCATGATACTTACGACTTAAGGCGTCTGCGACTACGTTTGCTTTTCCTTCGTGATATTGAATATCACAGTCGTAATCACTCAAGATTTCCATCCATCTTCTTTGCCTCATGTTTAACTCTTTTTGACTAAATATATACCTTAAACTCTTATGATCTGTATAAACAGTAAACTTACTTCCATACAGATAATGTCTCCATATCTTAAGGGCAAAAACTATAGCTCCTAATTCTAAATCATGAGTCGTATAGTTTTCTTCATGCTTTTTCAATTGTCTGGAAGCATACGCAATTACCTTCTTGCGTTGCATCAACACACATCCATATCCTAATTTTGAAGCATCACAATATACTTCAAAATCTTCTGTTCCTTCTGGTAAGGCTAAAATTGGAGCATTGGTTAATTTCTGTTTTAAAATTCTGAAGGCCTCTTCTTGTTTAGGTCCCCACTCAAACTTAGTGGCTTTACAGGTTAGCTTAGTTAATGGTACAGCTATCTTGGAAAAATCCTTAATAAACCGTCTATAATATCCGGCTAAACCCATAAAACTTCTAATTTCCATTGCAGTTTGCGGAACCTTCCAATTGGTAATTGCTTCTATTTTAGCAGGATCTACGTGAATACCTTCGTGATTCACCATGTGTCCTAAAAATTGCACTTCTTGTAGCCAAAATTCACACTTCGAGAATTTGGCGTATAACTTTTCTTTTCTTAACAAAGTTAAGAGTGCATGCAAATGTTGACATTGTTCAACCTGACTTTTTGAATAAATAAGTATATCGTCTATGAAAACAATTACAAATTTATCCAGATATGGTTTACAGATCCTGTTCATCATGTCCATAAATGCTGCAGGTGCATTAGTTAACCCAAAGGGCATGACTGCAAACTCATAATGTCCATACCTAGTTCTAAAAGCAGTTTTAGGTATGTCTTCTTCTTGAACCTTTAATTGATGATATCCGGAGCGCAAATCTATCTTAGAAAAATATTTAGCGCCTTGTAATTGATCGAAAAGATCATCAATCCTAGGTAATGGGTATCGATTCTTAATTGTAACCTTATTTAACTCTCTATAATCGATACACATTCTCATTGATCCATCTTTCTTTTTCACAAACAACACTGGTGCACCCCAAGGGGATGAACTAGGTTGTATAAATCCTTTGCTTAGTAATTCATCTAATTGCTTCTTCAATTCTAGCATTTCGGTAGGAGCCAATCGATAGGGTGCCTTGGCTATCGGTGTAGTTCCTGGAATTAGATGAATCCTAAATTCTACCTCCCTATCTGGTGGTAACCCATGTAAATCTTCCGGGAATATATTTGGGTATTCTGAGACTATAGGAATTTCCTTAAGTTCCTTACCTTTAGTACTAATGATTACTGAAATCATATATACTATTCCTTGTTTTCGTTCATAATTAGCAACTTTCATTACTGATATGAACTTTAGCGGCTTTCGAGGTTTATTTCATGTAATCATGATTACTTTCCCAGTAGGTGATTGAATTTCTATAGAGTTTCTATCACAAATGATTTGAGCATGGTTGGCTATTAACCAATCCATTCCTAACACAACATCAAATTCAGCTAATTTCATAGGCAATAGGTTTGCAGTAAATTTATGACCTGAGAGTTCTATTCCTACTTTTTGCAAATCCTGATTGATTTTTACTGAATTCCCATCTGCGGTTTCAACTGTAAAAATCTGCCTAATGGTAGTTAAGGGTAACTTAAGAGCTTGGCATAATGAAGTATTTATAAAACTTTGGTTTGCACCAGAGTCAAATAATACTTTTGCATAAACGTCGTGAACTAAAAACGTATCAGCTATCACATCCGGGATGAGCTCTGCTTCTTGAGTGGTTAGCTGGAATGCTCTGGCATTCTTCTTAGTAGCTCCTTCGGTTGCCTTGGTTTTGTTGTCCACTGGTTTGACTAACTTAGGACATTCTGTTTTGAAATGTCCGGCTTCTCCACAATTGTAACAAATTATGGATTTCTTCCTGCAGTTTTCTTCACGATGTCCTATCGTTTTGCAAAAATTGCAAAGTTTGTTACATTTTCCAAAATGTTTCTTTTTGCAAATTTTGAAGAATGGCTGTTCTGAAGATTGCCCTCCTCCTCTTTTCTTGAAATTACTACTATTACCCACCCTAAATCCTTGGGTAATTTTCTGGGCTAATTCCTTCTTCCTATCTTCATCTCTTGTATGTATCAGTTCATCGGTTAGGGTGTTAGCTAATTCTACTGCATCGTCAATAGTGCGAGGTCTCGCAGCTTTAACGATATTGCGAATTTTGCTAATTAATCCCCAAATATAGCGAGAAATGAGTACCGGTTCTGGCGAAGCCAGGTTAGGTACCACTCTAGCATATTCGAAGAATGTCGAAGTATAACCACGACAATCCACACCTAACATCCGATGAGTTAGGAACTTATTTGCCATTTGTTCCTTTTCGTATTCGGGACAAAATTTTCTTTCGACAAGACTCTTAAATTCTTCCCAATTCTTCGTATAAGCCCTATTTTTTCCTTTAGCTTGTAACACAGTATTCCACCATTCAAGTGCTCCTTCTTTAAACAGATTTGATGCGTACATGACTTGATCATCTTTGGCACACTTACTTATTGCAATTACTGCTTCGGTTTTCTCTAACCAACGCAGTGATGCAGTTGCCCCTTCATTGCCTGCAAATTCAGTGGGTTTACAAGCAAGGAATTCTTTGAAAGTGCAACTAGGTGTTGCAGCTTTCTGTTTCTTAGGGAGTGGCGTGTGCTGGGATTCATTATCATGATTAACATGATTATTGCCACCGTTTATACTATTACTGAAGTTATCTTCAGTGGTACGTTTACTAGGAATGATATGTTGCGGTTTGATTGGACTTTTTACAGCAGCAACAAATGCTGGAATAGCATTGGCTATCCCTTGAGCAACAATATTTTCAATATCTTGTCTAGTCATATATTGATCCCTGGATGTTGCTCCGACTGATTAACCTCATTTACTGGTTCATTACCACTATTTGCCATCTGATATTATATAATAATTTTTATTAGTATTTGATAAATAGTAATCATACATAAACAATTAGACAATTTACAATACACGTATAGTCAAAACTATCGATTTCTCGATTCCATTTCATATCCGTTATAGTATGCATCACTACACATAGATATTTTACAAAGTTTTATTCGGAGTTATGTTACAGACTGATTTCACTATTACTATACTATTACACAACTATAGTTTTACCACCTTCCTATCCCTCACCATTTGTTGTTCTAAAAACGCATTTCCCTTTCATCATATTTCTAGGCAATCTGTCCCCCTATCTCCCTGATTCTATTCCCTGCATCCATCAACTCTTCACCGAAATGGCGAAGTTCAGCCATTCTCAGTGCTCATTGGTGGATTAGGTAGGGGTTCTGGATCGAATTGCGGAAGGAAGGAATAAGGGTCGTTGACAATATTTTGAAATTGCCAATCATTCGTCCACCATTCTTCCATTTCTACAGGTTGAGAGTGTACTATTGGTTCTGGGATTGCTGGTGCAAAATTCATAGGGATTGGATTTTCGATAGGATAGGTAAAAATATTCGTATTGACAGGCTGAATAGTCTCACAGTTTGCCAATAGGATATCTATCTCTTCCCGAAAAGTTATTCTTTGGCTTTGGTTGGAGCTCTCTCCGATTTCTACCTGAGTTGGTCTAGAACCTTGCCCTACTTCCATTTCTATTTCTTGAGAATATTCCTCAAACTGTATCTCCATTTGCCTAGAATCTTTCTTAACTTCAATTTCCATCTCCGGCTGTTTACCAGTTTCTTTTGCTATTTCTAAAGGAGTGTTTATTTTAGGAAGTTTTGGAGCTGGCTTTTTCCTACGTATACGATGTCCCCACACGTAATTCTTCTTTTTCTTTCGTTTTGGCTTTGTCAAAGGTGGAGCATGGAATTCTACAGGTTGGTCCACATCAACAAAGTATCTAGTAAACTCTTGGGAAACTTCTATATTCACCGGATAAAGATTGAGGTTCTGAAAAGCTTCAGATATCTCGCTCATGCTGTGTAGCATATATGCAAAAATGCACAAAATGCTAAGTTAAAACTTTGGAACAAAGTTTAACAAATAAACATCGAAGTTTTATTGCACACTATTTGTACAAAATAACAGGAAAGAACACACTCAGATTTATTTATTTATTTACTGAGAAGTGCTATTACTAGACTTAGGGTATTTAAAGATTTGCATGTTCTGCTACAGTGGCTAGCATATACAAATTTGCCCATTTCTCATCTAGCTTATCTTCCGAAGGTGATTTATTGATTAACTCTTGGGTTTCCTTTTTAATCCTCTTCTCGGATATGCTCTTTACTTTTCTTAATAATCATACTCCTTTTTCTAGGAGAAAGCGGTTTCTCATATTGTGCTTTTCGCACAAATATTCCTTCTTCAGGAATTGTAGGGAGCTTTGAAAATTTAGTTTTGGATGAACTTCCCTCTTCGTAGACTGACCTATCTAATTTAAGATAGATATCTTGCAACTTTTGCTTACCCATACTGTAACTAACAAATAGTCAGTTTAATAAAACACACAATCATATAATAGTAATCAGGAAAAAATAAGTATCTTTTAAATACTTAATTAGCTTAACTCAGTGGCTCTGATACCACCTTATTTCTGTCACGGCCCCCGACCCGGTTTGACCCGTTTCAGGAGCCGCGGGACAGAAATCCCGTGATATTTGTTTATGTGATTTTAGCAGCGGAATTTAACATCAGGATCGTTATAAAGCTAAAAACTTTTCCCGATTATTTTATTTCACAACTCGGGATAAAACCCCGATAATTTACAATAATAAGATTTTTCTGATAAATCTTTAGTTCAAAACATATTTCTTTATTTTATACTGAGCCACTATCTTAAGCTTGAAATGCTCTCCGGCACTTTTCCTGAATTACAGTAGATCACCTGAAACATGTTTGAAAAAGGTTTTGTCAGCGAGGAAATACTGAGTGAATCATTCAGTTTACTGAAAACGACACATTTGTTATAATTCACAGTATTAAGAGTTTTTACATATGTTTATTATCAACCAACTACCCACAGTATTTGTCACTCGACCGGATCTGTGACTGTGGTCATATCACCATTGGCTGCCCCAATGAATGACGTATATCACTTAATTTTAGGTTCGCCCACCTAATGCGATTAAAACTGTAGTAATGTGCACAATACCCCACATACTGGCTGTAATTTGGTGATTACATAAACTTAATCACTGTAATTATAATTCTGAAAATAATTTGGAGTATTGTAAAACAATTGATAAAAAGAGAATGACTCACATTGCAGATTTAACACGAACAGAATATGATTTAGCCTGGTTAACCTAATTTCAATAATAATGCACACAAAACTGGGTTAGTGATCAATACAGCAGTCACGATAACTCACGAAATCAAATTCTCACAATGAACGACAAAGTGCAATACTTAAACATTCATCGATTTAACGACGAACGACAGAGTATAACCCAATGTGGGCGGCACTTAAACATTCTTTGGATATATTGATCTCGGAAAATGAATCGTAATAGCGATCGAGTGATTACCCTGTTTTGCGGCAGCAATTCGAAAGCAGTGTGTGTTTAATTGTAGTATAACGACTGTAACTCAACGTACAGACAGCAACTTTACGTCGTTTTCATTTCCAAATTCAAGTCCCAAGGTTGGCTATTTATAGCCAGAAAATAGCCTCGCTTACGGACCGTAAGCCATAACCCTTACGGTCCGTAAGGGTTCGGTCTAATTTGTAGAGTAGCCTAGTCAGTGGTATAGGCTTGATGAATCAACTATTTCGAAAATTCTCAGTTTAGACAACGCAATTTAAAGATAATTATCAATTAGGGTTTTACCCCCCTGAGTTTTAGGGGCCCTGATCCTAATTCCGATTGTTCCGAAAATTTTAGGGTTGGTGCAGAATTACTTGGGTGTCTCAATTAGGGTTTCCTTATTGACTAATTATCATCCTGAATTATAAATTTTGATGAGAGTTGTTACACAGCATAGCAACCTACGTTGGTAAATGTTTAACTTGTGCGAGAGTCAAGGTCGAATACCAGAAACCATCAGGCCCACTCCAACAACCAGAGATACCTAAATGGAAATGGGAGCAAATTTCCATGGATTTCGTTACTGGTCTGCCCAGATCTCAACGCGGAAACGATACCATTTGGGTGATCGTGGATCGACTGACCAAGTCTGCACATTTTCTGCCTATCAAAGAAACGGATAAGTTTTCTACTCTAGCAGACATCTACTTAAAAGAAGTGGTATCAAGGCACGGAGTGCCAACCTCCATCATTTCTGATCATGACGCTCGTTTTACCTCTGAACTGTGGCAAGCTATGAATAAGTCTTTTGGCTCACGTTTAGATATGAGCACCGCTTATCACCCACAGACGGATGGGCAATCTGAACGCACCATCCAAACCCTTGAAGACATGCTTAGGGCATGTGTAATCGATTTTGGTAACGGCTGGGAAAAGCATCTCCCGTTAGTGGAGTTTTCATACAACAACAGTTACCACACCAGCATCCAGGCCGCTCCGTTTGAGGCATTGTATGGACGAAAGTGCCGATCACCTCTTTGTTGGGCAGAAGTTGGTGACAGTCAAATCACTGGTCCAGAACTTGTAGTAGATATAACCGAGAAGATTGCTCAGATACGACAACGAATGGCGGCAGCTCGTGACCGCCAGAAAAGCTATGCTGATAAGCGAAGAAAGCCACTCGAGTTCCAGGTTGGGGATCGAGTGCTGCTCAAAGTCTCACCTTGGAAAGGTGTAGTCCGATTTGGCAAATGGGGCAAGCTCAACCCGCGTTATGTCGGACCGTTCGAGATCATTGAGAGAATTGGCAAAGTCGCTTACAGGCTGAACCTACCTGAAGAACTCAGTGGAGTTCACAACGTATTCCATGTGTCGAATCTGAAGAAGTGCTTGTCAGATGAGACCCTCATAGTTCCTCTCAAAGAGCTCACTATCGATGACAAGCTGCGATTTGTCGAGGAACCAGTAGAGATTACGGGACAAGACGTTAAGATTCTCAAGCACACCAGAATACCTCTCGTTCGAGTTCGTTGGAATTCCCGTCGTGGCCCAGAGTATATGTCACACCCCCAAATTACCACATAGGGAGTGTCCCTGTTAGGCGTGTGACATACCAATAACGAGCCATCAATTACATTGAACCCATACAAGTTATAAATAAAATCCCCATTATTAATGAAAACATCTTCAACAAGTTTTAAACGAAAATCAATAAGTTCAGCGGAAGCAATTAGTAAACGAAATTAAACTGTTTCAAAACCAAAGTATAGTATCAAGAAATCAGTCACATAAATCCTTCCTGTCGACCCATGACCACTCCAGCTACTCCAGACAGCAAGTTCCCCAAATCCAAGATACCTAACGACCTACGAGCATGCAACAAGTGTATCAGACAACGCTGGTGAGTTCAAGGTTTGTGTTTGTTTACCAAGTTGTGTTACCAGCCATGTGAGTAAAACAGTTTACAAGACGTTATGTTGTTTGTTGTTATGATAGTTGATGTTTCGATGTTGCTCATGTTAGATACCCTAGGGAGTGTGCCCATAAGTATCCGGGGAGTGGGTACCCCTTAACGACCGTTTGCTATGTTGCCTTCGTTAGATACCCTAGGGAGAGTGCCCATATGTATCCGAGGAGTGTGCCTCTAACAACCATAGCCATACCCAGATAATTAGTTCACGCCCGTCCTTACGGCCCGGTGTGAGGTTTCCCACCTAATAGCGCTATCAACTAATCACCCCCATTGCCCTCCAGGCAATAACCAAAACCGATTAAGTTATTTACCCAATGTTTCCCTTCCAAATGTTTACCAGTTGTCCCAAACCATCGGGACGCATGCTTGAGAAAAGTGCAGTGAACTCACCTTAGAGTGCTCGGTAGAATACGTTACGTGTTCCGAGTTGATTAATTAGTTCCTATTGTGGTCACCACTAACAGTTAGAATCTCATTCTATCTAGCCACGTTTCAAACCACACAAGTATCACTTTGCATCAATTATCACGTAGTCACATAATGAACACCGAGTCACATACATTTAACATATTACACGATTTATTGTACATGTAAGACACACATGTAATTCAAGTCACAATCAGTTAACACATCAGCTTAGCACCATCAAGTATTCCCTTATCATGTATTCAGTTCATACGCGGATTAACCTAATGATTCCATTTATACAAACCACATAACATTAAATTCTTCGATACCAGAATGTGTGCGACGACTAAGTTAGTGACCCACATAAGACTCGTGCGACCCCATATAACATGTTATCTAATAAGTGTGTGTGCGTGGGTGGCCCATCGGAGCCCATTACAGCCCGACAGAATGCTCAATGCCCATTTAACCACGGCCCTAATTCTCGTCATGTTCACATTAGATCAATTACCATGATTTTTTTTTTTAATTCAGTGGATAGTTCCGATTGGACCAAACACAAATAGTGGAGTTCGAATAAACACAGTTTATGATCATCACTATCTCTATTCAACCATATTAAGCTTTGTTGAGTCTTATAAACAGTCATTGCTACACAAGTCAAAATCATTGGTTAACATCATAAATTACTTTTAGATCCCGGTTCGCACAATCACTCATCAGTTAATAATACTTGATTCGAAACAATTAACACAATGCATCTCTACAATCAAACAATCAGGTTATCGAGAAATATAAGACTACCAATAACAATTATCCTATAGATTGATTAAAATCACGATCACCACCATCTATACCAATTTTCTATAATCAAAGTTATTAAAGTATGTGAATCACCTATGCCACATTAATTAATCGATCATGTCATGTCCTGATGCACAACTTTTAATACAACCCATGTTCCAGATTAATAACACAAACCCTACCACTACATGCTTATTCCCCATGCACCCATGTGACATATTACGTATCCCCAACATCACTGCCATCAAGGTTTGACTTAACTACATGATAGGTATACTCACACACATGCAACCCTAAACTATTTACATAACAAGTTCACACAAAATAAAGAACAGTTAATCAAGAGTTACCAACCTCAAAATGGTGATGTCATGTACTAGAATGGTGCTAGATAATGCTTGGGGAAACTCTGTTGAAGGAGATGATGTCTTCGAAGGATTACAGCCGTCATTCGTTCCAAAGGAGTATAGGGTTTTAATATGATTGTGATATAGGTTACGTGAACTTCACGGGTGTGAATATATGCTAATTCTAATCGCCGGCCCCCAATTCTATGTCCCACATGGGCTCTACTAGGCCCAAACATAAACTCGGTTGAACTGGGTATATACATGTGCTCGGTTTGGCTTCAGGTGTAATAGCCGAGGCCCAAAACCTTGATTGGGTTTGCGTAATACAGTCTAGGATAGCATGTATGTGTATGGGCCGGAGGGATTTGGAAACAATATTCTCTAACTAAAAAAAAGGAGTATGTGGCCCAACCGTAAGTGCGGCCCAACCCAACAGTCATACACTTTGAATAAAAGAATAATGACAGTCAGAATTACGAGACTAACCTTGGATGTTCGGGTTGTCACATCATCCCCAACTTGAAATAAATTTCGTCCCGAAATTTAGCAAACAGTCACTGAGGAAGCTAGTTTTGTTAAGCGTTTTCGCGGGGTGTCACATCATCCCCTACTTGAAAGAATTTTCGTCCCGAAAATTGATCTAAAACAATGGCTTGAAGTGAGTTCCGACGAACTCGATCTATAGATACTTTACAACGCCTGGGGGCTAATCTTGTGATCGGTGGAAATCATGGTATGGTTGTTAGCGTTTTGTTATATCAGTTGCCAATCAAAGAAACAGGGAATTAATGAGGTTCGTACAAAGAATCGAGCGAAACAGGGGTCCATTAAACATCCGAAGGATTTGGCCAGCAAATTTGTGGTCTAGAAGTAATTTCCAGTAGTGGTGCATGGCGGCATGGCACAACAGGGAGGTTTGTTACATTGCGGTCGCGCGAGTGTATCATTTGTCCAAAACAGAGTTTGGTGGGTAAAGATTAGTGTTGCAAAACGACAAACGCGTATAGCTGTGACTGCTTCACTTCTAGCGGCGATGACAAGTGAAAGTGATAAGGTTTGTCTACAGGGATGCGTGGGTATAGTTCTCCTAATTCCGTGTTCGTTCGGAAGTTCCATCTAGCGATGCCATCACATGGTTAGCTCTATTGAAACAAGGGTGCACTGGAGGCCCTTGTTTTCGGTCTAGTTGGTGCATTCGGTACCGTCTAAGTAATGCCTCCCACTTAAATCCAACGACCACGGTTTCCACCGGAGATTGTAGGCCGTGCAGTTCCCCTCCGTAACACCATTACGCAAATCATCACTCTCTCGTGTTGCATCGGCGTGTAACTGGGACTCTGAATTAAGCCATCATGGTATATCGCTGGATCATCGGTGCTCTCGGATAGAAGTGATGCTCCGCGTGTTGTAGGGTTGGGTTTCAAAAGCTGAAAAGACGTTCCCCGATTTTATTTCTCAAGAATTCACAGCTCCCCGCTATGCTAAGGAGGTTGAAGTTGCGAACCCTTCGAAAATCCTATGATGAAGCTGTGATAGTATCCAGCGAATCCAAGGGATTGCTATACCCCAGAAGGAAATCAGGATTTGCATAGGGTCAATTCTAAAATTCCACCTAACGATGTGGAGGTAAACCAGGTAACTCTTTGGAAGACACGTCAGAAAATTCACGAATAACTGGAAGATACTCTATCTTCCTTTCCTAGAGTGGCGAATCGGTGACAAGAGCTAGTATACCACAGTAGCCCTTCCGTAGACACTTCTGGGCTTTCACGACTGAGACAATGCCAACAATGGCACCACTACGATGATCTTAAACTGATAAGGATTTCCCCACTGGGGAGAGGGAACGCACGATTTTCTTTTTGCAGAGAATTTTCTGCTTGATACATAGATAACCAAGTCCATGTCAATGACCATGTCAAAACTTACAGGAGTATTGGGAAGTAGGTCAACGTCGAACACTTGACCCACGAGATCAAGTTTACAACCAAAAAGAACATGAGAAGCTTCTATCGATTTACTATCAGTTAATTCTACTACATGCTTATTTACAAGAAAGGTGGGAGTCAGTCCTTACTGACGACTGAACCCTAAAGCACATAACTCCAATCGGAACAAGAGTCAACTAAAACAGAAGCAGAAAAAGTCGGTTAATTCGGCCTGGGTCATAGCAATGTGACCACGTCCACCACCTCGGCCTCCTCCACGTCCACTCATGGTTCTATATAAGAGAAGGGAACAATCTTAAGGGTCGAAATGAGGTAAAAGTCGAGTATCACATTGAAATCTACAAACTACCAAGTTTACACACAATAGGGCAGAACCCTTCCCACGCTCGTTAAGCCTCACTGGGACTTGCATGCACCTCGCGTTATTATTATGTGTGCACCCATAATAATAAGGCGATTTGCATGCTTATCTCAGTGCCTCTTAACTTGCGCTAAAAGGTTCCCCCACGTTCAAATAGCAAGCGAAAGGTTCTATAGGATCGAGAATCACAATAGTCGAAGGGTAGTGTCACACTAATAGATCACATAACAGGGGTCGATAGCATAAGGGCTCATACTGTTGTGCCAAGTGTGCAGTCACGTGTAATGTTATACATAAGTGTACGCTAGATATACTATGCGATAGTAAATGAGAAACGAACCTTGCAGTCTGGAGCTGAGTGTCATGGTCGATTTCGGTATTGTTCGGTTATAGTCTGGTTTTATGAAAACGTTTTAAAACCAAGTTCACTATAACCAATGGCTCTGATACCAAACTGTCACACCCCCAAATTACCACATAGGGAGTGTCCCTGTTAGGCGTGTGACATACCAATAACGAGCCATCAATTACATTGAACCCATACAAGTTATAAATAAAATCCCCATTATTAATGAAAACATCTTCAACAAGTTTTAAACGAAAATCAATAAGTTCAGCGGAAGCAATTAGTAAACGAAATTAAACTGTTTCAAAACCAAAGTATAGTATCAAGAAATCAGTCACATAAATCCTTCCTGTCGACCCATGACCACTCCAGCTACTCCAGACAGCAAGTTCCCCAAATCCAAGATACCTAACGACCTGCGAGCATGCAACAAGTGTATCAGACAACGCTGGTGAGTTCAAGGTTTGTGTTTGTTTACCAAGTTGTGTTACCAGCCATGTGAGTAAAACAGTTTACAAGACGTTATGTTGTTTGTTGTTATGATAGTTGATGTTTCGATGTTGCTCATGTTAGATACCCTAGGGAGTGTGCCCATAAGTATCCGGGGAGTGGGTACCCCTTAACGACCGTTTGCTATGTTGCCTTCGTTAGATACCCTAGGGAGAGTGCCCATATGTATCCGAGGAGTGTGCCTCTAACAACCATAGCCATACCCAGATAATTAGTTCACGCCCGTCCTTACGGCCCGGTGTGAGGTTTCCCACCTAATAGCGCTATCAACTAATCACCCCCATTGCCCTCCAGGCAATAACCAAAACCGATTAAGTTATTTACCCAATGTTTCCCTTCCAAATGTTTACCAGTTGTCCCAAACCATCGGGACGCATGCTTGAGAAAAGTGCAGTGAACTCACCTTAGAGTGCTCGGTAGAATACGTTACGTGTTCCGAGTTGATTAATTAGTTCCTATTGTGGTCACCACTAACAGTTAGAATCTCATTCTATCTAGCCACGTTTCAAACCACACAAGTATCACTTTGCATCAATTATCACGTAGTCACATAATGAACACCGAGTCACATACATTTAACATATTACACGATTTATTGTACATGTAAGACACACATGTAATTCAAGTCACAATCAGTTAACACATCAGCTTAGCACCATCAAGTATTCCCTTATCATGTATTCAGTTCATACGCGGATTAACCTAATGATTCCATTTATACAAACCACATAACATTAAATTCTTCGATACCAGAATGTGTGCGACGACTAAGTTAGTGACCCACATAAGACTCGTGCGACCCCATATAACATGTTATCTAATAAGTGTGTGTGCGTGGGTGGCCCATCGGAGCCCATTACAGCCCGACAGAATGCTCAATGCCCATTTAACCACGGCCCTAATTCTCGTCATGTTCACATTAGATCAATTACCATGATTTTTTTTTTAATTCAGTGGATAGTTCCGATTGGACCAAACACAAATAATGGAGTTCGAATAAACACAGTTTATGATCATCACTATCTCTATTCAACCATATTAAGCTTTGTTGAGTCTTATAAACAGTCATTGCTACACAAGTCAAAATCATTGGTTAACATCATAAATTACTTTTAGATCCCGGTTCGCACAATCACTCATCAGTTAATAATACTTGATTCGAAACAATTAACACAATGCATCTCTACAATCAAACAATCAGGTTATCGAGAAATATAAGACTACCAATAACAATTATCCTATAGATTGATTAAAATCACGATCACCACCATCTATACCAATTTTCTATAATCAAAGTTATTAAAGTATGTGAATCACCTATGCCACATTAATTAATCGATCATGTCATGTCCTGATGCACAACTTTTAATACAACCCATGTTCCAGATTAATAACACAAACCCTACCACTACATGCTTATTCCCCATGCACCCATGTGACATATTACGTATCCCCAACATCACTGCCATCAAGGTTTGACTTAACTACATGATAGGTATACTCACACACATGCAACCCTAAACTATTTACATAACAAGTTCACACAAAATAAAGAACAGTTAATCAAGAGTTACCAACCTCAAAATGGTGATGTCATGTACTAGAATGGTGCTAGATAATGCTTGGGGAAACTCTGTTGAAGGAGATGATGTCTTCGAAGGATTACAGCCGTCATTCGTTCCAAAGGAGTATAGGGTTTTAATATGATTGTGATATAGGTTACGTGAACTTCACGGGTGTGAATATATGCTAATTCTAATCGCCGGCCCCCAATTCTATGTCCCACATGGGCTCTACTAGGCCCAAACATAAACTCGGTTGAACTGGGTATATACATGTGCTCGGTTTGGCTTCAGGTGTAATAGCCGAGGCCCAAAACCTTGATTGGGTTTGCGTAATACAGTCTAGGATAGCATGTATGTGTATGGGCCGGAGGGATTTGGAAACAATATTCTCTAACTAAAAAAAAAGGAGTATGTGGCCCAACCGTAAGTGCGGCCCAACCCAACAGTCATACACTTTGAATAAAAGAATAATGACAGTCAGAATTACGAGACTAACCTTGGATGTTCGGGTTGTCACATCATCCCCAACTTGAAATAAATTTCGTCCCGAAATTTAGCAAACAGTCACTGAGGAAGCTAGTTTTGTTAAGCGTTTTCGCGGGGTGTCACAGTATACCTGGGAACGAGAAGACCAAATGAAACTCAAGTATCCCCAGCTGTTTAAGAAAAATGCAACCACTACTGAGGCTAAAGCTACAGCAAAATTTCGGGACGAAATTCCAGATCAACGGGGGGATGATGTGACACCCCAGGAAAACCAGGAAACCAATGCAACATAACTAGCTTCCTCAGTAACCACGCGCTAAATTTCAGGACGAAATTTTCTTAACAGGGGGAGAATGTGACAACCCTCAAATTTACATGTAACCGTACGATTATTTAATGATAATTAAAATGCTTGATGACTGTGTTGAATTACTAAACTGCTTTCTGATCACTGTGTCACACTTACATGTGCTTGTTAGCACACTAGTCATGTGCAGAAAAATTGACTAAATGGTCCTGAATATTCTCCTATGTGTTAGGAATTAAAAGTGTTACAAAAATATATGTATAAGACGCCTTACGGAATAATTAAACACTTTAACGAAACGGTATTTAACCGAACAACCGGACATTACCCGGGACACTAAATTTTTGTCAAATACATTGTTTAAATCCTACTAGATTTCCCCATATATTTTGTGTAGATATGATTGGATTTGTTGCTTGATATGTTAGACAAAATATTAGAAAAGACCTCTTAAGTATGGCACATTAAATCACCATATCTTCTCATATCTTCACATAATCTTCACAAAATCCACCAACATATCTCCTAGATTTTACTTCAATATTTTATATAGATTTTACTTGATGGAGTGGACATAATATTTGAAAGAAGATTATAAGTATGGTGTCTTACAAGATCACACCTTCTCATATCTCACACCCTACTTCTCGAAATTCACCCCAACTCCCTCATCTCTCCCTCTCCCTCTCGGCTATGGTTGTGCCGCCACCATCACCACCCCAAGTCCACCACATTCATCCATCTTTGAGTTCCATTCAAGCCTAGGAAGTGATTCAAGGAAGTTGCAACTTGTGGAGCTTCAAAGGAACTTTGTTTATTGCTTCTTCTTCATCTTTTCTCATCATCCTCTTCAATAGATTCTACCCTAGCTATAAGCTAGTAGTAAGCTCTTGTTTAACCTTTGTTCATCTTATTTTATGGCTAACATTGTAGTATGATGCTTATGTTTACAACTAAAATGCAAGAACACTAAAAATATAAACCTAAAGGTTACATGAAGTTTACTTGTATATGAAATGCTATTAGTTGATGTTGTCATGGGTATGTTGTTGGTTTAGGGTTGGTTAATACATAAATGATGATTGATCGTCGAACTCTTGATAAAATCCGTTGTTCGGACATGTGTTGATACAATATAGTAACATATTAAACAATAAAGAACATGCTGAATCACATTTCCAGCCGACTTCATCAGGCTGTAAACAGGTCATAAACTCAACGAAAAACTAATATTTCGAGTCTAAAATGTGATATTAGGAAATACGGTTCTAATGGCACCGGAATCATAATTTTTGGACTCCGTTTACTATTTTAAAAGCGTCTTTTCGTAACAGCAGCTAGAGCTGCAATTTTTCTGCTGAAAAAGTGCGTCTGGTTTTCTGTTATAACTTGTAATCTGTGTGGACTCTGATCACGAAATTTATACCATAGTTGACCACCGATGTATTTGTAATTACCCCACTGGAATTTCGTAATTCGGATACTCGATGAATTTTAAATAAATTATCTCGTGGACTATGGTCAGAAAAATATAAATCTGAGTTCAGTCCGGAAAATGAATTTTTATAAAATATTGGTAATGAACCGGACCCCGATATTTTTACACAATAAAATTTGGAACGTTTAGGACATTCTGTAAAAATTTGGGAATTTTTGGAATAATTTAACTATTTTATTAAAATGTCCGAAAACAGCCGGTTTTGAATATAAATGCTGAAATGACATAAGTTGTGACTTGCGTGTCTAAATGTCGAGTATGCTATCTGCGAATGATCTAACATGTTATATGTGTTATATACATTATTGTATGTTTGCTTATGAGTGGGGAATGGATGGGAAGTATATATGGGCATAAACAGTTAAAGTAATGCATGTTATGTGATAGATACGTGTAGGAAATTTGTGCTCTATTTGTAAGACACTAAATGACTAACTGTAAATCATACTAGGACGTGATTGACCGACCTTGACTGTTAGCGATATTTGAGAATCTAACCGAGCAAACCGAGGTGAGTTCACACTTTTCTACAAAGCATGGTAACTTCCTGGTGGGAATGGGAATGGGTACAGGAATAGGGATTCCTCGTCCTTTGGGACGCGTTCAGGAATGTGAATTCCTCGTCCTTGAGACGTGTTCAGGACTGTAAATTCCTCGTCCTGTTGGGACGTATTAGACTTACTGGACTAGAACTCTATCAGCGAAGTCCCTCCCTTTTTGTATCGACTTAATCGCCGAGGCTATGGCGAGCGGGTCATTAGTTAATAGCGCTATTAGGTTTAACAAACCTCACACCGTGCCAGTCGGACGGTCGTGTACTAATGGACTATGGCACGTCGGTGGTGATAGAACACCGACGCTAGGGCACAATTGATTTTTGTTAGTAGTCGATATGATAAACGAGTCTGGTAGTTTAAAATACTGGGGTAGCTCCCCACGGCCAAAGTGCCGGGCTGAATAGCCAGGGAAGGTGGACATGGGATGGTTAACTAATAAACGTTTTCGAACTATGGGGTAACCCCCACGGCTGGATAGCCGAATGAGATTAAACTATGTTTTTGGAAATAACTCTAAAATCGACAACCAACCGTGAACTCACTCAACTTTATTGTTGACTCGTTATTACATGCTTTGCAGGTCATTAGATGCTATGGAGCTTGCATATGGAGGTGGTCGTTGTGGGATACGAACTGATATGTCCAGTACTTAATGAATAAACTTTATGAACTTATTAAACCTACTTTTGGACTTTAAACTTATGAACTATGGACTTATGTTTTGAACTTATGTTTTATGCTTCCGCTGCTAACCTAAAATCGGTTTACTTCCTTTTGGTCACCAATCGTATTGTGTTTGGTTTTATTTACTTAATTATGTTGTTCAATATGATTGGTGGCTCGATCCTGGTCATGTCACGCCTCCAAGCGGTGATACTCCGCATGGTGGATTTTGGGGGTGTGACATTCCTCATCATACTTTTGTTCCCCCTGTTACACCATCTGCTGTACCATCCTTCGCTCCATCTAGCGAGCCGTTCCTCTGGACTTCGCCCCCCATTATGCCACCTTCTGATCTGTATCACCCATATCACATGGGTTATTCTACAGAGGATATTCTCAGATCTTTCATGATACAGCAGGAGGCGCTGACCCATCGCGTACAGGAGCTGGAGAGAGCTCAGCGACTCCCGTGCCAGTGCCAGACTCCCCCTGCAGTATCACACCCTCCTTGTCCGTTATCTCCTGATTCTGTCGCTCGTTTTTGGACTCTTGAGCAGTAGATAGCTTACTTGATGCGCTCTCATCGCTATGGAGGAGGACTGGCTTCGTATGCGACGTTTTCTCTTTTCTCATTTTCCCCCTCCTCCACCACCATCAGCTTAGGCCTTTTTGTACGATTCAGGTAGACTTTTGATGAAAGGACCGCGATTGCGCAGACTACACAGCTTTTGGGAGACCGCATTTTGGATGATTATGACATTTGAGGTTTTGTATATTGGTTGTTGTTGACACTGATTTGATAGTTTTGGACTAGGGCAATGTGGCCCTTAGTCATTGATGATGTACGATACAGTAATGAACTTGTAAACCTTACATTGTGGTCTTGATTTATGACAGCGCAATCACAGTATTCTCATCATATGTGATGCTTGATTGATTGTTTATGTTTTATAACATGAGATGTTATGTGGTTGATTTATTTATAACATGAGATGTTATGTGTTGACATTATTGCTATGTACGTACACTTTACATACTATGACCTGACCTACGTGAAACATCTTTTAGAAGATGCCTCCAAGACGCCAGACGCGCATGCCTACCAACGAGGCAGAACTCCAACAAATCATTGCTGCCGCCATTGCACAGTATGCCGCCTCGCAAGGAGGAACCAGCGGAAGCAATTCGAACAACAACGACAATAACAACCCACCTCATGGTAATGTTAAGACGTTGAGACGTACTACGATACAATTGGATATTTTTAGCACGTTCGCTAATACCATTTGTATATTCTAACGTATGTGCAGGGTGCACTTACAAGCAGTTCCTTGACTGCAAGCCCGTAAACTTCGACGGCACCGGAGGTGCTGTTGCTTTTGTTAGATGGGCCGAAAAGACGGGGTCTGTTCTCAGAATGAGCAACTGTGCTCCAGACTAACAAGTGACTTACATTTCTGGGCTATTCTTGGATGGAGCCCTATCATGGTGGAATTTACAAGTGCAGACTCTTGGTGAAGCCGCCGCTTATGCGATGACATGGACAGAGCTGAAAGAGCTCATGCGAAGAAAGTACTGCTCACATGCGGAGATTCAGAAGCTGGAAACGGAATTCTGGCACTTGAAAACGGAAGGTCCCAAAATTGCGGAATATGTTCAGAGATTCCACGACTTGTCTCATGTGGTACCTTATATGGTTACACCGGAATTCAAACGAATCGAGCGCTTTATTTGGGGTTTAGCACCTCAGATCATGAGTATGGTCACTACTTCCAAGCCTGCAACCATCACAGAGGCCATCGATCTGAGCGTGGCTCTTACTGAGGAGGCTATTCGCTTAAACAAGTTTTCGAATGTTGAGCCAAAGAAGAAAGAGACTCACGTAGAGTCATCTGGTGAGAACAAAAGGAAGTTATCGAACTTCAAACAAGGAACAAGCGGTGTTGGCAAGAAAGGAGAGTCAAGCACACCGGTCCAAGCTACAACCGGTGCTGGGAAGAAAGGGAAAGGTTATATGGGTTCACTACCCAAGTCTAACTCCTGCCAACGTCATCATTCTGGCCGGTGTGGGCCAAAAGTATGTGAAGCTTGTGGAAAGGTTGGCCACTTGAAGGATACATGCTGGGCCAGTGCTAGCCGGGGAAGCTAAGGAGGTTTTGGTAATAGGAACAATACCCGTAGTGGTAATGGGAATCGTTCACATGGGAATAATGGAGGCAGTGCAAACCGAGGAAACAACGCGAATCAAGCTGGTAATGTGAACCGAAATCAAAACAACAATCAAGTTGGGAATGGAGGTGGTAATGGGCAAAAATTGGGTTGTTTTAACTGTGGTGATGTCGGACATTTCAAGAAGGAGTGCCCGCAGCTGAATCAAGCACGGGGAAGAGTCTTTAACATCGAGGAGAGGGAAGCGCGCCAGGATCCCAATGTTGTTACTGGTACGTTCCCTATAAATCAACGCTTTGCATCCATTTTGTTTGATACTGGTGCCGATTATAGCTTCGTGTCATTAGAGTTTAAGAATATGCTTGGGTTAGCCGCTAGTAAACTAGATATCCCGTATTCAATTGAACTGGCTAATGGAAAGCTGGTTGAAGCCAATGAAGTTATCCGAGGTTGTGTGATCGAGTTGGGAGAGTGTAAGTTTACTTTGGATCTACTACTAGTCAAGTTGGGAAGCTTCGATGTGGTAGTAGGAATGGATTGGTTGTCGAGCAACAAGGCTGAGATTATTTGTCGTGAAAAAATCATTCGCATCCCAACCGAAGATGGTGAAACGATCGTAGTTCATGGAGAAAAGCGTGATACACCTCTAAGAATCATCAGTTGCTTAAAAGCTCGAAAGTGTCTACAGAAGGGATGTGCTGCCTTCTTGGCACACATCGTGGATAAGAAAGCTGCTGAGCCAAAGATCGAAGACATCCCTGTCGTAAAGGAGTATCCTGAAGTCTTTCCAGAGGACTTGCCAGGATTGCCACCCCAAAGGCAAGTGGAGTTCCGTATTGGCTTAGTTCCAGGCGCCGCGCCTGTGGCTAAGGCACCCTATCTACTCACACCGTCTGAGATGCAGGAATTGTCGACACAACTTCAAGAGTTGCTAGACAAAGGGTTCATCAGACCAAGCTTCTCACCTTGGGGAGCTCCGGTCCTGTTCGTCAAGAAGAAAGACGGTAGTTTCCATATGTGTATTGACTACCGAGAGTTGAATAAATTGACTATCAAGAATAGATATCCTCTGCCAAGGATTGATGATTTATTTGACCAGTTGCAAGGTTCAAGCTACTACTCAAAGATCGATTTGCGATCGGGTTACCATCAGCTGAGAATACAAGAGGAAGGTATTCCTAAGACCGCTTTTAGAACTCGTTGTGGACATTACGAGTTCCTAGTTATGCCGTTTGGGTTGACAAACGCGCCAGCTGTTTTCATGGACATAATGAACCGAGTCTGCAAGCCATACTTGGACAAGTTTGTGATTGTGTTTATCGACGAAATTTTAATCTATTCGTAGATGAAGAATGAACACGAACAACATTTAAGAGCCATTTTGGAGTTGCTGAAAAAGGGGAAGTTCTATGCCAAATTCTCTAAGTGCGAGTTTTGGCTACGCGAAGTCCAATTTCTTGGACATGTGGTTAATGGAGATGGGATTCATGTGGACCCCACCAAGATTGAAGCAATCAAAAATTGGGAGACTCCAAAGATGCCAACCGAGATTCGACAATTCTTGGGTTTGGCTGGCTACTATCGAAGATTTATTGAGGATTTTTCAGAGATCGCTCAACCACTGACCCTCCTCACGCAGAAGGATAAGAAGTTTGATTGGGGAATCAAACAGGAAGAAGCGTTTCAGCTGTTGAAAGACAAGCTTTGCAATGCGCCGATCTTAGCGCTACCGGAAGGAACAGATGATTTTGTGGTATATTGTGACGCTTCGTATCAAGGTTTGGGTTGCGTGTTGATGCAACGCCAGAAAGTTATAGCTTACGCGTCATGCCAGTTGAAAGTACATGAAAAGAACTATACCACGCATGATCTGGAGTTAGGCGCAGTGGTATTTGCGTTAAAGATCTTGAGACATTATCTATATGGTACGAAATGTACAATCTTCACGGATCATAAAAGTCTGCAGCACATATTCGACCAGAAAGAGCTGAATATGAGACAAAGACGGATCGAATTATTGAATGATTACGACTGCGAGATCAAGTATCATCCAGGGAAGGCGAATGTGGTCGCCAACGCCCTAAGTCGAAAAGAAAGGATCAAGCCCATAAGTGTTAGGGCTTTAGAGATGATTATCCAGACGGATCTTTCCATGAGCGTTCGAGCCGCGCAGAAAGAAGCTCTGAAGGAAAGAAACATCGGAGAGGAATATCTCCATGGGATGGAGAAGCAATTAGTGCCAAATGAGGAAGGACCGTTATGTTTCATGAAACAGATTTGGGTTCCTCTGTTTGGTGGTTTGAGGAGAGTTATTTTTGATGAAGCTCACAAATCACGGTACTCTATCCATCCAGGCGGATAAGATGTACCAGGATCTTAAGGATTACTATTGGTGGCCTAGGATGAAAGGCGATGTTGCTGTTTATGTTAGCAAGTGTTTAACGTGCGTTAAGGTTAAAGCTGAATACCAGAAGCCTTCAGGACTTCTGCAACAACCTGAGATTCCCAGGTGGAAATGGGAACAAATTTCAATGGATTTTATAACGAAGTTACCAAGAACGCCAAGAGGTCATGACACTATTTGGGTAATAGTGGACCGGCTAACGAAATCAGCGCACTTCTTACCTATCAGAGAGAAAGACAACACGAGCAAACTGGCCGAAATATACATGAGAGAAATCGTTGCACGTCATGGAGTGCCTCTCTCGATCATCTCTGATAGAGACGGAAGGTTTGTGTCAAGGATTTGGCAGTCATTCCAAGAAGCTTTTGGCTCACAGTTGAATTTGAGCACTGCGTTTCACCCGCAAACTGATGACCAGAGCCAAAGAACTATTCAGACATTGGAAGATATGCTGAGAGCATGTGTTATGGATCTAGGTGGTAGCTGGGATAAACATTTACCATTGGTCGAATTTTCATACAACAACAGCTACCACACCAGTATTGGAGCCGCACCATTTGAAGCTCTATATGGCCGTAAGTGCAGATCACCGCTTTGTTGGTCTGATGCAGGTGATAGACAATTGGTTGGTCCTGATGTGGTCCAGGAAACCACAGATAAGATTGCATAGATCCGAGATCGCATCAAGGCGGCTCGCGAACGACAAAAATGCTATGCGGACCAAAGAAGGAAACCTCTGGAGTTTGAGGTAGGAGATTTGGTTTTGTTAAAAGTATCACCCTGGAAGGGTGTGGCAGGCTTCGGGAAGCGTGGAAAGTTGAATCCGCGTTATATTGGTCCATTCAAGATTCTGGAAAGAATTGGTTTAGTAGCATACAAGTTGGACTTACCTGCCGAGCTGAACGGTGTTCACGATACATTTCATGTATCAAATCTGAAAAAGAGTCCAACGCAAGATACTGTTATCATTCCCATAGACGAGATTCATATTGACGACACGCTCCATTTTGTCGAAGAACCAGTTGAGGTTACGGATTGGAAGATCAACAAAACCCGCTGGAGCAGTGTCAAACTCGTCAAGGTTCGATGGAATGCAAGACACGGTCCCGAATACACCAGGGCGCGTGAGGACCGAATGAAAGAGAAATACCCCCACTTATTTCCCAAGACCCCTGCAACTAGAAGCAGAACCTAAAATTTCGGGACGAAATTTTTCTAACGGGGGGAGAATGTGACAACCCTCACCAAATCAGGTATCCGTACGAATTAATTAATATTTAATTAATGTTTAATTACTGTGCTTGCTTACAATTGTGGTTAAACTGCTACGTGATTTCTAATACATACATATCCATGCATCATACATTACTACTATCACTCCATTACTTACACAGAACTATAGTGACAAACTTGATGCACAAAAGCACAGTAGCACAATGAACGGATAACCCAGTAACATGCTGACATAGCCAGCGCTAGACAGACACTGTCTCTGAGGCCAGTATGAGCCGGGAATAGTTTACTACACTAGAAGGGAGTGTAGGGAGGTGAGGATTGTAGAACTGTGTCACTAGGTGATAGTTACAGTGACCGGATGTGCCAAAACATGTGTTAAACATAAAATCCTGCACTTTATTACAAAATTCAGCATTTAACATAACTAGTAAAGTGCAAAAACATGGGAAAATAATACAAGACCCTTTCCAAAGTGTCGGGAATTCATTGTGTCACTAAAAATAATATTAAAGACACTTTAAGTGCTTATGTAGCTCTTTAACGGATCAATATCCAACTGAACAACCGGACTTCACCCGGAACATAAAAATAATGTCAATGACATTGTTTTTCCTTTTCTGGGCTAGTTAGGGTCCCCGAACACCCTAACACCCGTTATATTACATAACACACTACTAACTAACTTAAATCTCTAACTAACCTAACTAGTCACTAACTATATCATTCAAATCAAACTAAATACCCCCCCCCCTTGACCGATCGGTCCCCCATAGGGGACACACCCCTTACATCTTTGAATATTTTATTTGGCTTGTCTAATATCTTGGTAACATTTTACCTAAGGATTAATGGTAAGAGTTGGATTATAAGTATCACCATAAGATCAAGCATTCCATTCATTCAAACACTTAACAAAATTGCATCTCTCTCTTTCCCTCTCCTTTGGATCGGCCGAACCCAACTCCCACCATCTCACCATCTTCGAGTCTTGTTCTTGCTATTTCACATACATACCAAGGTGCTAGAGATCATACAAGGAGACCCGATGCCTTCGGAATCTCAAGAACCTCACTACGTTGCTTTTATCCACCTTGTTTTCGCTTTGATTCTTCCCTAGCCACGAGCTAGTAGTAAGTGCTTCTAAACACTCTCTTGTTCATGTTTAAAGTGGTTAATAAGAGATTTAACGGATAAAAATCAAGAACACTTAAGATCAAAACATAAAGTCTTGTAAGAATGATAAACTTGATGGATAAAGGGTAACTATTGGTGTAAAACTAGTGAATCTTGTTTAGTTATGGTTATTTTATGTTGTTGGTTGCTAGAAGTGGAACGGGTCGTCATCTAACCATGCTAGATCATGTTCATGGAACATGAACTAGCAATATGTTAAGTGTAAAAGATACAAGATGATGAACCTTTCCACATATAAACATGAACTTGTGTAAAAATGAACTAGTAGATCTAAAGATCTACAAGTAGTATTTTCGAAGAACCAAGTGTAAGATGCAAATCATGTTTAAAAGCTAGATCTTTCATGAACTAAAAGCATTTTTGTGAACAAACAAGTGTGTAAACACTTGTGTGACAAAAGGATTTAACAAAGAAATATTTTCGTAGTTTTTGACTAAGAAGTTGTAAAATTGCATATTCTTTAAAAATAAAGTTTTCAAGAAACTGATTTTATTTTTAAAGATAGAAAGATCTACTAAAAATGTTGGAAGATTACTACATAATTTTACACGACTTACAAGTTCATGTGTTTGCGATTTATGCTTATTTTTGACTAGTTTGATGTTTAAATGATAAATGTTGATGATTGGAAAATTGTTGATTGAATTTTTAAAAGAAAATGATACGCTTGTAAGCGTGGCCACCTCCAGTTACAGAGGAAACTCTGGCGAAATTTTTCCAGAAAAATAACACTTAGAAATATTTTGTGACAAGTGTTATGAATATATTTTTAACTTGTTTTTCCAAGTAAAATTCGCCATGATTTTTATTATAAAATAACCAAGTGTCGGAGATGGGTTTTCGTAAATAAAACTTGTTAAATATATATTTAGAATATATATTTTTCATAGTAACACTTGTGTGATTTTATGATTATTTTGTGAACTATATATTATTTTTAGAGTAAAAATAATATAACCTGGAAATATCATGAAAATACGACTCCAAAATAATACCAACGCCTTTACAAATAAATATCTAAGTTACACCAGTATTATTATTACCACCCGAACTTTAAATGTAACTTATGTATTTTCAGAAAAATACTCTTAAATGCGTGTTTTGATAAAAGTATTATTTTGGAAATTGTATGGAATAAAATATAATATTTTTGGGAAAAATATGTATATTTTGGAGATAGAATATTTTAGACAAAAGAATTAAAATATATTGCATTAAGTGAGACTTAATAATATATTTTTGAAGTTATAGAAAAAGCACATGTATTGAAACCCTCATTCTTGGGAACGAATATAATTAATAAATAATTAAGAAGTGTAAATACGAAATAGTTGCCTAACTATTTCCCAAAGAAGTTAAACCTTAAGCCAAGGCACGGCCGTCCGTCTAATAGAGGTTAGTACGTGTAGGTCGTCACGCAGCAGGTTGATTGGGAGTTACTATTTCGAGACGCACTTCTGTGAGTTCATGTCCCCCTTTTCTCTTAACTATTTTCAGTTTTTATACTTTGGGGGTGAAATACATGTTACAATGATTACGAATACTTTTTACATGGTATGGTTAGCGTAAGGAGGGTTACTACTTAGATCATGTGAGTGAGTAGGCGGGAACTAGAGGCCATTAATCCTCATTTAGGGATGGCAATGGGTCGGGTTTGGGACGGGTTTAGGTAATCCCAAACCCAAACCCGGTTAGATAAACTTGTCCCAAACCCGTCCCAAAACCCGTCGGGTTTCTAGCGGGTAAATTCCCATCGGGTATCGGGTATACCCGCGGGTTTCGGGTAAACTCGTTAATATAAAAAGATTACTCGTTGGGTATACTCAACTCAAAACCCATTGGGTATTTATCGGGTAACTACTAACCGGTAACATTTTGTATTTTCATTATAAAAATATATATCAAATAACTACAATGTATACGGAATAGAATATTTATATGTGTAAAAATGGATGTATCATACATGTACATATTTAATAATATAAAAGAAATTATATCAAGTATACAATCGGGTAAACGGGTACACTTTATTGGGTAATTGGGTCGGGTAAACGGGTATATCACTAAATCCCAAACCCGTCCCAAACCCGCGAAAAAAATAAAGACGATTCCCAAACCCGTCCCAAACCCGATTAATCGACCCTAAACCCATCCCAAATGTGTCGGGTTTCGGGTTTACCCAGCGGGTTCGGGTTTGATTGCCATCCCTATCCTCATTGTAGGACCGAGGGTCATTAGAGGTAGATCTATCTGGGTGTAGCGAGTCCAGCCCCATGCCCAACAGAACGGACCTCGGGGTGACTTTGAGCCCGACGCAAAAATCTGCTAGGTTTGAGTCTTCCTACTGCACTTCACACATATCAATGGCCTTGCAAACCATTGGTAATCTCTTTATTTCCTTCTTTGCTACATACCAGGGATTTTTATACTTACAAAGATTTTACATACTTACTTCACATGAACTCGCTCAACAATTTTTGTTGATTTTTCAACTTACATGTATTTCAGGGAATTAGGGATCTGGCGTGGTATGCTATGTCTACGAGCTGCTTAAGAAGAGTGATGTCATCCAAGTTTAGGGGTTGTGACTTTTACCTGGACGAGTCACAAGTCTTAAGCTGTGCTTGTTTCATGTTTGTGGTTGTGGTTGTGTCTTTTGAACAATGTTTTTATTTTGTTATGTTGTAATCCCGTTGCATGTGTCGACGTTTTAAAACAATGTTGTGGTACTTTTATTTTAAAACATGAATCTATGGATGATCGTCATGGTTTTACTTTCATATAGCTTTGTTGTGATTAAGATATGGTATTAAGAAGTCACACCAAATAAACCCACGCTTCCGCAAAGCCAGGGTGTGACATATTACACGGATTCCGAACGTGATAGTAGGATCTAGGAAGCCGGTCGGAGCGTTCACAAGAACCGAAAACCAGTCCTCACAAGTGGTATCAAAGCTTGGAGACCGGATTAAGAGATGAAGATCACTTGATACCAGAGATTACTTCCAGATTCAAGCCGATTTGGATCTTCATTCTTCACACTTGTACTCATTCTTCGTTTTCTTGACTTTCTCAAACTTAAAACTTAGATTTTACGTTGAAGTCATGGACAAATTTGGCTAAATTTTTGATATGTCATGTGAAATCACTGTTTAATCAGTCCTCTAAAAATTCGGATCAAAATTCGACCTAAATCACGTAAAAATCTTGAAAAAACCATGAATAACGCATCTTAGATGTTCATATCAGTGTAGATCTACACGGATAGACTAGTCCATCCACACGAATCCACATTATTAGTTGTGATTTTTTTTCAAAGTAAAAACTCCATCCGCTCGAATCAACATTGTTGATCCGAGCGAATCAACGAACAGTTTGAATTTTTAAAATTTGAGTCCATTCGTTCGAATCGATAATTTGAGTCCATTTGCTAGCAAAAAAACCTTTTTGATCTGCTGAATTGTTCATCCTCTCAAAACGTTGTACAAAGTGAATTATGTAGCTGAGCTAAAGCATAATTTGACGTCAGTGTCTTAAGTTTGTGACAACAAATATACTATGCTATATACTGATAAAGCGTGCGTCGTATTAAAACCAGGATTTGTTGTTCCAGAAAATTGGATTATGATGCGAGCCCCTCGGGTGGATGATACTTATGTAATGGATATGCATCCAGTACTAAGTTCAGGAGTTGCTGCAACATGTTATCAAAGGCGACCGGAGATGATTCTTACTTATGGCATCCAAGAATGGGCCATGTTCATCTCTGAAAAATGAATCAATTGGTTAAAAATTCACCTAGTTTTAGGTGTCCTACTACGAAGTTTTAACATTCACAATATATGTATATCGTGTGGAAAAGGGTAAAACTAGATGAAAACCACATAAACCTAAAAAAGAAAATTCAATTAAAACCCCACTTGAATTGCTGCACATGGATCTTTTTGGTCCGATACAAGTTGCTAGATTTGGTGGGATGTTTTGTTGTCATGGTTGATTTTTCACGATATTCATGGATACTTTTCCTACTGTCAAAAGATCAAACTTTTGGGATTTTGAGGGATTTGTTCTGTCAACTAGAGAAAACACATACTGTTGGTCCCTCGGATGGGATCTTCTTGTTCGGAAACTTAGTTGAATCGTAAGTGATCAATGCGCGGAATTCATGTAATCACATAACAGATATACGAAGACAAAATTCTACTCTGAATCACCGTCTGATATTCTACTGATATGATATGAAAGTGTACAAGAACCAGAGAGAACTCAGACTGACATAAGGTTGCTAGAAAGTGAAAGTGTCCAAGGTTCTAAATAAGCTGATCGAACAACTATTTATAGGCAAGGTCAGGATATGAGAGTGATGGCCGATCGGCTGGGCTAGCCGATCGGCTGACAATGCTAACCGATCGAACAACCTACTCGATCGGTTGGGCTGTCCGATCGGCTGGGCTAGCCGATCGGCTGGCAGCTTTAGCACTTAACAAAAACATTGCCGTATCCTGACTTGCTTTACATACAAAACATATACAACTATAAAAAATATGACTACATGTTGACGGAAGCTACAGACGTTATTGCACTAACAGACTCCCCCTCGGATGTAGCTGTAGTTCCTTCCAACATAGTCTCCACTTCTTCCTGTTGCGTCTTCTTTCTTTAGCTTTTTGCCTTCTTTGTTCTGCTCTCTCTTCTAACATTCTTCTTCTTTTGTGTCTGCCCTCAGTTATCCACCATTTTCGATATTCTGGGTCGCCATCACGCTTTCGATCCCTTTTTGGTATCTTGTTCTCTTCAGATTCGATTGGCGTCTGATCAGTAGGCGGCACATAACCCTGTTTTCTTCTTCCCAGCTCTGCAGCTCTTTTAGCTATCTCTTGAGATCTTTGACTTCGCTTGTAAATCTTTAAGAACTCATCAATTTCAAGATCTCTCCATTTCGTCTTCCAGTATCTTCCTGAATTGATTTCTTTGGCGAAGCAAACATCTACTACTCCTTGATATTGCATAGCTATCTCTTTGTCTTTCTTATCATAAACTATCTTGTTGACAAACAGACAGTCTATGTTTTTCTTTGAACAGTTCACCAGCCACATAGGATCCAAGATACAGATTTTTCGAGATTCTCCGGTGGACTTGTCATACAAAGAAATCAGTGCCTCAGCTGTAGATGGATTGAATAACCATGCTAGAAATATATCATGAAAGTCTTGTTCAATGGCTCTGAGCAGCATATTCTTCAAACACCTAGGAGGCTTTACATCCAAAGTAATATCTTTCTCTCCGTTCTCCAGGTAAGTAACAATTTGTTTTGGGAACTGTGGCTTCCAATCTGGATAATTATTCGATGCTTGTAGTTTGATGTAGTTCCACAAATCTTGATCATGCTCACGTACTTCTGGACCGTAGTAGAACTGTTTAATGTTCTTTGTTATTACCAATTCATCTACGTCCCACCAAGGTAAAGTAGCAATATCAGCTAAGAACTCAAAATATTGAACTCCTTGCTCCCGTCTGATAGCATAAACTTTAAGATCTTCTAAATAACCCCAAGACAAAATGTCTCCCCAAGAAAGGTTTTTGCTATGAGTGAAAAATTGAAGAGCCCTGAGAGTTTTCCTTTCCTTCGGCATATTCTTGAACCATCTCTTTCTTTCTTCTGCAGAAATCTCTCTTGGAACTGGTTCAGGAATATCTTCAGTAGAAATATTTTCAATAATCTTTCTCCTGATCTCATCTTCATTTTTATCTTTAAACATTTCTGCAAATGATGGAAATGTAGAATCATCCCCTTCATAGTGAAAATCTATCCCATCTTCCTCTGAATCAGAAGCATCTTCAACAATTACTTCGTCATAATGATCTGCTTCATGTGGGTATCTTGGCTCAAAATCCTTTGCAGGGGACTGAGGAATTTCATCTTCAATATCGAACTTAAACTTTCCATCTTCTAACACCAATTCCTCAAGCATTTCAGCCCTTGTTCTTCTTACCTCTACCTCTCCTTGTTGTTGAGCATTTAAATAAATGACAGTTGGATTCAAGAGGAGTACCTGATTAACAGGTTGCTTTCCAGATGATGATGCTTCATTCTGAACTTCATCCTCCTGTTCATTGATTTCGTTGTTCATCAACTCATCCACCTTTTCTTGAACAACTGGTTCCCTGATTAACAATCCAGAAGCACCTTGATCATTGTCATCATCGTCTTTATCATCTTTATCAGACTTATCATCAGCTTTGTCATCAGATTTATCTTCATCTTCCTCATCTTCATCTCCAAACATCTCTATATCTGATTCTTCATCCACAATCTCACCACGAGCTATCCTTCCCTTCCTTTTCAGATCAAGAAATTTTAACAACTTGGCCACTTCTTTTGAATTGTATGGTAGAGGGTAAGCATCACCAACCAGCACAAATTTGTCTGTCTTCCACTCAAGTAACAGAACTTCCCTTGCTTTTCTCTTTCTCTGAATAACTTCAACCCTTCGAAGAATATTTTCAACATCAAGAGGCTCGATAGGCTCACCAACAATTAAGAATTCTGGTTCACGAGGCTCTTCAGCTTCAACCATCTCTTGATCATCTTCAACTTGTTGTTGAACATCAACAACTTCAATCATATCAACATCTGGTTGTGAAGAAGAACCACCAGCATCAAGTTGACTCGAAGATCCATCAACCACTTCAACCTCTTCAACCACACCTTTGTTCTTTTGGGTTGCTTCTTCAGCTAAACGACGTTCTCGCTCCATTCTTCTTTCATTTGCCTTTATCACATCAATCTCTTCGAATGCAGCATGAATGTTCATTTTAAGATGACTTTCAACTACAGTAACTAGCATTTGAAGTTGTTGATCTTTCATCACTTTGTCAGCCTTCATAGTTTCCATTTCCAACTTCATCGCCTTCATCTCGTTTGAAGAAGCTTCACTCATTTCACTGAGAAGCTGATTTAAAGTTTGGTTCACATTCTCCAGTTCCTTTATCTTGGCATTCAAGGTAGATATCTCAAGTGTCAACAATTCAAACATTTTAGAACTATCATCGACATCATCCTTCATTTTGTTCATTCTTTTCTCTTTTTCTATCAATGCTGCAACGATTTTATCATGAGCTGTCATCAAATCATCAACTTGGTTCTTCAGAATATTGCGTTCCAAATCTGCTTTTGCCTTTTCTTTCTCCAATTTGTTGACCTTTTGAATTAGTTCTTTGACAGCTTTATCATTGAACATATCACTCTCCCCTGGAAGATCTTCTGAGAAAATCCCAGTAGCAGGACCAAGATTATCAAAATCAAAGTTAAAATTTTCTTTCTGATGCGATGACTCAGGAATATCTTGTTGAACAGGTTTAGAACTGGCTGCTTTGAATCCTGTGATCTCGACGTAATCATCATCACCTGTCTTCTTTTCTGTTTCAACAACTGGAACTTCTTTTGTTTGCACCTCTGACTCTTTTGGAATATCAACAATAGGAGTCTTTTCTTTCTGAACATGTTGAACTTTCTTTCAATCTTTGTCTTTTTGAGACTCAGCTCCTGATTTCTTCGCCCTAACATTTCTTGGAATTATTCCAACTGGAGCTGCTTTTCTCTTCTTTCTTTGCTTCTTTGATTTTTCAGGATCATACGGAGAATCTTCTTCATCTGATCTCTTTTGTTTCTTTGAAGGTCTTTTCTTTAAGTGAGCTTTTCCTCTTCCAAGAGTTTCAGGAATCAATTCAGAATCAGATTGAGTGGCTTCAGAATCTTCATTACTGGAACTATTCTGAGCTTCTGTTTCTGGTTCAACTCTTGAAGCTTTTTCAGCATGAGCACTTGTTCCTTGAGCTTGTTGTGCTGCAACCTCTTCATTCTTTTTCAAGTAACTTTCCAAAGATTGCTTTAATAGCTTAGCTCCTTGTTCAATCACCACAGATGGCTCTAAAACTGTTTCATCAACTAGCCTCTGCTGTGGCTCTCCAGAAGACCCTACAAGACAAACATAGACAACAAGATTAGAAACATTTAAAGTACATGTGATCTAATTGTCTTAATGTTCCCCCTTTCACTATACCCTTTTCTCCATCTTTCAGAATAACAACCGCAGGGGATGACTTAGGTGTCCTTTTTCTTTTTCCATCTCTGACGCACCACCACCTAGTCTTTTTCTCAACCATTTCATTCATCTTTGTGTCTTCATTGTCTAAGTCACTATTGTCATGCCTCCACTTATCGTTTTCAGGAGCAACATACTCTTTATCCTTTATTCTGCATATCATCTGCTTGGTCTTCACATCCTTATCCTTTGTAATTCTACCAATTGTGACCTTATTTACAATGCTCTTCTCCATCACATCCTCACTGTCCTTTGGAAGATCTTTGATTTTGTCATTTAATATCATCATGATGAATCTAGGATACATGATGTATTTGTCTCCTTCAGCTTGGTAGTTCTCCTTCATATACTCAAAAATTACTTGAGAAATGTTGTACCTTCTATTCAACACCAAGCTTGTTATGATGTTCATGATATAATCAGCAACCTCATCATAAGCACCCTTTCTATGACCCACAGAATGTACCATACAATGCATCAAGTATCGATACGCTTTGGAGAAGCATCTTTTGTACATTTTTCCATTTATGTGTCCAGTGAAACCCATTCTGCACCATAAACCTTTTACAAGACGTTCTGACATGATCATCGGATCATCATCAGAATCTTGCAAATCAAGAACTCTTCTCACATCTGCAACACTAAATTCAATCCCAACATCTATATCTTTTCCATTTTTATCCTTCTTTCTTAATACAACATGAATCATCTTATCTGTTTCATCAAACCTTGTTGTATCCCAGAATGTCCTAACATGTGATTCATAAACCACAGTTCTATTTGACATCGCTTTAGCAATTCTGCTCTCTCTCAAAAATGTTGCCATCTTTTCTACCACAGAACCAGTTGTCGACTCAGCATCAATTGTACAAGGTACATTATGACCCTTGTCTTTTTCTTTACCTCGTCCCTGCAAGAATATTCAGTATAAATCATTTGAACAAATATAGAGGCATAAGGATGAAAATTTTGAAAAATTTTCTAACACTTGGAATTTCTATGTGAAAACACTAGAGAATCAACTGGCCTGTTCGATCGAGGAACATTGCTGTTCGATCGGCTGGAAATGAATAAAGTGACAGTGGCTGTTTGATCGGTTAGCATGTCTTTTGAATCGAATAGGAAATCCTGTTCGATCGGCTAGCAGTTGCTGTTCGATCGACTGGGCTAGCCGATCGGCTGGCAAAGCTATGATGACATGCTGTTCGATCGGCTAGCAATTGTTGTTCGACCGGCTGGTCTAGCCGATCGGCTAGCAATGCTATGATGTCATGCTGTTCGATCGGCTAGCAATTGCTGTTCAATCGGCTGGTCTAGCCGATCGGCTGGCAATGCTATCTGATCAACTAACATTCATCAAAAGATTCTAACACACAGATTTCATAGCATACATTTGGCACAAATTTCAAGGCATCAACATTAAACTACCCTATGCATCAACACAAACACATAATCTTCATTGCTGCTCGATCGGCTGGTCTAGCCGATCGGCTAGCATTTGTCATAGAATCGGCTAGGAACAACACTATCAGATGTTTCAAAAAATTTATCCTCAAAAACACAAATTAAGCACAAATCTAGAATCCTAATGATGTCGGGATCAAAACCCTATGCTTAACTTTATCTAAAACATCCTACAAAGTGTCTAATTTCTCGAAAGAAACGCCGACTGCTGTATCAACATGAACTCGGATCTATCAAGTTTAATCATGATTTTTCAAAAATTGAAACGGTAAACATGTAGATCTTGACAATGCGATCAAAACCATATGAACAGAAATCATTAAAACACCCTAAATCTTCCTAGATCTAAGTTTAAAGCACCGACAGACGAAGAACATGATGAAATTCAAAGATTTGAATGTGAAACACGTACCATTGCCATTGAAAATGATGAGCACACCAACAAATCAATGATATGATGCAAAGAGAATCAAGAATTTTAGTGAAATCAGTGAATCAGCTGAGAGAAAGTTCTGTTCGATCGAAGTGTGTAACCGATTGAATGACACAAGAACTCCTATTTATAGGGTGGCACTGGAACGGCTAGGCTATTCGATCGGCTGGTCTAGCCGATCGGCTAGTCTGTTCGATCCATGTCACTTTGACTTTCAAACCGATTTGACTTTTTGACCTTTTTCACATTATCAGTGTTCGAGAAATCTACTTAAGCATCTAGGTCCAAGTTAATGACCCTAGGTACTTAATTTGTCTACCAAGTTCAACTTAATGACCTTGGTTGACCCGAAGCAAAGACATACTGATGTTTTGATCAATCATTTTTCTGAAAATTTACAAGTTTCAAATTAATGAACTTGCATTTTTGACTTTTTATTTTCTCTGTTTGTATCAAGATTAGCTCCCAACCCGTTTTTTTTTTGGCTCAGAACAACTTCCTGCATCTGCATCAGACTGTGAATCTGAAGATCAACTCTCCGCTTTGGTTTGTCAAAAAAAAAATAAAGCAGAAATGCACAATCTTTTTTTAGTTTTCAATGCAGATTCTAAACCAGAAGAGTATAACAGAAACTGAAATACAGAATGTAATGAAAGAAATCTATTTACAGACATATTTTTGGTGAGCGTGTTAGGGAATCATATCAGCTAATGACATGTTACAAGTACCATTAAGCTTAATTCATACTTAGAATTAAACAATTCACCTAGATTGTCGATATACTGATCCATTTTAAGTTTTCTCACAGATTTCAATTTATTCAGGATACGATTTAGATGTCTTATGAACTTAACTCATTTGTGTGTCCCACCTCTTGTATATACTCCCGTATCAAGTTCCCAATATTCAGTCTTACAGGTGAGTATACCACAGATGATATCTGTAAGGGGTTAAATGCGAGGGCCGTGAGAGCTCAGGTCGATACTTCCGTATACGCAAAGAGATGACGGCTTCGACTTTTCGGTGTGTCCCCTTTAGAGGATCTTTTGTTACAACAGCAATGACTATCAATTTTATTGTTTCATCAGATTGCTGAGGGTGATGCTATGTCTCAAGCATTTTGCGGAAAGTATTATTCGGGGACTAGGTCAGAACTTCCATTCAGCAGAAGTCCCGGAATAATACCCCAGATATCACTGAGTATAAAGACCTAGTATCTCAGAATAAGGGATCTATCAAACGAGATTTCAGGGGTTACCTATATATCCAAGTAGTATTCCCCACGAAATAAGTTTCGTTATGAAATTTTAAGTTTATATCCCGAACAAATCTACTAACTGTGTAAAAACCTATCGACACATCATTAGTGAGACTTTTTAATCCTTTTAAGACTTTACAAATCTTTAGCATACCGTAACAGTCTAGCTGATGTACTATCATTTTCCCTTTATACACAAGCTCTTTTTCATTTTTTATTGTTTTTGGATTTTGAAATTTTATCATGTTTTTGGCCTTTTGATTTTTTAATGTTTTTGGATTTTCTAAAAGTATATACAGATATACCTATCTCCCCCTAAAGACCAAAACAGGAAAAAATTCGACAAACCATTGCAGATTGTTTATCAACATCATCTACAGTGGTATCCTCATCAACGCCAATGATTCCATCCGACACCAATAAGAGCATTATACCATTTAGTTTTAAAAGATATTTAAAACGTGTTCTATCAAATGATTTGGTATGAAGATCAGCTTTTTGCTCGTCAGTGTGGATTTTCTCAATTCGTATCAACTTTTTCTCGAAACAATCGCGAATAAAGTGATGACGAATTTCTATATGTTTAGTTTTAGCGTGATGTACCAGATTTTTTGTTATATTTATTGCGGCCTCATTATCAACAAGAAGAGGAGTGTGAAGAAACTGCAAACCGTAGTCGCGCATCTGTTGCTGTATCCACAGGATCTAAGAGCAGCAACTGCTGGCAGATATGTACTCTGCTTCACATGTGGATAGCGCCACAGACGTTTGTTTCTTACATTGCCAGGTAACCAATCGAGGTCCAAAGAACTGGCATCCTGCAGTTGTTGATTTGGCATTGACTTTGCAGCATCCGAAATCCGAGTCGGAATACCCTTCGAGCGTAAAGTCATCTTTTCTAGGATACCACAACCCCAACGATGGAGTTCCCTTCAGGTAGCGTAATATCCTTTTTACAATGATCAAGTGCGAAGCTCTCGGGTTAGATTGAAATCTTGCTGCGAGGCACGTTGGATACATAATGTCGGGCCTTGAAGCAGTTAGATACATCAATGAACCGATCATGGAACGATAAAGTGTTTCATCTGCCCTATCTCCGGTGAGATCTGGGTGAATCCCATGATTTGTTGCTAAAGGGGTTGCCGTAGGAGTAGAACCTGACATTCCAAATTTCTCTAGAATATCATGAACATACTTCGTCTGGTGTATGAAAATTCCTTCAGGAAGTTGATCAACTTGGAGTCCCAAAAAGAATTTCATTTCCCCCATTGATGACATTTCGAACTTTTGCTTCATCACTTGTTCAAAATCTTTGCACGAGTTCTCGTTTGTTGACCCAAAAATTATGTCATCCACATAAATTTGTACTATCAGTAGGTGACCGTCGACTATTTTTGTGAAGAGGGTGGCGTCAATTGTTCCCCGGATGAAGTGATTGGCTAACAGATGTTGAGATAATGTCTCATACCAGGCTCTCGGGGCCTGGTGTAAGCCATATAACGCTTTATCCAAGAGATACACTTTGTTTTTATGGTATGGGTCGACGAACCCCGGTGGCTGTCCCACATACACTTCCTCCTTCACTTTACCATAGAGAAAGGCCGACTTCACATCAAGCTGATATACTTTAAAGTTTTTCCATGATGCAAATGCCAGGAAAATTCTGATTGCTTCTAGTCGTGCCACAGGAGCGTATACTTCAGTAAAATCAATTCCCTCATGTTGACTGAAGCCCTGAACAACGAGTCGAGCTTTGTTTCTCACAACTACTCCTCTGTCGTCTCTCGTACACTTGAACACCCATTTGGTGTTGATTTTCCTGTGACCCTCTGGTAGATCCACCAGTTTCCAGACACCCAATTTTTCAAACTGGTTTAGCTCTTCTTGCATCGCGTTGACCCAAGAATCTTCAGTAAACGCCTCTTTGTAAGTTCGAGGTTCGATCTGCGAGATAAAACAACATAATGAAAATTCATTTTGTAAAGGTGCTACTGAGGAATAAAAACTTGTAAGCCCTTGGTCAATTTGATGTCTGGTGCGAACTCCTGATTGAAGCTCTCCGATGATCAGCTCCTCTGGATGATATGAAAGAGTTCTGGGCATTACTTCACTCGGAACATCTACATTGCCTTCCAGATTCGTGACATTTTGATCTACACCTTCTTCACTGATAGGATCTGCTTGATCTAAGATCTGGATTTGCTCCCCCTCAGATTCTGAATCGCCATGATCAAATGCTGGACCGATATCAGATGTTGTTTCATCATTTGTTACCGTCTGATTATCGTGAGAATGTGGATTATCATCTTGTTTACCAGCATTACTAGGACCTGCTTCATCGTCATTTGAAGTTTGCTAAGATTGCCTAGAATACTTTGCTGGAAATCTTTCTTCTGATGACTCATAGTCTCTAAGAATATCCAACACATCAAAGAAGTCTTCTTCATCTTCAGGTTCTACCATCACATCAAACGAATCCCACAAAGTGTCGTAGTGATATCGCCATGAATCTCCTAGGTTCTGAGGCGGCATCGTATGACCTTGACATTCAACATTTGCAGCTTCAATAATCCGCTTTTCTCTTGGCACGAAGACACGACGCAAAGGACTTGCATATCCAACAAATATACCCTCAATGCACTTCGGACCAAACTTTCCAAAAGGTTCTATCACCGTACAGGGTGACCCGAACGGTTCAAGATACTTCAAATTAGGCTTGCGATTATTGATCAATTCAAAGCATGTTTTGTTGAATTTCTTGACAGTGAGAACTCTGTTGAGAGTATAGCATGCGGCGGAAACAGCTTCAGCCCAAAAATTTATTGGAAGTTTTGAATCTGCGAGAATTGTTCTGGTTGTCTCGATTAGTGTCCGGTTTTTGCGTTCTGCTACTCCGTACGGAGCACTAAACTCATGCAGTATACCTCTTTCTTCACAAAATTCTTCCATCTTGTTGTTTTTGAATTCAGTACCATTATCACTTCTAATTCTTCGGATACGCCTCTGGTACAAATTCTCAATCTTTTTGAATAACGCCGTCAGACTGTCAAACGTTTCATCCTTTGTCTTCAAGAAAGATACCCAAGAAAACCTGGAATAATTATCAGTGATGACCAAACAATAGTAATCTCTGGTAATGCTTTTGACATTTACAGGACCAAATAAATCCATGTGAAGTCTTTCCAGAGGTCGTGAAACTGAATTGACTTGCTTTTTGGGGTGCGACTTTTTCTTCTGTTTGCCTTTAATGCAACTTATACACTCCCCTTCCAGATGAAAACCTTTGATGTGAACTCCTGTAACCAGATCATTGTGGACCAAATGATTCATTTTTCTAAGATGTATATGCCCCATCTTTCGGTGCCACAATCTTGACTCCTTCTCAGTTGCTCTTGACACAAAACAATGAGCCTGACCCGTGGTTGTCGTTGCTATGCTCATATCCAATACATACAGGTCGTTGACTCTTGGTGTCCTCATGATGACCCACTCTTCGGGAACAACAAATCCCGGTTTTAGAATCAAACACTCTTTATCAGTGAAGTGAGTGGTATACTTTTTGTCACAGATCTAAGAAATGCTTAGTAGGTTATTCTCCAGCTCAGCAATGTAATTGACTCTTTCAAACGTTACAATCCCATTGGATAACGTTCCTTCACCAACGATCTGACCACCTTGATTACCCGCGAATCCAACATATCCTCCATTTATATTCCTTACATCGTACAACAATGCAGTCTTCCCTGTCATATGTCTGGAAGCTCCACTATCCATGATCCATCTTGAAACAAGTTGTGGAAGATCCTACACATGATTAAAACATTTCAATTAAGGATGTCGATTCATGCTTCATGATCAAGGAAGCTCCGGCAAATCATACACATTCAAACAGATTTTGCTACCCAAGCCTCTTTGGACTTAGGTAACTCAAGTTTGATGTAAGATTTTGTTGTGTAGAGTGGCGGAAAGTTTTTATCATTTAACTTCAAGCTTTCTTTAGACTCAACCTCAACCTCTTTTTGTGTGAACAACTCATCCTTTTTAGGTTGACCAGATGGTTGGTCTTTCTTTGCCACCCATTTCTTTTCAGAAATTGATTTTTCTTTTTCAAGCTTTTCATAAAGATCCAAAGGAACACTCATCTTTACCGATGTGGTAGAAGATGATTGTTTTTCCATCTCAGAAACCTTTGGTTTTGAACCACTTACTCTCATCTCAACAACTTTCGGCTTCCATGTTTGTTGAGTTATTGCGACCCGTTTGTAAAATTTGTCATTTTTAGTTACCACCTTCTTTACGGGTTCAGTTTTGACTTTGGTGTTGTCATTTTTAAAACTCTTTTTCTCAACAACCAATGGAGCTTTTCCTTTCACATCATCTTTCTTCTTTTGACTCTCAACTACTTCAGTCTTAGGCTTCAAGTTGGTACACTTTCGTGCAATATGCCCAACTTGATTGCATCTAAAACATGTTCGGGTGTCGGCTACCCGACTTGTGCCTTCAGACTGAGGTTGTGAGGCCTTTTCCTCAAAGAACTCTTTGTTTGATTTTGAAAAGATTTTAGGTTCTTCATTAGAAAATGAACTCGAACTGTTCACAAACACTTTCTTTTCAATAGGCTTCTTGTTTTGAACATTTTTCTTCTGATATAACTTACCCCCCCTGATATCCACCCGACCAGTTGTTTCGTTTGTTATTAGAAAAACGTGGTGGAACAACAGGTTTTTTGTAGTAAGCTTTATCTTTCTCAAAGTTCATTTGTGTTTTTGTTTGGTTCAGATTATTCACTTCTGACAACTCAACTTCGACCAATTTGTAAACATTTTTCAATTTGTTCACATTTACATTCTTAATCGGAAACTCAGAATCCGAAAACAACTTATCTGAACCCAACATCTTGTACATGACAAGATTTGGTTCTTCATTTAAGTTGTTCTTGGACTTTTGTTTCGGAATGTATTTATCCAAGAAACATCCATCATCTTCATTTGAATCAGACTCTAAAACACTTTCTGCCATGCTTTTGACAATATCAGTCTGAACACTATCATCAGATGATGATGATGAGAATGTAACATCAATTGACTCTGGAAGTTTTATTTCTTTTAACTCTTCCTCATCATTAACCAGCCCGGACTTTTTCTTTGAGAAATTGTTTAAAACAGGTGGTGGAACTTGATGATATCCCACCCCAGTTCCGTCCGAAAATACATCTTCGCCAGCTTTGTTTTTCCTGATGGGTTTGGGAACAATGTGCTGCAAAACAAAGCTTGCGGAGTTGTAGCTAGTTAATTTTAATTGGATGCGTTCGTTTTCAGTTTTTGCTTCTTGAAATTGAAGCTTCAGATTAGCAATTTCATCCAATTGTTTGTTTATTAACTCCTCTTTCACCCTTAACACACCCAACAGTTGAACATTTTCTTTTGTTTTTTTGCCATTTCGATCATCCGAATCTTTAACCGTTCGCTTAAGCTTCTCAAAATTTTCAGTGATGTGATGATTTTCAAGAATGAGTTTTTCATTTTCTTTCTTAGTTCTTTCTATGTCGCTTTTATCACTTTCAATTTTTTCATTTAACTCTTTTGCACGATCGTCTGAAGCTTTTAGCAATTTATCCCGGTTTAAGATCTGGTTTTCTACCTCTCTGACTCTTTTTGTCAGAACTTCAACCTTTTTCTTATTGAGGTAAGTGATAGTACTACAATCTTTGCAGTTTTTCCTGCAATTCTTGCAGTCACTTTCGCTTTTATCTTTCTTACCTGACACTTCATTTGTGTTAATCTGACTGATCTGGCCGTTTGACTTAGTTCCAGAACTAGAATCTACCTCTAGTTCTTTTGCAGCTAGAACTTTGTCCGCTATCTTCATCAGATTTTCGGCTGTGAGCTCCTGTGATGTATCTATCAACCCACCATCGATCTTCTTTTCTGCCGACTTCACCTTTTCTTCTTTCTCTTCCACTTTCTTTTCACCTTCACCCCACCATTCTCTTTGTCTAGCTTCCTCTTCTTCAGCATATTGCTGAATGATTGCATCAACACTGAGTGAATTGGGATCGATTGCGATATTACCTTGAGGATCAAGGTAACATTCTCTGTCTGGATCCCACCTTTTAGCCCTTTTTGCTTCTTTGTAAATGGTATAGATTCTGCTTACTTTTGTTTGGGCTTTCATTCTTCTGTTCACAAACTTTTCTTCTTCTGTTCTTGTGTCTTTAAACGGAACAATCTTTCCCACTGCGAACACGTAACCAACTGCGTCTTCCTCAGGCAATATCTGACTCCAGTCATATCCTTCATCGTCATGAATGACCGCTAGAGCTCTTGACTTTTCCTTATCTTTTTCTTCAATCTGCTTCAGCCTAGGAGGTTCCGATTTATTCTGATGGTAAATGGCTTTCTTATAGTAATCTTCTCGGAACGGATTAGCATACTCGTCAGCATACTCGTTTCTACACTCACGTTTAAAGTGACCTTTTTGTTTGCATTTGAAGCATGTCACTTTAGACTTATCGAAACCCAATTTGGTAGATGGACCACCAATTGTTTTCCTGACGGTGATTTCCATGAAACGCTGTGCTCGACGAACAGCACTGGCCATGGCCCAACGAATATCGATTAGCTCCATTTCTTCAGGATCTATCTGATCATAATCTTCCTTCGTCAAGTTGGTATTACCAATCTTCCCAGCTACTAACCCTTCATATGATTCCAATACAGATGCTAAGAAAACCATCTGTTGTTTCGCTGACTCCTCACTGAAATTTTAACCATTTTTCAAATCAACTGCAATGTTACATTGAAAGACATTTTTTGGTGCTGATTACTGTTGGTTTGATGTGCTTGAAGATGATTCTTGACTTGTGGTATTAGACGACATTCCTCCATGAAAACCACTATGTGAGGTTTCTTGATTCTTTGGTGGTGAACTTTCTGCAGTGAAGGCTGTTTTCGGAGATCCTGTCTTTTGAATCAAGCTCTTTGGATAATAAAGTTCCACATTTTGTTGATATAACGAGTGATTGACTTTATGTGTTTTCTTTATTTCGAGCTCATGACTCTCAAGTTTCTCTATCAGCAAATCAACTGTTAGAACATTTGGCTGGATTGTATTCTTGATCATCAATGCGAAGTATTGCCAATCCATTTCGTCTGGCAAAGAATCGAATAGCTAGCTCCTCTTGAGTAAATACAACCCCATGTCTCGCCAACTCTAGCTTTAGATGCCCGAACGTTCAATCATTTTTGGAACAGACTCATTCTTAAGACATCCGAATAGATTAAATTCCATTTTTAGTAATTTCTTTTTGTTTTTGATGATCTCTGCAGTACCCACACATTTCTTTTGTAATTTTTCCCAAAGAACCTTTGCGTTTGAATACTTAATCAGTGAGATTATATCTTCTCTCACTGATTGGTTAATCAAAGCTATACATTTCTGTTCAGCCACAAAGTATTCGATCTCTTCATTTTCTGACATGTTTTCAAAGTCTTCTCTTCCATTGTTAAAACCGTTTTTTAAGCTTTTCCAATTGGGGTACGCGAAGGCTTTCAACCATTCCTCGAATCGTTTTGCCCACCGATTATATTCTTCAATTGCTAACAGCTTTGGTGGCTTATTATAGGTTCCATAAGCGCTTTCCACACTAAGTGCATCAGACAACGTCTTTCTCGTGCTTGGACCATTTTCGTTTGATCGGTTTGTTGAATCATCTCCACTGTTTCCAGCAAAAGCATACATTTCACTGAACGGGTTCATGAATTCTTCCATTGTTAAGTACCTGAGATGTTTATCAAACACTTAGAAAATTTTTGAATTTCAAAGATGTAATCACAAAGACACTTGGATCGAATGGCTCGTTCGATCGATCAGCGCACCCTCAATCGGTTGGCTCGTTCGATCGATCAGCTGGTTCGATCGAATGACAAGCAGAATTATGTAAGCAACACTCAATTACTGTCCGATCGGCTGGCGTATTCGATCGGCTAGCAATATGACATCAGCAACAATATCAAATTTCAACAATGCTGTTTGATCGATTTGCTCGTTCGATCGGCTAGCACTGATGATTTCAGCAACACTTTCTAACTGAAAATATCTGAACGGTTATACAAACAGAATGATGACGTCAACAAGTATATGAAGCGGCTAGGTCGTTCGACCGGCTGACATCAGCAAACATGAACAGTTTTCCATAGATTTTGATCAATTTGAACAAGTTTTAGGCTGAATCTGATTATGAAAACTTGTAAGATTGTAATTCTGATGATTGCGAATCGATCTATAGTAAATTTGTCAAATTTTAACCGTAAAATCACTCTGAATTTTAATTTTTTCCAATTTTATGGTGACAAAGTGAAAAATAAAGCTAGATCTGAGAAGAGAGTAGAAGAATCGGTCAAATTTCCGGCAAAATTTGAGTTGAATCGGTAGAAATAACAAATTTCCGGTGAAATTTGTCTCTGAAACAGCAAAAACGGCTTGAATTCCGGTGAATTCGTCTCTAAATCAACAAGAATGGTTCGAATTCCGGTGAATTCGTCTTTGCAGATCTCGATTCAGCTTCCTAAAGCTCTGATACCACTTGTTGGTCCCTCGGATGGGATCTTCTTGTTCGGAAACGTAGTTGAATCGTGTCACACCCCCAAAAATCCACACGCGGAGTACCACCGCTTGGAGGCGTGACACGACCAGGATCAAGCCACCAATCATATTGAACATATAAGTAATTAGTAAACGTAAATGTATATCAACCCACAATATGAAAGGTGTTCAAATAACATAGTTTATGTAGCGAAAGCATAATATAAAAATCAACGTAATTATTAAGTTTTCAACTGGCATAAGTGTTTAGCAAAACATCCACGATCCATGTCCACAACGACCATGCCTCCCGTGCAAGCTCCATGTGTATCTATGGTCCTGCAAGGCATGTAACAGAGAGTCAACAACTAGTTGAGCGAGTTCACAGTTGGTTATTCAGCGTTCGTGATAGAATAGTAAATCGTATGTCCGTTTAGTAAACCATGTATCGTATGCATTTGTATCGCAGCCCTCTAGGCATGTGCGCGAAGATTAGTGGGAGTTTCCCAAGTATTCTAGACTAGGTATATTTGTATCGCAGCCCACCCGGCATGTGTGCGAAGTTTAGTATATAGTTCGCAGCCATTCCAGGCATGCGTGCGAAGATTGGTCCTATTATCGCAGCCATTCCCGGCGTGTGTGCGAAGAGAAGTGTTTGTATCACTAGTCTAGCAGTATCTATCAAAAACCTTCCTCTCCCAAGGCCCAAAGTACGTAATCCCGATAATAACTTAAGTATAAGAAATCTTCCAAACCCATTCCCGACCCTGGGAATCCCATGCCTTGGTAAGAGTGTGAACTCACCTTGGTTTGCTCGGCAGATACACAGAAAAGTCAATCAAGCTATTAGGTGGTCAACCACGTCCTACCATGGTTACCATACAAGTCAGGTTCGTATTCAAGTAGTGCACGTATATTTTCTACACATATTCCATCTAGTTGCATACAAGTATTGATCATGGCATACACGTATAATCATGGCAGTTCAACCACAGTACGAGTTCAAAAGTACAATCACGTAAATAAACGAAGTCCAAGTATGCGGCCCAATTGATTGGGCTCGTAACAGCATGCAAGGCCAAAACAGAATGTACAGTCATGTGGTCTCGAGTCGAGACTAAGGATCTCGAGTCGAGACTGTGCGGTCTCGAGTTGTAGCCTACGAGTTCTCGAGTCGCAACTGAGGAGGTCTCGAGTCATGCATGTACTAGTCGAGACTAGACGGTCTCGAGTTGCAACCGGGCCCGCAACCATGGTCTTGAGTTATGCTGTTTGTGCTGATGATGTGTGGTCTCGAGTCGAGACTTTGAGTTCTCGACTCGCAACCCGTGTCGAGACCGGAGATGTAACTGATTTCTTGATTTCCTTAATTTGCAGCTCAATCAAGTCCATAATATCAGCAAACAACTTCTGGCAGTTTCATATCGGATCAAATCATCAATCATTCTAAAATCATGCATATTCATACAATAACTTAATCATCATCAAATCAAACCTTTATCACCAAATTCACATAAACTCTAGTAACTCATCTAATCATAACCAACCATCTTAACTTTTAATGAATCTAATAGTTTGGGTAACTCATCAAGATGCGATGTTCAACATGTAACGATCCGAAAACAGAAACATAGTGGCCGATTGACACCTACTCGGTTCCAAATCAACAGCATGAAATTCCAAATCATATGAATGTTATCAAATACACATGTGAGCCAATTATTATGGATACTAATCTCATTAACAAAATCACTAGCATGCAACCCTAGTTATCAAAGAAAGCATAGCAATCAAAATCATGGCAACTAACAAAGATGTAACACTAACCGAATCGTGTGATGTGACAACTTGATCGCGAGGGGGCTTCGGGTGAGAGGTGATGCCGTTGCACAAGGAGAGAGAGAGAGAGAGGAAGAGAGCTTAGGGTTTGGTGTGTGTGTGTTAGTGTTTTGTAAATTATGAGGAATTAAACCCCAATGTTACTAAGTGTAGGTGAACAAGAGAAGTGGGCCGAACCCAGCATTGGGCTGTCCTTGAGGTCTCGAGTCCAATAGAGTGAGCCGAGGGAGAGAAGTGCACGGCCCAAAAGGCTCGTGTGACCGGACAAGTGTTGTGCAACCGAGCTTATAATATTCACACGCAGTTATGTAGCACATAGCATAACAAAACATAGTATTCCATTGCAATCAAACACGTCAACTAGTCACGTATAGTCCAAACAAGTTACATCGAAGCACACAAATAGAGGTTTGAAATACGAGTTGTCACATTATCCCCAACTTGAAAGAAATTTCGTCCCGAAATTTGGTACGTACTCACTGAGGAAGCTAGTTAAGTTGCATGGTTTTCCTGGGGTGTCACATCCTCCCCCCGTTGATCTGGAATTTCGTCCCGAAATTCCATGGTAGCTTCAGCCTCAGTAGTGGTTGTACTATTTGCGAACAATTGGGGATACTTTTGCTTCATCTGATCTTCGCGTTCCCAGTTGAACTCTGGGCCACGACGGGAGTTCCAACAAACTCGAACAAGAGGTATTCTAGTGTGCTTGAGGACCTTAACATCCCGGTCCGTGATTTCGACTGGTTCCTCGACGAATCGCAACTGCTCGTCGATAGTGAGCTCCTTCAAAGGAACTATGTGGGTCTCATCTGACAGACACTTCTTCAGATTCGACACGTGGAAAACGTTGTGAACTGCACCGAGTTCTGCTGGTAGGTTTAGCTTGTAGGCCACTTTACCTATTCTTTCTATGATCTCGAACGGTCCGACATACCGTGGATTAAGTTTACCCCGTTTGCCAAAACGAACCACACCCTTCCAGGGTGAGACTTTGAGTAGCACTCGATCCCCAACTTGGAACTCAAGTGGTTTCCTGCGCTTATCAGCGTAGCTTTTCTGACGGTCACGAGCCGCCGCCATGCGTTGCCGTATCTGTGCAATCCGTTCAGTAGCATCAACTACCATTTCTGGACCTGTGATTTGACTATCCCCCACCTCTGCCCAACAGAGAGGTGACTGGCATTTACGTCCGTACAATGCCTCGAATGGAGCAGCTTGGATGCTGGTGTGGTAACTGTTATTGTATGAAAACTACACTAAAGGGAGATGCTTTTCCCAGCTGTTGCCGAAATCAATAACACATGCCCGAAGCATGTCTTCTAGGGTTTGAATCGTGCGCTCAGACTGCCCATCCGTCTGAGGGTGATATGCTGTGCTCATGTCTAGTCGAGAGCCAAAAGATTTGTGCATTGCTTGCCACAGTTCTGAAGTAAATCGTGCATCACGATCCGAAATAATAGAGGTTGGCACCCCGTGCCTTGAGACAACTTCCTTGAGATATACGTCTGCTAGAGTGGAGAACTTGTCCGTTTCCTTAATAGCCAGGAAGTGTGCAGACTTTGTGAGTCGATCCACGATCACCCAAATAGTATCGTTCCCACGCTGGGATCTAGGCAGGCCAGTAACAAAATCCATGGAAATTTCCTCCCATTTCCATTGTGGTATCTTTGGTTGCTGAAGTAGGCCTGATGGTTTCTGGTATTCCGTCTTGACCCTCGCGCAGGTCAAACACTTGCCGACATAAGTTGCTATGTGGGCCTTCATGCTAGGCCACCAATACGTAGTTCTGAGATCGTGGTACATTTTATCCGAACCTGGATGTACCGAGTAGCGAGACTTATGTGTTTCATCCATCACAAGTTCTCGTAAACCGCCATATAGTGGGACCCAAATACGCCCCGTTACATAGTAGGCACCGTCTTCCTTCTGTTCTAATCGTTGCCTTGAGCCGCGTAAGGCTTCAGCCCTTACGTTTTCTGGTTTGAATGCTTCTACCTATGCATCTCGTATCTGTGCAGGAAGACCAGACTGAATAGTAAGCTGTAGTGCTCGCATGCGTCTAGGTAGAGTGTCTTTTCGACTGAGAGCGTCAGCCACAACGTTGGCTTTGCCTGGATGGTACTTGATGGCACATTCGTAATCATTAAGTAGTTCAACCCATCGACGTTGACGCATGTTCAATTCCTTCTGCTTGAAGATATGCTCGAGACTCCTGTGATCGGTGTAGATAGTGCACTTGGTACCGTACAGGTAGTGTCGCCATATCTTGAGCGCGAAAACAACGGCTCCCAGCTCTAAATCGTGCGTCGTGTAGTTCCGTTCGTGAACCTTGAGTTGGCGCGAAGCGTAAGCAATAACTTTATCCCGTTGCATCAATACACAACCAAGCCCCTGTATCGATGCGTCACAATAGACCACAAAATCGTCCGTGCCCTCTGGCAATAAGAGGATAGGTGCACTGCAAAGTCTATCCTTTAAGTGCTGAAAAGCGGTTTCCTGAGTATTACCCCAACGGTAGGTGACACCCTTCTTTGTCAGTAGTGTAAGCGGCTGTGCAATCTTTGAGAAATCTTTAATGAATCGTCTGTAATAACCACCCAACCCAAGAATTGGCGTATTTCCGTTGGTGTACATGGTGCAGGCCAGTTCCTGATCGAATCTACCTTGGATGGATCAACATGGATTCCATCGTTGTTTACCACATAGCCTAGAAAGTGGACTTCATGAAGCCAGAAGTCGCATTTTGAAAACTTGGCGTACAATTGTTGTGTTCGAAGAAGCTTCAAAATAAGTCGCAAATGCTGCTCGTGTTCCTCCTGACTCTTAGAGTAGATCAGGATGTCGTCGATGAATACAATCACAAACTTGTCTAGGTAGGGCTTGCATACCCTGTTCATAAGGTCCATAAAGACTGCCGGTGCGTTTGTCAACCCGAATGGCATGACAAGAAACTCGTAGTGGCCGTAACGGGTTCTAAATGCGGTTTTGGAGACGTCCTCATCCCGGACTATCAGCTGATGATAACCTGACCTCAGGTCTATCTTGGAGTAGTAGCTCGACCCTTGCAACTGGTCGAATAAGTCATCAATATGTGGAAGAGGATAGCGGTTCTTCACCGTCACCTTGTTCAGTTCACGGTAGTCAATGCACATGCGGAAGGTACCGTCCTTCTTTTTCACAAATAATACTGGAGCTCCCCAGGGCGAAGAGCTAGGTCGGATAAATCCCTTATCCAAGAGTTCTTGTAGCTCTGTCGATAGTTCTTCCAATTCTGATGGAGCTAAGCGATACGGTGCACGTGCTATCGATGCTGCTCCTGGTGCTAGCTCGATTTGAAACTCGACCTGGCGATGAGGCGGTAGACCAGGTAAATCTTCAGGGAACACCTGAGGAAAGTCGCGTACAACTAGAATATCTTCCAGTTTCTTTTCTTTTGCTGATGCATCGGTAACAAGTGCCAGAATGGCAGTGTGGCCCTTACGCAAACACTTCTGAGCCTCTAGAAAGGAGATGATGCCTACCACAGCACCACTCTTGTCGCCTTGAATCACGAGGGGTTCTTTACCAGCACGGGGAATATGAACGATCTTCTCCTTACATAGGATCTCTGCGTGCTGTTGGGATAACCAGTCCATTCCAATGACGATGTCGAAACTACCCAGAGCTATGGGAATGAGATCGATGGAGAAAGTCTGACCAGCGAGGATAAGATTACAACCCTGGACTATGTGTGTGGCCTCTAGACTTTTACCGTTAGCTAACTCTACGACATGTTTGGTGTGTAAGGGAGTTGGTGCACGTTTTAACATTTGGCTAACTTTTAGAGACATATAACTTGTATCCGCACCCGAATCAAACAATACAGTAACATAAAAGTCGTCGATAAGAAACTTACCCATAACTACGTTGGGATCATTCCTTGCTTCTCCCTGCCCCAGCACAAATGCACGTCCCTTAGCTTCATTGCCATGATTGTTTCCACCGTTGTTGTTCCCATTGCCCTGATTGTTATTGTTGTTGCGATTCTGGTTCAACTGGGGGCAATCCCGCTTGAAGTGACCTTCAGCACCACACTGAAAGCATCCCCTGTTGCCTCGCTGTTGCTGCTGCTGCTGGTTTTGAGGAGCTGGTGGTTGTTGTTGGTTCTGATTCGCAGGTCGTGAGCTCTTGCAATCTTTAGCTTCGTGCCCTATCTTGAGACATCTCTGACAGCGGCCCTTGCGGCACTGACCACTGTGGTGTCTGTTGCACCTGTTACACAGTGGGTGAATTCCCCGATATCCACCCTGCCCCTGACCACCAGAAGTTTGCTGACCCGGGCTCTGGTAATCACTATTCTTGCGCTGCTGCTGTGCTTGAGACTGAACGGTAGCTGAACCCTTGCTGGAATCCCCATCCCATTTCCGCTTGTTGTCATTGGGGGTAGCGGGAGTAGCAGAAGTGGTAGCGGTAGCAGTAGTGCTGATGCGCTTAGGCAGCCTGTTCTGTTCCACTGCTTGATCTGTGAGGCGATGAGCAAGACGCTGAATATCCTGAATATTATTAAGGTTAGCCGATGTCACATGGCTCTGAATTTCTGGCGCTAGCCCCTTGAGGTACAACTCAATGCGCTTGACTGGAGGGTCCACCATGGTTAGACACAAGATGGCCAGCTCGTTTGACCGTTTCGTATAAGCTTCAATTTCCGACCCTGTCGTTTTCAGATGATAGAGCTCCACCTCCAACTTATGGATGTCATCACGTGTGCAGTATTCTTGCTTGATCAGTTCATTGAAATCGTTCCAAGGGGTGGCGTTAGCAGCTGCCAGCCCTAGAATCTGAACTTGCGCGTTCCACCAAGTCAGCGCAATTCCTTCCAGAGTACCAGTGGCGTACTTCACCCTGTGAGCCTCAGGGCATTCACACATTTCAAACACTGACTCGAGCTTCTCAAACCAATGGAGGAGTCCCACTGCTCCTTCAGTGCCACTAAATGTGCTTGGACGACAGTCCATGAAGTTCTTTAAAGTGCAAATAGGTGGCTGTGCGTGTTGACCTCCTGCCTGTGCGGCTGCAAGTGCCGCAACAACTTGTTCGTTAATGAGTGCCGTTAACTGGGCTTGAGTCAGGTTAATACGTCCAGACATGATCTTCATAGCAAAGGTAACATAAGTGAGAGAGAGGTTCGCGAAAAGTGCGATGACAGAAGAGAGTAAGCACACAAGTGTTCTCAAGCAATAGTGGTTATGTGTATCTAAGCATACCCTGAGCAAAGTACTATGTAATCTAGCATGTAGGCAATATAACATATACCATATTACCTAGCATGTTGAGTCTTGCACGTGGAGCGAAGCGTCGTTGTGGATCGTTGAGCACTGTTCTGGTTATAGTCTGGTTTTAATAAAAATGTTTTCCCCATATTAAAACCAAGTTCTCTATAACCAATGGCTCTGATACCAATCTGTCACACCCCCAAAAATCCACACGCGGAGTACCACCGCTTGGAGGCGTCACACGACCAGGATCAAGCCACCAATCATATTGAACATATAAGTAATTAGAAAACGTAAATGTATATCAACCCACAATATGAAAGGTGTTCAAATAACATAGTTTATGTAGCGGAAGCATAGTATAAAAATCCAACGTAATTATTAAGTTTTCTAATGGCATAAGTGTTTAGCAAAACATCCATGATCCATGTCCACAACGACCACGCCTCTCGTGCAAGCTCCATGTGTACCTATGGTCCTGCAAGGCATGTAACAGAGAGTCAACAACTAGTTGAGCGAGTTCACAGTTGGTTATTCAGTGTTCGTGATAGAATAGTAAATCGTATGTCCGTTTAGTAAACCATATATCGTATGCATTTGTATCGCAGCCCTCTAGGCATGTGTGCGAAGATTAGTGGGAGTTTCCCAAGTATTCTAGACTAGGTATATTTGTATCGCAGCCCACCCGGCATGTGTGCGAAGTTTAGTGTATAGTTCGCAGCCATTCCAGGCATGTGTGCGAAGATTGGTTCTATTATCGCAGCCATTCCCGGCGTGTGTGCGAAGAGAAGTTTTTGTATCACTAGTCTAGCAGTATCTATCAAAAACCTTCCTCTCCCGAGGCCCAAAATACGTAATCCCGATAATAACTTAAGTATAAGAAATCTTCCAAACCCATTCCCGACCCTGGGAATCCCATGCCTTGGTAAGAGTGTGAACTCACCTTGGTTTGCTCGGTAGATACACAGAAAAGTCAATCAAGCTATTAGGTGGTCAACCACGTCCTACCATGGTTACCATACAAGTCAAGTTCGTATTCAAGTAGTGCACGTATGTTTTCTACACATATTCCATCTAGTTGCATACAAGTATTGATCATGGCATACACGTATAATCATAGCAGTTCAACCACAGTACGAGTTCAACAGTACAGTCACGTAAATAAATGAAGTCCAAGTATGCGGCCTAATTGATTGGGCTCGTAACAGCATGCAAGTCCAAAACAGAATGTACAATCATGTGGTCTCGAGTCGAGACTAAGGATCTCGAGTCGAGACTGTGCGGTCTCGAGTTGTAGCCTACGAGTTCTCGAGTCGCAACTGAGGAGGTCTCGAGTCATGCATGTACTAGTCGAAACTAGACGGTCTCGAGTCGCAACCGGACCCGCAACCATGGTCTCGAGTTATGTTGTTTGTGCCGATGATGTGTGGTCTCGAGTCGAGACTATGAGTTCTCGACTCGCAACCCGTGTCGAGACCGGAGATGTGACTGATTTCCTGATTTCCTTAATTTGCAGCTCAATCAATTCCGTAATATCAGCAAACAACTTTTGGCAGTTTCATATCGGATCAAATCATCAATCATTCTAAAATCATGCATATTCATACAATAACTTAATCATCATCAAATCAAACCTTTATCACCAAATTCACATAAACTCTAGTAACTCATCTAATCATAACCAACCATCTTAACCTTTAATGAATCTAATAGTTTGGGTAACTCATTAAGATACGATGTTCAACATGTAACGATCCGAAAACAGAAACATAGTGGCCGATTGACACCTACTCGGTTCCAAATCAACAGCATGAAATTCCAAATCATATGAATGTTATCAAATACACATGTGAGCCAATTATTATGGATACTAATCTCATTAACAAAATTACTAGCATGCAACCCTAGTTGTCAAAGAAAGCATAGCAATCAAAATCATGGCAACTAACAAAGATGTAACACTAACCGAATCGTGTGATGTGACAACTTGATCGCGAGGGGGCTTCGGGTGAGAGGTGATGCCGTCGCACAAGGAGGGAGAGAGGAAGAGAGCTTAGGGTTTGGTGTGTGTGTGTTAGTGTTTTCTAAATTATGAGGAATTAAACCCCAATGTTACTAAGTGTAGGTGAACAAGAGAAGTGGGCCGAACCCAGCATTGGGCTGCCCTTGAGGTCTCGAGTCCAATAGAGTGAGCCGAGGGAGAGAAGTGCACGGCCCAAAAGGCTCGTGTGACCGGACAAGTGTTGTGCAACCGAGCTTATAATATTCACACACAATTACGTAGCACATAGCATAACAAAACATAGTATTCCATTGCAATCAAACACGTCAACTAGTCACGTATAGTCCAAACAAGTTACATCGAAGCACACAAATAGAGGTTTGAAATACGAGTTGTCACAAATCGTACGTGATCAATGCGCGGAATTCATGTAATCACATAGCAGATATACGAAGACAAAATTCTACTCTGAATCACCGTCTGATATTCTATTGATATGATATGAAAGTGTACAAGAACCAGAGAGAACTCAGACTGACATAAGGTTGCTAGAAAGTGAAAGTATCCAAGGTTCTAAATAAGCTGATCGAACAGCTATTTATAGGCAAGGTCAGGATATGAGAGTGCTGGCCGATCGGCTGGGCTAGCTGTTTACTCGATCGGTTGGGCTGTCCGATCGGCTGGGCTAGCCGATTGGCTGGCAGCTTTAGCACTTAACAAAAACATTGCCGTATCCTGACTTGCTTTACATACAAAACATATACAACTATACAAAATATGACTACATGTTGACGGAAGCTACAGACGTTATTGCAGTAACACATACTTTACCAATAAAGAAAATCCGTAGTGATAATTAGACAGAATTTAAAAACGAGAAAGTTGAAGAATTATGTCATGAGATGGGAATAGTTCATCAGTTTAGCACTCCATATGTTCCTCAACAGAACGGATTTGCAGAACGCAAAAACAAAACTCTGATAGAAGTTACCTAGACTATTTTGTCTAAATCAAAATTACCAATCATATTTTAGGCTGAAGCAGTTAACACAGCTTGCTTTATGCTAAATCGTGTCTTAAATGTTAAAAAGCATAAGAAAACGTGTTTTGAACTTCTATCGGGTGATAAACCAAATTTAAAAGGTTTCCAACCTTTTGGGATTAAATGTATTATACGTCGCACAAAAGATACATCTAAATTTGGTGTGATTGGAGAAGGAGGTATCTTTCTCGGATACGATTCAGAGTCACCAAATAAGTGTCACACCTCGCTTTCCCGGTGGGCTCAGATGTGGGGTTTGAGCGTGACGATTGTATACCAATTTCACGGTGCAACAGAAATAGCGAATTTATATATTAAAACTTTATATTGTCAAATAAAATGGACTTGAGACATCATAGATCTTTTGCCATGGAGTCGCAAATTCCAAAGCATTTAACCTAGCATTATCCAACCTACTATTGAGGTTTGTCATCTGTATATTAGTCTTTAAAAATACGTCAGCTTTCGCTAGTAAATACAATCAACTGACTGATTTGTAAAACATTTAAAATCCTTTGTGAGTTAGGGATTTTTCTTGTTACTAGATTTACATGCTTGTCACATTCGGGATCAAGTATCAAAAACTAGCTTATGATTAATATACACACCATATATTTTGTGTCTATCAAGTGTATGCCTACACCCGCACTTAATGGCCATTACAATAATGAATCATGACGCCCGGATACGGTACTATTAACCCCCATATGTTTTATGTTAATCAAGCAATACAGATTAAAATCAGGTTATCAACATTCTGAAAGCATTTGCACATTGCAATACCCATACCAAGTGGTTTTGTACCATATCCCAAGTTTCGTATAATAAAGTAGTTAAAAAGTATTTACACGTGCTAGCTGTGCTCACAGCGTATTTGATTCTGTAGCACAACCGAATTCAAAGTTTATTATCCTACATTACGATCACTCGGAGACTCTATTGTCCAGAGTGAATGGAAACATTTTTCCATTAGAATTGTTTACGGGTCATTATGAGTCCTTTGGACTTGACTGGTTAACATGGATTTAAGTTCGGTTCCGCTACATTAAGCATTGACCGGACAGAATGTGGTTTATAACCAAACAAGTGAAGAGTCTCATATAATAAGGTTTATTTAACCTTACATTCTGATTTGAAAATGTTTTGAAAAGGTTTTGACCCGTTACGACTTGTTTATATGGTTTATGTTATTTTAACGAGTCGTATGCATAAACACGGGTTCAAATGGTCAAATGGGTTCATGACAAGCCCAATATGTTAAAATGTATTTTATTATTACAAACTATTTTGGTGTTAAAACATCATACTACATATGCTTTTAAATCATTCTTCGATGTTTACATAAAGCTGCATGTTGCCTTTTTAGAAATATAAGTTTGACTTATCATTTGACCCATTAAGATGTGATGATCACGTGATATAAATGCAGGGTATTATACCTTACATTATGATGATCACTTGGAGGTATTTAATTTGAAATTGGGTTGACAAAAGTGGTCAGAATCGAAAGTTAACAGAAAAGTCAAATTGTTGATAATTTTGGACTTACATAACTGAATGCTATGGAAAGAGCTAAGGAAAGAGAACTTACTTGCTTTAGATGATATCTTAAAACACCCAGAGGAATTCTTGAAAGAGTAGAAAGGAGAGCTTACACTAGACTTTTTGTTTTTTTGAGTTGGTGTGAACAAAATGGAACACAAGGAGTGCAATTTATAGTGAACTAGGAGTGTCTAAGACTTGGACAAGTGTCCATGATGCCTTAGAATGTTTCTTAGTGTCCATATATGTGTCAAATGCAGGTTTAGAGTGGAAAATTTGCGAGTTAGGCAGCAAGAGAAAGAAGAAGGCTGGTGCCAAGCAAGAACCTGTTGTCTGGTGACCCCTTGCGGACCGCAAGGGAATTCCGATACGGTCTGCATGGACCGTCTGCATGCAATTTAATTATAAACCCCTTGCAGACCTAAAGGGGTTATAGATACGATCCACAATGGACCTTTTGAAAGAATAAAATTTTGCTTTTTGGTAGCCTTAGCCCCTCGACTTCGCATTCTCCCTTTTTGACGATTCTAGCCGTTCTTTGTCAACATTGTGAAGTATATGGACGGTCTTTAGACACGTGTCACATCCCCCTTAAAAGAAATCTCATCCTCGAGATTTTAGTCAAATAATTTAGGGTACTTTTGTCTCATGTCGGATACTAATTCCCAAATGTACTCAGGGCTATGTTAGGAATCCCATTTGACTTTTGTAACATCTGTCAGAAACGGATCCCCACCCCCCCCCCCCAAAAAAAACTGATTTGTATTATAAATCGGATCCTATGCATAATAAATAACAATGAAGTTGTATAACTTGTTTTCGCATATAAAATCAATTGACATATATAAATAAATAAATTGACGTAATCTAATAGAACGTGTAATACAAATAAAACGTTAATGGGACTTGGTTAGTGTCGTTAGTTTTATAAAAGAAATCACTTAATTAGGTTAGTATAATCTTTAACCAAGTTAGAGTTTAGAAAGAACTCATTACATTAAGTTAAGTACACTAGCAAACTAAGTTACAAACTTGAGGGACCTAGATGTAACACCTTGAAATTTAAATTTGTAATGTTGAGGAAATGAAACCGAGTGTAAAAAGTACATTGGACCATGCGAGATCTGTACTAAAAACGAAGAATTTTTCAAATAAAAACGCACAGTTCTTGGCTAAAAAAGAAGAATTTTTAAACAAAACGTACTTAGAAGTTGCTGAAATGAAGATTTTTTGAACAAAAATGAAGAGAAGAAATCGAAAAAGAAGAATTTTTAAATCAAACTCACTCGGAGTTTGATAAAAAAGAAATGTTTTTGAGACAAAAATACAGAGAAGTTTTTAAAAAAGAAAAGATTTTAAATCAAAAATGTGAAGAGATAGCTCAAAAGGAAGAGGTTTTGAAAAATAAGTGCAAGAACTTGAAGGAGCAAACGAAATTTTGAAACAAAAATGTTCAGAAAAGTGCATATGATAAAATCAGTAACAAAACTAAAAAAATTATTGGCATTAGGTGAAAAGATGTTGATACTAAAAGGATACTTGAAAGTACTTTGGAAGATAAACAAAATGCAATAAATGCGCATCTTGATACAATTGCATTGCTTAAGCAAGAATTAGCAACGACAAAAATTGAAACAGAAAGGGTCAATAAGAAATTGATCAGCTACTCAACTTCATCATATGTACTTGATCATATCATTCAAAAACAGCCAAAAGAAAGTGAATCTGTGGAGAAGGTTGTTGGGAATGGAAAAAGAGTTGGGTATTATCAGGTTCCACCTCCCATAATGGAAAATTATTGTCGGAAAAAATTCGAGGGGGTGGAAAAGGCGTTGAACATCAAATTAAAAATTGTTCAAAATCTAATTAATCAGCTGCCTGATAATATTGATGTGACATACACCAAATCTGATGTTTGTGAATCAGAGTTGGTGAATGATGTAGTTGAAAAAGTTTTTGGAGAAGATTGTCAAAGTGATTCCGCCAAAAATGAGAATTCTAAATCATAATTTGAAGATGAGGAAAGTTTTCACAAGAATTATCTTCAGAATTCAAAATCTGATTCTAAAATGAATAATGATCCAATAATGATGATGTACAAAATGGTTAGATCTGACAAATTGTTTTCAGATGATGAATTTCCAATTCAAAATGTGAATTTAGAAAAGTTTGAGAAAGTGTTTAAGCTGGTGGAAATCGAGATATCAGAGATTAAGACTCTTGCAACTGATGCAAGAAATTTGAATTTCAAAAAAGAGAAATCTTTTTCAACTAAACCAGGATACTCGCATTATCAAAAGAAATTTTTTAAAAATGAAAGAGCTGGTTTAGGTTATAAAAAGAAGAAAAATCAAAACAAAAGATTTCAAAAGTCAAATTTTGAGAAGAAGATGAACTTTGTTCATGGAACAAGTTCGGAGAAAGAGAAAGAATCCTACTTTAGTCGATAGACTAATGAGGAATTCATTGCTCAAAAGAAACGTCAACAGGCTAAAGATGTTTCAAATGCAATCAAGCTGGACACATTGTTCGCAAATGTTGATGCTTGTCCAGTGTAATATGTTTTTATTAATAATTTAAGCCCATTTTACAAATTAGTCAAGTTTTAAATTTATAAAACACGATATTCTACTAACACTAAACACACATATGGGCAAGTGCACCCATCGTGAGCGTAGTATAGCGTTGGTAAGATGCCGAGGTCGTCCAAGGACACAAGAGCTTTTAGTACCGGTTTATCCTCAACGTCTAATCAAATCAAAATTTTTACAAAAGGTTTTAAACATGAAAAATAAAACTAAAATGCTGAAAATAAAAATAAAATAAAACAGATAGACAAGATGAATCACATGGATCTGACCCGCCTTTAATGTAACCTTTGATTATTTCCGCACTTTTGCACTTTTTAAGATATTATCTTAGTTATAGTAGTAGGCCCCTATTTTGAAGGTGACGTTACCCTCAACCCAGTGGTTTGAGTCAGCAAGGATACAATCCCAAAGGGTCGGAATATTGAAAGATAATTAATTAAGTTATTAATGCGTAAAGTGGAAGGCCCCTCTTTTAAAGGCGACGTTACCCTCGGCTAAGTGGTTTGAGTCTGCAGGGAAACACTCCCAAGTAGTCGGTTTAATGTATTAATAGTAGTTTACACATGTGGGGATCAAGCTATTCGCACCCCTGCCATCCAATACCAGTGGGTATTGAAGGAGGCCCTAGTAAGCTTGACCCAGGTCCTTGAAGGATCTATACACTGAACAAGGCAAGATCCTTACTAAACCATTCCCTTAACCCCCAACCAGGTAGCCAACATATCTCTATATAGACCATAGACATATGAATGGTGAAAATATTTTACTTTATATAGACAGTAAAGTAATGCCAAGACACCACGAACAAATGATAAAGAAGTTTCACCTTCAACATAAGAAACTAGTTATTAAAGTCATTAATACAAAACCAAATAAAAAGTGCGAAAACATTAAAAATCAAAAGTATTACATTAAATGCTTGTCTTCACCAAGTGATGTAAGAGACTTGGCCAAACATGGCCTTCGATTAACAAGAACTCTTACTATCAATCTTGGATCCCGAGACTACTACACACACTCTAAGGTGGATGATGGATGATGATGGTGGATGTGGGTGTTGTAGTGGAGGTGGAGTGGTGGTGAAGTGGAAGAGAGGTGGTTTGTCAAGGGATGCCTTTGAAGTGAACCAAGCACCCCTATTTATAGCCTGATCAGAAGCCCGGCCACGGCCCCGTGTCCTCTGGACACGCCCTCGTGGCCATCACCTTTCTCTTTCTTCATTAATTGCAATTGTCTGCATAGGCTCCACACGGCCCATGTTCGCTGGGCACGACCCCGTGTGAAGAAGCGTATCTGTACTATCAAGATTTGCAAGATTATGCGAATCTTAGTGTTGACCACGCCCCGTGCTGAGCTGGGCACGCCCCCGTGTCAGGAATAGAAGCTTCTACAACTTTGTCACTTTCTACAGACACCTGACGACGCCGCCGTGTCCGCTGGGCACGGGCCGTGGTCAGCCTTCTGTTTCTTGTTTTTGCTTGGGGAGATGCTGTTGAGGGGTCGGGCATGCCACGTTTATTCCTTTTCTTTGTATTTATGTTAGTTTTTGCTGCATATTTATTCCTTTTGTTCATTTAAGCTCGTTTGGTCCTAAAAATACAAAAGGAAGACAAAAGCACACTTTTCCAACATTAGTACTTAAAAAGGGTTAGTTTTATGCCTCATTTGATGTAATTTATATGTTGCATTTTACACACATCAAATGTCCACAAAAATCTAAGCCTGTTCATGTTAAACAAAAGAAATTAGAAGATTTGAAACTAAAATCACCAAGTTTTGTACCAAGACAAGTTTCAAAAGGAAACATTCAAAATGATCCAAAGTTTTATGTAAAGAATGTTTCAAAAGGTAAAACTTGGGTGATAAAAAATAAAGAAACTTTTGATGTCAAGAAGAAACTTGATTCAACTGAAAAAGTTGAAACTAAGAAACAAGATGGTTTTGAGAAAATTGAAAAAGATTTTCCGAGTTTGTCTGAAATAATTCATGTCAAATTACCCAAGTCTAAGCAGGCTTGGGTTGTATTGTTCAAGTAATTGAGTTTGTGCATGTGTATGTGTTTTGTATGATTCCAGGATCCGACGAGTTTGACGGAGCTTTGGTCCCGAGATGACCGGTTCGATGATAAGAAATGAGTAGAAGATAGAGAACGACACCGAACAATCACTTATATTCTGGTTTCTATTGAATGTATGAAAGTTACATACCCGTGAAACCAGTTGGACAGCATCTCCCCTTTGGGAACCAAAAGCTTATCCAACACAAGACCCAAGCATCCTATATATAGGCATGCTGACTTCGTACGAACCCACATGGGTGCCTTCGTATGAAGCTGCAATGGTCTTTGATATCAGTATGAACCCACAAAGCAGTCCCTTCGTACGAAGTGACTCCCTCCGTACAAAGGTACTGTTACATCACAATACCTTGGTTTCGTACTGGATTTCACTCTATTCTATACAATATTCAACACACGCTCTATCTAGTTATTCGCACAGTGGCAGACATACAAAATATGCACCAATAGATTCCCCCTTGGCTATCACTGTCGAATCGACACGTTGAAAACCTTGAGCCGTGTTTGAATATTCTGTAACTACAAATATTTTGCAACTTCAATCAGGCATCTTCAAATCTTCAATATATTCCCCCTTGATTGATGATCCAGGTTTGCTTTTGACAATTATGCACAAATTCCCCATGAAACAAATCTTCAGGTCTATGTTTGCATAGTTCCCAACCCCTCCTCTAATTTGCTAAACTGTAACCTTCACAAACACTCACCAGCTTGAAACTAATCGATGCAGTAATCTCTGTTTCAGCTTTAACCACATCCGCGTTTAGTTTTTGATATAGCATTTCAGCACCATGATCTCGCATTCCGCTTGCTCGATCTAAGTATTGTACAAAAACTCAACCGGCAATTGATAGAAACTTCAAATACCCCACTGGTTAACTTCAAATCATAGATTCCCCCTAAAGATCTGATATCATGTTTTCCGTGATCACCTTTAAGCACCGTTAGAATGATTGATCCGTGTAAATGGTATTCTCGACAATCAGCAAATCTTCATCGGATAATGAATCATCTGGTAACGCATTCAGATCTCAAAAATATTCATTCACGATCAGAATCACATACTTCCTCTTCAGTCACGATAACAAATGTATAGTCTTCTCCGCTAGTTCCGACAGCAACTTAACCAACAAACATCATCATTTCCCGGCGGTTAGTCTGAAAACAATGCATTCGTCCGGATGGACTATATTGAAACACTCAGTGTTTTGAAAGTCAAAGTCAAAGTCAAGATTGAAGTCAAAAGGAGACAAGATTGCTAATTGTGATCTGTCACTCCTTGCTTAATTCCTATTTTAACTTCTTTGACTCGTGGTTAGTCTAGTTTATGCGTAACGTTAGTTGTATTACGTGGAGTACTTATTAATAATCGAGGTTTATTCGATAACTAACGCATATTTGATCGCTTATCGCCTATCGCAATCGCACTCGCAACTCGTATTTACGCGTTCTGGATATTGTTTTACGTGTGTGTATGCCTTATGTGTTACTTGTGCATGTTTAATTATGTTATGTTGTGGTGATCAACCGAAACTCAATCGCAATCGAATCGCAACGCTAAACGCAAGTGAAATAGGATGATTGTATGTTAGATTTAGTAGTTGAGATTAAAAGTAATTTGAATAGGAAACTCTATCGCATCACAACGCTCGCAATCGCAATAGAAACGGCAAAACTCGTTGCACCGAACACTCGAACCAAGTGACTGATCGACCAGGCGACCAGCCGATCGACCAGCCAGTCGGCCGGGCTGCCACCCGATCGACCAGCCCCTTTCCACTTTGGGTAACCCTATAAATACCCCCTGTCCACATCAAACTTTCAACTTTTGCTCTCTGACGTCCGACCAGCGCTTCAACCTCACTTTTCTTCAACTTTCTCGCGATTCCCGTAAGATCTCAACCTAAATCTTGTACATCTTTGATCTACACTTGATTCTACACCTTTATACCTTTTGAATCTTAACTTTTAACCGTGAAATCACTAGATTTGAGGTGTTCTAGGATGACGTCATCATGGTGTTCTTTGGAACTTCATGTTTTGGCTTCAATCCACCAAGAACAACTTAGATCTAACCGATTTCCACATAAACAAACAAGGATCTTTCATAGATCTCAACATATTCACGGTGAAAAGGGAAGAAAGATGGTTTTCCAACTTTCTTTCAACTCTTTTACACTCAATGCACTCAAAACCGATAGAATCAGAGCTTGTACCGACATTCTACTCATTCTTGTGGTTGTGTTGGTTCAAGACTTTGAATCTATCCACGAGGTTACCGATTTCGGGGTAACCAAGAACAACCGTCTTGAACCGGTGGATTGACTGAACTTGGGTGGTTCCTGTTCAATCGGGTCACTAGGGTTTAGGATGGGGTTCTGTTGGTTAGCACGATATCATCACATCTCGATAAAATGACAAACTACCAAAACAACCAAGTGTCAGATGAACAGAACGACCAGGACGGAATGCCGTCCGATCGGACTACCGTCCGATCGGACTGTCATCCGAACGGGTTGTCACCCGATCGATCTGCACCTTGGCCCCACACTTAACTTTTGTTTTCAAAATCTTGAAGGATGAACATTGAATGAAGGGCCGATCGATCGGATTACCATCCAATCGGACTCCCACTCAACCATGTAATGGCCAGACTTCAACATTTAAACAATTTTCAACATGTTCAATGCCGACAGATTGTCACCCGATCGAACTACTAACCGATCGAACGACAAACTGCGGTGAACTTATTCTCACTAAAGTGTCCAACTAATCGGGTTACCGTCCGATCGACTGACTTGAAATGTAGGGATACTTCTATGTTTTCTAAGTGCTGCAATAGAAACTTAAAAAGTCAAGCCATCATACACATCCTTCCTAAAGGAAGAAACAATCCACTCGAAAGGTCAACTGATCGGATGACCATCTGAACGGACTGTCACTCGCACGACAGGCTGTCCGATCGGAGTTCCATCCGATCGAACTACTGTCCAACCCACTAATACTTGCATCGTTTTACGCGTCACTTACCGTTATGCTATCATTCTAATCAGGCTAACCTTACTCTCTAGCGCTCCCTTCAATCCATCAATCACTGTGAGTATACTCGATCCCTTTTTGCTTGATGCACTTTTGGGTGTTACATACGTTACTTATTCTAAATCACATCGAACACACTACGCAATACTTTTAACGCTAACCGATTACCGCATGTTATACGTGACTTCATGAATGCTTGTTTGTTATGTTTACACATGGATGCTGTCTACCTGCCTTAGCAACGATAGTACTATAGTTTGGACTCAGCACCTGTTTACTCATGGGTTGTTAAGGACAATTAGTTACATGGCTCACAGTGGTGAGTGTGTATCGCGAACTGCCTTGGGCAGTCAACCCACGGTCATTGGTATCGATAGGTTCATGTCGATAACTAACATGCCTCATTTCACACTGTGTACGTGCTGCTTATGCGTAATCGATTTCGAACTCTATTATATCTATTAAACTTGTATGCTCACCTTTACACTATGTGTATTGAGTTTTACTTTAACGTATGTGACAGGTGCTTAGGATGCTTATTTGCATACTTTGCTGTGAAATCGAGGCTAGGAAAGACCTAGGTCAACAATAAACTATTGTCTGTAATAAGAATCTGAGTTGTCGGAACAGAATAATTTGACTGGATCTTTTCTGTAATAATTGTATTATCATTTATGACATGGTATGGGACGTGTTGCTTTAAATATTTGGTAAATATAGTTGTTATGGAAACTTCTGGACAATCTGTTTCACTCAATGCCGCGCCCAGATGTTTCCGCCATCGCTTGGGGTGTGACAGATTGGTATCAGAGCCATAACTATAGGGAATTAGGCAAGACTCGACCTAGTCCGGGCCGATGTCTTAGAAACGATCTAGTTTATAGTTAGGTACCAACAGACCGACTTGTGCATATCCTTAAGGGTACTGTACGAGCATGCTTGCCATTCTCGCTATTCTCGCCTATGCTACACTATTACTGCACTTTCCCTTTCGAAAAGAAACGAGCGATTAGGTCGAGATTAGGTGTGAAAACCGCAAACTCTCGACTAAATTGCTTGTTCGACCCACATTTTTTATCTATAAACACGAGAATTTGCGTTGAAACAGGAGTGAAATCCATACTTTGACGCAAATTTTCGTCTATTTATCAAAACAGGAGTAAGGTTGTTAAGTCAGGGGTGAAACCCGAACCTTGACGACTTATTCCGCCCTAATTTTTGTTTTACAAAAACTCTCTCCAAAGTCTCGACGGACTCCAACGGCTTGAAGTCACAATGTAACTAAAAGAATGCACGCTGATCGCCCAGATTCGAGGCGAGAGCACAGTCCTGAAGGCCAAAGTGCGTACAAAAGGTTCTTGTGAATAGTCAAATCACTTTGGTTAGTCGACGTCTATCTAGCCGCAGACAATCCATTTCTCGATCTTTATGTGTTTCGATTCCGAGATCGCTACTGCCGACTCTGATTTTTGCTATTTTATATGGATTTATGTGTTGTATGTGATTTTACCTGTTTATATGCTACGATTTTTGGTGATTTATTCGCTTTTCGCGTTCGCTATGATCGACACACACGAATCGCACTACGTACTCCTAAAGGTATCACCTTGGAAGGGTGTGGTCAGATTCGGTAAGAAAGGGAAGCTAGCGCCTCGATATGTTGGACCTTTTAAGGTTCTGGAAAGAATCAGAAAAGTCACCTACAGACTCGAACTACCGGAGGAACTGAGTAACGTCCACCCGACTTTCCATGTTTCGAACCTCCAAAAGTGCCTGGCTGAGCATGATCTAATTGTATCTCTTGATAACCTCCAAATAAACGAAACACCACACTTTATGGAGAAGCCTGTCGAGATCATGGATCACCAAACCAAGCAGATCAGACGCTCGCGCATTCCTATTGTGAAAGTCTGATGGGAAGGCAAACGAGGCGCAGAGTTCACTTGGGAACTCGAAAGCGACATGAAGGCGAAGTACCCGCGGTTGTTTGATACGGCTTCAGCCTAATTTCGGGATGAAATTCCCTTAAGTAGGGGAGGCTGTAACACCCCGTGTTTCGAAAGTCAAAGTCAAGATTGAAGTCAAAGGGAGACAAGATTGCTAATTGTGATCTGTCACTCCTTGCTCACTTCATGTTTCGACTTCTCTGACTCGTGGTTAAGCTAGTTTATACGTAACGTTAGTTGTATTACGTGGAGTACTTATTAATAATCGAGGTTTATTCGATAACTAACGCATATTTGATCGCTTATCGCAAGCGCACTCGCAACTCGAATTTACGCATTCTGGATATTGTTTTACGTGTGTGTATGCCTTATGTGTTACTTGTGCATGTTTAATTATGTTATGTTATGGTGATCAATCGAAACGCAATCGAAACTCAATCGCAATCGAATCACAACGCTAAACGCAAGTGAAATAGGATGATTGTATGTTAGATATAGTAGTTGGGATTAAAAGTAATTTGAATAGGAAGCTCTATCGCATCGCAACGCTCGCAATCGCAATCGAAACGGCAAAACTCGTCACACCGAACACTAGAACCAAGTGACTGATCGACCAGGCGACCAGCCGATCGACCAGCCAGTTGGCCAGGCTGCCACCCGATCGACCAGCTGTAACACCCCGTGTTTCGAAAGTCAAAGTCAAAGTCAAGATTGAAGTCAAAGGAAGAAAAGACTGCTAATTGCGATCTGTCTCTCCTTGCTCAATTCCTGTTTTGACTTCTTTGACTCGTAGAGTAGTCTATTTTATTTTTGCTTTAGTTGTATTATGTGGAGTATCTATTAATAATCGCATGGTTATCGCTATTTATCGCATGTTTAACCGCTTTATCGCTATCGCAATCGCACTCGCAACTCGAATTACGCATTATTGGTTATTGTTATACGTGTGTGTGCCTTATGTGTTCCTTGTGCATGTTTAAATTATGTTATGTGTGGTAATCAATCGAAACGCAATCGAACTTAATCGCAATCGAAATGGTATGATAATTGGTGGAGAAGACATAGTGCAAGATATGAGTACTTGGGATTAAAAGTAATTTGACTAGGAAACTCTCTCGCATCGCAATGCTCGCAATCGAAATCGAAACGGCAAAACTCGTCGCACCGAACACTCGAACCAAGCGACTGATCGATCAGGCGACCAGCCGTTCGCTCGGACTGCCGTCCGATCGGACAGGCTGTCCGATCGGGCTGCCTGGCCGAACGACCAGCCCCTTTCCACTTCGGGTAACCCTATAAATACCCCTTGTCACTTTCATACTTTCTACTTTTGGCAACTGACGTCCGACCAGCTCGTTCTCCCCACTTTTCTTCAGATTTCTCACAATTCCGGTAAGATCTTGTCCTAAATCTTGTACTTCCTTAATCTACACGCACTCCTACACCTTTCTACCTTTTGAATCTTCACTTTTAACCGTGAAATCATCAAGATTCAAGGTGTTCTAGGATGACGTCATCATGTGTTCTTGAAGAACTTCATGTTTCGGCCTCAATCCACCAAGAACAACTTAGATCTAACCGATTTCCACATAAACTAACAAAGATCTTTCATAGATCTGAACATATTCACAAGAAAAATGATTAAAAGATGGTTTTTCAAACTTTCTTTCCAACTCTTTTACACTCAATGCACTCAAAACCGATAGAATCGGAGCTCGTGCCGACTTACTACTCATTCTTGTGGTTGTGTTGGTTCAAGATCCGTATTCTATCCACGAGATTATCGATTCCGGGTTAACCAAGAACAATCGTCTTGAACCGGTGGACTGACTGAACTTGGGTGGTTCCTGTTCAGTCGGGTCACTAAAACTTAGGATGAGGTTCTGTTGGATAGCACGTTATCAAAACGTCTCAATAAAACGACAAACAATCAAAACAACCAAGTGTAAGACGAACAGGACGACCAGGACGGGGTGCCGTCCGATCGGACTGCTGTCCGAACGGACAGCCAATCTGAACGACTGGCCTATCCGAACGACTTGCACCATGGGTCCCACACTTAACCATTTTTGCCAACATTTGAAGTTTGAGTGTTGAACGAATTGTTGTCCGATCGGACTACCATCCGATTGAACTGCCATTCAAATCATGAAACATTTGAACTTCCACACTTAAACAATTTTCAACATGTTCAATGCACAAAGGATGCCACCCGAACGCACCACCGTCCGATCGAGTGACAACCTGCTAAAGTGTTCAACCAATCGGGTTGACGTCCGGTCGAATGACCGTCCAATCGACCGACCCTAAAGGTAGAGATACTTCTATGTTTTCTAAATACTACAACAAAAACTTCAAAAGTCAAGCCATCATACACAAACACATCCTTCCCTAAAGGAAGAACAATCCACTCGAACGGTCATCCGAACGGACTACCACTCGCACGACTGGCCGTCCGAACGGACTTCCACTCGCACGACTGGCTGTTCGAATGAACTACCACCCGATCAAACTGTTGTCCGACTCACTTGTACTTTGCATCGTTTTGCGCGTCACTTATCGTTATGGTATTCGTTCTGATCAGGCTAACCCTACTCTCTAGCGCTCCCTTCAATCCATCAATCGCTGTGAGTATACTCGATCCCTTTTTGCTTTACGCACTTTTGGGTGTTACATACGTTACTTATACAAAAATCACATCGAACACACTACGCAATACATTTAACGCTAACCGCTATCGCATGTATACGTGACTAAATGAATGCTTGTTTGTTATGTTTACACATGGAATGCTGTCTACCTGCCTTAGCAACGGTAGTACTATTAGTTTGGACTCAGCACCCGTTCACTCGGGGGTTGTTAAGGACAATTACCTACATGGCTCACAGTGATGTGTATGTATCGCGAACTGCCTTGGGCAGTCAACCCGTAGTCATTGGTATCGATAGGTTCATGTCGATAATAACATGCCTCATTTCACCCTGTGTACGTGCTGGTTATGCGTAACGCTTTCGAACTCTATATGTTATTATCAAACTTGTATGCTCGCCTTTACACTATGTGTATTGACTTTTACCTTAACGTTTGTGACAGGTGCTTAAGTTGCTAGGATGCTCAATTGCACGGTGATGAAATCGAGACAAGGGAAGGTCTAGAAACCAATAACAATTGTCTGTAATAAGAATCTGAGTTGTCGGAACAGAACAATTTGACTAGATCTTTCTGTAATAATTGTATTATCATATATGACATGGTATGGGACATGTTGCTTTAAATATCTGGTAAATATATAGTTGTTATGGAAACTTTTGGACAATCTGTTTCACTCAGTGTCGCGCCCCGATGTTTCCGCCATCGGTTGGGGTGTGACAGATTGGTATCAGAGCCATAACTATAGGGAATTAGGCAAGACTCGACCTAGTCCGGGTCGATATCTTAGAGACCTAGTCTATAGCTAGGACCCAATAGACCGACTCGTGCATGTCCAGTAGGGATTATGTACGAGCTTACTGCTACTCCATGCTATTCTCGCCTACGCTACACTATCACTGCACTCGAATTTTCAATTGTGAATTAGCGATTAAGTCGAGATTAGGTGTGAAAACCACAAACTCTCGATTGAATTGCTTGTTTGATGTGTATTTATCTATAAAACGTGAGAATTCGCGTTGAACCAGGAGTGAAATCCATACTTTAGCGTGGATTTTCGTCTCTATTTTACTAAAACAAGGAAGAAGCTGTTAAGCCAGGGGTGAAACCCTAACCTTGACGACTTGATCCGACCTTTACTTGGTTTTACAAAACTCTCACCAAAGTATCGACGGACTCCAACGACCTGAAGTCACTGTATGACTAAAGGGATGTGTGCCGAACGCCCAAGAATCGAGGCAGAAGCACGATCCTGAAAGTCAAAATGTGTACAACAAGTCCTTGAGAATAGTCGAACCACTTTGGATAGTCAATGTCTAATAGCCACAGACAATCTATTTCTCGATTTATATGTGTTTCGATTCAGAGCCCGCAACTGCTGACTCTGATGATTCGTCGATTTTTATATGTTTGTATGTATTTACCGGTTTATGTGTTTAAATTTTGGAGAATTATTCGATTTTTGCTCTCACTTCGATCGACACGCACGACTCGCACTGCACTTCTATCTCAAAACGCTGACAAATCGCTAAATTATGGACGACCTTATGCTATGTTATACGCTTATACCATACTAATCGCTATGCTAAACGCGATCGCTATATTCGAGCGCCCACGGACTTTGAATGATAGGTTTCTGTATTCTGACTGCCTCTGTAATTACATGTGTATGTGCTTCTGTGCTTCTGTGCCCTACGTGCTTATGTGTTTATGTGCTTATGTGTCTCTACGTGAATCTGTGATTATGTGCCTATGTGTTTATGTGATACATGTTTCATTGTGTTCCTGAGCTTTAGTAAGTATTAGACGTGTGAGGTGAGATTCGATTTATGACGTGTCTGAGACCTATGACGATGTCTGTTGCAGACAATATTACCCACGACTCACTCGCCAGGAACAGAGGGACAATCGCCTTGCTGCCATCCTCGCTAAACAAGTCGCCAAGGTTGTGCCTCAGATCGTGAGTGAAATTTACGAGAATGTTAAAAAATCGTCTGAGGTGTCCAAAACCGAAGCTCCTAAGGTTGCTACCAAGACTGCTTTCAGCTTCAAGCAGTTCAAGGCTTACGGTCCAAAGGAATTCACTGGAGAAGATGGCCTGATGGCTATGTTTTAATGGTTTGATTCCATCGAAGTCACTCTGCGCCAGAGTGGATGTCCGGAAAATCTCCGCACTTTAAACGCTACCGGCGTCTTCCAGTCCCGCGCACTAGACTGGTGGATGGCCGAACGAAACAAACGCGGAAACGATGCAGCCTATGAGCTGACATGGGAAGAGTTGAAAGCCATCATGAAGGATGAATTCTGCCCTCCCCATGAATGCCAAAAGTTGGAGGACGAATTCTGGAACATTAAGCAGAAGGAAGGTGACAATGCTGCCCTGACTGCTCGCTTTAAGCAGCTCAGCATCATCTATCATGATCAAGTGAAGACGCTCGACATGGCAATCAAGAAGTACATCCGAGCTCTACCCGACTGTGTTGCGGATTTTGTGCACGCCGCAAAGACAGCAACGATCGAAGAAACTTACTTGCTTGCCGCCGAAATCAACGACAAGTGGGTAAAAATGGTTTTTGGGATAAAGCTTCGAAGAGTCTGCACCAAGTCACCACCGCACCAAACGCTGAAACCGCGCTGCTCAACCGTCAAAGTTCTCACGCCGCAGGAAGAAGAACAACAGCAGCTCCAGCAACAAGAACTGTGCTGCAACCACCATTTCTGCTCCACTTCAAGCCGTACCGGCTCAGCAGCAGTCTCACCACCGCCCAGCACCAGTTACTTATGCATCGCCTGCAAAGCGCGCATACACCGGCCCCCACCCTGCCTGCCCAACATGTACTTATCATCATCCGGTGGGTCTCGCCTGTCGTTTCTGCGCTCACTACAATATGTACGACCACTTCACTATTAACTGCCGTACTGGTCCCCGTCAAGCACCAGCTCAAGCCACTGCTCATCAAGCTCTGCTCCCAGCCCCTCAAGGCCAACACGCGGCTCAGGCACCCATGGTCAACGCTCGAGTCTACTTCGCATGTGGTGATCCCAACCACTTTGCGAACATGTGCCCGAACAGGGTTGTGAAACAAGAGCCCCAGCAGCAGCAGCCTCATCAGCAACAACAGTCGCAGCAGCAGCAGCAACAAGCCGCACGCGCCAGAACTTTCAACATCAATGTGCGCCAAGCCCAGGCTGACAACAACGTGGTCAATGGTACGTTCCTTGTGAATGGTATTTATGCTTCATGTTTGTTTGATACTGGAGCCGATAACTGCTTTATGATGTTTGAATTCGAGAAGCTTCTTAGTCGTAAGCGCTCCCATCTCCCCTCAACATTCGATGTTGAAGTCGCCACCGGAAGAACTGTCGCCGTTAATTCTGTTCTTCGTGATTGTACTCTTGAGCTCAACAATCACATCTTCCCAATCGACCTTATTCCGATGCAACTCGGAAGTTTTGACCTCATAGTAGGCATGGACTTTCTTCGCGAAAACCATGCTGAAGTTGTGTGCTTCGATAAGATGATTCGATTCTCGCTCGCGAATGGTGATTTATTATGTGTTTATGGCGAAACTGCTTCGAAAGGTCTCAAACTCATGTCATGTGTCCAAGTTAGCAAGTATCTCCTCAAGGAATACAGAGATTTCTTGGCTAACATTGTAGTAGCGGAGAAGAAAAAGAAAGGAAAGACAGAAGTGAAAAACGTTCCCGTGGTCCATGAATTTCCTCAGGTATTCCCTGACGATCTCCCCGGACTTCCGCCAAGTCGTGATATCAACTTTCGTATCGACCTCATTCCTGGAGCCAACCTTGTTGCCAAAGCTACTTACCGACTCGCACCATCCAAAATGCGTGAACTCTCAAGTCAGCTTCAGGAATTACTTGAGAAAGGCTTCATTCGCCCGAGCACCTCTCCTTGGGGCGCGCCAGTCCTTTTCGTCAAAAAGAAGGACGGGTCGTTCAGGATGTGCATCGACTACCGGGAATTGAATAAGTTAACCATCAAGAACCGCTATCCCCTGCCTCGCATTGATGATTTGTTTGATCAGCTACAAGGTGCTACGTGTTTCTCAAAGATCGACCTACGCTCAGGCTATCACCAGCTACGCATTTCAGAGGAGGATATACCCAAAACCGTGTTTCGCACCCGTTATGGCCATTATGAATTCGTCGTTATGCCTTTTGGTTTAACCAACGCACCCGCGGTTTTCATGGATCTGATGAATCGCGTGTGCAAACCATATCTCGACCGTTTCGTCATCGTGTTCAACGACGATGTCTTGATCTATTCCAAGTCGAAGGCCGAACACGCGCAACATCTACGTTTGGTTCTCGAGCTACTCCAGGGGAATCAACTCTATGCCAAGTTCTCCAAGTGCGAATTCTGGCTAGGGGAGGTTCAGTTTCTGGCTCACATCGTAAATAGTCAAGGTATTCACGTTGATCCGGCGAAGATTGAAGCAGTTAGGAGTTGGATTACACCCAAGAACCCGTCTGAACTCCGTTCTTTTCTCGGATTAGTGGGCTATTATCGACACTTTATCGAAGGATTCTCAAAAATTGTTGTGTCGCTTACCGCTCTTACGCATAAAGACAAGCCTTTTGTTTGGGGAACTGAACAAGTGTCTACCTTCCAAACCCTCAAGCATATGCTTTGCAATGCTCCTGTTCTCACATTGCCCGACGGAAACGACGACTTCATTGTCTATTGTGATGCTTGCAACCTTGGTCTTGGTTGTGTTCTTATGCAGCGGGACAAGGTTATAGCTTACGCATCTCGACAGCTCAAAATCCATGAGAAGAACTATAGAACCCATGATCTCGATCTAGGCGCAGTTGTTTTTGCGTTAAAGATTTGGTGACACTAGCTGTATGGTACCAAGTGTACGATCTTCACCGATCATAGGAGCCTACAACACATCTTTGATCAGAAAGAACTTAATATGCGTCAATGCCGATGGGTAGAACTTCTCAACGATTACGACTGTGAGATTCGTTATCACCCAGGCAAAGCAAATGTCGTTGCCGACGCTCTCAGCAGACGGAGTTATTTGCTCAGCATTTGTAATACCCAAGCCCAATACGATCTTGAAACCTTCATCCGCGAAGCCCAGCATGCATGTTTTAATGAACGCACCTTGAAGATGGAACGAATCTATCAAGATGGAGTCAACTTGTGAATAAGCCGAATGGGATATTTCATTATCTAGACCGAGTTTGGATCCCTAAACGGACCAATTTGCAACAGATATTGATGGACGAAGCCCACAAATCCCGGTATTCTATTCATCCCGGTGCCGATAAAATGTACCAGGACCTTCACTACAAGTACTGGTGGCCGGGCATGAAAAGGGATATTGCTCTCTACATTGGGAAGTGCCTGACTTGTGCAAAGGTCAAGGCCGAACACCAAAGACCCTCTGGCTTACTCGAACAACCGCCGATCCCTATGTGGAAGTGGGAGAGTATAGTCATGGACTTCATAACAAAGCTTCCACACACGTTATCAGGTCACGACAGCATCTGGGTTGTTGTTGACCGTTTGACCAAATCTGCTCACTTTGGCCAATACGGGAAGACTACAAGGTAGAATGATTAGCCCGAATCTACACCAATGAGATCATTTGTAATCATGGGACGCCTCGCGACATCATCTCTGACCGTGATGCTCGGTTTACCTCGCGACTGTGGGAAAGGTTTCAAGCGGCTCTCGGTACTACGCTTAACCTAAGTACCGCATTCCACCCTCAAACCGACGGTCAGACTGAAAGAATGATACGTACTCTTGAAGACATGCTCCGTTCGTGTGTCATAGATTTCGGTGGTAATTGGGACACTTACCTGCCGTTAGTCGAATTCTTGTATAATAACAGTTATCATTTCAGCATTCAAATGGCACCGTTTGAAGCTTTATATGGAAGAAAATGTCGATCGCCTATTGTGTGGCATGAGATCGGTCACTCGCAATTAACCGGTCCCGAGCTATTGCAAGAAACAACTGATAAAGTCCTCCAGATTTGAGACAACTTGTTGAAAGCTCGAAGTCGACAGAAAAGCTACGCCGATAGACGACGCAAGCCCCTTGAATTTGACGTTGGTGACTACGTACTCCTTAAGGTATCACCTTGGAAGGGTGTGGTCAGATTCGTAAAGAAAGGGAAACTAGCGCCTCGATATGTTGGACCTTTTAAGATTCTGGAAAGGATCGGAAAAGTCGCCTACAGACTCGAACTACCGGAGGAACTTAGTAATGTCCACCCGACTTTCCATGTTTCGAACCTCCGCACGTGTATGGCTGAGCATGATTTAATTGTACCTCTTGAAGACCTCCAAATAAACGAAACACTACACTTCGTGGAAAAGCCTGTCGAAATCATGGATCGCCAAACCAAGCAGCTCCGACGCTCGCGCATTCCTGTTGTGAAAGTCCGATGGGAAGGCAACGAGGCGCAGAGTTCACTTGGGAACTCGAAAGAGACATGAAGACGAAGTACACACAGTTGTTTGTTACGGCTTCGGCCTAATTTCGGGACGAAATTCCCTCAACTAGGGGAGGCTGTAACACCCCGTGTTTCGAAAGTCAAAGTCAAAGTCAAGATTGAAGTCAAAGGAAGAAAAGACTGCTAATTGCGATCTGTCTCTCCTTGCTCAATTCCTGTTTTAACTTCTTTGACTCGTAGAGTAGTCTATTTTATTTTCGCTTTAGTTGTATTATGTGGAGTATCTTTTAATAATCGCTTGGTAATCGATATTTATCGCATGTTTAATCGCTTTATCGCTATCGCAATCGCACTCGCAACTCGAATTACGCATTATTGGTTATTGTTATACGTGTGTGTGTGTGCCTTATGTGTTCCTTGTGCATGTTTAAATTATGTTATGTGTGGTAATCAATCGAAACGCAATCGAACTCAATCGCAATCGAAATGGTATGATAATTGGTGGAGAAGAGATAGTGCAAGATATGAGTAGTTGGGATTAAAAGTAATTTGACTATGAAACTCTCTCGCATCGCAATGCTCGCAATCAAAATCGAAACGGCAAAACTCGTCGCACCGAACACTCTAACCAAGCGACTGATCGATCAGGCGACCAGCCGTTCGCTCGGACTGCCGTCCGATCGGACAGCCGTCCGATCGGACAGGCTGTCCGATCGGGCTACCTGGCCGAACGACCAGCCCCTTTCCACTTTGGGTAACCCTATAAATACCTCTTGTCACTTTCATACTTTCTACTTTTGGCAACTGACGTCCGACCAGCTCATTCTCCTCACTTTTCGTCAGATTTCTCACAATTCCGATAAGATCTCATCCTAAATCTTGTACTTCCTTAATCTACACGCACTCCTACACCTTTCTACCTTTTGAATCTTCACTTTTAACCGTGAAATCATCAAGATTCAAGGTGTTCTAGGATGACGTCATCATGTGTTCTTGAAGAGCTTCATGTTTCGGCCTCAATCCACCAAGAACAACTTAGATCTAATCGATTTCCACATAAACTAACAAAGATCTTTCATAGATCTGAACATATTCACAAGAAAAAGGATTGAAAGATGGTTTTTCAAACTTTCTTTCCAACTCTTTTACACTCAATGCACTCAAAACCGATAGAATCGGAGCTCGTGCCGACTTACTACTCATTCTTGTGGTTGTGTTGGTTCTAGATCCGTATTCTATCCATGAGATTATCGATTTCGGGTTAACCAAGAACAATCGTCTTGAACCGGTGGACTGACTGAACTTGGGTGGTTCCTGTTCAGTTGGGTCACTAAAACTTAGGATGAGGTTCTGTTGGATAGCACATTATCAAAACGTCTCAATAAAACGACAAATAATCAAAACAACCAAGTGTAAGACGAATAGGACGCCCAGGACGGGGTGCCATCTGATCGGATTGCTGTCCGAACGACTGGCCTATCTGAACGACTTGCACCATGGGTCCCACACTTAACCCTTTTTGCCAACATTTGAAGTTTGAGTGTTGAACGAATTGTTGTCTGATCGGACTACCATCCGATCGAACTGCCATTCGAATCATGAGATATTTGAACTTCCACACTTAAACAATTTTCAACATGTTCAATGCACAAAGGATGCCATCCGAACGGACCACCGTCCGATCGAGTGACAACCTGCTAAAGTGTTCAACCAATCGGGTTGACGTCCGATCGAACAACCGTCTGATCGACTGACCTGAAAGGTAGAGATACTTCTATGTTTTCTAAATACTACAACAAAAACTTCAAAAGTCAAGCCATCATACACAAACACATCCTTCCCCAAAGGAAGAAACAATCCACTCGAACGGTCATCCGAACGGACTACCACTCGCACGACTGGCCGTCCGAACTACCACTCGCATGACTGGTTGTTCGAACGGACTACCACCCGATCAAACTGCTGTCTGACTCACTTGTACTTTGCATCCTTTTGTGCGTCACTTATCGTTATGGTATTCGTTCGATCATGCTAACCCTACTCTCTAGCGCCCCCTTCAATCCATCAATCGTTGTGAGTATACTTGATCCCTTTTTGCTTTACGCACTTTTGGGTGTTACATACGTTACTTATACAAAAATCACATCGAACACACTACGCAATACTATTAACGCTAACCGCTATCTCATGCATACGTGACTTAATGAATGCTTGTTTGTTATGTTTACACATGGATGCTGTCTACCTGCCTTAGCAACGATAGTACTATAGTTTGGACTCAGCACCTGTTTACGCAGGGGTTGTTAAGGACAATTAGTTACATGGCTCACAGTGGTGAGTGTGTATCGTAGACTGCCTTGGGCAGTCAACCCGCAGTCATTGGTATCGATAGGTTCATGTCGATAACTAACATGCCTCAATTTCACACTGTGTACGTGCTGGTTATGCGTAATCGATTTCAAACTCTATTATATCTATTAAACTTGTATGCTCACCTTTACACTATGTGTATTGACTTTTACTTTAACGTATGTGACAGGTGCTTAGGATGCTTATCTGCTTACTTTGCTGTGAAATCGAGGCTAGGAAAGACCTAGGTCAACAATAAACTATTGTATGTAATAAGAATCTGAGTTGTCGGAACAGAACAATTTGACTAGATCTTTTCTGTAATAATTGTATTATCATTTATGACATGGTATGGGACGTGTTGCTTTAAATATTTGGTAAATATAGTTGTTATGGAAACTTCTGGACAATCTGTTTCGCTCAGTGCCGCGCCCCGATGTTTCCACCATCGGTTGGAGTGTGACATATATGTCCATCCGTCCGAATGGACTTCAGAACATTTCAACTTTTCCTTTTGCTTTATTCTGCACTGGTCTTGTATCATCTGATAAAACTATGTTACGTGATTGACGCAATTGATAAACATATGCATTCACAATTTGAAACTTGAATTTGAAAATGAAAATCTTAAGTTTGTTTGTTAATATCAACCAAGGTCATTAATTTGGACTTGGTGGATAACTTGGATAATCAAGGTCATTAATTTGGACTTGATTATTTGTGAGGGTTATTGATGCTAATCATGTTTAAAGTTTGAAAATGATGTCTGATTTGATAAACTGTCACAAGTGAAATCTAAAATGTGTATTTGAATGTTAGTGAGATTTGATAGAAAGCTAATTGATAGGGAGAGCTGGATAACACGTTAAACAGAGAAAAGTTCAAGCTAAAGAGAAAGATTGTGGAGCTGAATTGTCAAATGAAGATTGCTAAAGCAAGGGGGGATTGCAAAGAGAGAGTCTGATGATTTACAAGAGAAAAAAGGAGTATGTGAATGTTAAATTTATCAAAGATTCCGAAGAGATCAAAGATTGACTATGACAAGGATCGACAAAGATGATTGACTGTGGCAATATTTAAAGGGGAGTCTGTGAGTGCATTATGTCTATTGCCTCCGTCAACGTAACGTGTCATAGTTAATTGTATAGGATTATGTGTCGAAAGGTCGGTTTTGAATGTAAAAGACCCATTCGCACGAAAGAGTCTTTTGTGCGAAAGGGACTTCAATACCTTTCGTACGAGAGGGCCTCTTGTCCCAGTTGCTTTCGTGCGACATGGGTCAGTTGTCCCAAACACCCTTCCGCACGGAAGGACCCTATCACTCCTATGGTTTTGCACGACTATAAATAAGAGGCTTGGGTCTTGTCATTTCTAAGTTGTTGGACTTGAGAGGAGAAACTTTGTCCGTCTGGTTTCGTGGTTTTGTACTTGAATATTATCAATAGAAACCAGTTTATTTATAGAGTTCTTGTGTTTGTCATCATCATACATGGATTCCGCACATGATATGGTGATGATGTGTGCGTGGTGTAATATATTTTAGGTGTATATTTTTAAGCCCTTTTACACTTTTTTTTGCCAAGTTTTAAATTTATAAAATACGATATTTACTAACACTAAACACACATATAGGCAAGTGCACCCATCGTGAGTGTAGTATAGTGTTGGTAAGATACCGAGGTCGTCCAAGGACACAAGAGCTTTTAGTACCGGTTTATCCTCAACGTCTAATCAAATCAAAAATTAGAAAAAGGTTTTTAAACTAGAAAAATAAAACTAACTAAAATGCTGAAAAATAAAATAAAAGTAAAAACAGATAGACAAGATGAATCACTTGGATCCGACTCGTGTGTAGTGTAACCTATGATTATTTCCACACTTTTGCACTTTTTAAGAGATTATCTTAGTTATTGTAGTAGGCCCCTCTTTTGAAGGTGACGCTACCCTCAATCCAGTAGTTTGAGTCAGCAAGGATACAATCCTAAAGGGTCGGATTATTGAAAGATAATTAATTAAGTTATTAATGCATATTGTGGTAGGCCCCTCTTTTGAAGGTGACGTTACCCTCGGCTAAGTAGTCTGAGTCAGCAGGGATACAGTCCTAAGTAGCCGGGTTAAAGTTTTAATAGTAGTTTAACTTATGAGGGGATCAAAGAGTTTGGACCCCCGCCATCCAATACCGGTGGGTATTGAAGGAGGTCCTACTAAATTTGACCCAGGTCCTTTGCAGGATCTATACACTGAACAATGGCAAGACTCTTACCAAATCGTTCTCTTAACCCCTGACCAGTTATCCAACATATCTCCATATAGACCGTGGAAATATGAATGGTGAAAATCTTTTATTTTATATACACAGTAAAATAATGCCAAGACACCACGGACAAATGATAAGGAAGAATAACCTTCAACATAAGAAACTAGTTATTAAAGTCATTAATACATAACCAAATAGAAAGTGTGAAAAGATTCAAAATAAAAGGTATTACACTAAACACTTGTCTTCACCAAGTGATGTAAGAGACCTAGGCAAACATGGCCTTTGATTGTCAAGAACTCTTACGATCAATCTTGGATCCCGAGATGACTCACACACTCTATGATGGACAATGGATGATGGTGGTGGATGATGGTGTTGTGATGGTGGTGTTGTGATGGTGGTGGGTGGTGGGTGAAGTGTGAGAGAGGTGGTGTGCCAAGGGATGGTTTGCAAATGAGCCAAGCACCCCTATTTATAGCCTGAACAGCAGCTCGGGCACGGCCCCGTGTGCATCCTTCTTCTCTTTCTTCATTAATTGCAGTTTGTCTGCATTAGTTGACCACGCCCCCGTGTCCGCTGGGCATGACCCCGTGTGCAGAAGCGTATTTGTACTATCAAGATTTCCTCAGATTCTGCGAATCTAAGAGTTGACCATGGCCCCGTGTCCGCTGAGCATGACCCCGTGGTGGGTGATAGAAGCTTCTACAGCTTTGTCTTTTTTGCTGACACTTGGGCACGCCCCCGTGCTCACTGAGCACGGGACGTGTTCAGCCTTCTGTTTTCTTGTTTTGCTTGGGAAGATGCCGTCGTGGAGGCCGGGTATGCCACGTTTGTTCCTTTTCTTGTATTTATGTTAGATTTAGCTGCTTTTTTGCTTATTTTGTTTATTTGAGCTCATTTAATCCTGAAAATACAAAAGGAAGACAAAACACACTTTTTTCCAACATTAGTACTAAAAAGGGTTACTTTTATGCCACAATTGATGTAATTTATATGTTGCATTTTGTACACATCAGTGAATATCTGACCGGCCGGAGCATTCGAAGAACCGAAACGGTCCTAACATCCCTTAACGTACAATACGTACGAGATGAAATTATAACATGCGTAATTAGTTTTATAACATGCGTGATTAGGTTTTTACCCCATGCGTGATTTTAGATTTTGTACATGCGTGATTATGTTCATGCGTAATTATGGTTTTTAACATGCGTGGCGTATGGTTTTTCAACGTGCGTGATTAAGGTTTTGAGTTTTATAATGTGCATAATTTTCATCTCATACGCATGGTACGTTATATAGAGCCGCTAAAATGAAAACCACCTCCAGTTGTAAGAACCGCGAGAACCAGTCTCCACCAATCAGATCTTGCCAACAATAAGGGTATATTGGTCATTTCCTTTAAATGTCTAATCTCTCCCCTCTCTCCTCTCTCCTCTCTCCTCTCTCCTCTTAATTAATGTTGCAGGCTTTCTTCTCTCATCTCTCCTCTCTCTCTCTTTTTAAGTTGCAGACTTTCTTCCTCTCATCTCTCATCTCTCATTAGTCCATTAGCATCTCTCATTCTCTCTCTCTTGTTTCCGACGGTAACCACCAAGCAGAACACCCCCCCTTCGTCTCCAAAGAAATCGCCGGCCACCCCAACTATGGTGGCGGCTCGTGACACCGGTGGCCCAAAACAGAGGCGGAAGGTTCAGAGGCGACGGCATGAGAGGGAGAGAGGGAGAGATCGAGATGAGAGAGAGATAGAACTCCGGCGGATCTGGTTCAGAGGCGACGGTGGCCGCACAGACGGCGGCAACCCCGATCAGATCCCTCTCTCTCCTTGCTCACTTACCGGAATTCAGATGTTCTCTCAGATCTCTCTCTCCTTGTTCACCACCGGAAATCTGGTGGTGGTGGTGGTAGGCAGAGATCGGTGATGGTGGTGGTGTGGGGTAGAGGTGGGCGACGGTGTTGGTGGTAGTGGTGTTAGGGTTGGCGGCGGTGGGGGGTTTTTTGGTGGTGTGTGGCAGAGGTGGGTGACCGATGGTTTTGTGGGGAGAAGGTGGTTGGTGGGGAGACGGTGCTGGTGGTCATCGGTTCAAGATGTTCATTGTTTTGTTTGGTGTTCATTGTTCTGTTTGGTGTTCATTGTGGGGTTTGATCTGTTGAATCTTGGCCTGTGTTCTTGATCTGTTGAATTTTTGGTATGTGTTCTTGATTTTTCTGGGTTTTGAATGTTTGAATCGGTTGAATCTTGGCCTGCGTTCTTGATATATGTTCTTGATCTGTGGGTTTTTTTGTTGCTGTTGAATCTGGGTTTTTGTTGCTGTTGAATCTCTGTTGAATCTGTGTTTTTGTTGCAGTTGAATCTGTTGAATCTCTGTTTTTGTTGCTGTTGATTCTGTTGAATCTCTGTTTTTGTTGCTGTTGAATCGGCTGTGATGATGCAAAAAAAAAAACTGACGATGGCGCGACAAGGACGGTGGAGGGTAGGTTTTTGAACCCGCAACCCCACTTTGCAGCCTCTGATTATCGGGAAATCTGAGCGAAAACTTCGTTTTTTTTAACCCGATTTTTTTTCGAGATACACTTTGTTTTGATGTTGTTGTTTTTTTATTTTCCCCCCTAGTCGATGATGATAACGATATATCTGAGACACCTCCCGAGTTTGCCATTTCTGAGTGCGTTCATTTTTGCGTAAAATAGTTTTTGTAAAAAAAAAGTTAAACTTTTTACGTAAAACGTAAACTTTTTAGGTAAAACGTAAAACTTTTTACGTAAAACGTAAAACTTTTTACGTTAAACGTAAAACGTAAAATGTAAAAATTTTAACGTAAAACGTAAAACCGTAAACTTTTTAAACCGTAAAATGTAAAATGTAAAAATTTTTAACGTAGAACGTAAAATGTAAAAAAGTTTTTGTAAAAAAAAAAAATTAAACCGTAAACTTTTTGACGTAAACTGTAAACTTTTTAACGTAAAAAGTTTAGGTAAAACGTAAAAAACGTAAATTTTTTTTACCAAAACGTAAAAAACGTTAACGTAAAAAACCTGAATTTAAAAATGTTAACCTAAAAAACGTTAACGTAAAAAACCGGCGCGTAAAACGTAAAAAAAGGTTAACGTAAAAAACCGGCGCGTAAAACGTAAAAAACATGTGCGTAAAACGTAAATAACGTTAACGTAAAAATGGCGCGTAAGACGTAAAAAACGTTAACGTAAAAAACCGACGGGTAAAACGTAAAAAACCGGGGCGTAAAACGTAAAAAACCGACGCGTAAAACGTAAAATAACGTTAACGTAAACGACTGGCACGTAAAACGTAAAAAAACGCCAACGTAAAAACTCGGGGCGTAAAACGTAAAAACGGCGCTTTGAAAAAACGTCACGTTAAAAAACGTCGAAAAAAACGGCGCGTTAAAAAAACGCCGATCGAGAAAAACGACGCCTTAAAAAAAACGGCGTGGAAAAAACGACGCGTAAAAAACGACGCTTGAAAAACGGCGCGTAAAAAACGACGCGTTAAAAACGGCGTGTCAAAAAAACGTAAAACGCAAAAAGTTTAACGTAAAACTTAAATTGTAAAAAGTATAAAAATCTTTTAAAAAAATCTGAATTCAAAATTGTTTTTATTAAAGAAATTATGTTTAAAAAATAAAAGTATTAAAAAGCAATTAATGAATAGGACAAAAAGACAATTAAATATAATATATATAAAAAGACAAAAAAAGTATTTTTACTTAAATACCCTTTTCAATTAAAATATTAAAGACATAATAAGACAAAAACTACTTTATATTATTTTTAAATACTTTTAATCTGATCCATCCATCATCTTGATCTAATGGCTAGAAAGTGGTTCGCGCAGTTCTTACAACTGGAGGTGGTTTTCATTTTAGCGGTCCCCTATATATGTGTGTGTGTATATATATATATATATATGGGAGGGTTTAAATGAGAACGCTAAATATCGCGAGAACCGTGAGAATAAATGAGAAAACCACAAGAACTTGGTCAAAAACAATTCAAATTCAAAATTTCTTTTTACACTTATCATTATTGTTCGAATACAATGTTAGAGTTTAAATTTACATGAATTCTTAAATAAAGAAAAGAGTTAAATGCCATTTTAGTCCCTGTGGCTTGGGCCATTTTGCCAGTTTACTCCAAAGGTTTCATTTTTAACCTGTGGGTCCAAAAATGTTTCACAGTTGCCATTTTAGTCCACTGGGTTAACTTCATCCATTTTTTCTGTTAACGAGAAGGCCAATTCGGTCATTTTATATGGCTGAATTGCCCTTTTAGTTAACAAAATTACATACAAAATGACCAAATTGGCCTTCTTGTTAACAGAAAAAATGGATGAAGTTAACCAAGTGGACTAAAATGGCAACTATGAAACCTTTTTGGACCCACAGGTTAAAAATGAAACCTTTGGATTAAACTGGTAAAATGGCCCAAACCACAGGGACTAAAATGGCATTTAACTCTAAAGAAAATTTACACATGTGTAAGTTGGTCATTTACACATGTGTAAATTTGTTATATTTACACATGCGTAAAAAATCTAGTAACAGTGATTTTGAGAGGATAAATTAATTATTTGATGTTGTAAATTCCTTTTTGATGTTGTATTTTAATTACAATGAGGTTTATATTAAAAATCGGTTTTGATTGGTTTTTTCATTTGTTCTCACGGTTCTCGCAATATTTAGCGTTCTCAAGATAAACCTACCATATATACATATACATATATATATATAGGATAGGAGTTGGCCAGAAAGTCCAAATTTCCTAAAAAGTGTAAAAAGTCATAAAACACCATAATATCAACCATAAAATACACCAAAAACCCACAAATAATATGATGAAGATTACTAAAACATCATGTATGTGGGTTTTGTGTTGTGTTTTAGATGTTAAGACTTTGATTGTGGAATGACAAATATTATTGTGTTTTATGTTGTTTAGCGTTGTGTGTTTTATATTCATAGTTCTACGATGGTGTGTTTGAAGTTTTTATGGACTATTAGAGTTTGAATATGGTGTTTTAGTAATATTCATTCTATTATTTGTGAGTTTTAGATGTGTTTTATGCCTGAAATTATTGTGTTCTATGACTTTTTACACTTTTTAGGAAAAACACACTTTCCGTAGGATCCCCACTATATATATATATATATATATATATATATATATATATATATATATATATATATATATATAGGATTAGGTTCAAGAGTGAACACTAGTGTAGTTTGCGAACTGAGCGAACTAATCCTGGCCATACATGTGTATAGATCAATGGCCAGGATTTGATGATGAAATACACTAGTGTATTTTACGATTTGATGATTAAATCCTAGCCATCCACGTGTGTAAATCAATGGCCAAGATTTGTTCACTCAGTTCGCAAATACATTAGTGTTAACTTTAGAACCCTACCATATATATATATAGGGGATGGTTCAAATGAAAACCACTTTTATTGTGAAAACTCGAAAATTAACTCAAAAAAGCCTAAAAAACACACCAAAATTTTTTTTCATTTTTTTATAAAAATCGCAGGTTTTTTTATATAAAAAAGAACCTTTTTCAAAAAGAAAATTTGTAGTACACATGTGTAATAATACACATGTGTAATAATACACATGTGCACTACATTTTTTTTTTTTTGAAATTTTTTTATATATATAAAAAATGGTATACAAAAAAAAATTGGTATGTTTTTTTGGCTTTTTTAATTAGTGTTCGAGTTTTCACAATAACTAGTGGTTTTCATTTGAATCTTCCCCTATATATATATATATATATATATATATATATATATAGGGGAGGGTTATCTTGAGAACGCTAAATATTGCGAGAACCGTGAGAACGAATGAAAAAAGCAATCAAAACCAATTTTTTTAATACAAACCTCATTGTAATTAAGATACATCATCAAAACAAGAATTTATAACATCAAACAATTCATTTCTCCTTTCAAAATCACTCTTTTTAGATTTTTTACACATGTGTAAATATAACAGATTTACACATGTGTAAATGGCAAACTTACACATGTGTAAATTTTCTTTATTTATGAATTCACGTAAATTTAAACGTGTAAATTGAATTTCTAACATTGTATTCGAATAATAATGATAAGTGTAGAAAAAAAAATTGAATTTGAATTGTTTTTGACCAAGTTTTCATGGTTTTTTTATTTGTTCTCACGGTTCTCACAATATTTAGCGTTCTCATTTAAACCCTCCCCTATATATATGTATATATATATATATATATATAGAGAGAGAGAGAGAGAGAGAAAGTGTAGAATACAATAGCCCTAATCCTACATTACGTACGCGATGCCCACTGCTGATATCCCATATGATATGATAATAAGAATTCCTTTATTATAATGATAATATGATAATATGACAAATTCGCATGATAATGAATTCATGATAATATGACAAATTCGCATGATAAAGAATTCATGTTGGAATTCAGTTGTTTTGGAATTCGCATATTATTATTAAATTCGCATGTGACTAATTTTGGAATTCATGTTGGAATTATTATTTCTTTTGGATTTTGCATGATAATGAATTCATGTTGGAATTCATTTGTTTGGATTTCGCATGATATTATCAAATTCGCATGTCATTTTGGAATTTTTTTTTTTTTTTTTTTTTTGTATTTTGCATGTTATTTTAATGTGCATATTTCGCATGTTACATAATTTCTTTTAGGAATTCGCATGTTACATTAAAACCTAATCGCATGTTATTTTTTTTAATGTGTATGTTATATGTTATGAAATCTCATGTGTATATTATTATTTAATGTGCACAACGTCTAATCGCATGTTATTATTTTAATATGCATGTTATTGTTCATGAAATCGCATGTGTTTAGGTTTCTTCAAACGTAACGCTCTGATCTGATATGAATCAATCAAACAATCAATAAAACCCTAAAAATCGAACTGATACGAATCATAATTACAGAGATAGTTGTGTAACGAACTCATGACATGCTTGCTTGTTAAAGGAATTGTCTAATTTGCCCTCTGATGATTGAACGGAATGTCTGATATACTCTTATCTAAGATTGTTTGAAATTGCACCGGAAGAATCGAGCGGAGATTGGAGAAGAAGAATGTAAGGTTTTTGATTTTGGTGTAGGATATGATTTTGAAGTATCTTCGCTGATTTACAGGGTTATGATTTCGCAATGACGATTTTAACCTTGGCGGTATGATTTATATATTAATTTGATTAATTTAATCATATCAATTAATTAGACCCGCGTTTAAATGATGGATGATCCTACGGCTGGGGTAATCGCGTACAATATGTAGGATTAGGGCTATTGTACAATAATCGGCCTCTCTCTCTCTCTCTTTCTCTCTCTCTCTCTCTCTCTCTCTCTATATATATATATATATATATATATATATATATATATATATAGGAAGAGTGTAAAATACAATACGGCTTAACATACATCACGTACAACAAATCACAAATACATGTAGAAGCCTTTTTAATAAAAACTAAAAAAACTAAAAAAATCAAAAATTTCTTAAAAACAGTAAAAAAGGTAAAAAAATACTTTTTTTTACAAAAATGATTTCTTTTAATGGAATAGATTATACATATCTTTATATGCAAAAGCTCCGATTTTTTTTTTTTTGAAAAAAAAAATATTTTTCTCATTTTAAATTAAATTTTTAATATATATATTTAACATGTTCAATACAATGTTCCCCGATTTCCCCTTTTTTTAGTGTTTCTCATTGAATCTCACACATACTTTTCTCAACTATTTTTTTCGTTTATTAATAACTAGGTTAGAACCCCGTGTATTACACGGGTTGAATAAATGTAATTTTATATATTAAATAATAAAAAGTTATATTTTTATGAATCCCGTGTATTGTACGGGTTAAATAAATATAATTTTATATATCAAATAATAAAAAAAGTTATATCTTTAAAAACCATGTGTATTACACAGATTAAATAAATGTAATTCTGTATACTAAATACTAAAAATGTCGTATCTTTAAAAAAACCGTGTATAATCGGGTTGAATAAATCTACCAAACAATAAAAAAATTACATCCTTAAAAACCTCGTATGTTACATGTGTTTATAGATCTAAAAAAGAGTTATATCTTTAAAAACCATGTGTGTTACACATATCAAATAAAAGTAATTTTGTATATGAAATATTAAAAATGTCGTATCTTTAAAAAACCCGTGTACAGTTGGATCGAAAAATCTACCAAATGATAAAAACATTATATTCTTAAAAACCTCTTGTATTATTGTCACGCATGGTTAAATTCCACAAGTTAGTGATAGTGGGAAGACAAATTAGCGACACTAGCTTTAGTCGGTACTTGTAATCCCATTTATATGATAAATAATGATTTACTTACTTTTTATTTTTTAATACATATATAATTCATCTGTAAATTTATAGTATATAATAAAAAGTTATATTTTTAATAAATTAGGATAACGTTTAATATTAATTTATTATTTATATATTTAATATAAGATAAGTAGGAAAGAGAGATATTTATTTTAAAAATATATTAAATTAACAATTTAGATTTGAGGATAATATTTTATCAAAGTATGATAAGATTTTATTTATTTAGTTAATATAAAATAAGTATAAATTTGAGGATACCTTCAATGAATGACATGTGTCCAAAACTTGTTTTCTTTTATTATAGTAGATAGATAGATTACTTAATACTTAATGTTTCATTGATATAACCTCGTGTAAGATACAGATACATACATGTTTCTAAAATAAAAATAAATAAATAAACAAAGTAAATGTTGTTATAAACCAGACATTTTAGGCCCAACCCATTACTTATGGGCTTTAGGGTTTATGGTTGTGTTTATCTATATATATTGTAATGTTGAATAGAATGAAGAATGTAATTCAGTTGATCTCTTTTTTTCTTTGGTTTTTATCACGTTATCAGCACCTTTGCTCTCCATTAGGCATTAATCGGCAATCTGAAATCATTCCCAACAAGTCGCTATGATTTAGGAGGCTAGTGACATCACGTATTCATCAACACTATTTTTTTTTTTTTTTTTTTTGATTCACAATCTTCAATTCAACATAATCTGGGTCTGGTTCAATATTAATAAAACTTTATCTACTAGCACAGGTCGAATGTCAATAATCAAGTAAATAATGATGCTTAATTTAGTTAAGCTAAATCTCTAACGGATTAGATACTTGAATTGGGCCTTTCCTTAAAATACTTTCGTATTTTAAGGTAAAATGCTTTAGTGTGGTATTCTACAATAAGAATAAAGCAAAAATGCAAAGAATACTTTACATAAATTAACATTCCGTCGTATACTTATTTTCCTTCACGATCACATCAAAACAGCCTTATCGTATGATGTTTAGAACATGTAGTTCTAATTAAAGAGAACCTGAAGTTCTCATACCATATACATTTTATACACATGCTCGTTTTTTAAATGCATGAATCTTTCCTTGTAGATAAAAATGTCGAACTTATCAAAGCTCGAGTTCACCGCACTTGACATCTCGGGTAACAACTACCTCTCGTGGACTCTTGATGCTAAAATCCTTTTGACGGCAAATAATTTGGGGGAGACAATTATTGATGGTAATCAAACTTCATCTCAAGATAAAAAACATCAAAGAACGTTTTGACCACCAGCAGTTGGTCTTACTCCCCAAAGCCCGCTATGAATGGCTTCATTTACGACTACAGGATTTTAATACTGTCAGTGAATATAATTTTGCCTTGTTCCGCATTACCTCTAAGTTAAAATTATGTGGTGAGAAAATTACTGATGAAGATATGCTTGAAAAAAAAAATTCTCAACGTTCCATGCCTCAAATATGCTTCTGTCGCAGCAATACAGGGAACGTAAATTTACCAAATATTCTGAATTGATATCATATCTTCTGGTCGCGAAGCAAAACAACAAGCTCGTACTGCAAAACCATCAATCGCGACCCCCAGTGCAAGCCCATTCCCTGAATCGAATGTGGCAAATTATCAAAGCGGACGAGGTAGAGGTAGAGGTCGCGGCCCCAGCAGAGGTCGTGGTCGTGGTCGAGGACGGGGATATACATGGCATCGAGAGTCCCAGAACACTAAAAAAATAATTAAAATAAAATAAAATAAAAGTAGCGGTGATGAATTGAGTCGACACAATACGGGGCGACCTTCGAAAGGGGAAAATAGCGGGAACCAAAGCAACATTTGCTATAAATGTGGGATGTCAAATCATTGGTCCCGCACATGCCACACCCCTAAACACCTCATTGAGGCATATCAACACATTTGTTATAAACTCTTGTAATGTTTCATTTTACTTCTTTGAATTAACTCTTGTTTATTTTTATTTCCTGAAGAAATATGTATACCAGCTCCAGTAGAGCTATAATTGGTGATGAATGTCTGGTACCGGTAGCACTAGTACTATTCTCAAAGATATGGAATTTTTCTCTGAGTTGTCTCCGGAGACACCGATTAGTACTATATCTGGTGTCAGTAACCTTATCGAATGCTCCGTCAGAGCACACATAACATTATCTTCGGGTACCAAATTAACTATTAATAATGCATTATATTCTAGTAAATCCTGAAGAAATTTACTTAGCTTTAAAGATATTCGAAAAAACGGTTACCACCTCAAAACAATATCTGAAAATAATATTGAATATCTTCAAATTACTTCAAACAAAAATGGCTAATAAACAATTGTTGAACAATTAGAAGCCTTATCCTCTGGATTATATTGTACTAATATTAATCCTATCGAATCATACATGGTGAGTAACCAAAAGCTGTTAGATAAAGACACATTCAATATATGGCATGACCGTCTAGGTCATCCTGATAGCATAATGATAAGACGAATAATCAAAAGTGCAACTGGGCACCCTCTCAAAAACTTAAAAGTTTTGTTACCACAAGACTTATCATGTGCAGCATGCTCTTTGGGCAAACTTATAACTCGGCCCTCACAAACTAAATTGATACATGAAACCCCATCATTTTTAGAAAGAATCCAAGGGGATATTTGTGGGCCTATTCATCCTCCGTGTGGACCATTCCGCTATTTCTTGGTCTTAATAGACGCATCCTCAAGGTGGTCACATGTGAGCCTTTTAGCTACTCGAAATGTAGCATTTGCCCGACTTTTAGCTCAAATCATGCAATTGAGAGCCAATTTCCTCGATAATCAAATTAAAAACATCCGGATGGATAATGCAGGAGAGTTCACATCTCAAGCTTTTAATGACTATTGTATGTCAATTGGGATCAATGTTGAACATTCAGTACCTCATGTTCACACACAAAAAGGTTTAGCTGAATCTCTAATTAAACGATTAAAAATAATCGCTAGACCACTCTTAATGAGATGTAAATTAGCATCTTCTGCATGGGGTCATGCTATTTTGCATGCCGCTACACTGATTAGATTGACACCAACTGCTGATCACGAATACTCCCCATTACAACTGGTCTCCGGACGAGAACCAAGTTTGTCCCACCTTAGAATTTTTGGTTGTGCGGTATATGTACCAATACCGCCACCACAACGTACTATAATGGGACCCCAAAGAAGACTGGGTATCTATATTGGTCTTAACTCCCCGTCCATAATTAAATATTTAGAACCAATGACGGGAGACATGTTTACAGCACGGTATGCTGACTATCATTTTGATGAAACAATGTTCCCAGTCTTAGGGGGAGTTAAGGACAAAGAAAGACTGGTAACACAAGAAATAACGTGGAATCCATCATCGCTATCAAATCTCGACCACCGAAGTGGTCAATGTGAATATGAAGTCCAAAAGATCATACATTTGCAAAGAATAGCGAATGAATTACCAGATGCATTCACAGACACGAATAGAGTGACAAAGTCACATGTACCAGCATCAAATGCACCTGCTCAAATTGAAGTAATCCCAGAAGCGATTACTATACAACGAAAGCGTAGGAGACTAATCGGTTCCAAAGACAAAAACCCACGGAAACGAAAAGAGCAACGTAACGCAGTTGGTGAAAACTCACAAAAGATTATAAGTGAAACCCCGGTAGAGGTAAATGTCCCAGAAGAGACAACTATGAATCCAGAGGAAAGAGAAGTTTCAGAAGAAACACCGGTACCGAACGAAAATGAGATCTCTATTAATTATGTACAAGATAGTACAATGTGGAACCGGAATAAAACACGTGTTGATGATATATTCGCATATGCTATAGCAACGGATGTAATCAATGAAAATGATTACGTACCTAAAACTTTAGAAGAATGCATGCACAGAAATGATTGGCCAGGATGGCAAGAAGCCATAAACGCCGAATTGAATTCGCTCGAAAAGCGACATGTTTTCGGACCTGTAGTCCGAACGCCCATAGACGTCAAACCAGTAGGTTATAAATGGGTGTTTGCAATAAAGAGAAATGAAAAGAATGAGATTGTACGATATAAGGCTCGACTTGTAGCACAAGGGTTTTCCCAAATCCCAGGAGTTGATTATGAGGAAACGTATTCCCCTGTAGTGGATGCGATAACCCTTAGGTTCCTAATCGGCCTCACAATCACTGAAGGACTTCATATGAGACTAATGGATGTCGTCACCGCATACTTATACGGGACACTTGAAAATGACATCTACATGAAAATCCCTAAATGATTAAAATTGCCTGAAGCATTAAAATCAACACCTCGAGATATGTGTTCTATAAAGCTCTAGAGATCTTTATATGGTCTCAAACAATCTGGTCGTATGTGGTACAATCGACTTAGTGAATATCTCGAAAAAGAAGGATACAAGTCTGATGTAATCAGTCCATGTGTTTTTATAAAAAGATCACTATCAAATTTCACTATAATAGCAGTCTATGTTGATGATATCAACATCATCGGATCTCCTGAAGAGATAGAGAAAGATGCTCAGTTGCTAAAGAAGGAATTTGAAATGAAAGATCTGGGTATGACGAAATTATCGGACTACAATTTGAGTATCTGTGCAATGGCACATTTGTCCATCAATCAAACTACATCCAGAAGATGTTAGTACGATTCAATATGGATAAAGCACATCCGTTTAGCGTACCTATGGTTGTCCGACCGCTAGATCCACAGAAGGATCCTTATCGCCCTCAGGAAGAAGGCGGAGAAGTACTTGGTCCAGAAGTACCATACTTAAGCGCGATCGGTGCCCTTATGTATCTCGCAAATAACACAAGACCTGACATTGCATTTGCAGTACATGTACTAGCTAGATACAGTTCGAATCCATCACGTAGACACTGGAATGGTGTAAAACATATATTCCGGTATATTTGCGGGACACAAGACTTAGGTCTTTTCTATTAGAAAGATCAAAAGTCCCAGCTTGTTGGGTATGCTGATGCCGGATATCTATCAGATCCCCACAAAGCAAAATCTCAGACAGGTTACGTATTCACATACGGCGGCACAGCAATTTCTTGGAAGTCAACTAAGCAAACACTTACAACAACATCATCAAATCATGCCGAATTAATAGCACTATATGATGCTGGTCGAGAATGTGTGTGGTTGAGATCAATGATTAATCACATACAAGAAGCATGCGTATTAGAACAAATCAAGAAGAAGCCAACAATTATTTATGAAGACAATGCTGCTTGCAAAGCTCAGATCAGAGAAGATTACATCAAAGGTGATCGAACAAAGCACATCTCACCAAAGTTCTTCTCAATATATGACTTCCAAAAGAAGGGGAAATTGATGTTCGTCAGATCAAGTCAAGTGAAAATCTAGCAAACCTGTTCACGAAATATTTACCTAGAAGCAGTTTCGAGCAGCTATCACACAAGATCGGTCTTCGTAGATTGAAAGATGTTTGTTGAATTCAGGGGGAGAATTATACACGCTGTACTCTTTTTCCCTTAACTAAGTTTTGTCCCACTGGGTTTTCTTAGTAAGGTTTTTAATGAGGCAGCATAGCTGATCCAGTAGTATCAGTTTATTTATTCAGGTCCTGAAGTACCTATTTAAATCATCCTGAAGTATGTTGTTAAATTGTGTATAATTCTAAATGTCTGAGGAGGAGTGTTATAAACCAGACATTTTAGGCCCAACCTATTACTTATGAGCTTTAGGGTTTATGATTGTGTTTATCTATATATATTGTAATGTTGAATAGAATGAAAAATGTAATTCAGTTGATCTCTTTTTTCTTTGGTTTTTATCAAATGCTATATAGTACACGCAAGTTCATTAATAAAAAAAAAATATCTTAAACGGTGGAACGTATTAACCGACTATTTAGTAGCAAATAATGAGTAAAAAAAATATGAGAAAATATAAAAGCAACAATCCATAATGCCTATCTTTTCGTAGATGCTCTGTATGCATAAAAAGTTGGACGTCTATGGAATCCGGCAACTCTAGCTCTAAAGAACGGTCTTCCATTAAGATTCCACTCCATGGAATCTAATTCCTTCAGGATTAGATCACAACAAACAAAGTGACTGACTGACTGTGACCAAACCTACGCTCCTTCCTGCTGCTCTACATAAATAACAAACACCAGCAGCAATTCAATATTTCAATATAAACATGGGATCTGGATTTTCACAGCAAGCAGATACACAACAGCAGAGTGAAGGATCACCCACACATCATGATACGAAAACCGCAGGCATAACGCGGTTACCTCATGACTGTCATGCCATTCTAAAGGATGCAGATACCGCGATCAACATGTCATCTATGGACCCGCTCTATGCTGGCCTGTTTTTGAGCAAAAAGAGGAAGGTTGGCCCGGTTTCCATATTCATTACTCTTGTGAATTGTTGAATCATGTGAATAACTAACTCTAACTGGGTCAAAAGAGTAATGCAACTCAAACGTTTCTATTACAATGATAATCTTATTTTATTTGATAATCTAGTTTTATACAAGGTATTATTATTATTATTATTATTCATTTTGTAAACTGCTAACTTGTGTCAAAATGGGTGTAATACAGGCTTACGGGTCAAAACAGTAAATTTTAATCACTCAAAGCGGTTTGAGCTAAGCAAGATTTCGTTATTTTACTTTCAACGTTTTATATTCAACTAAAGTGATGAATATGTATGTTAATATAAAGTATACAATTAAAATGATACTTTAGTGTTAACAATTTAGAAGGTTTTATGCATTTTGTAAATTGCTAGATATTTGGCAAAATTTAAGACAGGCTTATGGAGTCAAAGTTCCTTGTGATTAGCAATTCTAACCTGGATTGTTTTACATGAAATCGTATTATCGTTGAAGCAGAAATATTGGGTTGACAAGGCATCACATGGCAACTGCTTCTTGGTGTACGCGAGGGATCTCTCGATCACTTGGGGGGAAGACAACCGTTACTGGTGTTGGCCCTGCATCAAAGAAACAAGGTGATGATTACAGTCACAAGCAAAAACAATCCTTGAACAAAATAAATTCTAACAAAACCAATATTGTTTTCTAATTCTCATCACTAATGTTCAACAACGGTTTGGTTTGGTTTGGTTTGTGCGTTCCCTAAATTACAAAACTACCATTACCGTCATCGCCATCAAACTGGAAAAACTGCTTACTGGACATGTGACATTACACGTGAATTATTTTTCTAACATGGCATTGAAATTTCCATTTGTAACAAAATGATATCCAGTCAATAATTTAGTCCTATCTACTATGGAGGGGCAGTAAGTAATGGTAATTAGAGGTGCAGGTTAGACAGGTCGGGTGGTTTGGTAACAGTTCAAAATAGTTTCATGTTGACCCATTTGACCCGCTCCCTTTAAGCTGAACTTTTTATAATTTGACCCATTTGAGATACAATAAAACCCAAACCAACCCAATCATATATAACGAACGTACTTGAAGTTTCCACCTCTCGTGGATCTTAACCATACCGTTCAGATTTAAGCCTGGAAAAATGGTCAGGTTAGGTGACGGGTCAAGTTGGGTTCAGGTCAAAACATGAGGCCTTGATATATATCAATCTGGTTTGGGTTAGAATGGGTTCTGATTCATATAAAAAAGAGGAGAAAAAGACTAAAAAGGCATTTTCCATTGTTTATGCAGTGAAGAAGTTGTGGATGGTGCAGAAATGATAGATGTTTGCTGGTTAGAAATTCATGGGAAATTAGAGATTTCCAAGTTAACACCGGGAATTAAATACGAGGTTGTATTTGTGGTGATGCTAAAAGACCCTGCTTACGGGTGGGAGGTTCCTGTCAATGTGAGACTCATTTTACCAGATGGAAACAAGCAACAACACAAAGAAAATTTGATGGAAAAACCAAGATCAACGTGGGTTGAGATCCCTGTGGGCGAGTTTATGGTACAACCAAAAAAAGAAGGATTCGTAGAATTCTCCTTGTATGAATATGAAGGCGGGGCTTGGAAGAGGGGTTTACTGATCAAGGGTGCAGCAATTAGACCCAAACATTGAAAACTGAAAGACGAAAATACTATTAAAATTAGTGTTATGTATGAATAAAAAAGTCTTACCGGTTGACTGTCTGTGTTACTTGATAATAAGATACGGATGTTATGTCTTCTATGTAGTTTACTACTTTCCGGATAGAGGGTGGGTTGGATGGATTGGGCTATGGTTCAAAACAATGGGCACTGGTCGGAAACAATTTTTCCAAAATACTATATTTTTGAGCCAAAAAGTGTAGTATAGCTATGAACAAAAAATAACATTTTTGGAGTAAAGTACATTTTGGGTGCTTTTAGATCATTTCTATTTATCTTACATGTTTGACCTGTCAGAGATAAAAATACAACTCGAACCAGCCCATTCATAAGTCAATGAGTCAAAACTCCCACCTCTAATAGGTAAACCTTCATGTGTGGTAACAAGATAAAGAACAAATGATATGTAATAGTCTCATGGCTTTTTCCAAGATGATAAGATGTGTGTATGCATACTGATATATATATATATATAGCATAAGAGAGCATGAAAGAAGTACAAATAGAATCTGCTCACAATCTGGGTAATAAATAGCTCATGAGTTGGAAACAGAAACGGAAAAATAAAATAAAATTAAAGCCAACATATCGCAGCAATAAGATGTGGGGGTGGGTGAATTATAAGTCTGTGTTGTAATCATCTGGCTTGTACCATAATGAGAAATCAATTCCCTTGCCTTTTAGCTCCTCTGTTGCAGGACCGATTCTCTCTAGAAGCTGCATTTCATAAGCAAAAGATTAGCAGCACCCAAAAGGGGTGACAGTTGATAGCATAGCAGCTAAAAAAACATACCTTAGAATGTAATACACCATTTGAAACCAAGAGTGATCTGTCAAATACCGTAAATTTTCCACCATCCATACAAGAAACTGCCCCACCAGCTTCTTCAACTATCTGCTTGTTTAAAAAGGCGATATAATTTTCCTTTTATTTTCCAAGTTGCAGCTTGTTTTTTCCATTATTATTATTATTATATGAAAAAAGTTATTAGATATTTTAACTAGAGTTTTCAAGTTTGTGTTTAGGATATGTAGCATTACCAAAACACCAGCAGCCATATCCCATGGTTTGAGACGATATTCCCAATATGCTTCAACAATGCCCAAAGCAACGTGGCACATGTCCACTGCAGCTGCACCTAGTCTTCGCACACCCTAAGAGAAACGCAGATGGATTAGAGAAACATTTTTTATCCATTCACTTACGAAGCATTACAGATGGAAGCTATACAATATCAATCACAGCTATATGGTTGTTACCCGACTGATGTCAGTAAATTCTTTGAATAAGTTCATGTTGGCGGCCCATGGATCATCATGTTCGTATCCAAACCCGGTCACCAGTAGAGCTCTCTCAACCTATGAAATTGGATTTATAAGCAGTGAAGATTAGTGTAATTAAAAGTAAAATAAACAAACATAGAATGCCACAAGATAATGCAGTTTGAAGAATATAATAGAATAGAATAGAAACTATTATTTATTAAATTATATGGAAAGGATGAACTGAAACCTCACATTGTCCGTCTGACTAACATGAATCTTTTGCCCGTTACAGAATGCACCTCCACCTGAAGTACATAAATAATCGTCAAGAGTTGACATAATATAAAAACTAAACATATATTTTCATACCAGCAACTGCAGAAAATGTGCGTGTGTTCCAACACATGGCACCCCCAACAAACTCTACCTGTCAACAAGAATGAAAATTCTTTGTTCTGATAATGCAAATATGTAATTTTCAGAAATTAATGTGATGCAATATTATTACGACAGCAGCAGCAGCTGGCTTTCCTCGGTAGAGCACTCCGACAGAGACCGCAAAGCTGGGATATCCGTGTGCAAAATTTGTAGTCCCATCTATCAGACAACAAATGAAATGGGCAGGCAAATGACTTTGTTATCTATGGAACATCATTAGAAATGCATGTGTAGTTTACCCAAAGGATCGATACACCAAAGATAATCCGAAGATGAATCCCCAATAACACCTCCTTCCTCCCCTAAAATCAGGTGATCTGGAAAACTCTTTCTCACAAGGTTGAGAATGGCAGACTCACTATTTTTATCTGTGCTGTGAATGGATAGAATAATAATAATAATAATAATAATATTTGTAATTTTCTAAAACAGATTGGGAATATGAATTAATTTGGTTGAGCAGCCAGCCAGCCAAAAAGAACAAGAGAGTTTATGAATGGGCATACATACTCAGTAACCAAATCAGTGAGTCCTTTATAGCTGATATTCCTAGGCTTATTTACGGCTTCCATCACAACCTAAATAAATATAAGCAGCAATAATAAGGGACCATTGACAAAAAATTATATTAATATTATATGGCCCAAACTGGGCAGACCTAGCGACCTACCTCAGCACCGATTTTTGCAGCGAATTCAACGCTTTGGAGGAGTTTAGCAGATGAAATAGGGCCAACAGATACGGCACCAATCTTGGTATATTTATGGTTCTGATATGGTAGCACTGCGCATAATGATCTTGAATTACGATTACCAATGCGATGATGCTGTTGTTGAGATTTGAAAGTGAGTTTAACAGGATGAATAGAAGACTTGGACGGAGATGAGAGCAGAAAGGAAGCCATGTGATGTGAGTGATTATTCTACGGACCGGTGGTGTGGTGGATATATGTTTGTTGTAAGGAGCACACATTTGATGACTCCGACGATTGCACTCCCCGACAGATCAACCAAAATCATCCCACCATATTTTATTTTATATTTAAGGAGTAACTAACCAAGTTTTTAAAGTGTTTTAATTAGGTTACTTAAGTTTCAAATGTGTTGGTCACTCAACATTTATTTTTCATTAAAATTAAGAGTTTTTTCATCTATTTCATAGGTAACCATGATGATGTGGATTTTTGTTTCTTTTTTCTCTTTTATTTGATGCTAACGTCGAGTCAAGTGATGACGTGGATTGTAACTTGTTTTTTTAATTTTTAATGTAATTAAAATGTTTTTATTTTTAATAAATTTAATTTCATATATTAAAAAAATCCGACCACGGTATCTTATGCTCTATTTTTTTCTTGACACATGGAAAAAAAGGACATGGATCGATTTGAATGTTAAGTTATCTAATTGAGACAAAAATGATATGAGTGACCTAATTAGAACAATTTTAAAACTTAGTTACTATTCTGTGACAGTTTTAAAGCCAAATTTGGATCACTAGCAGTTTAAATGAGAAAACCAAAAAACTAACTAAAAAAGCCTAAAAAACATACCAATTTTTTTTACAATTTTTATTAAAAAATCGCTATTTTTTATGTATGAAAAAAAAATTCAAAAAAAAAAATTTGTTGTAATGCACATGTGCACTAATAGGGATATAATGCACATGTGCGGTACAAGTTTTTTTTTGAAAATTATTTTTATATATAAAAAATAGCGATTTTATTATAAAAAATTGTAAAAAAAAATTGGTATGTTTTTTTAGCTTTTTTTAGGCTTTTTTAGTTAGTTTTCTAGTTTTCTCATTTAGATGTAGTTTTCTTATGATCCTCTCCCTATATATATAAATGGGAGGGTTTAAATGACAACGCTAAATATCGCGAGAACCGTTAGAACGAATGAAAAAACCACGATAACTTAGTCAAAAACAATTCAAATTCAAAATTTGTTTTTACACTTATAATTGTTGTTTGAATACAATGTTAGAAATTAAATTTACACGTTTAGGAATCGAACCTAAGACCTAATTGTCACTAAGTCTTATCTCACATCCAAGATGCCACTAGTCTATTGCTACCCAATATATATATATAGTCAATGGCTGAAGAAACACTGGTTTAATCGACCGGAATCAATTGAAACAGGGGGTTTGAATCTGCATAAAAGGGTTAGGACTTCTCGTTTGATTCGGGGGTGACTGATTTCCTTCTTCGAACAACAACTGCAAAACAAACAACCGCTAGACTCGGCACGGGGAAAATGGGGGTTCTCTCCGTGACCACCCTCTGGCGTGAGAATAAGTACAGGGTTTGATGAAGAAGAAGAAGAAGAAGAAGAAGTAATAGTAAAGTGAAGTGAGAGTAACTTGAGAAATTATACCTGAATTATCCTTTATTTATAGCCGAAGTTTGGGCGGGAAAGTTTGTTGATGGAAAACATAACGGAAAGTACTTTTCCGTAAGCGGTTATTTCTCCCTCCTTAATCACTAACGGGTGTGTATGCACACAGATCGTGGTCACGATCAACGGCTGGGGTGATGTCACGTGGAAAGTGGGCAAGTGTGGATCTTCCTTCAATTTTGTGCCATCATCGTGACTTTGAGGAAGCCTGGGATGATGCCACGTGGCCATTCGGTTATAACCGAATGGTTGTGCACGATGAAGCCTTCTAGAAGGATACAGTTGTAATCCTATGTGGCTCTTCTTCATGCTAATTTTGTGGTAACAGAGAAGTTACTTTTATCCAAGTCTGGATGATATTTATGCGGAGGTTTTGTTAGGATTTTATCCTATCTGTTACATGAAGGCTTGCGCAAGGATTAATTGGTTCCTTTTGGCACGTGGATGTTAAATACTGTTTTCTTTTTAAATTCTCTTTTAGAACCAGTGCGCAGCCGCGCAAGTTTCATTCTAAAGAGAGCTTATGGACGAGGTTATGGTATGGTCTCAAGCACACATGCAAGGTTTTTGGGACCTTACCCCTTCAAGTCCCCCAGTCTAGTGTTGCTCTTATGCAAATAAGTGGAGCACTGGACTATAAGTGGTGGGTGTTTTTTGCTGTGGAGTTTTTTGGCGCGAAAATGTTGGAAATCTTCTTAGAGAAGATTTTCCTGGCTCATGATTTCGATTTTGAAAATCTTGGCCTTTGGCAGGTGAAAGGGTGTAGTAATGACTGTTGACGTATGACAGACTATCTCTTGTTAGTTGTATGCCATCGATCGTGGCTCCCACGCGCGCGTGAACTCGCGTCATCACTATTCCCACTCGCTCCTGATGCTTAGATAACCGTGTCTATTCCAAAAAAGGTGTTATTGCAGTTATCTAGGTCATTTATGGCGGTGGGTATATAAATCCTTCGATTGCATATCTTTGTCAACATTGCCATTTGAAAACCATCCTACTTCTTTTTCCCTGTTGCCCTTTCGAAGAGATCTGCTATTTCCCACTTGATGTCAACCGGAGAACACCAGGAAGATTCTTCTGAAGAGATGGCGACTGGTCTTCCACCATTGAAGTGGTCGAAGGAAACTTTCGACGGTATGGTTCGAAACTTCAAGTTCCCTGACAGCTGGGATGCTCGATACCCTGATGAGGGCCAGACGGCGGCGGATGCTCTGGCCAGGTATATTACTTTGTTTTGGGATTTCTTTTCTGCAGGCAATTTTTGATTGCCTGTGACAAAATTTTTCCTCGAAATTCTTTAATATTACAAGTTTCATATTTCTCAAATGCACCCTATTGGGATGGTTCGTGTTCGTCACTTCGAATTTGCCTGTTGGGGTGGTTTTTCCTCTCTGTTTTCTTAACAACCTTGGTTTTCTTGGTTATACTTAGTGTAAGCGAGCTCTAAGATCACATCTTTGGAATAAAATCCAGTTGGAAAAGGATGTGTATTGAACCGACGGTCGATCGCTTTAGAATATTCCATCAAATGCATTGTTCACAGGGCTTTTATTCATTTATTCAACGTGCTTCAACAAAGAAGATCTCGTTAGGCCCCCCAAAATCTTTTCATGATTGGAAGCCAAAATTCTTTTTTATTAAAGCCGGAGTAATCCCGATGAAGATGGTTTTCAGGGGTAAAGAAGACGTTCCAACCGAAACTATACAAACTCCTTTCTCGGAGGCTTGGTATAGGACATAAAGGATGTTCCGTCGATTGCTCTGCTAGAAAAGGCCCTGGTTGGTGCTGCTATGAGCCTTTGCTGGCGGATGAATCGAGAAGACAAGCCGGTGTACATGGAGGGTGATAACAGTAAGATTCTAGATCTCTTTTCTTCTCCATCTCTCTCTCTCTTTTTTTTTTTTTGAATTTGCCCTTTTTCCCCTTTTGCGGTTGTCTCTTTATATGTTGTTGGTTTTGAGAGAGAAGGTGGGAGGATGGCCACTGTGCCAAAAAGGGCTGATGAGGAGCTTTGATATCATCAGATTGTCAAGAATTTTGTTCTCCCGCGGGATGAAGATTTGTTTGCGCAACCCGCAACTGGCGCTGGTAATTTTACTATAATTGCAATACTATTTTTTGCTGCTGTTGCGCGTTGGATAACCTTTTCAAGTTTTTGCTTCTCCCAGTAGGTGAGTTGTCTAACCTGGGCATAGGCCCTGAAAAGAAAAAAAACGTGCGCCAACTGCTACTACTGAGGAGAGAAGAAGGGTACACGCCATTCCTCTGACTCCTGGTGTGATTATGTGGTGGTATCTGACTCATTGGAGGGACTTGCGTCTGTAGTTGTGAAGAAGCCAAAGGCAGAACCTAGGGATACTGCTGACATCCCTCCTTCGAATCCTGATGACCCGATTGACTTGGAGTCAAGTCCAGAGCCTTTGTTGAAAACAAAGGCGGGAAAAAGAAAACATACTGATACTGAGGCTGACGGGCAGCCTGCCAAGAAGGTCCAAAGAAAGAAGATCACCAGAAGAGGCAATCTTGATGTCTTTATTGCAAAACCTCCTCTAAGTAAGCATTTTCTTTATTTGCTTTTTATGCGCGTTGCATGTTTGTAATATCTATTTTGTTTTTGTAGAAAAACCGAGTTCCCATGTGCATGCGGAGCCATCGTCCGCGGTTAATGAGTATCTTCCGCCTTCACCTCCTCGCGCCTCGATTAGCGAGCAGTTAGAAAATACCAAAACTATTGGTGAAGGTGAGGCAGAGAAGACTGCTGAGACAGGGAATCCTGAGGTTGAAAAACCCATTGAAGTTGCGGTGGAGAAAGTTATTAGCCTGGAGGCTGTGGGTGTTGATGCTGGGCATCCAAAGTCTCCTGAAGTTGTGGCGCGAGGCTCGGAAAAAGGGAAATCTGCTCAAGAAGACCACGTGGCAACTTCCCCAACTGCGGGTTTTGCCTCTGCGCCTGTAAATGTTGAGAAGATCCATGTTGAAGGCCAAAGTTCTTTTGTTTATGCTAATGAAAATTCCCCTATCCGCCCGGATGAAACTCTGGGGGATTATTATTACAGAACTTACTCAGAGAAGAACGCCTCTGAAATTCATGCTCCAGTTTGGAATTTGAAGAAAGGTGATACCTTTTCAGACTGGCGTGTGTGCCGAGACTGGTTACAGGGAACCTTTCCTCCTGGGGAGATTAAATTTCAAAAGGGACGTCCTCATGAGCAGACCTATCATGCTTATCTTAAAGAAACTGCTACTTACATGTCTACTACGCATTGCATAGTGCGCGAGTGGCGTAGTATGCACAAAGAATGGGCTGCCTATGAGGAGTCCTAGAAAAAATTTTCTGAAGATGAGGCCCGAGTAGCCCAGTTGAAAGCTATGTTGGAGGCTGACCGGGCCAAGTTTGATCATGACCGAAGAACTGAAGAATGGTCTGTTGCGGGATGGAAGAGAAAGGCAGAGGCTGAGGCTGCCCTTCTTTCCAAGGAGCACAAAAATTGGAGAGAGATTTGCGAGAAAGATAATGCTGAGAAGATGGGTCTCCGCAATGTTATCAACAATCTTAAAGCTGAAGTTGAGAAGTTGAAAAGACAAGATGCGGAGATTGAGAAATTGAAGCAAGAAAAAGCTGAGGCTGAAGCAGCTCGTGATGAAGCACGTTCTCATCGGGAAAGAAGTGAGCAAAGAGAGGTACATACCTGCGCTTCCCTTGCCCTTAGAGATAAGGAGATAGAAGAACTTACTTCTTTATTATCTGAGCAGGAACAACTTAAGGCGGAAGTTGAGTCCGCTAAAAAAGATTTAGAGCTTGAACGGACCGAGAAGGCTGAGACTTCCCACCGTCTTGCAGAAACTGAAGAAAAGTTGGAAAACTCTGAGACTGCGCGGGCAACGGCGGAGAGTGAGCTTGAACCACTAAAAAGTGACATGTTGTGGTTGAAAGAGCGCGGAATCGCAAGCGTAAGTTCATCTGTCTTTGATAGCATTTAGAGATATTTGCGCGTCTAATTATTATTATTATTATTATTATTATTATTATTATTATTATTATTATTATTATTATTATTATTATTATTTACTTTGGGATAGGTTGCCGACTCAGTTCTTAATTCTGAAGAACTAGATAGAACGGTTGCGCACCTGCTGGTTGCTGCGGGGAATGATAGATATACCCAAGGGTATGCAGTGTGACAACTCGAGTTTCTGACTTTCACTTTCGCATTAAATGCGCGTTGACTTTGACTGTTTAGTTGTTTGGATTGTGGACTTGAAATTGTACGCGATGTATTTTAATGAAACGTAACTGTTAATTGTCGAAAGATATTGCTACTCGAAACATAGTTGTGGTCGAAAGATGCTTGTTAGTCGAACCATAGTAGTGTTGACCGAAGGATAGCTTTGACCGAACCATAGGAGCATTGACCGAAAGATAGTTTGACCGAACCATAATTTGACCGAAGGATAGATTTGATCGAAGGATAGCATGCTTCGAAACATGACAAAACTGTTGGTCGAAAGATGAATTATGAATCGAAAGATACTAGGGTTTTGAATAATGTTTGAACAGTGGAACATACGTTGATTTAATTGACATGCCATGCTTAGTGATGAACGTGCAATACTACGTGCCGTGCTGATATGCAAACTGACTGCAATGTGAACAATTAATTGCATGCGTATCATTTTGAACATGAACTGATTTGTTATACGTGCATACACTAGGACGTGATTAATTACTTGTGAGTGCATAACTTAGCATACCGAGCAAACCAAGGTGAGTTCACACAGCCAAGGCATGGGTTCCCAGGGTGGGAATGGGTTGGATGATTACTTGTGCATACTTTGATACTGTAACGAACGATTAAACTGTTGATGCTTACGAACTACTCAACTGCCTTCGCACCCACCCTGGTCGGTAAAGACTATGGTCGCGAACGAACTGATAAATTGCCTTCGCACACACCCTGGTCGGTAAGGACTATGGTCGCGAACTAACGAACATAATCTTCGCACACATGCCTGTGAGGCCGCGATGGAATTGATACGATACGAAACTTAATTGAACAAACGCACTATTACCCAAACTAAACTATAAACTGTGAACTCGCTCAACTAGTTTGTTGATTATCTGCTGCATGCCTTGCAGGACCTTAGGTACTTATGGAGCTTGCACTGGAGGAGCGGGACGTTGTGGGCAGTGGATTATGAACGCTATGATTAAACATTTCGAATAATTGAACTTATGGTTTACTTGGGTTATTTACTTATGCTTCCGCTACTGATACTATGTTTGTTTTGAAACATCAATTGTATTGAATGAGGTTTTACGAACTACTTTATTTATGTTATGCTATGTTCAATATGATTGGTGGCTTGATCCTGGTCAGTCACGCTCCCAAGCGGTGATACTCCGCAGGTGGATTTTGGGGGTGTGACAGATTGGTATCAGAGCCATTGGTTATAGAGAACTTGGTTTTAATATGGAAAAACGTTTTTATTAAAACCAGACTATAACCAGAACAGTGCTCTCAACGATCCACAACGACGCTTCGCTCCACGTGCAAGACTCAACTTCCTAGGTAATAAGGTTTATGTTTATTGCCTACATGCTAGAATTTGCATAGAACTTTGCTCGTAGTATGCTTACATTACCTTGCTCACAACTTGACATTGCATGAGAATACTTATGTGCTTACACTCTTCTGTCATCGCACTACTCGCGAACCTTTCTCACTTATGTTGCCTTTGATGTGAAGATCAATGGCCGCACGAATTACCATGACTCAAGCCCAGCTAGAGGCTCTCGTTGCTGCGGCAGTTGCAGCCGCCCAAGCAGGTAGTGTACCCTGCAGTATAAACACTAGGATCTTTAGATCCTACATTAATTCTCGTACTTAACTTTGCCCTATTCGTACACAATAGGTCAACCCGCTCAGCAACAACCTGGGTGCACATTCAAGAATTTCATGGATTGTCGTCCTAGCTCGTTCAGTGGCACGGAGGGAGCAGTTGGACTCCTCCACTGGTTTGAAAAGCTCGAGTCGGTTTTCGAAATGTGTGAATGCCCTGAGGCTCGCAGGGTGAAGTTCGCCACTGGCACACTTGAAGGGATTGCACTCACTTGGTGGAACGCACAAGTGCAGATTTTAGGGTTGGCAGCTGCTAACGCCACACCCTGGAATGAATTCAAAGAACTGATCAAGAGAGAATACTGCACTAGAGAAGACATTCACAAGTTGGAGGACGAGTTGTATAACTTGAAAATGGTTGGTTCGGAAATCGAAGCTTACACCAAAAGATCGAATGAGTTGGCTGTGCTGTGCCCAACTATGGTGGACCCTCCTTACAAGCGTATCGAGTTGTATCTCAAAGGTTTGGTGCCAGAAATACAGAGCCACGTTACCTCGGCTAACCTCAACAATATCCAGGAAATACAGCGTCTCGCTCACCGCATCACCGATCAGGCAGTGGATCAGAATAAACTGCCGAAGCGTGTCGGCGCTACTGCTACAGCTGTTACTACAGTCACTCCCACTGCTGCTACTTCTGCCACACCCAGCGAGAATAAAAGAAAGTGGGACGGGGATTCCAGCAGGGGATCAGCGTCTGTTCAGTCCCAAACTCAGCAACGTCGCACCAACGATTACCAGAGTCCGAGTCAGCAGTCATCGGGCAGTCAGGGACATAGTGGTTATAAGGGAAATCACCCGTGGTGTAACAGGTGCAACAAACACCACAGTGGAAGATGTCGCAGGAGTCAATGTCAAAGATGCCACAAGATGGGCCATGAGGCCAAAGATTGTAGAAGCGCGCGACCAGTGAATCAGAACCAGCAACTTCCACCGCCAGCTCCACAGAATCAGCAGCAGCAGCCACAGCGTGGAAACCGGGGGTGTTTCCAGTGTGGGGCTGAAGGTCACTACAAACGCGATTGTCCCCAGTTGAACCAGAATCGCAATAACAACAACCAGGGCAACGGGAATAACAACAATCAGGGTAATGGTAACAACAACAATGGGGGAAACAACAACAACAACGGCAATGAAGCTCGTGGTCGTGCTTTTGTGTTGGGTCGAGGAGATGCAGTGAATGATCCCAATGTGGTTATGGGTAAGTTTCTTCTCGACGATATTTACGTTACTGTCTTATTTGATTCGGGTGCTGATACAAGCTATATGTCCTTGAAAATGAGTAAATTATTAAAACGTACACCAACACCCCTAGACACCAAACACGTCGTAGAACTAGCCAATGGTAAAAGTGTAGAAGCCACACAGGTAGTCAAGGGTTGTAGTATTGTTCTAGCGGGTCAGACTTTCTCGATTGATCTCATACCCATAGTTTTGGGTAGTTTCGACGTCGTCATCGGTATGGATTGGTTATCCCAACATCATGCGGAGATCTTATGCAAAGAAAAAGTTATACGTATTCCTCGCTCCAGTCAAGAACCTCTCGAAGTACAAGGTGACAAGAGTGGTGCAGTGGTTGGCATCATCTCATTCCTAAAGGCGCAGAAATGTTTACGAAAGGGACATACTGCCATTCTGGCACTTGTCACTGACGCATAAACAAAGAAAAAGAAGCTGGAGGATATACCAGTTGTGCGTGATTTTCCTCAAGTGTTTCCTGAAGATTTACCTGGTTTACCTCCTCATCGTCAAGTCGAGTTTCAGATTGAGTTAGCTCCTGGAGCAGCACCAATAGCCCGCGCACCGTATCGTTTAGCTCCAACCGAACTGGAAGAACTGTCGAAGCAGCTACAAGAGCTCTTGGAAAAGGGCTTTATTCGTCCAAGCTCTTCGCCTTGGGGAGCTCCAGTGTTATTTGTGAAGAAGAAAGACGGTACGTTCAGGATGTGTATCGACTACCGTGAACTCAACAAGGTGACGGTGAAGAACCGTTATCCTCTTCCACGCATAGATGACTTATTCGACCAGTTGCAAGGGTCGTGTTACTATTCCAAGATCGATTTGAGGTCAGGGTATCATCAGCTGAGAGTCCGGGATGAGGACGTCTCCAAAACTGCTTTCAGAACTCGCTACGGTCACTACGAGTTTCTGGTCATGCCATTCGGGCTTACAAACGCACCTGCAGTCTTCATGGATCTCATGAACAGGGTGTGCAAACCGTATCTCGACAAGTTCGTCATCGTTTTCATCGACGACATTTTGATTTACTCCAAGAGTCAGGAGGAGCATGAGCAGCATCTACGTATTATCTTGGAACTTCTTCGAAAAGAGCAACTGTACGCAAAGTTTTCAAAATGCGACTTCTGGCTTCGTGAAGTCCACTTCTTAGGCCATGTGGTGAACAAGGATGGGATTCATGTCGATCCATCCAAGGTTGATTCGATCAGAAACTGGCCAGCACCACGTACACCGACGGAAATACGCCAATTCTTGGGTTTGGCGGGTTACTACAGGCGATTTATTAAAGACTTCTCCAAGATCGCGCAACCACTCACTATGCTTACACAGAAAGGTGTCGTTTACAGATGGGGTAATACCCAAGAGACCGCTTTCCAGTACTTAAAGGATAGGCTTTGCAGCGCACCTATTCTTTCATTGCCAGAGGGCACGGATGACTTCGTGGTCTATTGTGACGCATCGATACAGGGGCTTGGTTGTGTATTGATGCAACGTGATAAAGTGATAGCCTACGCTTCTCGGCAACTCAAGGTTCATGAACGGAACTACACGACGCACGATTTAGAGCTGGGAGCTGTTGTTTTCGCGCTTAAGATATGGCGACACTACCTGTACGGTACCAGGTGCACGATTTACACCGATCACAGGAGTCTCGAGCATATCCTTAAGCAAAAAGATTTGAATATGCGTCAACGAAGATGGGTTGAACTACTGAACGACTACGAATGTGCCATCAAGTATCATCCAGGGAAGGCCAATGTTGTGGCTGATGCCCTCAGTCGGAAAGACACTTTACCTAAGCGCGTGCGAGCGCTACAGCTTACCATTCAGTCCAGTCTTCCTGCACAGATACGAGCTGCTCAGATTGAAGCACTAAAACCCGAAAACGTCAAGGCTGAAGCCTTGCGCGGTTCAAGGCAACAAATGGAACAAAAGGAAGACGGCGCCTACTATGTAACGGGGCGTATTTGGGTCCCACTTTATGGCGGTTTACGCGAACTTGTAATGGATGAAGCTCACAAGTCTCGCTATTCGGTACATCCAGGGTCGGATAAAATGTACCACGACATCAGCACTACTTATTGGTGGCCTAGTATGAAGGCCCACATCGCCACCTATGTTGGCAAATGCTTAACCTGTGCGAGAGTCAAGGTTGAATATCAGAAACCAGCTGGTCTACTTCAGCAGCCCAAGATACCGCAGTGGAAATGGGAAGAAATTTCCATGGATTTCGTTACGGGCTTACCAAGATCCCAGCGTGGGAATGACACTATTTGGGTGATCGTTGATCGACTCACAAAGTCTGCTCACTTCTTGGCTATCAAAGAAACGGATAAGTTTTCTACTTTAGCAGACATTTACTTGAAGGAAGTTGTTTCGAGGCACGGAGTGCCCACCTCTATTATTTCGGATCGCGATGCACGATTCACGTCAGAGCTTTGGCAAGCAATGCACAAATCCTTCGGCTCACGATTAGACATGAGCACAGCATATCATCCTCAGACGGATGGGCAGTCTGAGCGAACTATTCAAACTCTAGAAGACATGCTTCGAGCGTGTGTCATCGATTTCGGCAACGGCTGGGAAAAGCACCTCCCTTTGGTGGAGTTCTCGTATAATAACAGTTACCATACCAGCATTCAAGCCGCTCCATTCGAGGCATTGTACGGACGTAAATGCCGGTCACCTCTCTGTTGGGCAGAGGTGGGGGATAGTCAGATTACGGGTCCAGATATTGTTGTGGACGCCACAGAAAAGATAGCACAGATACGACAACGCATGGCGGCAGCACGCGACCGTCAGAAAGCCTACGCGGACAAGCGTAGAAAGCCATTGGAATTTGAGGTCGGGGACCGGGTTTTATTGAAAGTTTCACCCTGGAAGGGTGTGGTACGTTTTGGTAAACGGGGCAAACTCAATCCGCGGTACGTCGGACCGTTCGAAATCTTAGGAAAGATTGGCAAAGTAGCCTACAGATTAAACCTACCTCCTGAACTCGGTGCAGTTCACAATGTATTTCACGTGTCCAATCTGAAGAAATGCCTATCAGATGAGACCCTTATAGTTCCTTTTAAGGAACTCACTATCGACGAGCGGTTGCAGTTCGTCGAGGAACCAGTTGAAATCACGGACCGGGATGTTAAGGTCCTCAAACACAAGAGAATCCCTCTTGTTCGAGTTCGTTGGAACTCCCAGCGTGGTCCAGAGTATACCTGGGAACGCGAAGATCAGATGAAAGAAAAGTATTCCCAGTTATTCGAAACCAATGCATCCACTGCTGAGGCTGAAGCTACTACTACTGAATTTCGGGACGAAATTCCAAATCAACGGGGGGATGATGTGACACCCCAGGAAAACCAGTGAACGATGTAACTTGCCTAGCTTCCTCAGTGAGTGCGTACCAAATTTCGGGACGAAATTTCTTTTAAGTTGGGGATAATGTGACAACTCGAGTTTCTGACTTTCACTTTCGCATTAAATGCGCGTTGACTTTGACTGTTTAGTTGTTTGGATTGTGGACTTGAAATTGTACGCGATGTATTTTAATGAAACGTAACTGTTAATTGTCGAAAGATATTGCTACTCGAAACATAGTTGTGGTCGAAAGATGCTTGTTAGTCGAACCATAGTAGTGTTGACCGAAGGATAGCTTTGACCGAACCATAGGAGCATTGACCGAAAGATAGTTTGACCGAACCATAATTTGACCGAAGGATAGATTTGATCGAAGGATAGCATGCTTCGAAACATGACAAAACTGTTGGTCGAAAGATGAATTATGAATCGAAAGATACTAGGGTTTTGAATAATGTTTGAACAGTGGAACATACGTTGATTTAATTGACATGCCATGCTTAGTGATGAACGTGCAATACTACGTGCCGTGCTGATATGCAAACTGACTGCAATGTGAACAATTAATTGCATGCGTATCATTTTGAACATGAACTGATTTGTTATACGTGCATACACTAGGACGTGATTAATTACTTGTGAGTGCATAACTTAGCATACCGAGCAAACCAAGGTGAGTTCACACAGCCAAGGCATGGGTTCCCAGGGTGGGAATGGGTTGGATGATTACTTGTGCATACTTTGATACTGTAACGAACGATTAAACTGTTGATGCTTACGAACTACTCAACTGCCTTCGCACCCACCCTGGTCGGTAAAGACTATGGTCGCGAACGAACTGATAAATTGCCTTCGCACACACCCTGGTCGGTAAGGACTATGGTCGCGAACTAACGAACATAATCTTCGCACACATGCCTGTGAGGCCGCGATGGAATTGATACGATACGAAACTTAATTGAACAAACGCACTATTACCCAAACTAAACTATAAACTGTGAACTCGCTCAACTAGTTTGTTGATTATCTGCTGCATGCCTTGCAGGACCTTAGGTACTTATGGAGCTTGCACTGGAGGAGCGGGACGTTGTGGGCAGTGGATTATGAACGCTATGATTAAACATTTCGAATAATTGAACTTATGGTTTACTTGGGTTATTTACTTATGCTTCCGCTACTGATACTATGTTTGTTTTGAAACATCAATTGTATTGAATGAGGTTTTACGAACTACTTTATTTATGTTATGCTATGTTCAATATGATTGGTGGCTTGATCCTGGTCAGTCACGCTCCCAAGCGGTGATACTCCGCAGGTGGATTTTGGGGGTGTGACATGCAGAGTGTTCCCATCATGTGGTTAACACTTTAAAGGTTGACTGGGATACTAGTAGGTCTGCTACTCATGGTGTTGATACCGGAGTTGCTCTTGCCGCTGCAAAGACTCAATTTAATACTTTACAACTCCCAGTTATGGATCTTATTACTGTCGCGCTACAGTCTGAAGACTACGTGACACAGCTGAGAGAGGTTTTTCTGGACAAAGAAGAAGATGAGAATGAAGACCTAGCTTAGGTTTTCTTTATTCTTGTGGTTGTATGAACAATAGATTGTTAATTGTAGGTTTGGGATGTAAATCCCTGTCTATTACTGCGCTGTGGCGCAAGTAACTTGATTTCATACACTGCCGTGTATGTTCATAGTTTTTTGTTAAGGCGTAGGATGCGCAGTAACTGTTATGAAACGTGTTTGAATTACAATATTTTGCATAAGTACAATTTCTTTGGGTAGGTAAGGCGAATAAATGTGGTATAAAGCTCATGTGTGAATGTAAGGCTGGGCCTTGCGCGATGCGTGTGATCACTGACTGTTCATGAGGCTTGTGTTAAGGTTACCATAATGTTTTTGCGCTTACCAAAAGGAATTGCATGCACTTTGTAATAAACATAGAAATAATAGAACTTTGCTTTGATTAATGATAAGGCTTAGAGGCCGTGGTACAAAGTTATCTACTTTAGGATAATTAAATTGGGACTTAACTTACTCATACTAATAGTTCTACGCCATGGATTGGTAAGTTGATGAACCTAACCAATCATGAGAAGAAGCTATTCTATGCTATCTGCTCCTTGCGCCGCTTAGTTTTTAGCTTTCTTACTCGGACCTTCATCACCGTGAGTAATTTGTTTTATATCCTTTCGCACGTTCTGGAGTAAGTGAGTGAGTTCACCACTTTTGAGCGCCTTCTTGATCTCGGTGCGGAGGGAACCGTTGTCCTTGTGGTAGTCACAATACTGATTTGGGTCTTGGCCCCTATTGTTCTTCATTGGCGGAGGGGTTTTAAACTGATAGTCTTCTGTGCTGAGCACCTCCGCCGGAGTTTTCGTTAGGGGGGTCCACTGCCGCTCTCTATTCTCTTGCTTTGTTTCTCTCTGCGCTGCGAGCTTGTTTATGGTCGCCCGAGCGTCTTTAGACGGGTATGTCCCAGAAGGTTAGTCGCGCCAATTCTTCTTGAATTTCTTTCCACCACTACTACTCATGTCTTGTGGACGATTGTGTGGTGGTGGTGGCCTGTTAGAGCTTAAGTTGCACTCCGTTTGCGCGTAGACCTTCGCAGCAGCCATTAGTTTCTCCCAGTTCTTAGGTAAGCCTTCTGTCCCGGACAGAACCTTGATCATGTCATCACAGCGTACTGCATACTTGAACTGCGCTCGAATCAAGTGTTCATGGACATCACCAATATCTAACACCTCCTTGTTGTAGCGTGTGATAAAGTCTTCCAGGCTCTCGTCATCACACCTCCAAATGTTCATCACATCCGCAGTATCTCTGATAGATCTCCGCTGTTGGCTAAAGTGCACCAGGAATTTTTCTCTTAAATCCACCCACGATGTTATCTTCCCGACCGGTAAGTTATCGAACCACAGTCGCGCTACGCCTTTCAGTGTTTGGATGAATAGGTGGCACCACATTGGCAAGGTCCAACCTCCTACCAGGCCTGCGCTGGTGAAAACACGAAGGTGATCATCCGGATCTGTCATGCCATTGAATTTTCCGACATTTGATGGCAGTTTCGCCTTTTCCAGGGGAGCTAAGGCGATCTCACTGATAAATTTCGAATTCTCCGCTGCCTCTGCCGGGCGGTAGATTAAGTTGTAATCGTGCTCTGCATCCGGGTTATAAACCGCGCGAGGTTTATAATTTTTGTGGTCCCGTTGCAGCCGGCTAAACACGCTCGTGTTATCTCCCTCCTGGTATGTTCTGTCATATTCGTCGGTGTAGGTGTCCCGCTTCTGGTAGGAACGCGGGCCCAACCGAGAATGGATCGATTGCCTTCGATGGGAATGAGATTCATCATGATACTATCTTCGTCGATTCTCGGAATGAGTAGACTCATACCTTGTAGGAGATCTAGAGTAAACTTCTGTGTCTACCACATGAACTCGTGATGGTGCTTCATGGTGTGAAGCATGAGGTGCAGATGGTGCGAGTGTATGAGATACAGGTCTTTGTGACTGAGTGGGAGGAGCATTCTGTGCACAAAGTTGTGCGTATATGGCATTTATTGCTCCTTGGGATCTAACATACCACGAGATGGGGGTTTCACCGGGAGGTAAAATTGAACTTATCAGGATCTTGGGTTCTGCTCCTGGAGTAACAGGGTCATTCGAATGATATCGTTGTACTAGACTTCGTTATCATCCGAAGCCTCTTCCACAATCCCTTCGACTTGGGTATTGTGTGCGAAATTTGGCCGGGGGCCAGATTGACGGTTTTTTGGAGTCTCTTCCATCGAAAACACAGAGATGGAAGAGTAAATCAAAACCAGAAGGTATGAATACAAACTGAGAAATCGGTGGGCGCCAATGAAGAAACACTGGTTTAATCGACCGGAATCAATTGAACCAGGGGGTTTGAATCTGCATAAAAGGGTTAGGACTTCTCGTTTGATTCGGGGGTGACTGATTTCCTTCTTCGAACAACAACTGCAAAACAAACAGCCGTTTGACTCGCTACGGGGAGAATGGGGGTTCTCTCCGTGACCACCCTCCGGCGTGAGAATAAGTACAGGGTTTGATGAAGAAGAAGAAGTAGTAATAGTAAAGTGAAGTGAGAATAACTTGAGGAATTATACCTGAATTATCCTTTATTTATAGCCGAAGTTTGGGCGGGAAAGTTTGTTGATGGAAAACTTAACGGAAAGTACTTTTCCGTAAGTAGTTATTTCTCCCTCCATTAATCACTAACGGGTGTGTATGCACATGGATCGTGGTCACAATCAACGGCTGGGGTGATGCTACGTGGAAAGCGGGCAAGTGTGGATCTTCCTTAAATTCGGTGCCATCATCGTGATTTGAGGAAGCCTGGGATGATTCCACGTGGTCATTCGATTATAACCGAATGGTTGTGCACGATGAAGCCTTCTAGAAGGATACAGCTGTAATCCTATGTGGCTCTTCTTCATGCTAATTTTGTGGTAACAGAGAAGTTACTTTTATCCAAGTCTAGATGATATTTATGCGGAGGTTTTGTTAGGATTTTATCCTATCTGTTACATGAAGGCTTGCGCAAGGATTAATTGGTTCCTTTTGGCACGTGGATATTAAATACTGTTTTCTTTTTAAATTCTCTTTTAGAACCAGTGCGCGGCCACGCAAGTTTCATTCTAAAGAGAGCTTATGGACGAGGTTATGGTATGGTCTCAAGCACCTGTGCAAGGTTTTTGGGACCTTACCCCTTCAATGGTAATTCTACCTAATTCCCTATAGTTATGGCTCTGATACCAATCTGTCACACCCCAACCGACGGCGGAAACATCGGAGTGAGACGAAAACTAGATTGCAAGAGACTTCATAACGCTATTTGTGTCAAGTATTTAATAATTACCTTTTTACATTGCTTGAACTAGAATATAACAAATTTGAATAACGACAAGCTTGAAAGAACTAAAATTTCATTTCATTAATAACAGTTTCATACAAGGTTTGGAAACAAAATACAACATGCTTGAAAATAAAATACGATACAACAGGTATTAAAGTTTAAATGCGTTTCTAGGCAATCCTACTAGATTCCTTGCATCATCAGAATCCTAAAACATGTATTAAAAGCATAGATCAATACAAAAAGTACTGGCGAGCATACAAGTTTGAATATAAGAATAAGTATAGAAGTTTATCTCAATCCAATGTGGCAATTTACATTCAAGTTGAATCTAGCATACACGAACAACCTAAGCGTAACAAATAGCATGGATAAACAAGTTGAAACTAACATGCATAAACAACCTAAGCATAACAATTATTGTGGATATGCAAGTTGGAACTAACATTCATAAATAACCTAAGCATAACAAATAACGTGTTCGATGGATTGAGTGGTCGAATATTGTATAAAGTGGATTTTGTTGTTGATACATGTTGCACCCAAAAATGCTTTAAAGCGTAAAAAGGGTCGAGTATGCTCACAGTGGTTGCGTATGGAGATTCCTTAAATTAACGCACGAGTAAAAGTTAAGAAAATCCAAGAGAATGAACGAAATCGTTATCCTAGATTTTTAAAATAACACATAACAAATCTTATTAATATTTAGGTTAAATAAATGTCCTAAAACTTATGGTTTACAATTTAATTATTGAGATATTACAATTTATCTCATTAGTGGTTTAACAGGTGAAACAAAATATCAAAAATAAAAATAATTGGAGCAGTTTGTTTAGAGATAACTATATGGCATAATTAGTTTTTCCTTATCCAATATTACATTATCAAAGATAAATAAATAAAAAGAAAAAAATAAAGATCTCATAGGAGAGTAAATATTATTTCTAATATTTATGTTTTAAGTAATTGATTAAAAAGAATAACTAATTTGGTTAAATTTAGATAATTAATTATTTTTGTTTTTAAGTAATTGATTAAATGAACAATTTTTTATAGTTTATATAATCTGTCAACAAATAAATAGTATATAATATAATTTCATAAGTCATCAAAAAAGCAACTAGAACAAAGAAACAGAGGTGGTCTTCTTCTTCAATAATAAAACAAACGACATTGTTGTAAATAATGCTCAAACTTTCTTTTGATTCAGTGTGTACAAATGCATTAGTCTACTTCTTCCTTAATTAAAACATCAACAGAAGTTCAAAATTATGATATTGCTTGTTCCTTGTTATTCTCCATTATAAACAAATGTCTGAGCATACTGTTTGGTAACAAAACTCAGTTATACCGTTATATAACAACAGGATATCAAATGAACATCGAGTGTTCATCATGTTTTACCGTTTTCTTATATCTAAACAGAATATCGTGCATTACTAGCGTATATATATAAAAAAATATGAACGAATGAATTGATAAGAGGTTATACCGAGGCGATGCCGAAATGGTTTCCGTCGCATTTCCGGTACGTCTCCGGCGAACTCGGTTTACTCCGGGGTGTTGCGGTCCTTCTCCGGCGGTATGCAAGGCTAACCGAAAGGTGTTACGGTGTTGCAAAGGTGTTCGAAACAGATTGCAGGTGGTGAATTATAGCATGATGTTTAACAATGGAAGTGAAGGTGGTTGTAAGGTGTGGCCGGAGACGAACAGCTGGAACAGGTCGGCATCGTCACCGGAATCCGGTGACCAGAATTGCAGAGAGAAGACAGGGGGTTGGGGGCTAGGGTATTTTTGTGAGATATGAGGGAATAAGAATATTATATAGTTAGGTTAAGTGTGAGTTGGGCCTAAAGCTCGTTAGTATGTTCAGTCTCTTGCGTGGCCCAAATACGTTTCTACGGTTCGTCTTCGCACTCGAAGTTCATAAAATGGTGTAATATTTCATTTAAAGTTGAAAATACGTAAAAGGTACGTTGGAAGTCGATTTTGACGCGTACGTTCGTCAATTGCGTTAAAAACACTTCGGTTGTCGTTTCTAGTCAGTTTTTTGATCCGATTTCGACTGTGATTCCAAAAATAGAAAAATGAACACGTATTTTCTAAAAAGATGGAAATACGGAAATACGAGGCGTTATAGTCTCCCCTACTTTAGGAAATTTCATCTCGAAATTTATTCAAGAGGAAGACCTTGGGAAGGATGGCATTCTCGAAATGTGTTCGAGTATAACCGAGAAATACATTGGGAGTGATCAAAGTTTGTATTCAATATAGCAGGGGAAACACTGATTTCTCATGGCACGTTTTTACGAAAGTTTGGTAACATGGTAGGAACACTTATATGTGGGAAGCACCAGCGACGTATCCACCATGTTCATACCATGTTACATCCGTTTCGATATTCGATGTCATGTTACGTTCCGTGTTATGATACACAGTAGAACCTACTATGGTTTTCATGCATCCACCAATATAATCCTATATGCATCCGCGATTATTTTGGTATGTGCATGATCCGCATAGTTTGTACTAGTAGTGTACGGGTCAGGGTACATTATCGTATTACGAGTATGAATTTGTGCATGTGATAACGTATAAAGATTTAAGTATGCAAGCATGATTGTGTCAAAGTATGTGAATGAATTCCAAGTATGACTACCAAGTAGTGCGAATGTATAAGTTAGAGTATGAGTATGAGTAAAATATTTGAACAATCCACAAGACATACTTAGTTTAACAAGATTAACGCATTATTGCATGTGAATAAACAGGTCAATCCATCGTGTACCGCAAAATGTCTTAACATGACCTCAAGAATATGGTTGGCGCTACTCCTATAACACTACACAAGCACTATACATGTTAAGTTGTGGCCTGATCAAAGTTAATGACTAATTGTCAATCCCTCGTGTACCGCAAAATGTCTTAACATGACCTCAAGAATACGGGTGGGCGCTACTCCTATAGCGCTACACAAGCACCATACATGTTAAGTTGTGGCTTTGATCAAAGTTAATGATAAGTTTATCACATAAGAATGTCCCAGTAATCCCGAATCAAGTATAACTATTAGTATGTATGTATTGGATGGTTGAATGATAAATCGATTCTAGTATAACACTGGTTTTGAAATGAACGAGATAACAAGTATTAAATCACATAGAAATTGAGATAGCATAAAAGAGAGGTTTGATAAGATATTGGAACATTTCGGGTTTAGAAACTTTGACTATTCCAAAGTGACTCGTAAGTCCTTTCAAATTAGAGAGACATGCTTTGGCCTAATAGGTAAAATACTCTCGTCGACAGGCGATTAACGGGATTTTACCCTTCCGGTTAATACATGTCCCTATTTGATCGAAGATACAAAACTTTGGCGAGATTGAAAATCAAAGAATGGAACCAGTCATCAAGGTGTGGATATCAATCCTAGCTTGACAATTTCGTCCCCAAAATGTGGTTTATTAAACGAAACAAGATATAATCTCGAGTCGTCAACAGGGATCCACTAGAGTATGAAGTGGAAATTCCCATCAAGATATGGATGTCACTCTTGACTTGATGGTAAATTTCGTGCAAAATAACATGACGGATGGATTGAAATTCGTCACCAAAGGCGGGAATCACCCCTATTTTGATGAGTCATTTCGATGGCGGAACATGAGTGTCTTCAAGTATGTATTGTGTAAAATGTATTAGAAAAGACACGTTGTATATTTAGACAAAAAGGAGAGGAAAAAGCAAATAGGAAGAATTACATATTAAGCAAGAATCAGGGATGGTCGAGTTTTGGTACTTAGACTATAGACTAGGTCAAACATGGCAATTCTACCTAATTCCCTATAGTTATGGCTCTGATACCAATATGTCACACCCAAACCGACGGCGGAAACATCGGAGTGAGACGAAAACTAGATTGCAAGAGACTTCATAACACTATTTGTGTCAAGTATTTAATAATTACCTTTTTACATTGCTTGAACTAGAATATAACAAATTTGAATAACGACAAGCTTAAAAGAACTAAAATTTCATTTCATTAATAACAGTTTCATACAAGGTTTGGAAACAAAATACAACATGCTTGAAAATAAAATACGATACAACAGGTATTAAAGTTTAAATGCGTTTCTAGGCAATCCTACTAGATTCCTTGCATCATCAGAATCCTGCAACATGTATTAAAAGCATAGATCAATACAAAAAGTACTTGCGAGCATACAAGTTTGAATATAAGTATAAGTATAAAAGTTTATCTCAATCCAACGTGGCAATTTACATTCAAGTTGAATCTAGCATACATGAACAACCTAAGCGTAACAATTAGCATGGATAAACAAGTTGAAACTAACATGCATAAACAACCTAAGCATAACAATTAGCATGGATATGCAAGTTGGAACTAACATGAATAAACAACCTAAGCATAACAAATAACATGTTCGATGGATTGAGTGGTCGAATATGTTTGATTGTATAAAGTGGATTTTGTTAGTTGATACATGTTGCACCAAAAAATGCTTGAAAGCGTAAAAAGGGTCGAGTACGCTCACAGTGGTTACGTATGGAGATTCCTTGTTTAGAGATAACTATATGGCATAATTAGTTTTTCCTTATCCAATATTACATTAGCAAAGATAAATAAATGAAAAGAAAAAAAAATAAAGATCTCATAGGAGAGTAAATATTATTTCTAATATTTATGTTTTAAGTAATTGATTAAAAAGAATAGCTAATTTGGTTAAATTTAGATAATTATTTTTTTTTGTTTTTAAGTAATTGATTAAATGAACAAATTTTTTTTTTAGTTTATGTAATCTGTGAACAAATAAATAGTAAATAATATAATTTCATAAGTCATCAAAAAAGGAACTTGAACAAAGAAACAGAGGTGGTCTTCTTCTTCATAAAAAAAAACAAACGACACTGTTGTAAATAATGCTCAAACTTTCTTTTGATTAAGTGTGTACAAATGCATTAGTCTACTTCTTCCTTAAGTAAAACATCAACAGAAGTTCAAAATTATGATATTGCTTGTTTCTTGTTATTCTCCATTATAAACAAATGTCTAAACATACTGTTTGGTAACAAAACTCAGTTTTACCGTTATATAACAACATGATATTAAGCGAACATCGAGTGTTCATCGTGTTTTACCGTTTTCTTATATCTAAGCAGAATATCGTGTATTAGTAGCGTATATACATAAAAAATATGAACGAATGAATTGATAAGAGGTTATACTGAGGCGATGACGAAACGGTTTCCGTTGCGTTTCCGGTATGTCTCTAGTGAACTCGGTTTACTTCGGGGTGTTGCGGTCCTTCTCCGATGATGTGCAAGGATAATCGAAAGGTGTTACGGTGTTGTGAAGGTGTTCGAAACAGATTGTGGGTGGCGAATTATAGCATGGTGTTTAACAATGGAAGTGAAGGTGGTTGTAGGGTGTTGCCGGAGACGAACAGCCGGAACCGGCCGACAACGTCACCGGAATCCGGTGACCGGAATTGCAGAGAGAAGGCAGGGGGTTGGGGGCTAGGGTTTTTTTGTGAGATATGAGGGAATAAGAAGATTATATAGTTAGGTTAAGTGTGAGTTGGGCCTAAAGCCCGTTAGTGTGTTCAATCTCTTGCGTGGCCCAAATACGTTTCTATGGTTCGTCTTCGCACCCGAATTTCATAAAATGGCGTAATATTTTATTTAAAGTTGAAAATACGTAAAAGGTATGTTGGAAGTCGATTTTGACGCGTACGTTCGTCAATTGCATTAAAAACGCTTCGGTTGTCGTTTCTAGTCAGTTTTTCGATCCGATTTCGGCTGTGATTCCAAAAATAGAAAAACGAACACGTATTTTCTAAAAAGACAGAAATACGGAAATACGAGGCGTTATAGCCACTTATTAGACTACAGTCTTCCGTCGCGCCGCCTGCAGGATTACGATCCGCCGTCGCACCGCTACCAGTCGCCGCTGCACTGCCGTATTGGTTGCCTCTTATAGGATAACGAGTTCATTCAAAACTGTGGACCGAAGATTATGGATTGCAGATTCCAAGATTATGGAATTTTGACCGAAATCGAAGACAGTTTTTAGGGTTTATTATTGTTTTTATTTTTCAGTCTAAGCTTCTAGTTCCATCCGCTACGACAGCAGGGGTGTATTAGAATATGGGCCCACGGGCTCAGTTAGGTTTCTAGGGTTACTCGTAATCCCTATATATTGTAACCTACTCATTCAACAATGATCATTCAGTCTTTCATAATCTTACACTTGCATCCTTTGTATTACCACGGCTGCTGACATAGAGTTAGCTGATGCTTATTCTCTAGATACCGTCATTGCTTCTTCTACAAGAAAAGAAGTTCACGACCCGTGGGCCTTCTACCTCCACGCGACATTGCTCCGAGATAATACCAAAGTGTAAAGGACTTGGTTTATATAAAAGTAACTACCTTAGGGGAACTGACGATTCACCGATGGACTAATAGAGACAAGTAACATAAATCCCTTAAACGATCTAATTAGTTAATACTATACCCGACCTTGAGTGGCATTTGCATTAGGATTCAAAGCGGTATGGTTGAGTGTGCCAGAGTTCCTAAAAAAGAACTACATAATAATACGCACTTACACACACAGTCCCTCGACTGACAATCGAGCCCTTGCAACCCCATGGTTCGCGCTAGTTAACAAAGCATTAAGATATACGTTGATCCTAAACATCCATTTTCCTATCATTGATTACTACCCTTTTATTCTCCTCTTGAATCATTTATTTTTTTCTTTTATTTTTATTTATTCTTTTTAAAACTCAACTTTTGGACTTGGCTAGATATTAACGATGATTCGGTACTAAAACTCATGTATACTTGGACGACCTCGATATCTTAGCATCACTATATTACGCCAATGATGGGTGCACTTTCCCGACGTGAGTTGTAGTGTGACCGTATTATATCGTGTTTTTATAGATATTAAAACTTGAACTAGTGCATAAAACAACCTAAAAATAACCATCATTTTATAAGCACACCGAACCACGTCAAACCTAGAACCCAAAATCCCATCGCCGCTGAATCTCGAACGTCACCACCACCTCTTCATTCTTAACACCACTTGAATCCATCTTCTTATCAAACCACCCATTTTACTTTCTTATACCGTAATTCCCCAACTAGATCCAGAACCCCAAAGAGAGAACCCTAAAGAGAGAGAAGGAAAGAGAGAGATTAGGGCTTCAATATTGCTCAAATATGTAATTTTGTGCTTGGCTTTATGGTTGAAAAGTGGAGGTGGTGGCAACAAGTGGTGATAGTGACCAAAATTGTTAAAAGAAAAAGACGAACTTGAGTCTGCGATTGAAGATTTGAAGTAGAGGGTAAAGATAGCTAGGATTACCAAGTATATTAAGGTGGGAAAAGAGGCCATTATTATTGTTGATATGGTGTATGTGAAATTATTTTGTTATTTAACTTCAAAACAGAATATTTGAAGAACCCATTGAGGAATTGATGTTAGGGTTAATTCATAATTAAAGATGATAATGTTATATATATATATATATATATATATATATATATATAGGGTAGGGATCCTAAGAGAAGTCCACCCTATATGAGAAACTTGAGAAGCATTCTGGACCACACATTTTTCTAAGCCTTTCGTAATATACACATATGTATAGTTTAAAATTGACTATATACATATATGTATATTGAGTTATACACATATGTATATAGTCAATTTTAAACTATACATATGTGTATATTACGAAAGGCTTAGAAAAATGTGTGGTCCAGAATGCTTCTCAAGTTTCTCAACTAGCATATCACTTCTCACATGATCCTTTTCCTATATATATATATATATATATATATATATATATATATATATATATATATACATATATATATATATAGATGGGGTAAGGGTGAGAGAGAAGAAAGGGGCAATGTTTTTTCTTAACTATTGATACAAATACACACATATACATATATAATATATATTAGTAAACAAATAATTATGTTTTTTATTATCAATATGTAGGATCGTTTGCACGACCAAACGAGTCATTCAGAAGAGATCTAGTCCAATACGAAAGGCGAAAACAGACGTATCGGAATTATTTCAGCTGGATTACACTTAGATTCACTTTAATTGTCTCTTATATTGATTTCACAACGTTTTACAGGCTGGAGACACTTCGGCAGCACCTCGGCACCGGAATTAGAAAAAATTACAAATGAAATGCAAGACACATATATATAGGCAGTCCCATTTCGCACGAGTTGGCCTCACAAGAAATGGCATTTCCATTTCGTGCGAAATGGCTTTTCCATTTCGTGCGAAATGGCCACATCCCACATAATTCTCATTTTTCTCGTACTTCGTGCCCTGATCTATCATTCTATTTACAAGACTCGATACAAGACGAAGTCGACAGACAAATGCACCAACAGACTCCCCCTTGGATGTTGACGAAGTCTTCAGTGTCGAGTCTTCAAAGTCTTCAGTCTTTGTCAATCTTATTGCTCTCTCCAAAGTATTCTCCATTGTAAGCATCCTCAATCTCTCTCTTCTTCTCTCTCTCTTTCTCTTTTCCAGGATCTCAATCTGACTCTATCTTCTCTTGATCAGATCTCTTGATTCCTTAAGTTCATCAACATCAGCAGCTTGCGTGGATCGCATGATTCAAACCTGGCTCTAAGCAGCTTCTATTCTTGAACACAGTTCCAGGATCAGAAACTGGTTCTTCTGACTCCAGACTCCCCTTTGCTAGCAGACTCCCCCTTAAGTTGTTCCGGGATCGCAATCTGACATAGCACTTTCACAGAATTTGAAACATTTCCTGGCTCTCAGTAGCAACAGGATCTGGAACCTGGCTTTCGCATAGCTTTCGGGAATCGTAACCTGGCTGCTTCTACCTGCACAAACTCTACCTCATAATAAATTTCACAAATTTAAAAATTTGACAATTTTAGAGATCACTTGTAGATATCATTCAAAATGATTTAACATTTATAATCTCTGTTTCACCACTTGTAAAAATATCATTTTTCTTATTTCTAAACAAACTCTCCCAAACCTGTTGTTCATCATGTTTAGCACTCGGAATTTTGAAAATCAGCTTTTCAACACCAGTTGTCGAAAATAAGATGAAATAAAATCTTTTTGATTTTTCAAAATTTAATGCTAAAAACACAATCTTTTTGGATTTTTGTTTTTAATGGAAAGCAGTAAAGAAATATTTATAGACAATATTTATGTGAGTTTGTGTAAGAGGATCATATCAGTTTTTGAGACAAATCACTAACACCGTTAAGCTTTAAACATTTTAAGTTCTAAATGATTCACTTAGATTGTCAGTCTACTGATCCACTTAAATTTTCACACAAAGTTCAACTGTTTCAAGATACGAATTTAGTGTTTTAAGCACTTAAACTTATTCGCGTGTTCCACCTCAGAATATACTCCCGTATCCAGACTCCTATATTCAGTCTTACAGGTGAATGTACACTAATGATATCTGTAAACGGGTAATGCGAGACCATGAGAGCTCAGGTTAGAACTTCCGTTCAATCAGAGAGATGATGGCTCGACTTTAGGTGTGTCCCGTTTGGGGATCTTTTCTTCAACAGCACATGATTAGCATTTTTCAATGTTTCATCATTTTTATGCTGAGGGTGGGCTTTAAGATTAAAGCAGTGCAGAGCATTATACGAGGACTAGGCTATTGCTTCCGCAAAATCAGAAGTCCAGGTATAATACCCCAGATATCATCACGCACAAAGACCTAGTATGTCAGAAATAGAAAGTCTTTCAAACAAGATTTTAGGGGTTACCCATATATCCGAGAGATGTTCCCCACGAGATAAGTAAGTTATGATATTTAGGTTTATATCTCGAAAACAATCTACTGAATGTATAAAAACCTACTGGCATATCATCAGTGAGATCATTTATCACATTTGACTTTCCAATTCTTTAGCGTGCTGTGATTGTCCACTGATGTACAAAATATGGTCTTGTAAAAACTAAACCTAATCTAGACACCCTAGTTTTAAATTTATAAACTAAGACTCTCTAAATGCTAGACCACTGACATGCAAGTGTACCTATCGTACGTAGTAAAGCCTAATGAAGTCCGAGTATCGAACCCACGAGACACTAGCGACGCTAACTAGACTCTGACTCAACTAATTACTTAACTGGTTTTAATTTGTATTTTTGGGGTTTTTTCTAATTCTACTAAAATGAGTAAATAAGATAACAGAACAAGCAAGCAAGATTGGTGAAGTGACAGGAAGCAGACAATAATGAGAAAGAACTACCCAGGCTTCGAATCCCTAGAATCATGCAATGCTATTCTGACAATGACAATGGTTAAATATCCTACTCCCTCAATTGACCCCCCGCTAGAGATGTCCCAAATGAAGAAGCAAGACTAAATGTGAAGTGCTAGAACGAACCGGCTCGAGCTATCGATACCAAATCCTACGAAAATAGAATCCTTTTGACCTCAGAGACAGTTATGTTAAGAGAAGATCCCAAAAACGCAAAGCAAACCAAACCTTGAAAACTGAAATCCTAGGAAACCTTAACCACGATGTAATACACGAGCCCGAGCTATCGGTCACCCAATCTACCCACCAATGATTAGCTAATAACCTAGCTCACCTTAATCGTCTTTCGAGTCACAAGATGAGGATGCAAGTTTTAATATATTGATTTTAATTATTAGTCAACTTGGTCAATTTCTCAACACAATACCTAACCCGAAAATCCTAAGAAAAACGAATTAAATTAAATCCTAAGTCTAGGGGGAATTTCTTCATGCCTAAACCGCTGAATTTATTGACTAATAAAACAATCAAAACATACCAACATACAATATCAAGATCAATCACAAGGCAAAGTTATGTAAATCACATCAAATAACCGAAAACATGTCACAAACGCATTACAATGCTCTAGTTCATCAAAACCCAGGTAGTATGAAAAGTTTAGTCAAGAATCATAGTCATGAAAAAGAAACAAGTCTGAATCGAGTAGCAAAACATGTTTATAATTTTGTAAAACACAAAGTCTAACAAAACCAAAAATAATAAATTGCAAACCCGAACTTGAAACTTAATCGAGGCTTGAACCCCAGAACCAATCTTTCTTTCTTGATCCTTCTGTCCGTCGAACTCCACAGCAAAGTCTGCCGTCTCCTTGCGAACCCCCCCAAAATAATGATATCTCAATTCCTTATATATGTCACAATTTGATTGAAATTACCAAAAACTACGAACTGGGCTTCTTTAGCCAAATTGTGATGGTGGCCCAAAAAAATGGATATTAAAAAGAACAGTGGGGCCATGCTTCTATTCTCCATCGGTCCAGACCAAAACGAACTAGCTGCTTTTGACATCCCCCAAAGTCGTCCAATTAATTATAAATATTCTCAGGCTTTTCAATTTTTTAATATTAGAGATAAGTGGTCTCAACCCAATTAAGGAAAATAGCTACAAATTTTAATTCAGTCACTGGCGTTCCACTCTGCCCAACTAGCTGGTTATTTCCACATTACTCGTTTTCGCTCCATTTGCACCAGGACCTGTCTCAACACAAAATAATGTAATATAATACTAAAAACTATAAAAAACAAATAAAAACTATACAATAATTATACATTTTACACGGGACAAATACGTGTATTTTACCACACATCATCCACTGATGTACTATCATTTCCTCTTTTTCACAACAATACTCTTTTTCATTTTTTCATGTTTTTGTTTTTTAGATTTTATCATGTTTTTGGCTTTTTCAAATTTTCTAATGTTTTTGGATTTTATGAAAAATTCTTACTCCCCCTAAAATTCAAAACCATTTAAGAAAATTTGACAAACCGATATGAATTGCTTCAATTCTCCATTCACTTGGCATAAACAATCAGAACTCCCCCTGATAACAAACTATTTTCCCATTATGATTTCAAAATACTTAAGTTTGTTTTAATCAAAATGGTTTTTCCGGAAAATAAGTTTTGTTGATATTCACAAACCACTTGTAGGTTAGGGAAAAATTCACCACTTTGTTTCTTCAACCATTTGTTTGACAGATAAATCAAGTTCAACTTAATGACCTTGAATAACCACTTGTAGGTGAAAACCTTTATTTCAACTACATATAGGAACAAACACTTGTATGTTCACTTATAAACAATACCATTTGTAAATTGAAATATGACAATTTTGAGTTTTACCACTTGTAGGTCGAAATATCACTTTCGTGAATTTCTCAAGAAAGATGCCGATTCATGCTCCACGATTACCAACTTAGGAGCTCTGGCAAGTCCTGATTTTAATCATGATAGGTTCTATCCCATGCCGAGTCGAACATGGGTGAACCATCTTCATCTGGTTTACTCGTTTTCATTGCATAAAATTCCTTTACCCCTTTGACCTTCCCGTCAATCATTTTTCCAAAAATATTTTGAACTGTGGGGTTAAAAGCTTTTTCAACATCAAATTCTTTCTTTTCAGAAAAAAATTGATTTGAAATTTCAACTTTTCTAATTTTTGATTTTAAATTTTCAGCCCGCAATGGTGGAAAATTTTCATCATCCAGTGGCGGAACTGAATTTTCTCTTTTTATCTCAACTGATGGCTCCTCTGACTTTGACGAGTCAGATTCATCGCCAGAAAATAGCTCCTCTGATTTTGACGAATCAGAATCATTATTAGAACTATCATCTGATTTCTTAACAATCCACCTTTGGTTGTTAAGCTTTGCTTTTCTTTTATAAAAACTCTTTGAACACTCACCAAGCTCAAATTTTGAATTTTTGAAAACTTTAAATTGTTCGGTTGGTGGTTCAATATCAACAACTTTCTCTTTGAGTTTTTCAGAGACTCCCTGTTTTGTTTTGGTTGCCTTTGGACAGTTCAAGGCAATGTGACCAACTTTTTGACATTGATAACAGGTTCTTGTCTCCTTCTTCTTCTTCTGAGCAGCTCCATTCTTTATTCCCTCTTGCTTCTTAGCAAGGAATTCTTTGTTCGACTGCTTCCACAATGAGCTTTTTTCTTCTTCTTCTGAAGATGATCCTGAAACAAATACAGTTTTTGGTTTAAAAGTTTTCTCATTTTTATGATTTTCTGGTGAAATAAAACCCAATCCCTTCTTTTTGAAATTACTGTTATGGTTTGGTTTCTTTCGATAACCTGAACCATAATTGTAACCCTTTTTCTTGTTTAATCTTTGTTGAACTCTTGAGGTGTAAAGTTTAGGTTTTTCAACAAGATTTACACCGTTTATTTCAGAAATATTAATTTCTGTTAGTTTGAAAACCTTGTTAATCATTTCAGTTTTAACACCTCTTATTGGAAATTCCTCATCAAAATATAATTTGTCTGAATCATTCAAAGTATATGCCACTTTGATTGGTTCGTCATTCAAATTATTTTTTGATAACATGAATTCTTTATTGTAAACCCGTTTGCCCTTTTTGACTATTGAACTTGAAGTGTTGGACTCAGATTTTGACTCTGACTTTGACTCCTCCGTTTCATCTTTATCCAACACCTGATCGACCACTTTCTTTATTAACTCGGACTCATGATCAGTGTCAGACGATGTGAAAATGACATCAATGTTGTCTGGCAAGTTATCTGAATGCTCAGATTCCCATTGTAAGTTGTTTGACTTTTTGACTCTTTCTGAATTAGGATTTCGTGGAGAATATCCATTTTCAAGTGGGGGTGGACACTTGTTATAACTAACACTTTGTTTCTTACCAGAATTCTTCACTTCAGTATCCTCTTTTGTTTCGAACTTCTCCTCTTCAGATGTTTCTTCTTCAAACGCCTTCATGCCTTCGATTGTGGGGTAAATCCTGTCAATCACATAAGAAGAACATGAGTAACTTTTCAATAATCTATCAACCCTTTCAGAACGTCATAAGATTCTTTCAGTCTGTTCATGTTATGAATCAACTCGTTGTTGTGCTTTTTCATAGTCTCACAATTTTCACAATTCTCAGACTCCTTTTCTGCATCGGTTTCCTTTTTAATCTCGAAAGCTGGAATTTCTTTCACCTGCTTCTTTATCACTCGAACATCTTCATCATCATTTTCATCTCTCTCGGCTAGAAATTTTAAGTGTTATTTCATTCTTTCTGCATAATATAAATTATCATCATCACTATCATCTTGTTTTTTTAACCTTCTTCTTTGTCACTCGAGCATTTTCAGCATCTCTTTCGGCTAGATATTTTAAGTGCTCTTTCATACTTTCTGCATAATACGAATTATCATCAGCACTGTCTTCAATGATTTGAGCAACAAAAGCTTTAGCCTTTAAGATCTCTTCATCCGGACAATATTTGTCCCAGCTAAAACCTTTTGGCAATCTTTCATCCTCTTGATCTATTATACCATAACAAGCTTTTCTTGATGGCTCTTCGATCGCCTTCTTAGCATGAGCAGTTTATGGTTGTTGTTGATACGGCTGTTGAGCAACTTGATGAAAAATCGCTTTCCGATAATAATCATTGTTTCCGAAAGGATTTTGAGCTCCCCTTGCTTCGCGGTTTGTGCATTCTCGCTTGAAATGCCCTTTTTCCCTGCAACGAAAACAAGTAACTTTAGATTTATCAAATCCTAAAGTAGAAATATTTGCATCACGAAAATCATCTCTTCCTGTAATCTGTTTAAACTTCTCAGCTCTTCTCAACACGCTAGCCAAACACCATTTTATATCCATAAGTTCCATCTCTTCAGCATCAATCTGATCGTAATCCTCTTTTGTCAACATTGGATTTCCGATCCTTCCTGCAACTAAACCCCCATAAGACTCCAACACAGTCACCAACAAAGACAAATGACTTTTGGCTACTTCTTCAGAGTAATTCTGATCATTCTCAAGATTTAGTGCAATGTTGCATTGTAGTACTTTACCACTCTTGGTTGCTGAAAAATTTGGATCGAATGATGGATATGAAGAGAATCCAGTTTTGCTATTTGATCCTTGAGATGACCCTCCAGAAGAACTCTTTGCATTGAAAGCTGTTTCAATCTTTGGTGCAATGTTGGTCTTATCACTAGTACCTCCTTTGTAATACAGACCTATGTCTTGTTCATCAAAATCCTTCATTCTCGCTATCTTTCGTTGTTCCATCTCTTGAGCTTCGAGTTGTTCAATAAACGAGCTCAGCGTTAGATTGTCAAATTCAGGTTTATTTTTCAACACCATAAGATACGTGCCCCAAACATCTTGTGGCAACGCATCGGCCAACTTTTCAATCAATTTTTCTTTATCTTTCGTAATATTCAATCTCTTCATGTTCATCACCAAATTGCAATATCTTTCTATAATCTGCTTGGTGTTTTCAGTTTTTAATCCACGAAATAGATCAAACTCTTTCTTCAAAAGCGACATTTTGTTCTTGATCATCTCTTTACTTCCAACAAACTTTGATTTTAATTCTTTCCATATTGAATGTGCACTTCCATTGTGTTGTAGTAAAATCAAGATTTCTTCCTTAATAGCTTGCTGCAAGAGGCTAACCATCATTTTTTCATTTTTGTATTTCTTTTTCTCATCAACACTTAGTTCTCTAATATCAACCTTATCTCCGTTGTCCTTAACTGGTCCAATATATCGAAATTCAGTACATTCCCATGCATCTAAGTAATTTGCTTGAACCCAATTTTCAAAACGTTCCGCCCATCCACTATACTCCTCGATACTCATAAGCTTAGGCGGTTTTTGCATGGTGCCCGTTTCATTTTCAAACATCGCATTCTGAGTTATAATGATCGGGGTAGTAGCAAAAGCATTATAAAACTCAGTATCCATGATTCGGTTTTGAAAATTTCACAAACTTGGACTTTCAAAAGAACTGGATGATCTTTCTAACGAATTGGAGTCTTTTAAGCGAATTGGACCTCTTCAAACGAAATGGATCTCTTCAAACGAAATGGATTTGTCAAACGAAATGGACCTCTTCAAACGATATGGACCTCTTCAAACGAACTGGGGTCAATATTGATCAATTCATGCGAAATGGAGTGTATTCCAAGCGAACTGGACAATTTGATGCGAAATGGTTGATTTGATGTGAAATGGGGCCCAATATGTAACACCCCCAAAATACCACCTGCGGAAACCCCGCGAGGCGTGTTACACATCAGAGTCTGAGCCGCCAATCACATTGAACCAATAGTAAATACTTAAATAAAACATGTCATTAATCGTCAAGATTAAATGTCAAACACAATATTAATTTCCAAGAGTTATGTAGCGGAAGCATATGATAAGTCGTTTAGTAATCGTTTCAAAATAATCGTAAAACCAATGTGTCAATTATAAATAATCCAGTAGCTTCGACCCATGACCACTCCAGTACGCCCAGATAGCAAGTCCATGTTCCAAAGTTAACGACCTACAAGCATGCAAACAAGTGTGTCAGACTACGCTGGTGAGTTCAAGGTGTTGCTTGTGTGTGAAGTTACCAGATATTAGTTAAATCAACTCGTTGTTTGGTTCTGATATCGTTGTTAATTCGTTTATTGTACCGTATGCAGCGTCAATGATGGGAATGCCTAACCCCAATGCCTTACAGGCATTGGTCAAAGTCAAGGTATCAAACAACCTTGACAAGCTGTAGGAGGTCTTATATCCGCGTTACAAGTTGTCCCAGTAATTAGTTCACGCCCGTCCTTACAGCCCGGTGTGAGGGTGCCAAACCTATTAGCGCTATCAACTAATTACCCCATTGCCTAACAGGCAATCCGGTAGATGATTGTTTCTATGTTCCAGTTGTTTACCCCAAGTTTCCCTTCCAAATGTTTACCAGTTGTCCCAAACCACCGGGACGCATGCTTGAGAAAATGCAATGAACTCACCTTGGTTTGCTCGGCAGATTATACCAAAGTTACTTGAATTAAAATGGTCAATCACGTCCTAACACGTTTATCATACAAGTCAGGTTTTTGTCTCAAGTAATGCACGTATGTTTTCACATAGACTAACAAGTCACAAGCACGTAAAGTTCATGACAACACGTTTGGTACGTTAACAGTCAAGAGCATATCATATTCATACTAGAACGATTTAAATAACCAAGCCCAAAAGATAGTAGGCCCAACATGTTGTGCGATCCCCAACATGTTGTGCGATCCTCATATCCCGGCCCAACAAAATAACAGCCCATTAACCTATTCTTGGCCCAATTGACATAACATACAAGTGTTGTGCGAACCGGACAGCCTTGTGCGTTCCAAACGGATTGTGCGTTTGTAATTGGGCTTGTCCGGCCCAACATGTTAAGCTGATCCGCTAACTTTGTGCGATTCAGGGGATCTTGTGCGATCAATACCCCTTGTGCGACCGGATCAGACTTGTGTGATTGGACCTCTTGTGCGACAGGAGGTCTTGTGCGACCCAATGGGTTGTGCGATTGGACCAGGCCAGCCCAAACATACATCCGGCCCAATCGTTGCAGTTTGTGCGATCCAGTGAACCTTGTGCGACTGGATCATTTGTGCGATTAGTTTTGAACATCCGATTATCTTGCCAATCGGTTACAAGCATTAATCAAGCCAATCAATAGTTTCCAAGTTTATCATCTATCAATTAACAACTAATCTATTTCAAAACATGCCTCTACTCGATCAAATGAGGGTTTTTACCTTCTAATTCTCATGAACCCTAATCTTGTTCAAGCATAACAATAATTTATCTAATCATATGATTCCGTCCGATGACACAACATTACATACTTTCAATTCTTAATTCATCACACAACTAATCCGAACACAGAATATGGCAGCCGATTAATCACCTAATTGGTTTCGGTTCTACACCATGGAATCTTATTCATAAGAACATAATCGATCATGTTAATTAAAAATCCTAAATCATCATGCAAGGCTATCATAGTACACACAACAACACGTAATCTATCATTCAAACACGCAAACAATTACAAGCACACTAACCGGTTAATGATGGCAAGAGGGTGATCCAAACGAAGGATATTCCTTGGTTGTCTTGTGCCGTCGAGTTCGAGTGAGAGAAGAGGGAGCTTTAGGGTTTTGAGTGTGTGAGGTGAATTGTAACAAATGAGGTGTTTACCCTACCATCTATTTCGTATAAGTGTAGTGGGCCGAACCCCTTCATGGGTTATCTATGTGTTTCGGATTCAAAGAGAGTGGGCCGAGAGTGTCATGGGTCAGCCCATTAGTTTGTGCGATCGGCTATGTGTTGTGCGGTTCGGACAAGGTAAACACATTCATAAACATATAACCTATCATAACGTCATAACATTCAATAATTCAATCATTTGATAATTCAATCAAGTTCACATACGTTGCATACAATACAAAAACGGGTTTGAAATACGAGTTGTCACAGTATCCCCAACTAAAAAGAAATTTCGTCCCGAAATTTGGTACGCACTCACTAACGTAAGCTATATTGTTCACTAGTTTTCCTGGGGTGTTACATCATCCCCCACTTGAATGGGAATTTCGTCCCGAAATTCACTAGTTGCATCAATATTAAGTTTGCTAGGTTCTGCCTGATCTGTGGGGAACAAATGTGGATACTTAAGTTTCATCTGGTCCTCGCGTTCCCACGTGAACTCTGGACCCCGTCTTGAGTTCCAACGAACTCTCACAATCGGTATGCGGCTGTGCTTACGAACTTTAACTTCCCGATCCATAATTTCAATAGGTTCTTCGACAAACTGCAATTTGTCGTCTATCTTCAGCTCTTGAAATGGTACTACTAGTGTTTCATCAACCAAACACTTCTTTAGCTGCGATACGTGAAATACATCATGGACATTACCCAACTTAGCAGGTAATTCCAACCTGTAGGCCACCTTTCCAATCCGTTCTAAAATTTTGAATGGTCCTACATAACGAGGGTTTAGTTTGCCGCGTTTCCCAAAACGCACCACACCCTTCCAGGGTGAAACCTTTAACATAACGCGGTCATTAACTTCGAATTCCAGCGGTTTACTACGCTTGTCAGCGTAGCTTTTCTGACGATCGCGAGCTGCGGCCATACGGTTTCTGATCTGCACGATGCTTTCTGATGCTTCAAGAACAAACTCAGGTCCTGTGATCTGACTATCCCCCACCTCATGCCAACAGAGAGGTGAACGACATTTCCGTCCGTACAGTGCTTCGAACGGAGCTGCCTTAATACTTGAATGGTAGCTGTTGTTGTAGGAGAATTCTATCAACGGTAGGTGCTTCTCCCATCCTTTTCCAAAGTCGAGTACGCATGCCCGAAGCATATCTTCGAGTGTTTGGATGGTGCGCTCGCTTTGACCATCTATCTGCGGGTGATAAGCGGTACTCATGTCGAGTTGGGAACCAAACGATTTATGCATTGACTGCCATAACTCTGAAGTGAAACGCGGATCACGGTCTGAAATGATAGAAGTTGGCACTCCATGCCTAGAAACTACTTCCTTAAGATACACTGCTGCCAGCTGAGAAAACTTGTCTGTTTCCTTGATTGCTAGGAAGTGTGCTGATTTCGTGAGGCGATCAACAATCACCCAAATAGTGTCATTCCCAGCCTGAGTTCTTGGTAGTCCTGTCACGAAATCCATAGCGATCTGCTCCCACTTCCATGTGGGTATCTCTGGTTGCTGCAGTAGACCTGAGGGCTTTTGATGTTCTGCTTTGACTTTAGCACAAGTCAAACATTTGCTGACGTAGGTTGCTATATGAGCCTTCATGCTGGGCCACCAGTAGGTAGTTTTCAAGTCATGGTACATCTTATCTGATCCAGGATGTACAGAGTAGCGTGATTTATGTGCCTCTTCCATTACGAGTTCTCGTAAGTCACCATAGAGTGGAACCCAGATGCGTCCGGTTACATAGTAAGCACCGTCTCCCTTCTGTTCTAGTCGTTGTCTCGAGCCACGTAAAGCTTCAGCTCGAACGTTCTCTGGTTTCAACGCTTCCAACTGAGCGTCTCGTATCTGGGAAGGGAGGTTGGACTGAATCGTTAGTTGCAATGCTCGCACACGCCTAGGTGCATTATCCTTTCTGCTGAGGGCGTCAGCTACAACGTTCGCCTTGCCCGGATGATACTTGATGGCACATTCATAATCGTTCAATAACTCCACCCATCGTCGTTGTCGCATATTCAACTCTTTCTGGTCGAAGATGTGCTGGAGACTCCTATGGTCGGTGTAGATGGTGCATTTGGTACCGTACAGATAGTGCCTCCAAATCTTCAACGCAAATACCACCGCTCCTAACTCCAAGTCGTGCGTCGTGTAGTTCTTCTCGTGCACCTTCAGCTGACGAGAAGCATAAGCTATTACCTTCTCGCGTTGCATCAACACGCAACCAAGACCCTGAATTGACGCGTCACAATATACCACAAAATCTTCGGTGCCCTCTGGTAAAGACAAGATCGGTGCACTGCAAAGTTTCTGTTTTAACAACTGGAAGGCCTCTTCTTGCTTCGTTCCCCAAGAGTACGCCGTGTTCTTCTGTGTCAGTGAGGTGAGAGGTTGCGCGATTTTCGAGAAATCTTTAATGAACCTTCGATAATACCCTGCGAGACCAAGAAATTGTCGCACCTCAGACGGAGTCTTTGGTGCCGCCCAATTCTTAACTGCATCCACCTTCGCAGGATCCACATGTATCCCTTTCTCGTTAACAACATGCCCGAGGAAGTGCACTTCTCGAATCCAAAAGTCGCACTTAGAAAATTTCGCATACAACTGCTCCCTTCTCAAGAGTTCCAAGATGAGACGTAGGTGACGCTCGTGATCTTCCTTGTTCTTGGAATAGACTAAGATGTCGTCAATAAACACTATAACAAACTCGTCGAGATATGGCTTGCATACGCGGTTCATGAGATCCATGAAAACCGCTGGTGCATTGGTCAATCCAAACGACATGACCAAAAACTCATAGTGTCCGTAGCGTGTTCGAAAGGCTGTCTTGGGAACATCCTCTTCCCTAACCCTTACCTGGTGATAACCCGACCTTAAGTCGATCTTTGAATAGAAGCTTGACCCTTGCAACTGGTCGAACAAGTCGTCGATGCGTGGTAACGGATAGCGGTTCTTAATGGTCACCTTGTTGAGTTCTCGATAGTCAATACACATACGGAATGACCCGTCTTTCTTCTTTACGAACAGAACTGGGGCTCCCCAAGGCGACGAACTGGGTCGAATGAAACCCCTATCCAACAACTCCTGCAATTGATTGGACAGTTCCTGTAACTCTCCAGGTGCTAACCGGTAAGGAGCTCGAGCAATTGGAGCCGCTCCCGGTGCAAGATCAATCTGAAATTCTACTTGATGGTGAGGAGGTAACCCTGGTAGCTCCTCTGGGAATACATCAGCAAATTCTCGCACCACTGGTAGATCCTCGATCTTACTCTCTTCAGACTGAGCGTTGGTAACTAACGCTAACAGTGCAGGATACCCCTTTTGTAGATACTGTTGTGCACGCATGGCCGTGATAATCCCAACCATCGTCCCACTACGATGCCCTTGAACTAACAGTGACTCTCCATCAGGGAGAGGAATACGCACAATCTTCTCCTTACACAGAACTTCTGCTTGGTGCTTAGACAATCAATCCATGCCTACCACTATGTCAAAACTACCGAGCGTAATGGGAAGGAGGTCAATGTCAAACACCTGACCCACGAGATCTAGTTTGCATCCAAAAAGGACATCTGAGGCTTCTATCGTCTTACCATCTGCTAGTTCTACTACTTGTTTAACCTCTAAAGGTGTTGGGGTTATCCCTAATCGTTGACTAAACTCTAGGGACACGTAACTCCAATCGGCACCCGAATCAAATAATACAGAAGCAATACGATTGTTAACAGGAAACGTACCAGTTACAACGTTGCCGTCATTCCTGGCATCCCCTGCTCCAAGCTGAAACACTCTGCCCCGAGCACCATTACCCCCGTTGTTGCCGTTGTTGTTGTTGTTGTTTCCAACGTTGTTATTATTCGGGCGGTTGTTGTCGTTAGCGTTCTGGTTTAACTGAGGGCAATCCCGCTTAAAGTGACCCTCATCCCCACATTGATAGCACCCCTTCCTAAAACCCTGGTTCTGCTGGGGTGGTTGTCCCTGTTGTCTCTGATTCTGCTGGTTTTGTTGCTGCTGGTGTTTGGGCTGTGGAGCCCTACAATCCTTGGCCTCATGGCCCACTTTACCACACCTGCGACATGTGCGACTACACGGTCCGAAATGATGGTAGCCACACTTATTACACTGTGGTTTTTATCCCTGCATACGAGCCCTGACTTTGACCACTTCCCTGGCCTTGATTGACAGAAGACGACTGGCTAAAGTTGCGGTTGTTGTGGTTATCTGGCCTTTTCTGAGTCTGACCAGCACTGGATGCTTTATCATAATCACTCCACTTCCGCTTGTTATCATTAGCGGACGCAGTGGCAGTGGGTGTAGCAGCTTTAGTGGCCGAAATACGCGGGGGTAACGAATCGCTTTCCACCTCTTGATCCACAATCTTGTGAGTCAGACGAACGATCTGTGTCAAATCATTGAGATGGGCTGCAGTGACCAAGCTCTTCACACGCGGAGGCAACCCTTTGATGAATAACTCAATCCTCCGGGACATAGGCCGGGACAAGTTTGGGCACATGTCGGCCAGTTCATACGATCGCTTCACATACGCTTCGACTTCAGATCCAACCATCTTCAAGTCGTAGTATTCGTTTTCCAGCTTCTGGACCTCGTCCCGAGGACAGTACTCCTCCCTGATCAGTTCTTTAAAGTCTTCCCAAGTTGTGGCATTCGCTGCCTCGATGCCCAACAACTGTACTTGGGCGTTCCACCATGTTAGGGCACCATTAGCCAAGGTACCCGCAGCATATTTCACCCTGTCCCCAGCGGGACAGTTACAGATAGCAAACACAGACTCTGCTTTTTCGAACCATCTTAGGAGTCCCACAGCCCCTTCAGTCCCGGTGAAGGTCTGTGGCTTGCAGTCCATAAACATTTTAAACGTACACGCAGGCTGGTTAGGTTGAGGTTGCGCTTGTTGACCAGCTTGATAGGCTGCTAGAGCCTCAGCCATGCGGGTATTGATTAGGTCATTCAACTCAGCCTGAGTCATGTTGATGTTGCCACGTCCGTGTCCTCGTCCACTCATGTTTCTATAGTTGGGAATAAACCGATTTAGAAATCGAAACGAGACAGGAGTCAAGTATCATACTGATATTCATGTACTACTAAATTCACACATAGTAAGGCAGAACCCTTCTCACGCTCGATAAGCCTCACTGGGACTTGCATGCACCCCGCGTTATTATTAAGTGTGCACCCATAATAATAAGGCAATTTGCATGCGTATCTCAGTGCCTCTTAGCTTGCGCTCGAAGTTTCCCCCGTTCAAACAACACAACAGATGATATCACAGTTCTATGGTTTACATGAGTCGAAGAGTAGTGTCACACTATCATGTCACTATGGTGTTAGACGTTTCAGTTCATATACGTTGTGGGTGTGTGACTGCTAAGCAAGTAATGTATAAAGTGAGAGAGAGACGAACCTTGCAATCTGGTGCTGAGTGTCATGATCGATTTTCGAAGTTGTTCGGTTATAGTCTGGTTTTACAAAACGTTTTAAAACCTAGTTCACTATAACCAGTAGCTCTGATACCAAACTGTAACACCCCCAAAATACCACCTGAGGAAACCCCGCGAGGCGTGTTACACATCAGAGTCTGAGCCACCAATCACATTGAACCAATAGTAAATACTTAAATAAAACATGTCATTAATCGTCAAGATTAAATGTCAAACACAATATTAATTTCCAAGAGTTATGTAGCGGAAGCATATGATAAGTCGTTTAGTAATCGTTTCAAAATAATCGTAAAACCAATGTGTCAATTATAAATAATCCAGTAGCTTCGACCCATGACCAGTCCAGTACGCCCAGATAGCAAGTCCATGTTCCAAAGTTAACGACCTACAAGCATGCAAACAAGTGTGTCAGACTACGCTGGTGAGTTCAAGGTGTTGCTTGTGTGTGAAGTTACCAGATATTAGTTAAATCAACTCGTTGTTTGGTTCTGATATCGTTGTTAATTCGTTTATTGTACCGTATGCAGCGTCAATGATGGGAATGCCTAACCCCAATGCCTTACAGGCATTGGTCAAAGTCAAGGTATCAAACAACCTTGACAAGCTGTAGGAGGTCTTATATCCGCGTTACAAGTTGTCCCAGTAATTAGTTCACGCCCGTCCTTACGGCCCGGTGTGAGGGTGCCAAACCTAATAGCGCTATCAACTAATTACCCCATTGCCTAACAGGCAATCCGGTAGATGATTGTTTCTATGTTCCAGTTGTTTACCCCAAGTTTCCCTTCCAAATGTTTACCAGTTGTCCCAAACCACCGGGACGCATGCTTGAGAAAATGCAATGAACTCACCTTGGTTTGCTCGGCAGATTATACCAAAGTTACTTGAATTAAAATGGTCAATCACGTCCTAACACGTTTATCATACAAGTCAGGTTTTTGTCTCAAGTAATGCACGTATGTTTTCACATAGACTAACAAGTCACAAGCACGTAAAGTTCATGACAACACGTTTGGTACGTTAACAGTCAAGAGCATATCATATTCATACTAGAACGATTTAAATAACCAAGCCCAAAAGATAGTAGGCCCAACATGTTGTGCGATCCCCAACATGTTGTGCGATCCTCATATCCCGGCCCAACAACATAACAGCCCATTAACCTATTCTTGGCCCAATTGACATAACATACAAGTGTTGTGCGAACCGGACAACCTTGTGCGTTCCGAACGGATTGTGCGTTTGTAATTGGGCTTGTCCGGCCCAACATGTTAAGCTGATCCGCTAACTTTGTGCGATTCAGGGGATCTTGTGCGATCAATACCCATTGTGCGACCGGATCAGACTTGTGTGATTGGACCTCTTGTGCGACAGGAGGTCTTGTGCGACCCAATGGGTTGTGCGATTGGACCAGGCCAGCCCAAACATACATCCGGCCCAATCGTTGCAGTTTGTGCGATCCAGTGAACCTTGTGCGACTGGATCGTTTGTGCGATTAGTTTTGAACATCCGATTATCTTGCCAATCGGTTACAAGCATTAATCAAGCCAATCAATAGTTTCCAAGTTTATCATCTATCAATTAACAACTAATCTATTTCAAAACATGCCTCTACTCGATCAAATGAGGGTTTTTACCTTCTAATTCTCATGAACTCTAATCTTGTTCAAGCATAACAATAATTTATCTAATCATATGATTCCGTCCGATGACACAACATTACATACTTTCAATTCTTAATTCATCACACAACTAATCCGAACACAGAATATGGCAGCCGATTAATCACCTAATTGGTTTCGGTTCTACACCATGGAATCTTATTCATAAGAACATAATCGATCATGTTAATTAAAAATCCTAAATCATCATGCAAGGCTATCATAGTACACACAACAACACGTAATCTATCATTCAAACACGCAAACAATTACAAGCACACTAACCGGTTAATGATGGCAAGAGGGTGATCCAAACGAAGGATATTCCTTGGTTGTCTTGTGCCGTCGAGTTCGAGTGAGAGAAGAGGGAGCTTTAGGGTTTTGAGTGTGTGAGGTGAATTGTAACAAATGAGGTGTTTACCCTACCATCTATTTCGTATAAGTGTAGTGGGCCGAACCCCTTCATGGGTTATCTATGTGTTTCAGATTCAAAGAGAGTGGGCCGAGAGTGTCATGGGTCAGCCCATTAGTTTGTGCGTTCGGCTATGTGTTGTGCGGTTCGGACAAGGTAAACACATTCATAAACATATAACCTATCATAACGTCATAACATTCAATAATTCAATCATTTGATAATTCAATCAAGTTCACATACGTTGCATACAATACAAAAACGGGTTTGAAATACGAGTTGTCACACAATACGTGCGAAATGGACCAACGAATTACCAAACCGTGCGAATTGGAAGCACTTTCAAACGATCTAGTAACCAATTCGTGCGAATTGGTGCTGATGTCACACGTTCGGACAGATTTTGACAAAATTGATTAAGATTTAGGTTGATTTTAGGTCTGATTCTTTCAAGAGTTTGTTAAAACATTGTTTCGCGTGTAATATGAGAAAAGCCATTTTATCCGTAAAATCTCGTTTAATTTTGAAAAATGTGAAGAAAATGAGTAGAAATCAGAAATTTTGATGAAATCAAGCTGAAAATGGTAAGAACTCTTTCTCCTGAGCTCTGATACCACTTGTAGGATCATTTGCACGACCAAACGAGTCGTTCAGAAGAGATCTCGTCCAATACGAAAGGCGAAAACAGACGTATAAGAATTATTTCAGCTGGATTACACTTAGATTCACTTTAATTGTCTCTTATATTGATTTCACAACGTTTTACAGGCTGGAGACACTTCGGCAGCACCTCGGCACCGGAATCAGAAAAAATTACAAATGAAATACAAGACACACATATATATAGGCAGTCCCATTTCGCACGAGTTAGCCTAACACGAAATGGCATTTCCATTTCGTGCGAAATGGCTTTTCCATTTCGTGCAAAATGGCCACATCCCACATAATTCTCATTTTTCTCGTACTTCGTGCCCTGATCTATCATTCTATTTACAAGACTTGATACAAGACGAAGTCGACAGACATATGCACCAACACAATAAAAAATGGTTTTAAGAATTAATAATAAACTAGTCTTAAGCCCCTGCATTGCGGGGCGAGACCGTAAAACTGTGCTAAGTGGCAACCAAATGACGATAAAAACCGGAAAACGTCATAAAAAAAAAGAACAAGTTTTTAATACCAAGTGACTTACGTGACATGAAACATAGACAAAGTAACATTTATATCGACATGCATTAGAAAGTCGAGGGAGTAAAAAACTGAGGAACCAAATGTGATCAGCAAACAACGTGCTAAGTAGCAACCAAACGATGACAAAAATATAAACAAACTTAAAAAAAACTAAACTCTTTTAAGTTTATTATGAAAAAAGACAAAATTACAATAGAGAAAAAAATGGTACTATTCATTCAAATGTTATGAGTTAATACATATTAATATTAAATACTTATTTATAAAATTAACGAAATACCCTTACTTTAACTGAAATTTCCGACTTTGTTAAAGTTAGATAGCAAAATGGAAATACAAGCGAAACCTCAAGAAGTATTTTGACAATTTTTATACTATTGAGGCAAACACGCTAAAACCGTCAAACCATTGAGAGAACAAAATAAGTTTACTCAAATATTTATAATATGCAATCTATGAGTATGGCTACAAATAGGGTTGGCATAACGTGTATACCCGTACACGATAAGACACGACACGGTAAGACACAATACATGAAATCCCATACACGAACACGACACGGTAACTTATCGTGTCCTTTTTTTCAAACACGAACACGACACGATATACACGAAAATTACCTGTTAATACCTGTTAACAAGATTGTTCGACTATTATACACAAAAATTACCTGTTAATACCTGTTAACACGAACAAAAACATGAACACGACATGCTATCTAAGAGTTACAGAGGGGGTTTAGGGTTTTTTTTTTTAATTGAGTGAGGAATGAAAATAGAAAGGAATTAAGGAACCCACACGCACATGGCTGATGAGTTTTATTTAATTTAATTTCTTATCGTGTACTAACGGGTGTTAACAGGTAAACAGGTATTTAACCTGTTTATACACGAAAATTAACAGGTAATCTCGTGTCTACCTGTTTGGTACACGACACCTGTTAAGTTCATAAATGATACCTGTTAACTTCGTGTAGTTTCGTGTCGTGTATTCGTGTAAAATTGCCAGCCCTAGCTACAAACCACCCCTTTATATAATTATCCATGTTTAGAGATACAAAATTTTTACAAGGGTTTTGCTTAGCTTATACGAAATATTAGGGACTCAACATGTAAAATTTTTTGTTTAGTCAAAATGTCAAGAACAAATACACCCATAATTTAAAAAAATTATATTATATAATAATTGAAGAGAATCTAATTGAATTTCTTTTCCATTCCACCTTTTGTTAACTTGATTCAAAATCCTTTAAATACCAACCTTGTTTCCTGCTTAATTTGTTTCTATCTCGGTCTCCCCTTGAGCATCAACTACTGAATTTCTCTTCTGGTAAGTTCTTTCATACATCTACTAGTAGTAGTCGAGATTTCTTGGTTAGTTTTATAAAAACAACCGTACAAAAGTAGTTCATTTATTAGGATGAACTCGTGCGTTTGTGTTTTTAAAATACAGGCTACACAATATCTTGTTTGTTCTATGAAAGTACGTAGGTAATTTGTTACGCATTAAAATTTATTTAAATGCTAATGTTATCTTTGTTATTGTACAAATTTCAATCACAAGAAAAAATTAGAGATTATACATTTGTACAACTAAAAATTGTTAGCGATGTGAAAAGAGTTTTATGCATTGTTATCGATATATATGTAGTTTACTAAGAAATGATGATGGTAAAACATATATTTTAATAATTATTTCTTTGTCTTTCTACCTTTTTCATAAATAGAGTTATTTGTCTATATTATAGTAATTATATAATATTTGATATTTTAGAATACATGATTTCTTGAAGTCAAAGGGCTAAGAATTTAATATCAGTTCATCGAATTTTTTATAATCATTTAATGATATTTATCACTTTCTGTTTCTTTATTACTTACCTCAGAATTAAGAAAAGAAAAAAACAACCCCAGTATTTTAAATCTATACTGGTTATTTTGTTTTATTTTTCTGATGCTGTGACACATTTGGTGTCTTTTATTTTCGTTATTATATAATGAACTTCATAGAGTTGTTAATATATTTATGATATTGGTTATTGAAAAAATGATTGTCATAAATTCTACAACTAAGATGTAGTCTCATTTCAAAACGAAATATTAATAGTCATAAAATCTCCTAATGAGGTTGTGCTGGAAAAACGTGGTGTTCATTGTGACCTAGGTTCGGCTCCCACTCTTCCCATTTATTTTCTGCGTCATCCAGGTGAAGGGCGAATACGGGTGGCGCCGGTTCGTCTTGGATGAGAGGCGATGTTTTACCGATTATTCCACTGTCGTACCTTTGGGCGGGTGGAGGTCGGGTTTCCGCGCATCTGGGAGAGCCAAGGGGCTAACGACGGTCAAGTAATCGACCTTGACCACGGCGCCCGGTGTCACGGTAGTTGGCACGTCGTTCGTTGCCCTTAAAAAATAGTAATAAAATCTATGAGTGAGTAAAAGATGTCACTAATAATTATGACTTGACTCCTATGTAGTGAACGTGAGAGATTGCAGCCAATGAAGCCGGTCAACAACAAGGGAAAGATAACACCTGATGTTGAGGAGCTGAAAAGAAGAATTATGCAGGATACAATGCTTTTAAATCTTATTATGGAGCAAAAGAAAGGTAAAACCTTCGAGTCCGTGAAAGCAGACCAGACCGAAGCACAGAAGAAGCCGGATTTTATCGTAGAACACATGAAAAAAATGATGGAAGTTTGTAATGCTAAGGGGTTTGTTTATGGAATCATCTTGGAGGAGGGAATGCCCGTGACCGGAGCCTCGGAAAATCTTCATGGCTGGTGGAAAGAACGAGTGCGGTTTGCCGAAAAGGCGCCCGAAGCGATCACGGACTACAATGTCAAGAAAGTGTTTGGAGGAGTAGTGGACCATTCTAGCATGTCCACTCCTCACATCTTACAAAAACTTCATGACACTACCCTTGGCTGTCTTTTGTCCACTTTGATTCAACATTGTGATCCACCACAGAGACAGTATCCACTAGAAAAGGGTGTTGCGCCGCCATGGTGGCCCACCGGTGAAGAGAAATGGTTATCGGAGATAGATGTGGACAAAAAAGAGCTCCCACCGCCATATCGAAAACCACATTATCTAAAAAAGGTTATGAAGATATGTGTTTTGATGGCTGTCATTAGGCATATGTCTCCAAACATGGACAAAATTCATAGTGTTGTTATGCATTCTAAGCGTTTACAAGACAAGATGACTGCCAAAGAGGCGGCCATCATAGTAGACGCAATTAAACACGAGGAGGTTCGGCTACATCACGAAAGCTCTTCACCTGTAGCCGCTAACAATGGTGTTGTTATGGTCCATGAGAACTATGGAAACCTCCTTGATTCTTTCAAATCCCAAGATTTGGAGCCGAAAAGGAAACGACCAAAGGAAAATGATTATCATCATCATCAGCAGCAGCAACAGGATGTTATGCTACAACCAAATGCATATCTAAGCAAGTACTCTCGGGTGTACGACAACGGCATACACTTCGAACTGAAAACAAACAATCATCAGATGAATGGCTCTAACTATCAACCTCTTGCTGATTTTCGACTTGTGAACCATGATGCAATATCCTTCAACCCGGCTCCACCGCTCATGAACCAAACTGGTCCGCTAGTGAACAAGGTTGATGCAATTAGAGGCACCCAGAATCAGAACCTCCTGATGCAGCTCAACAAGGATCTTGATGCCAATTATCTCATAGGGAGTGATGATGATCTGGTGAACTTCTTGTTTAACCCGGATGATCCTAAATTCGAGAGTATATGAATTAAGTAGTTTGGTTAGAGAGTGATGTTTTTTTTTTTTTTTTTAAACTTGCAATTTCACTTGAGTCGTAACTCGTAAGCGAACTCCATGCAGTGTGGTAAAATTTTGTTTACTTTGCTGAAAAAACTCTACGGAACTCCTTTTTTCCATCCAAATACACAAAATAAGAAATTGCCTTTAAGTACCCAAATTTTCAAAAAAAAAAAAAAAAAAAAAAAAAACCACACCTAAAAGTACCCGTGTGGTTCCAAAACAACCTACTTTCAACTAAAAGTCGAGAAAACATAGATTAAATAACATGCCAAACATTACTAATATATGTATAAAGCTTTTTAAGGAAAAAAGAAGAAGAAAAGAAGTTGGTTGTGGTTGGGGTGTGTATAGTACTATATTTCGGTTATTAGCTTTATCTAAAAAATTAACCAATCTATTTTCGGTTAATTGGTTTGGATTATTTGATTAGTTTGTGAGTTTTCGGTTTAGTTAATAACCAAAACTAAACTTTAGCTAAAATTTTTGTTTAAAAATAGACATGGAGATATAAATACATAAAACTGAGGTAAAAAAATATAAAATATATGAATTGATGATATAAATGATAGTAAAATATGATTGGTTTGATTCGGTTCTGTTCTGTTCAGTTAACCGTCGGTATAAAACCAATAACTTATTTTCGGTTAATTTGGTTTACGGTTAATATTTGTTCGGTTTCTTCGATTTTCGATTTAATTTCGATTAATGGTTCTTGCTCACTTAGGTTGTTGTTGGATTATTCGGGTTTGTTTATGGGTCACGGGTCGGCGCATTATCGGATCACGGGCTCGGGTCAGATGGTTATGGGTCAAACATGCAAGTGGTTTAGTAGTAGTAAATGGGTCAATTAAAATCCATGGGTTTAGTTAATTAGTCGTTTGATTTAGAAGAGTGGGTGGAGAGGTTTGACCGAATCTCTAGCAAGTATATGTTGCATTTTGTTTGAGTAGAAGATTGGGTCATACTGATTTTTAGGATAGAATATTAGTTTATTATGTTTTTATTCGCATGTGTGTATGGCTATTTAAAGCCTTTTTGTTTAATGAATTGATGTACCCCATTTTCATTTTGAAACACCAGCTTGCATTCTCTGTCACATATACTACATATATATACGTGAGTTTGAGTGTGTGTTGTGAGAGTGTTTAGTGAGGGACCTGAACCAACATTTCGTATCAGAGCCTAGGGCTCGTATCGGGGTAGCCTCCGCCGCCGGCGGGTGTGTCGGTCGGTGGAGGGCAGTGGTGAAGAAGGGTCGGGACAGCAGGGTGTTGTTTCCAGTCTTTTTAGCAGCCGTAATCGGAGGCGTTATGGTGTTTTGGGTCAACCGTTGTTGTGGTAGACGTACCGGTTTAGACAACGGGGTGATCGACATCAGTTTTCGGTGCTGTTTCGGGACTATTATACATCAGAAGGCGGAGGGTGTTCGTGTCAGTCGTTGTCGCGGGTGAAGTACTGGTTTGGACGACGGGGGTGACGGGTGAACATCGGTGTGTTCTGTGGCTGTAAGTGGTAATCAAAGAAAGACGATTCAGGGTTGTTTTGGTCGATGGTTGCGGGTTTGCGCAGCGGGTGTACAACCAGTAACAACAGCTGAAGTGTTATGATGGTGCCTTGATTAACTTGGTCCGTGATAAGAGGAGACCGGCGTAGTGCATGAAAAGTGGGCAGAATGGATTCATCAAAGCAGGTGGCTTTGGATTCGTCTCGTTTGGCAAGGTGAGAAAACGGAAAAAGCGGGTGGCTTGTTTTCTTTGTCGGTGGAGAGCCTCTTGAACAAGGGTGATTGGAAAAAGGTGCGGGTTGTTAAGATAAGAAGAGAGTGGAGAAACTACACCGTTGTAAACATTATGGCGTTGGAGTTTAATCAGGTGGCTTTGGATGTGGCCGGGGAGAGGTCGTCGATCCGCGATGAGTCAAGATGTTAATAAACGTGTGTCCAACGGGATGCCATGTGAGATGTTGCAAGTGTAGAGAGTTTTATTTGGGTTGAACCGAGACATTGGACGTGATCGCGATGAAGACTGGGCGTCCGTTAGATGTTATAGTGGTTCGAAACCGAGGTGATTCGGTGCTGCGGTGAAAGCGTAATCAAACACCGATTAAGGGTGATTGTTGGATTATTTGGGTTTGTTTACGGGTCACGGGTCGGTGCGTTATCGGATCACGGGTTCGGGTCAGATAATTATCGGTCAAACGTGCAAGTGGTTTAGTATTAGTAAATGGGTCAATTAAAATCCATGGGTTTAGTTAATTAGTCGTTTGATTTAGAAAAGTGGGTGGAGAGGTTTGACCGAATCTCTAGTAAGTATAAGTTGCATTTTGTTTGAGTAGAAGATTGGGTCATACTGATTTTAAGGATAGAATATTAGTTTATTATGTTTTTATTTTCATGTATGTATGGCTATTTAAAGCCTTTTTGTTTAATGAATGGATGTACCCCATTTTCATTTTGAAACAACAGCTTGCATTCTCTGTCACATATACTACATACATATACGTGAGTTTGAGTGTGTGTTGTGAGAGTGTTTAGTGAGGGACCTGAACCAACATTTGGTATCAGAGCCTAGTGTAACACCCTGTGTTTCGAAAGTCAAAGTCAAGATTGAAGTCAAAGGAAGAAAAGATTGCTAATTGCGATCTGTCACTCCTTGCTCAACTCCTGTTTTGACTTCTTTGACTGGTAGATAGCTATTTTCTTTATTACGTTAGTTGTATTATGTGGAGTACCTATTAATAATCGAGGTTTTATCGCTATTTATCGGTGTTTATCGCTTGTTTTATCGCTTACTCGCTTATCGCAATTGCATTCGCAGCTCGAATTATTCGCTCTGGATATTGTTTTACGTGTGTGTGCTATTTATGTGTTACGTGTGCTTCTTTATTTATGATTATGTTGTGGTGATTAATCAAAACGCAATCGCAATTCAATCGTAATCGAATCGCAAACGCTAAACGCGAATTATTTAGGATGATTGTATGTTAGATATAGTAGTTGGGATTAAAAGTAATTTAAATAGGAAACTCCATCGCATTGCAATGCTTGAATCGGAACCGCAAAACACGTCGCACCGAACACTTGAATCGAGTGGCCAACCGATCGAGGTGCCACCCGATCGGGCTGCTACCCGATCGGATTGCCACCCGATCGAGTTGCCACCCGATCGGGCTGCCACCCGATTGGCCAGCCACTCCCCTCCACTTTTCCCCCTTTCCTTTTATGGAAACCCTATAAATACCCCCATATGTCAACATCACTTGATGTTGACAGCTCTCTTTCTGCCCTACTCGCTCCAGCCGCTTTTCTTCAGATTTCTCGCAATTCTTGTAAGTTTTCCACCTAAATCTTGTACTTCCGTGATCTACACACACTCCTACACCCTTCTATCTTTTGAATCTTAACTTTTAACCGTGAAATCACTAGATTTGAGGTGTTCTAGGATGATGTCATCATGGTGTTCATATGAACTTCATGTTTTGGCTTCAATCCACCAAGAACAACTTAGATCTAAACGATTTCCACAAGAATAAACAAAGATCTTTCATAGATCTGAACATATTCATGGTGAAAAGGATTGAAAGTTGGTTTTCTAACTTTCTTTCAACTCTTTTACACTCAATGCACTCAAAACCAATAGAATCCGAGCTTAATCTGATCTCCTACTCGTTCTTAGTGTTGGTTGGTTCAAGATCTGGACTCTATCCACGAGATTTCTGATTTCGGGTCGAACATGAAACACCATCTCGAACAGTTAACTGGTCGGATTAGGGTGGTTCATGTCCGATCGGGTCACTAAGTCTTGACGGGGTTCCTGTTGTTCGACACGTTATCAAACAGTCTCGAGGAAAACTTCAAACTATCAGAATAACCAAGGAAGAAGACGATCAGGTCGTCTGGGACAGATTGCCGTCTGATCGGATTGCCGTCCGATCGGATTGCCACCCGACCGGACAGCCACCCGAACGGATTGCACCTTGGGTCTCACACTTAACTTTTATTTCAACATTTGAGGTTTAAACATTGAACGGATTGCTGTCCAATCGGATTGTCACCCGATCGGATTGCCACACGACTATGTGATGTTTGGACTTCAACACTTAAACAATTTTCAACATGTTCAATGCATATGTATTGCCACCCGATCGGATTGCAATTCGATCACTGACAAACTGCTGTGAACTTGTTCTCACTGAAGTGTCCTGCCAATCGGATTGCCGCCCGATCGGACCGTCGTTCGATCGATCGACCTGTAAAGTAGAGATACTTCTCTGTTTTCAAAATGCTACAACGAAAACTTCAAAAGGCAAGCCGTCATCACAAACACATCCATCCTAAACGAGGTAACAATCCAATCGAATGTTCACCCGATCGGCTGACCATCCGAACGGATTGTCACCCGATCGACCGGCCACCCAATCGGATTGTCACCCGAATGGATTGCCGTCCGATCCACTGACACTTTACACCGTTTTACGCGTCGCTTATCGTTCATGCTATCGTTCTGATCAGGCTAATCTTGCTCTAAGCGCTCCCTTCAATCCATCAACGCTGTGAGTATACTCGAACCCTTTTTGCTTTACGCACTTTTGGGTGTTACATACGTTACTTATTCTAAATCACATCGAACACACTACGCAATACTTTAACGCTAACCGTTACCGCATGTTATACGTGACTTAATGAATGCTTGTTTGTTATGTTTACACATGGATTGCTGTCTACCTGCCTTAGCAACGATAGTACTATTAGTTGGGACTCAGCACCTATTCATTCAGGGGTTGTTAAGGACAATTAATCACATGGGTCACAGTGGTGATCATGTATTACGAACTGCCTTGCGCAGTCAACCCGCAGTCATTGGTATTGATAGGATTATGTCGATAACTTAAGTGCTTCATTTCACACTGTGTACGTGCTGGTTATGCGTAAACGATTTGGAACTCTACTATATCTATTAAACTTGTATGCTCACCTTTATACTATGTGTATTGACTTTTACTTTAACGTATGTGGCAGGTGCATAAGATGTTTGAATGCTTTGCTTGCTGTGAAATCGAGGTTGGGAAAGGTCTAGAAACGAATAAATGAATTGTCTGTACTTAAAATCTGAGTTGTCGAAATAGAACAATTTGACTAGATTTTGTATGTAATAATTATATTACTTCTTATGTCATGGTATGGGACGTGACGCTTTAAATAATCGGTAATGTTAGTTGTTATGGAAACTTCTGGACAATCTGTTTCGCTCAGTGCCACGCCCCGATGTTTCTGCCATCGGTTGGGGTGTGATAGATTGGTATCAGAGCCATAACTATAGGGAATTAGGCAAGACTCGACCTAGTCCGGGTCGATGTCTTAGAAACAACCTAGTCTATAGTTAGGAACCAACAGACCGACTTGTGCAAATCCTTAGGGACTTGGTACGAGCTTATTTGCTATGTCTCGCAATTCTCGCTTGCACTACACTATCAGTGCACTCTAATTTTCAAAAATGAACAAGTGATTCGGTCAAGATTAGGTGTGAAAACCGCAAACTCTCGACTAGAATGCTTGTTCGACCCGCATTTTCATTTATAAAAATGAGAATTTGCGTTGAATCAGGAGTGAAATCCGCACGTTAACGCGAATTTTCGTCTCTATTTTTATCAAAATAGGAACAAGGTTGTTAAGTTAGGGGTGAAACCCGAACTTTTGACGACTTATTCCGCCCTATTTTATTTTATAAAACTCTCACCAAAGTCTCAACGAACTCCAACGACTTGAAGTCACTCTGTAATTGGAAGGATGCGTGCCATTCGCCCAAATTCGAGGCGAGAGCACATTCCCGAAGGCTAAAGTGTGCACGAAAAGTCCCTGCGAATAGTCGAATCACTTTGGGTAGTTGACGTCTAACAAGCCTAAGACAATCTATCTCTTGATTCTATGTGTTTCGATTCTGAGCTCGCTACTGCCGACTCTGATATTTTGTAACACCCTTACTATTATATAACGGTTTTTGTACAAATAACGGCTAATTAAATGTGTATTTACGAACACACATTCATATAAAGATACGGGCTTATTAAAAACTTTTACAATTTAAAAATAATACAACATAATGAAATTGAGTTCGTCGTTTAAAAATTTCAAAGAAACGCAGTGCAGAAACTTGTATCTTGATCGTGTTCGGTTCTTCGTTGAGCTTGATCTTTATCCAGGAACCCTTGACATTACCTATGATCAAAACCAACAAAAAAGTTAGTGTTGATAACTTATAAACGAGTTTAAACAAGTTCCATAGTCAAACTAACAAAATAAAATAAAATTTCCAGGTTTTACGTCTCTCGCGCCACACGAGAGACTACCTTAGATCGTTCGCGTGCCGCGACAGCGCCCACGTGTCACGCCAGTTTGATGGTTTCCCTTCGCGTGGCGTGGGGAAGACCATTTTCCAGCAGGTCTGGTTCTGGGTCTGCATTTTTTTTTTGCCCAGCTCAAGTTTTTACAAAAACACAACTTCAAAATGCCATAACCTTTTATCTACTTATCCGTTTTGTAGGAATCTTTTTCCTACGCGTCCGTAATTAAATTACGGACCCGTTTATCACTTTGGTTTGCATAAAATCTGATTTATACACGATTGGATCATAAATTTCTTAGGTGATTATTCGACCCGTTTAGCATTATCATCACACTACATACTATAGAATCAATAGTTAATTCCTATCATATTTACCCATCCGGGGCTTGTCGAACCTTAACGTTTTCGTTCCCACCAAAGAGTTTACGTAGGCGTTCACATTTACCGATTCATTTGTATCTATCTAAGCATTTAACCACAATTTACTTCTTAGTCTATTTTGACCCGTTTAGGGGACCTTTGAGCATTTAAACGTTAAACTCACTCTTTTCACTTCGCATCTTTTATTCACATACTAAACAACTAATTTTATTCCACCACAACAATTTTGTGGTGGATCTTCCAAATCCCAATTTCTACCCTTCGGTTAGACATTTTACGCATAAGACCCGTTTTTAGACATTCGCCCCACGAATGTCATTACCTATAATTTTTATACATATCTACGGGCTGCATAATCATAATACAAATTCCTAAACAACCTCTAAGGGTCGTTTCCCCGTTTTACCCAACAAGAACTTTTTGGTCAATTTTATGTCCTTCATTTTACGGTGAAGGACCATCACTATCTATTTGACCAAAATTGCACATTTAACTTTAAATTCATTTAAGCGTACCTGGCTCGAGTCATAGGATTGACCCGTTTAAATATCTCTCACTATTAATTTCTAATTAATACCAACGCGAAACGTATGATATTTCCTGTAATCACAAAACTCAACAAGTGATCCTCAAATAATATTGTCAAATGATCTTGCCAATGCCATTCGACCCGTTTAGTCCGAACGACCATTTTCCATTATTCATTTTCAAAACACACAACTGATGTATACTAAAAAGGGTGTAAGCTTTTACTTACCTCGCATCCAAATTACGCTTTCCTTTTCGTACTTGCTCCGTTTGACCCGCTTCATTCCCAAGCCTCCATCTAGCTTGTCAAGAGTCAAACTATCATCATAATTCACAAGGTGGTTAGATTAGTCATTATAACCACGACTATTCCACCTTACGTATTTTCTATGTCAAAACTACTATTCGACTCCGTCCATGGTTAGTTTAACTCTTCAAAACTTAACTACCCTTAATTATATGATATGTGCATATAAGCTAAATCGACTTCATGATTAAAATTTGTATTACCCCACATCACACGTAATTAGTCGAACTAGGAACTTACGCGTTTGATTCATAATTTCAACATATGAACATCGTGGGCATAATTTATGTCACACCCCCAAAATCCACCATGCGGAGTATCACCGCTTGGAGGCGTGACATGACCAGGATCGAGCCACCAATCATATTGAACAACGAAATTAAGTAAATAAAACCAACCACAATACAATTGGTGACCAAAATCTAGTTAACCAAGTTCAAATTAAACAGCGGAAGCAATAAAGGTATAACCCAAAACATAAGTTCATAGTTCATAAGTTTAAAGTCCAAAACGTAGGTTTAATAAGTTCATAAGGATTAAATGTTTAACACGGAACATAACAATCCATATTCCACAACAACCGCCTCCTCGTGCAAGCTCCATAAGCATTTAACGACCTGTAAGGCATGTAACAACGGGTCAACAACAAAGTTGAGCGAGTTCACGTTTGGTTGTTTAGTTTTAAGTTGTTTTCGAAAACATGGTTTGTCTTTCGTTGGCTTAATTGCCATGGGGGTTACCCCATAGTTGAAAGTATGATTAACCAGTTCCTTCTATATTACCCAAACCATATCCATGATCAGTGGGGGCTTCCCCATGTGAACCACTAGACCGTACCATATTGCCTACTAACGAAAATAAGTTGTGCCCTACATCAGTGTCTATCATCACTGACAGTTTTCCATAGTCCATTAGTACACGCCCGTCCGACTGGCACGGTCTGAGGTTTGTTAAACCTTATAGCGCTATTAACTAATGACCCGCTTGCCATTGGCCTCGGCAATTAAGTCGATATAAATTGAGGGACTTAATGATAGAGTTTTGTCTAGTAAGTTCTAAGGTTGTTGTCCTACCCAAGGAGGACGAACGTACGTATTCTACCCAAGGAGAATACGCAGGATTAATATTGGCATCCTACCTATGAAGGATGGCCGTACATATCCTACCCAAGGAGGATATGTAGGTTCCTTTTTAATTCTTTAACCCATTCCGTGTACATATCCTACCCAAGGAGGATATGTAGGTTCCGTTTTAATTCTTTAACCCATTCCCAACCACCGGGAATCCCATGCCTTAGAAAGTGTGTGAACTCACCTTGGTTTGCTCGGTTAGATTAATTACTCAAATAATCAGGAAATCAAGCACGTCCTAATAAGGTACGGATAACAATCCTACGTATGGTTTATCTACTCGTTACTTCTATCACATACCACACAATTCAAATGTCAAGTTATATCGTTAAGTTATATTATTTTACCCTAAGTAATATAACCGTCACACAACATAGACAAGTACTCACACAGGTGTTCTAATATAAAATATATATATTATAAATATATATTTATCCATTTTACTTGTAAAAGTCAACCTCCGATACTTTGTATTTTGTAACAAGCCTTCGGCGAAGTTTATTTTGAAAACAAAGTTAAAAATATATTCGTAAACACTTGTTAGAAGAAAATTTTCTAAGTGTCGGATTTTTAGAAAATTTCGCCAGAGTTTCCTTTGTAAATGGAGGTGTCCATGCTTTTAGCATATCATTTTCTTTTTAAAAATTCATTCAATCAATCAACAACAAGTTATTAAATAACATCACCCTAGTCAAGTGCAAAAACAATGCACTTTACATATCAACAGGAACTTGGTTTTTCATAAAAAACGCGTAGTAACTTAGTGGGGTGTTTAGTGGGTTTAGTTACCCTCCAAAGTGTGTTTACTTTTGTTAAAATCTCATCCTCGGGATTTTTAGATGTTTACAACTTGTAAACTCATTTTGCAAAAAATGTGTATTTATTGGATCTTCTTGTTCTAAAAACATTTCTACGCTTATTTTGTTACTAAAATAGTGTAGGTTTAACAAAAGTCATAACCTTTCAAAAATTATCTTCTACTCTTGGTTTATTTAGGAAAAACCATTTGTAAGCCTCGGATCCATACGATCACCAACTTACTTTGTTTACTAATTTTTCAAGAAAACATATTGTTACCAAGTTCATGCTTAAACATGGAGGTGATTCTTTTATGGAAATCACTAATCACCTCCTAACTTGTTAACTTAAGTTTTTAATCTTACTTTAACAAGTTTTAACCATGATGTTTAACATCATATCTCTAGTAATCATCAAACAAGCAACAAGAAATCATCAATAATACAAGACAACATCATTCATATCATTACTTCTTCATTTTAACAATATTTCATCATTAAGTTAGCTCTTAGTTCAAGACTTTTGCATATGATCTTCTAGTGTTCTTAAGTTTTCATCATAATCTAACTATTAACCATCAAAAATATGAAGCAAATGAAGATCAAAGGAGCTTGCCACTAGCTTTTAAGCTAGGGAAGAAACACTAGAGAAAACGGGTGGATAAAAGAAATCTAGAGAGGTCCTTGACAATCCGTGAGCTCCACACTTCGTGATTCACCTTGATACACCTTTGTATATGAATGGAATGGATGAAGCAAGATTGGATGAAGGTGATTGTGGGTTCGGCCGATCAAGAGGGATGAGAGGAGAGATGGGTGATGTTGAGTATTGAAGTGAATGAATGGATGGAAAGTCTTGTGGTTTTATAGAAAATCCTTCCAACACCCTTTTAACCTCTAGGTCTTATGCCCCCTAAAGTACTTACAAAATCACATTAATTAATTAAACAAGATCACAGGGTCCCACAAGTTTCACAACCGGTTTGGGGGGGGGGGTGCTTAGTTGAGTTTCAATTCTTGGTTACTTCATCTAGTTAGGTTTTAAGTGTTAAATTTAGGGATTTATGTGTTTAGTATTTATATAATGTATTATGATGTTCGGTGACCAATACTAGCTCAGAAATGTTAAAACAATGCTTCTAGTATAATTTTGGTGTTTCGGGTAATGTCCGGTTATTCGGTTTGATACTGTTCCGTTAAAGTGCTTAATTAATCCGTAAAGTGTCTTTTATATAGCTTTTTGTAACACTTTTAATTCCCAACACTTAGGGAAGCATACAGGACTATTTAGTAACTTTTTCTGTACAAGACTAGTATGTTAACAAGCATATGTAAGTATAACACAGTAATCAGAAAGCAGTTAAGTAATTTAGTACAGTCATCAAGCACTTTAATTAGCATTAATGAATCGTACGGAATACATGTAATTTGGAGGGTTGTCACATTCTCCCCCTGTTAAGAAAATTCCGTCCCGAAATTTAGCACGTGGTTACTGAGAAAGCTAGTTGAGTTGCGTTGGTTTCCTGGTTTTCCTGGGGTGTCACATCATCCCCCCGTTGGTTTGGAATTTCGTCCCGAAATTCTGCAGTAGCTTCAGTCTCAGTAGTGGTTGCACTTTTCTTAAACAGCTGGGGGTACTTGAGTTTCATTTGGTCTTCTCGTTCCCAAGTATACTCTGGGCCACGACGGGAATCCCAACGAACTCAGACGAGAGGTATTATGGTACGCTTGAGAATCTTAACATCTCGATCCGTAATCTCTACTGGTTCTTCGACGAATCGCAGCTGGTCGTCGATAGTGAGCTCCTTGAGTGGAACTATGAGGGTCTCATCTGACAGACACTTCTTCAGATTTGACACATGGAAAACATTGTGAACTCCGCTGAGTTCTGTCGGTAGATTCAGCCTGTAGGCCACCTTGCCAATCTTCTCAATGATTTCAAAGGGTCCGACATAACGAGGATTGAGTTTGCCTCGTTTGCCAAAACGAACTACACCTTTCCAAGGTGAGACTTTGAGTAGCACTCGATCCCCAACCTGGAACTCGAGTGGTTTCCTTCGCTTATCAGCATAGCTTTTCTGACGGTCACGAGCTGCCGCCATTCGTTGCCGTATCTGAGCAATCCTTTCGGTTGTATCCACTACAAGTTCTGGGCCTGTGATTTGACTGTCGCCAACCTCTGCCCAACAAAGAGGTGATCGGCACTTCCGTCTGTACAACGCCTTGAACGGAGCGGCCTGGATGTTGGTGTGGTAACTGTTGTTATACGAAAACTCCACTAACGGCCATTACCAAATTCGATTACACATGCCCTAAGCATGTCTTCAAGGGTTTGGATGGTGCGTTCAGATTGCCCATCCGTTTGTGGATGATAAGCAGTGCTCATATCTAAACGTGAGCCAAAAGACTTGTGCATAGCTTGCCACAGTTCAGAAGTAAAACGCGCGTCACGATCAGAAATGATGGAGGTTGGCACTCCGTGCCTTGATACTACTTCCTTTAGGTAGACGTCTGCTAGAGTAGAAAACTTATCCGTTTCTTTGATTGCTAGAAAATGTGTAGACTTGGTCAGTCGATCCCCGATCACCCAAATGGTATCGTTTCTGCATTGAGATCTAGGCAGGCCAGTAACGAAATCCATGGAAATTTGTTCCCATTTCCATTTAGGTATCTCTGGTTGTTGAAGTAGGCCTGATGGTTTCTGATATTCAGTCTTGACTCTCGCACAAGTCAAACATTTGCTGACATAGGTTGCTATGCTGGCTTTCATACCAGGCCACCAGTATGTAGAGTTTAGGTCGTGGTACATCTTATCTGAACCAGGATGTACTGAATAACGAGACTTATGTGCTTCATCCATCACAAGCTTGCGTAGGTCTCCATACAGTGGAACCCAGATGCACCCGTTAACATAGTAGGCGCCGTTTTCCTTTTGTTTGTTGCCTCGATCCTCGTAGGGACTCAGCCCTGATGTTTTCTGCTTTCAATGCTTCAACCTAAGCATCACAAATTTGAGCGAGAAGATTAAAGTGAATGGTAAGTTGTAACGCACGTACACGCTTGGGTATAGTATCGTTTCGACTGAGGGCGTCAGCCACAACATTAGATTTGCCCGGATGCTACTTGATCGCACATTTGTAATTGTTCAAGAGCTCGACCCATCGGCGTTTTCGCATGTTTAATTCCTTTTGCTTGAAGATATGCTCGAGACTCCTGTGATCGGTGTAAATGGTGCACTTGGTACCGTACAGGTAATGTCTCCATATCTTAAGTGATGAAACAACTGCTCCCAATTCCAAGTCGTGCGTAGTGTAGTTCCTTTCGTGAACCTTAAGTTGGCGCGATGCGTAGGCAATGACCTTGTCACGTTGCATCAACACGCACCCAAGTCCTTGGATGGAAGCGTCGCAATAAACCACAAGATCATCTGTGCCTTCAGGTAATGAGAGGATAGGCGCGCTACAAAGTCTATCTTTCAAGTGCTAAAATGCAGACTCCTGTGCATCACCCCAACGATAGGTGACACCCTTCTGAGTCAGTGAAGTGAGAGGTTGCGCAATCTTTGAGAAATCCTTGATAAACCTTCTGTAATATCCCGCCAAGCCCTAGAATTGGCGGATTTCTGTTGGTGTACGAGGTGCAGGCCAGTTCTTGATCGAGTCAACTTTGGATGGATCAACATGAATCCCATCCTTGTTTACCACATGGCCTATAAAAATGGACTTCGCGAAGCCAGAAGTCACATTTCGAAAACTTGGCATACAACTGCTCTGTTCGAAGGAGTTCCAATATAAGTCTCAGATGTAGCTCGTGTTCCTCCTGACTCTTAGAATAGATCAGGATGTCGTCGATGAATACAATGACAAACTTATCCAGGTAAGGTTTGCACACTCGGTTCATGAGGTCGATGAAGACTGCAAGTGCATTCGTCAATCCGAAAGGCATAACCAGAAACTCGTAATGCCCATAACGAGTCCTGAATGCTGTTTTAGAGATGTCCTCCTCTCGGACTCTCAGCTAATGGTATCCCGATCTCAAATCAATGTTAGAGTAATAACTCGACCCTTGCAACTGGTCAAATAAGTCATCAATGCGCGGAAGAGGATAACGATTCTTCACGATCACCTTGTTGAGTTCGTGGTAGTCAATACACATTTTGAAGGTACCGTCTTTCTTTTTAACGAATAACACTGGAGCTCCCCAAGGCGAAGAGCTAGGACGTATGAAACCCTTTTCCAAGAGTTCTTGTAGTTGCGTGGACAGTTCTTCAAGTTCTGGTGGAGCTAGACGATAAGGTGCTCGAGCTATTGGCGCTGCTCCAGGAGCTAGCTCGATCTGAAATTCAACCTGACGATGAGGCGGAAGACCGGGTAATTTCTCAGGAAATACCTCAGGAAAATCACGTACAATAGGTATGTCTTCTATCTTCCTTTCTTCCGAGGATGTATCAGAAATGAGGGCTCGAATAGCAGTGTGGCCCTTTCGCAAACACTTCTGGGCTTTAAGGAAAGAGATGATGCCCACAACAGCACCACTCTTGTCGCCACGAATTACGAGGGGTTCTTTACCAGAACGAGGGATGCGGACAATCTTCTTATTGCAAAGAATTTCCGCTTGCTGATGAGATAACCAATCCATCCCAATAATGACGTCAAAACTACCCAGGACGATAGGAATAAGGTCGATAGAGAAGGTCTGACAAGCTAGGACGAGGTTACAGTCCTTAACTATGTGTGTGGCTTCAAGACTTTTACCGTTTGCTATTTCTACCGTGTGTTTGGTGTTCAGATGCGTTGGAGTGCGCTTAAGCATTTGGCTAACTTTTAAGGACACATAACTAGTATCGGTACCCGAATCAAATAAAACAGTAACAAAGAAGTCATCCAGAAGAAACTTACCCATCACAACGTTGGGATCTTTCCTTGCATCACCCTGACCAATCACGAAGGCACGACCTCGGGCGCCATTGCCATTATTGTTACCCCCGTTGTTGCCTCCGTTGTTGCCTCCATTGTTGTTCCTATTGTGGTTCCCGTTTCCTTGGTTGTTGTTCTGATTCTGGTTCAGCTGAGGGCAGTTCCTCTTAAAGTGGCCTTCAGCGCCACACTGAAAGCATCCTTTATTGCCCTGCTGTTGCTGCTGCTGGTGGTTCTGTGGAGCTTGTTGTTGTTGTTGGCGATTTTGATTCGCAGGACGTGGGCTCCTACAATCTTTGGCTTCATGGCCCAGCTTGTTACATCTTAGACAACGACCCTTGTGGCACTGCCCGCTATGATTCTTGTTGCACTTGTTGCACTTGGGGTGGTTCCCTCGGTATCCACCCTGTCCTTGACTACCAGAAGATTGCTGACCAAGACTCTGGTGGTTATCAATCTTTCGCTGCTGAGACTGAACTGAAGTAGAACCTTTGCCCGAATTTCCATCCCACTTGTGCTTATCATCACTGGGAGCATCAGTAGTAATAGCGCTAATACGCTTGGGCAGCCTGTTCTGCTCAACTGCCTGATCAGTGAGACGATGAGCCAACTGGATGATTTGTTGAATAGTGCAAAGATTAGCCGAGGTCACGTGACTCTGAATCTCTGGTACAAGACCCTTAAGGTACAGCTCGATGCGCTTGATAGGAGGATCCACCATAGTAGGACACAAGATAGCTAGTTTGTTCGACCTCTTTGTGTACGCCTCGATTTCAGACCTCGTCATCTTCAAGTTGAAAAATTCCACCTCTAGTTTGTGGATGTCGTCACGACTACAGTAGTCTTCCTTGATCAGTTCTTTGAAGTCGTTCCATGGGGTGGCATTAGCAACCGCCAGCCCTAACAATTGAACCTGTGCTTTCCACCAGGTTAACGCAGAGCATTCAAGCGTTCCAGTAGCAAATTTCACCCTACGATCTTCAGGGCATTCACACATCTCAAAAACAAAAACAGACTCAAGCTTCTCGAACCAGTGAAGAAGGCCTACAACTCCTTCTGTGCCGCTGAAAATACTAGGTCGACAATCCATGAATGTTTTGAACGTGCACACAGGAGGTTGTGTAGGTTGACCTGTGGCGCGAGAATAAAAGACAATGTTAAGCACAAGGGTTGGTTCGTGAGGGTAGGGTCTAAACGTCCTAGGATAGGTCGAAATAGCAGGTTATACCTCCTGCTGGAGCTGCTGCGAGTGCCTCAGCAACTCGTTCATTCATCAAAGCCGTCAGCTGGGCTTGAGTTAGGTTGATACGTCCACCGCGTCCATTCATGATCTTCACAACTAAATAACGTAAGTGAGAAAAGTGTCGCGAAAGTGCGTAAGTGTGGGACGACAGTAGAGAGTAAGCACGCAAGGTTCAAATAGCAATTATCACGTTAACTAATGCACAGTGTGAACTATCTAACCGACAATATAAACATAAATCATACTACCTATTGTGTCGAGTCTTGCACGTGGAGCGAAGCGTCGTTGTGGATCGTTGAGCACGGTACAGGTTATAGTCTGGTTTTGTCAAAAAGCTTTTCTCTTTTTAAAACCAAGTTCACTATAACCAATGGCTCTGATACCAATCTGTCACACCCCCAAAATCCACCATGTGGAGTATCACCAGTTGGAGGCGTGACATGACCAGGATCGAGCCACCAATCATATTGAACAACGAAATTAAGTAAATAAAACCAACCACAATACAATTGGTGACCAAAAGCTAGTTAACCAAGTTCAAATTAAACAGCGGAAGCATTAAAGGTACAACCCAAAACATAAGTTCATAGTTCATAAGTTTAAAGTCCAAAACGTAGGTTTAATAAGTTCATAAGGATTAAATGTTTAACATGGAACATAACAATCCATATTCCACAACAACCGCCTCCTCGTGCAAGCTCCATAAGCATTTAACGACCTGTAAGGCATGTAACAACGGGTCAACAACAAAGTTGAGCGAGTTCACGTTTGGTTGTTTAGTTTTAAGTTGTTTTCGAAAACATGGTTTGTCTTTCGTTGGCTTAATTGCCGTGGGGGTTTGTCACACCCCGAAATATCAGAGCTTGGCGTGACTGCACCGGTATCTTCATTGCACAGCGGAAGCAAATAAGCTAAGACTTCTAGAAAATGAACGCCACTAAGTACTCGAATTCCCATGGGTTCTCCTATTCCAACCGTTCCATAGTTTTGAAAATGCAACCTGAGAAAGAACATGCGAAAAATCAACATAAAGTTGAGCGAGTTCATAGTTTATTTTAAAAAGATTTTTAAATAAATCTTTTTGTGTACCAATTTAAAAGCTGTGGAGAAAATTAGTAAAATCATTTTCTCGACATGTTGTATGAAAACTGTGAGTCTAGCCCACTAGAGTTTTTGTAAGCAGGACCAACACGTCCTCTTACTTGTACATAAGTTGGAAACGTTACCCAAGTTTGTAAATCCATGTAGTATGAGTTTGCGTCAAATGAATATTAAAAACATATGAAAGTTATAGTGTTTTAAGTTGGTATGTAAAGCGTCTATGAACATGTTGATCATTAATGTTTCGCGAGGACATTAATATATGCGACGATATAGGAGGTACTCAACCCGCGTAGGCATTTTAAGTGTCGAACTCTCGACGCTGGACACAACAGCACTCTAAGTGGTCACCCATGGACCGTGAGTGGGGCTCGCCCGTACCCATTAGATCTAACCTTTGTTCCTTGGTCCTCAAAAGGATTAGTGGCACCTCAGTTACAGCCTATGCTCACATGATCTAAGAGTTCATTCCATAACTTAATCATACCTAAGTTTGACATGTATTTCCCCCCTAAAGTTGTAAACCGAAATGTTGAAAGAAAAGGGGGACATGATCTCACTGAGTTGTCTCGTTTTTCGTACGCAGGCCAACCCAGTTCCGTTGTTGTAACTAGGACATTCTCGTCACTAGTCATGAAAATCAAGCATGTTTGCTAAAATACGCGTTTATTTTGTAAAACCGGTATGTTTAGTATAAACCTTTCGTAAACCTTTCGAGTTCGTTGAAATTCATTTGCAACATGGTTTATAAAGGTGTGTTTTCGTTCATCGAAATAGTGTTTTCGTTTACAAAAACTTGCATGTCTTTCCACCCCCGAAAACATTTATAAAAATGTAAAAACAGTAAAAAGTGGCGGTTATGAACTCACCTTGACATTCATGTGCAATGCTAGCCTAGCGTGATTCCGTAATGTCATCCCACGAATGTGAACTCGCTAGCGTGCAACTAAAGCATTCCTAATCAAGGAATAATTATAAGTTTCTAATTTAAACGTAGCTAAACTACGTGTCCGAGCTCTACCGAATCGTTAACTAAACGACTCTAAGGTTGTGTTATCTTGACTTAGAATAACCAATCTATGATTATTTGATCCCGTTTATAATCGGGATAAAACTAAGTCTCGGAAACGACTTAGTTTTCCGAGTGATTTAGAATATATAATTTTTATGTATATAATCAAATATATATACATACTAAGTCGTGTTAGTCGTCGTGAATAGAAGGCGTGGAGGGATAGCGGTAAGTCTCGTTGTGGTCTTCGTAAGATGAGAATAAATAAATGTATTTATGGTACGGAGATCTATAGTTAACGCTTGGAATAAATATAAAACATTATATTTATTTTATAAAGTTACACGAAGTATCGTCGTTTGAAATAAATATAAACAATTATACTTATTTTATAGAAGGGTTCGGAAGTATCGATGTTTGAATAAATATAGATAATTATATTTATCAAAAAAAAAGTGTCGGGTTTCGTTAAGTTATAACTCGCGTGTTGTCGAAATGTTATAATTTCAGTTTATAAGTTATAAAACGTCACTAAAATAAATATACTTTTATATTTATTTTATAGGAAGACATGGATTTCGATAAGTGTCGGTATTAAGATTTAAATATGTTTTGTAATCCGGGTTTTTAACGGAAATCGGACAGAGTTCCCTCTGTTTTTAGGATAACCTCGACATCCAATGTGTCGATATTTTAAATCAAAACGCAACAATAATTCAATCAAACAATATATGTATATGATTTTCGCCAAAATACGCCAAAAATTAAACGTATATAATAACTAAATAAAGGATGGTTCGAGCTCGGTCGCGTAAGCTAAAAATCTACGAATCTATATATAAAGTTTAACGCATTGTTAAAACTTTACCGGGTCCTGAGTTGACCGCCTTTGACCCGACAGTTGACTGTCGTTGACTAAAGTTTGACCGATTGACGTGTTGACCCGAAACCCGAACCGAAACCAGTTGACCCATTCGAACCAGTCTTGAACCATAACCGAAACGAGTTGAACCGTAATCGAATCAGGGCTGACTTGTTGACCCGAGTTGACTAGTTTGACTGTTTGACCGCTGTTGACTTCGTTGACCGTCTGTTGACCCGAGTTGACTCGGGTGTTGACCGGGTCGAAACAAAATCCGAACCAACTCTGTTGAGGTGTTGAACTCGAACCAGAAACCGTGCTGATGATGCACCAAACCGAACCCATTGAACCGTAAATAACCACCATGACTGTCGGTTGTCGCTACAAGCACCACCGTCAGCACCAATATCATCAATATCATCACAGTAGTGGTAACATCACCGGAAACAAGCGAAAGAAACAAAAGTTAAGTAAAAAAAATAGAAAACTAACAGATCCCCGATCTGTAGTCGAAATGAAGGACCAGAGGACCAAACTTACCGGAGCTTTTGGTCGGAGCCGCCTGATCCGTCACTGAACGTCGCCGCCGCCGTTGAATCGCGGCTGTCGCCGCCCTGCACCACCGCGGGGGGGTGGCGGCTCCTCCTTCGCGCGTCCATCTTCTATCACAGCCATCATCATCATCGTTAACCGCCTCTAAGCAGTACCCCCTTCCTGTGTCACGTAAACTGAGCCGAATATTAACAGATCCTTGTAGATCTGAAGAAGGAGAAGGGGATGGAAACGAGTTGGAGATGCTTACCGGAAAGATGGTCGCCCCACCTGCTCCGCCGTACATCGGAATGACCATGGGGGTGTCGTGTGGTTGATGTGCACACGGGGCGCCGGTAACTTGGTCGAAGCAGAAAAATAAGACAGAGAAGTAGGGGGTGTGGGTGGGTGTCGCTTGCCGGAATCAGCACCGGCCGGAAACACGACCTTCGGTCGTTTGAGTAGAGATCGAGAGAGATAAGACATGGGGATGAAGGAGATGAAGAATGGGGGTCTGCTTGTGTGTGTGCGGCTGAAACACAAGGAGTGTTAGGGTTTTGGACCTCAAGTTGCCTTATATACTAGTTGTTTCAAATGGGCTTGGGCCCAGGGCCCACAAGCCCGTTATTAGTGTTTCGAGTGGCCCAAACACCTTCTCGAAGCCCGTTTTCGAATCCTGATCGTCATAAAATGTCGTATAAAGTTTATTAGGCGTCAAAAGTATATAGAATTATGCTGTAAGTCATTAATAGATGCTTACGTTTTTCAGTCGCTTTATCTCGCGTAAGACCCTTTGGTCGTCGGTTCTAACCCGTTTTTCGATTCATTCTCAACTACGGATAATAAAAATTGAAAACGAAGTAAAATATATCATAATATATTAATATCGGGACGAAATTCGACTCTGGTGCTTCCGTTTCGTCGGTGATTGTCAGTGCGTTATTGCTTTCGCGTTTTTCGTTCACGTTTGCGTTTTGTGTTGTTTGAAAGCATAATATTTTTGCAAAATGAATCCATAAGTATATGTTATATGTATAAACTTCGTAATCGATGGCGTTGTCAGTATTTTGTACGGTGTCAGTTCGTTACCGCGTATCGTTCAGTAGTCTTCTCACGAATCCACATTCACGTACTGTAGAGTCGAATAGACGTTTCTAGGCATTACAAAAGCCTAATTGGGTTAATTCATGCATTAAACACTATTAATTATCGCCTTAAATGTTCGTTAATCACGTAATTAAGAGGCGTTAATCACCGGTTATCACATTCTCCCCCTGTTGCAGAAATTTCGTCCTCGAAATTTAGACTATGTTATCTCCTTAGAGTTGTGTCGTTCCTAGGTAAGTCCGAATAATGCCAAAGTAAATGACCACGTAATCGAATCAAAACTGATTCAAATTATGTGAATGTTAGGACATTTTGCATCAATAGGAACCTAACGGTTTAACTGAGTTTGTTCAAGAAATCGATGTCAAGTGAACGAAGCGTAGTGATACTATCACCAATGTGAGCAAGTTTACAGGGGTCCAATAAAAGAGGAATTTCGACCAATAGAATTCCAAATGAAAGTTCACAAACTTCAAATCAATTTTTGAAACAATAGAATTCACTACCAACAGAAACTGTTGTTGGTTGGTGTATGATTGAAACTCGAGTTTAACAAGTTCGAATAAATAGACTCATGAAAATGATTTATCAACAATCGAACCATTAAATGAATAAAATCAACGTGTTGTAAGGATACACCAAAATGAAATACAACCGAACCTGGTGTATCATTATCTTAATACATAGTTGCATTAAGACCATTTAAAGGATTAGTCAAACGAAATACATATGTAGTTTTGCATGAAACGATCGACCATGATTAGCCCAAGCTACAAATGTATACCGATACCACAAGGTGTCGTAGTGATTGAAATAGTTCAATAATAGCAGTGATAGAACAAGTATCACCGTGTTTGAAATCAAATGAGGGCTAAGCGAAGTAAATCTGAATGCTTGTTTCAAACAAATCTCATATGATTTTCATTTGAAAATGAAATAATAAATAATGTTTTTCGATAAAAGTTGGAAAGCAATAAACATTACAACAAAATGTTCGATCGATGATGAAAGAACCGTTAAGAGGTACACCGAAGTATGACATGGATTTGTGTACCATTATCTTAACACACGATTGTGTTAAGATCGCTTTTATATGATATATCGGCAAAGCGGATTTAATAAGACTAAACAAATAAATAAATAATTAAATATGTACATGATGTGAGCAATGAGATTAGCGCAAGCTTCAAACTTGTGAAAAACGCCACCACAAGGTGATCATGATCAAAGAAACGATTTAATGAAGTCGAAGACCAAACAAGCATGTTATGATTCAAAGCAAATGATGTGCTTGTTGGGATTATTTCGAATATGATGGCCTCAATCCATTATATGGAATCTTGAATCGAATATATATTACGAGCAAGTTCAACAATTGAACTTGGTTTAGTCACATTCCAACGATGAATGCATGTGTTAACAAGAGATTTCGACATGGCTACAATGAACAAACCATGTAATGTATTTAAAAGAAAAGAGTTTCAACTAGTTCGTTGACTCGATATCAAAAAGTCAACACTTCGCAACAATGCGGGTCATCTAGATCACAATGCAAAGATCAAGTATAGCGAACGATATTTGAGCTTTGATAAAACGACAATTTGGAGTGAAGCCCTCCAATGGTCTTCACGGATCAACGAATCACATGCGCGACAAACAATGCATGCGTACATATGAATTCATCAAAAATAAAACAATTGAGTGTTTGCTATCATGGAAGAAAATCTTTGTGGTGCAACGATCATTAGGGGGGAGTAGAAATGCAAAAATCTACTCACTATAGGCAAAAATTTGGAATTTTAACAAAAGAAATTTGAGGACTTTACCTGAAAGTTCACGGATGATTGGTTGTTATGTGACATTACCATAGAATGTTGTACGTAGCATAATCGCCATGAATGAAGTAGGGGGAATGCGAAGACATGTGACTTCTTTTGCAGCGCCAATAACTGTGAGTCTCTTTAGACTATGCACTGATTGTTGTGAAATATTGTTCTAACGTACCTCAGCGAGATTCGTGTCAATTGCCGAATCACGTGGCAAGTACCCCATTTTGGTTGTTTCTCCCGCTGACGGGGTTAGCATCGTTGTTGTCGTGTCCATTTGTGTTTTCCCCAAGGCCTTGCCTCGAAAGTCGTGTGTGATATACTTCGACGTCCGCTGACGTATAATTTAAGTTTCACGTGTAGTTGCGCAATAGTGTTTTGTTCCACGTAGATTACCTGCTCAGGTAATTAAAAGAGCATAGACAATATAGATAAAGGCGTTTGCCCGAGTCGTTAGTCACGGTTTCTAAGTGAGGACCTCTAATGAGTTTCGACATAAGCTTTCCAAAGGTCCTAAATGTATGTTATCCAAAACTCTCAAAGTTTTGCTTAATGTATGAATATGTTTCGTGAACCGTGTATCAACACAACACTTGTGTTTGTTTAAAACCAAAATTGTTGACTCATTGTTTTTGGCAACGGTTGGAACCCATATTCAAGTCTTAGGCGTTCTGTATGCGTACAATTCTTGATATCTAAGTCCCTAGGGGATAGTGAGGTTAAAGCCTAGGTCTTTCTACAGAAACCTAATTCGCTGAAACCTATAGCTCTGATACCAATCTGTCACACCCCGAAATATCAGAGCTTGGCGTGACTGGACCGGTATCTTCATTACACAGCGGAAGCAAATAAGCTAAGACTTCTAGAAAATGAACGCCACTAAGTACTCGAATTCCCATGGGTTCTCCTATTCCAACCGTTCCAAAGTTTTGAAAATGCAACCTGAGAAAGAACATGCGAAAAATCAACATAAAGTTGAGCGAGTTCATAGTTTATTTTAAAAAGATTTTTAAATAAATCTTTTTGTGTACCGGTTTAAAAGCTGTGGAGAAAATTAGTAAAATCATTTTCTCGACATGTTGTATGAAAACTGTGAGTCTAGCCCACTAGAGTTTTTGTAAGCAGGACCAACACGTCCTCTTACTTGTACATAAGTTGGAAACGTTACCCAAGTTTGTAAATCCATGTAGTATGAGTTTGCGTCAAATGAATATTAAAAACATATGAAAGTTATAGTGTTGTAAGTTGGTATGTAAAGCGTCTATGAACATGTTGATCATTAATGTTTCGCGAGGACATTAATATATGCGACGACATAGGAGGTACTCAACCCGCGTAGGCAATTTAAGTGTTGAACTCTCGACGCTGGACACAACAGCACTCTAAGTGGTCACCCATGGACCGTGAGTGGGGCTCGCCCGTACCCATTAGATCTAACCTTTGTTCCTTGGTCCTCAAAAGGATTAATGGCACCTCAGTTACAGCCTATGCTCACATGATCTAAGAGTTCATTCCATAACTTAATCATACCTATGTTTGACATGTATTTCCCCCCTAAAGTTGTAAACCGAAACGTTGAAAGAAAAGGGGGAGATGATCTCACTGAGTGGTCTCGTTTTTCGTACGCAGGCCAACCCAGTTCCGTTGTTGTAACTAGGACATTCTCGTCACTAGTCATGAAAATCAAGCATGTTTGCTAAAATACGCGTTTGTTTTGTAAAACCGGTATGTTTAGTATAAACCTTTCGTAAACATTTCGAGTTCGTTGAAATTCATTAGCAACATGGTTTATAAAGATGTGTTTTCGTTCATCGAAATAGTGTTTTCTTTTGCAAAAATTTGCATGTCTTTCCACCCCCGAAAACATTTATAAAAATGTAAAAACAGTAAAAAGTGGGGGTTATGAACTCACCTTGACATTCCTGTGCAATGCTAGCCTAGCGTGATTCCGTAATGTCATCCCACGAATGTGAACTCGCTAGCGTGCAACTAAAGCATTCCTAATCAAGGAATAATTATAAGTTTCTAATTTAAACGTAGCTAAACTACGTGTCCGAGCTCTACCGAATCGTTAACTAAACGACTCTAAGGTTGTGTTATCTTGACTTAGAATAACCAATCTATGGTTATTTGATCCCGTTTATAATCGGGATAAAACTAAGTCTCGGAAACGACTTAGTTTTCCGAGTGATTTAGAATATATAATTTTTATGTATATAATCAAATATATATACATACTAAGTCGTGTTAGTCGTCGTGAATAGAAGGCGTGGAGGGATAGCGGTAAGTCTCGTTGTGGTCTTCGTAAGATGAGAATAAATAAATGTATTTATGGTACGGAGATCTATAGTTAACGCTTGGAATAAATATAAAACATTATATTTATTTTATAAAGTTACACGAAGTATCGTCGTTTGAAATAAATATAAACAATTATATTTATTTTATAGAAGGGTTAGGAAGTATCGATGTTTGAATAAATATAGATAATTATATTTATCAAAAAAAAAGTGTCGGGTTTCGTTAAGTTATAACTCGCGTGTTGTCAAAATGTTATAATTTCAGTTTATAAGTTATAAAACGTCACTAAAATAAATATACTTTTATATTTATTTTATAGGAAAACTTGGATTTCGATAAGTGTCGGTATTAAGATTTAAATATGTTTTGTAATCCGGGTTTTTAACGGAAATCGGACAGAGTTCCCTCTGTTTTTAGGATAACCTCGACATCCAATGTGTCGATATTTTAAATCAAAACGCAACAATAATTCAATCAAACAATATATGTATATGATTTTCGCCAAAATACGCCAAAAATTAAACGTATATAATAACTAAATAAAGGATGGTTCGAGCTCGGTTGCGTAAGCTAAAAATCTACGAATCTATATATAAAGTTTAACGCATTGTTAAAACTTTACCGGGTCCTGAGTTGACCGCCTTTGACTCGACAGTTAACTGTCATTGACTAAAGTTTGACCGATTGACGTGTTGACCCGAAACCCGAACCGAAACCAGTTGACCCATTCGAACCAGTCTTGAACCATAACCGAAACGAGTTGAACCGTAATCGAATCGGGGCTGACTTGTTGACCCGAGTTGACTAGTTTGACTGTTTGACCGCTGTTGACTTCGATGACCGTCTGTTGACCCGAGTTGACTCGGGTGTTGACCGGGTCGAAACAAAATCCGAACCAACTCTGTTGAGGTGTTGAACTCGAACCAGAAACCGTGCTGATGATGCACCAAACCGAACCCATTGAACCGTAAATAACCACCATGACTGTCGGTTGTCGTTACAAGCACCACCGTCAGCACCAATATCATCAATATCATCACAGTAGTGGTAACATCACCGGAAACAAGCGAAAGAAACAAAAGTTAAGTAAAAAAATAGAAAACTAACAGATCCCCGATCTGCAGTCGAAATGAAGGACCAGAGGACCAAAATTACCGGAGCTTTTGGTCGGAGCCGCCTGATCTGTCACTAAACGCCGCCGCCGCCGTTGAATCGCGGCTGTCGCCGCCCTGCACCACCGCGGGGGGGGGGGGGGGGGGGGGGTGGCGGCTCCTCCTTCGCGCGTCCATCTTCTATCACAGCCATCATCATCATCGTTAACCGCCTCTAAGCAGTACCCCCTTCCTGTGTCACGTAAACTGAGCCGAATATTAATAGATCCTTGTAGATCTGAAGAAGGAGAAGGAGATGGAAACTAGTTGGAGATGCTTACCGGAAAGATGGTCGCTCCACCTGCTCCGCCGTACATCGGAATGACCATGGGGGGTGTCGTGTGGTTGATGTGCACACGGGGCGCCGGTAACTTGGTCGAAGCAGAAAAACAAGACAGAGAAGTAGGGGGTGTGGGTGGGTGTCGCTTGCCGGAATCAGCACCGGCCGGAAACACGACCTTCGGTCGTTTGAGTAGAGATCGAGAGAGATAAGACATGGGGATGAAGGAGATGAAGAATGGGGGTCTGCTTGTGTGTGTGCGGCTGAAACACAAGGAGTGTTAGGGTTTTGGACCTCAAGCTGCCTTATATACTAGTTGTTTCAAATGGGCTTGGGCCAAGGGCCCACAAGCCCGTTATTAGTGTTTCGAGTGGCCCAAACACCTTCTCGAAGCCCGTTTTCGAATCCCGATCATCATAAAATGTCGTGTAAAGTTTATTAGGCGTCGAAAGTATATAGAATTATGCCGTAAGTCATTAATAGATGCTTACGTTTTTCAGTCGCTTTATCTCGCGTAAGACCCTTTGGTCGTCGGTTCTAACCCGTTTTTCGATTCATTCTCAACTACGGATAATATAAATTGAAAACGAAGTAAAATATATCATAATATATTAATATCGGGACGAAATTCGACTCTGGTGCTTCCGTTTCGTTGGTGATTGTCAGTGCGTTATTGCTTTCGCGTTTTTCGTTCACGTTTGCGTTTTATGTTGTTTGAAAGCATAATATTTTTGCAAAACGAATCCATAAGTATATGTTATATGTATAAACTTCGTAATCGACGGCGTTATCAGTATTTTGTACGGTGTCAGTTCGTTACCGCGTATCGTTCAGTAGTCTTATCACGAATCCACATTCACGTACTGTAGAGTCGAATAGACGTTTCTAGGCATTACAAAAGCCTAATTGGGTTAATTCGTGCATTAAACACTATTAATTATCGCCTTAAATGTTCGTTAATCACATAATTAAGAGGCGTTAATCACCGGTTGTCACAGGGTTACCCCATAGGAGCTTGCCACTAGCTTTTAACCATAAAAAATATGAAGCAAATGAAGATCAAAGGAGCTTGCCACTAGCTTTTAAGCTAGGGAAGAAACACTAGAGAAAACAGGTGGATAAAAGAAATCTAGAGAGGTCCTTGACAATCCGTGAGCTCCACACTTCGTGATTCACCTTGATACACCTTTGTATATGAATGGAATGGATGAAGCAAGATTGGATGAAGGTGATGATGGTGATGGTGGGTTCGGCCGATCAAGAGGGAGGAGAGGAGAGATGGGCGATGTTGAGTATTGAAGTGAATGAATGGATGGAAAGTCTTGTGGTTTTATAGAAAATCCCTCCAACACCCTTTTAACCTCAAGGTCTTATGCCCCCTAAAGTACTTACAAAATCACATTAATTAGTTAAACAAGATCATGGGGTCCCACAAGTTCCATAACCGGTTTGGGGGGCGGGGTTGCTTAGTTGAGTTTCAATTCTTGGTTACTTCATCTAGTTAGGTTTTAAGTGTTAAATTTAGGGATTTATGTGTTTAGTATTTATATAATGTATCATAATGTTCGGTGACCAATACTAGCTCAGAAATGTTAAAACAACGCTTCTAGTATAATTTTGGTGTTTCAGGTAATGTTCGGTTGTTCGGTTTGATAATGTTCCGTTAAAGTGCTTAATTAATCCGTAAAGTGTCTTTTATATAGCTTTTTGTAACACTTTTAATTCCCAACACTTAGGGAAGCATACAGGACTATTTAGTAACTTTTTCTGTACAAGGCTAGTATGTTAACAAGCACATGTAAGTATAACACAGTAATCAGAAAGCAGTTAAGTAATTCAGTACAGTCATCAAGCACTTTAATTAACATTAATGAATCGTACGGAATACATGTAATTTGGAGGGTTGTCACAATTTATAACATCAACAATCAAGTTTCGTATCACTGAAAAATAGGCTGTTTTTGATGACCTGTTTAACCTGTTTACAAGTCTTCAAAAATTATGATTGTTTTATGTGGCGTTCGGAGGGTTAGACCTTGTGTTAAAATTTCAAGATCTAACTCTTTACCAAAAATTCGTAAAAATTCATTTACTAAGCTGCAATCAGATTCGTCATTTCTGACTGCAGCTTACGGAAAAATTCATTTAAAATTCCTCGTTTATCCGATTGACGAAATTCCAATTGGCAATTCTTTTAATCACTAAAACTTTCTACAGTAATAATTTGAGATCATAACTCAATTCCTAAATTGAGTTATGACATTCGTAATGGGCTGCAAATTCTGCGAGAAAACGCAGCTTGAACCTTTGAAACGGAAAAATTCGTAAAACGGTCAATTTTCGTCGAAAAAATGCGATTCCAGTGGGGTTTTAAAGATATTTCCTGAAATTACATTTTAGACTCAAGAAACACATGTTTTTATCAAATTTTGTCCAGGTTACAGCCAATACAAGTGTGACAACTGTGCTCTGTAATTGTTGTGCGATGTAAAACAATGTTGATTATTAATAAAACAATGTGCTTTGGTGTTATTATATGTGTTTTGATGTTATTATGTGTGTATTTGTGTTTGGTGATTTTTGCAATTCGATTCGATTCCAATTTCAAGCTTTAAATCGCTTTCTAGAAAGTTATACGCGAACTGGTGCGTAAACGCAGTCAGTAAAATGCGATAAACATTTCGGAATAGTGACATAGGCTTAACATACCTTAAATAACCTCCACATAACTTAGAAATAAGTTTTGAATGGTTTGATGTGTTAAAATCAACTTTGTTCGATCGCAGGGACTATTTGTGTCAAACTACGAAACTATACCGACTTGTATAGTAACGAACATTCCGGAACTTGATCATAAATTAAACATACCCTAAATATCCTTTACATAGCTTAGAAATAGGCTTTGAGGGGTTCGGTATGCTAAAATAAACTTTATTGATCAGTAGGGACTAAAAGCGTCAAAAAGTGCACTAGTTTGCATTTTCGCGCATATTTTACGTTCTGAATATATCCGGACTTCCAAAAATTTATGTAATCATTAAAATATTTTATTTTAGTGATTGGCATGATAAAATTCCATTCGTCGCTTAATTTGGATCGTTTTTGCATTCGTTATGACTTCCGTCGTAATTAACCGAACAACGCAACCGTACGACCAAACGAACCGACATCCGAGATATTTTTGAGCATGTTTTGAGTGCCCTATACTTTAACATCATTTTAGAGCCTCGAAATGAGGTCAACGAGGCTTAAACGTGTCAAAAATGAGCCAAATTGCATGATTCTGAAGTGCAGGGACCTGTTTTGACATTCTGTGAAACTTTCTTATACGGGCCGCGTAAGATATGCTTGTAGGTTACGCGGGCCGTGTGGCCTTGCCAGACAGAAAGTTCAGAAACAACAATCTGGGCTGAATTCAGGGGTTTTAATGTAATATTTGCAATACCTGGAGCTGGTTTTCGACTCCCATTGTATTCTAATACCATTAACCCACATGTATGGCCAAGATTACTCCCTCAAACCACTTGGAATCATCCTATTGATCCTAACTTCCTATAAATAGAAAGCTTCCTCATTTGGGTTTTTCACAACTTGATTCAATCTCTGCTCTAAGTTGAGGTTTTAACACCTCATACCTGAGTAATTTTGAATCAAAACACCCTCTTGGACCCTTTGTAAGTCCTCTCCTTGCTTGTTCTTGTATTTCAAGCATGAAGGTCAAACAAGTTTGACTTTCAGCTTTGACCAAGTCAATGGTCAACACAAAGTTCCATTGAACTTTGCAACGTGAGCGTAATCACGATGGTTATAGTCCCTTGTGACTATACCTACTGATTACCATGTTGACTAGGCGTAGTGACGAGTCGTAGTTTCGGCCAAAATGCGTGTTTATGCGTATTTTGTAACCAAACTACTCTAGGGTATCGAAACCGTTTGTTTTGATATCAAAACCTGTTTTCTAACTTAACTAAACATGTTCTAGCATGTTTAGCTCGTCACTCTTAGTTTGGTGCTTATGTAGAGTCGTAAGTCAAGCGGACTAAACACCCGCTTAGACTTTCGAACACGACCCGTTTGGTCGATCGTTAGGATCCGACCAAACATGCTTAGTGACCATAGTAGCATAGGGAATAACTTTTCAAGGTTATACCTTATGGTCACTTAGGCTTAATTAGTCACATGATAAGTAGTTTATATGCCTTTGGTAAATTACCAAAATGCCCTTTTCATACATAATTGGTAATTAAGCATATATAACCTAAATTTTTGTCACATAACTGGTTATGCAACATATTTAAACATGTATGGGCATATAATACTTGTCATAGGACTAGTTAGACGTCTCAAACGCGCTTTTGCGCGCACGACGCGTTAAAGTAGCGTGAGCTACCTTAATGGGTCGCAATGGGTCGAAAGCACTTAGGTTAGGTTCCGATTTGGAATGTAGGCTTTGTCAAACCATATCATATGAGTTCCAACACTCATTTGGTTTACAAGACCTCATTCTGTCCGATCTTCCGATTTAGGCGTCTATCGTTTGACTAGTGGTTCGATTACTAGGTGCTGTTTGATTTCTCTGGTTTGCTCGAGTTTGTTGAAGTTCTATTGATTAAGGATACTTTGCACTCCATGTGAGTACATAATTCCCCTATTTTACTGTTGTTAAATGTTTTGGGGTGATTCATATGTACGAAATGTTTTCAAGGTTTAAACGATGATTTCAAAAACGATTAAAACGATTTTTACTAAACTAATAACGTTTTCAATAATGTGAACGAAACTTGATGGTTGTAGTTACATAACAAATGACATTCATTAATTTTGGCCCAACCGACCAGTATTAGGTTATGGTACCATAGGATCTGACAAATCCCGTTACTTTATTACACCCATGGTTATGTGTGGGGATTGTGGGTAGCGACTGAATGTGATGTTTGTTAACTTACCCTTTGGTGGTTTGTTAACTCGAGAAGTGATTAACGAGGTGATCGAGTCACGAAGGTTTGAATGTTATTAACGAGACGACCATATATAAGTTATCACAATTAAAACGAGGACGATTTAAACGAGTAAACGATTTGGAAACGATGTTAAACAATCTGGGTAAACGATTGGTTTTTGGCTAGTGTTTAGATAACGGGACGGGTGTAATGTGGTGAAAACATGGTAGATACGCCGCTGGTACTTCTTATATATAAGTGTTTTCAACATATTATATACCTTGGAGTTATTTAGTTCACTTGGGTAAACGATTTTGGAGCGATATCACGCAAACGAGGTTTTCAAAATAATACGAGTTTTATTAACGAGATTTTATTAACGATTTAATACGAGATGTTTTACAAATTGCTTTACTAAAACAAATGTTTTTGGGTTAAGAATCATGGCTATGAGATTTTATAAACTATAACCCGCTTGATTTGAGTTGGTTAATTAAGTTGCAATATTACACTCTTTTCAAAACAAAGTTTTAAATGAAGTATTGCAACATTTAAACTAGCCATGAATCCGACACTCCTATAAAACCTATGTACTCGCCAGCATTTCTTTGCTGACTAAGTTTTTACATATGTTTCAGGTGTTGATGCTTGATTGATTTCTAGGATGCATGGGTCACATAGGATCTGGACAAGGCCCTAGTGACATAATAACAATGATAGTCGATATTTAACGTGTTTGTTATGTGTCAAGACAATGTAATGTTAATATTTTCAATAAAACGAAACTTTTTGTATCCATGGTTGTGAAACAATAATTCTTTTGCAACACTCCCCGACGTTTCCGCCGCGGTTTTGTTGTTTTAACGCGGTCGGGGTGTGACAACAAGTCGGCTGTAAATTCTGATCAAGAGCCGTTTGAATTCAGCTTTCAATTTGAACATGTTTATGACATTATAACACTTATTCTTAGCAATCAAAACCCCTAAAAGTATCATATACACGAATTTAGTCAAAACAAAATCTGAATTTACTTGAGCTAAGCATGATTTCAATCTATACTTGTCTAGGGTTTACTCCTAGGCATTTAAATGTTCCTATTTCATCTACATATCACGCATGCATCCACAGATTTCGAATTCCCTAAATTCATGAGAATTTCAAGTAGAGAATTTTTATCAAATTTTACATACCTTATGTCACACCCCCAAAATACCACCTAGGGAATGTCCCTGTTAGGCGTGTGACGTACCAACCACGAGCCACTACTTACATTGAACCCATACAAGTTTCCAAATAAAATCCTCAAATATTAATTAAAATATCATCAACAAGTTTAAATAAAAATCAACATATTCAGCGGAAGCAATTAGTAACCCAAAGTAAACTGTTTCAGAACCAATGTATAGTATCAAGAAATCAATCGCATAAACCCTTTCAGTCGACCCATGACCACTCCAGCTACTCCAGACAGCAAGTCCCCAAAATCCAAGATATCTAACGACCTGCGAGCATGCAACAAGTGTATCAGACAACGCTGGTGAGTTCATAGTTTTACGAAAACGTTGGTTACCAAGTGTTTAGTTAATCCATTGAATTTAATTCCGAAAGTAATGTTGATAATACCCCGAATACAAGACGGCTTCTGATTATTTTGCCCTTTCTCCAATGCTCCTATCAAAGCATTGGTCATGACTAGGTCATTAGTTCAACACCCGTCCTCCCAGATACGGGGTGAGGTTGCCAAACCTAAGTAGCGCTACTAACTAATACCATGTTACCTCCCAGGTAACCAAACAACACGGAGGGACTTTAAAGGTGATAGGAAGAGTATATTATCCAACATTCCCGTTTTTACCCAAAAGACTTATCCTTCCCCGGGATACCCACTAACTGTCCCAACCACCGGGACGCATGCTCAAGAGAGATGAACTCACCTTTGATTTGCTCGGAAAGACCAGTTACGTGTTCTAGTTGCTCAAATCAATCTTAACACGGTTATCAGTATAAATCAGACTCATGCACGAATTTTCACTTATTCTATCAAGTTGAAAACACATATTGATCATCTCGTAGCACGTATGACATCTTAGTTCACGCAAGTTCACAACATGAGTTCAGTCACAAGCAGTTTATATATGTGGTCCAAACCAAAATGACCTGTTATAAGTGTACGGCTCTTAACTAAAGTGCGAGTGCATTGGTGCGACTGATTGTGGTCCGCGACCAACCCGGTGCGGCCCAACCTGGTGAACGGCCCACTTATTGTTTGCCAAAATCCATTCAACCCGTTACATAGTCAAACCCATTACCCTTACATTTTGTCCCATCATTTAATTAACATAAGCTTCACTCCATAGTCAAGGGTTACTATTGTAATTCTTAAAACTCTACATCAAAGTTGGCACCTCCTATGATGCTCCTAATTAATGCTACCCATGTGATCCTAGCCTGATGATTCAAATATCATCATCATACTCACATGTGATAACCAGATTACTCATTCCCAATTTAATATTAACATGCAACAATTAAAGTTTATAAACATCACACTCATCAACATACATATAATAGGTTAATCAAAACATTATATCAATCTGTTGAAATCAACATGTAGTTCGATCTACAAGAACGCAAAGATTTTAGACACTAACCTCATGCACTCCTAATTATCCATATTCTCATTATCGTTCAATATTTAAGTTCAATATTTAGTTATCATCTCCTAATTATAAAACTCTTGCTCACTGTTACCCGGTTACAACCACCTAATCGAATTCATCGATTCCCATCAGCTTTTAATATTCAATATTCAAGTTCATTAATTTCCACACATATTCAGACCAAATGCCCTCGATTTGACATCCTCGTTGACTTTTGAATCAACAACAATTGTTGTCATCGTTCACACAAACCGATGGTTGCATGAGATAACAACTAAAGGCCCATTAGGATGATAGACTTTGTCTGACATCACGTGAATATGCGGTGCCCATTACCCGATTAATTCATTAAAGCCCAAAACAACTTTGTATCCCATCCACTTCAACACCCAATACAATTAAACGGCATACAACTTCTTGTTTGAGAAGACAATTCATTTATTTAGCAAAGACTATACCCCCTTATGCATTCTCTAATAACCGATCATTCAATTTTTATGTAACATACCACTATTTCATTACATGGCTGATCACATAACAATTTCGTCATCTACCTAGATCACTGAATTTTCATATTTTAAAGAACATACATGGACACTTTAGTTAGCCAACATCACACATACACAAGATCAAACTATTATCTAATAACATGAATATGGACTTACAAACCAGTGGGATCAGTGGGCTCGATTAAACAAGATGATGTCTCTAGAGTGTAAGATTGACTCGATGGGGGGGGGGGGTCGCCTGCGGATCGAAATCTTGAGGGAAAAGGGTAGGTTTTTGTTGTGATGTTGTGATTAATAAAAAACAACCAGAATTTACGTGCCATACTTAATGATATATATGACCCATGAATGGTGGGCTCAAGTGGTGTGGGTCGGACTTAAGTGTGGGGCCGAGATAAAGAACTAAGGTGTGTGTCCTATTTTTGTGTGCGGCCCTACCCGAGCCATTGACCCAACGGAAAACCCACCACGTGTACAAGCATACTCAAATACATTACACGTTAAACACGTTTATAAAAGTTACGAGTATTTAATAGAATATAATAGTACAGAACATGTAACACATAGGAGAGAATTAACGAGGAGTTAAGATCACCATCTTAAACGTTACCAACCTTAAAAGTTCGGGTTGTCACACCTTATGATCTCCTTGCAATGGGGATCACTAATCTATGCTTGATTTTCGTTTTGGACTTGATTTGATCCTTCAGATTGGAGGTTTTGACAAGAACTGGGGTTTTGGGGAGCTTGGGATCGCCCCCTGCCTTCTGATCGATTTCCAGAACAAAACACAAGTGTGTGTTTTGTTTTTAATATATTGATTTTATTATAATTAATTTCCAATTAGACACTTTTAGCCCCTCTAATTTCTTTTAGTTCATATTTAGGTGCTTTTAACTCACTTTTGAGTTAACACAAGTCTTATAACTAGCTGGGTTATTTTGTCCTAGTTAGTTTGTCCTTGTTTATTTAAAACTTTACAATTTTAATATAAAGTTTTATATTTTCCTAGTTATAAAGTTTTAACCCACTAGTATGTCACTACAAGACTTCTCTTCTAACTAGGTTATTATTATTCCTAGTTAACTTATTGGATTCCGGGAGTTATAACCTGTCTTATTTAAGTTCCGTTAACTCAGGCCTTTTATCCCTTTTATTCCTTGAAAGTTCTTATCCGCCTTTTTATTAATATTAGGATTATTTATTTAAATTCTAATATTTATCGGGTTGCTTTTTCCGCTAACGATACTTTACCCATCTTTTAGTATTAACGGGTTTTGATTACCAAACCCGTTTTCGGGGTGTTACAAGTCTACCCCCCTTAAAGAGGTTTCGTCCCTGAAACCTTATTTACGTATTTCTTTTAATTCAGACTAAACAAACTTAATTTTGTTTTCAAGACATTCATTCGTTCCTTTCGATCTAACGTTTTCATTTATATTGACGCGTGCGTCTTTCATGTGTAAGGCCTCGCGGGTCGTTACCTTCAGCTCGTATTCGTTATCTTTATTGATTATCTATTTTGGCGGTTAGACTTGTTAGTCACCGGTTACTTTATACCCCATTGCTCGGGTATATATCCATATCGCCATCTCTGGCCTTATGTGCGTTTATGGTTTTCTATACTTCCTCATACCACTTATGTTTATTAAAACGTTGCTTTTGACTAAAAAAAAACTAAATTTTTAGTTTACGTTTTCTCTTTGTCTTATGTCTTTCTCTCATTTATGGGAATATTGCTTCCAAAGATTTGTTACTTTCCATTATCTTTTAATGCGGGGAATTTCAACTAGTTCCCACGCTTAACCCAAATAACCCGCAGGTTCTTTCGCTTCGTCTCGTAGACTATTTCTTTAGATTTCCACCTTTTTAAGGTGATACTCAACAATTCATTTCTTTCTATTTCCGACCCAAGAGTCTTCTTGGTCCCGTAGACCTTAGCACTACCTTTAATCCCGTAGGTTATTATGATCCCGTAAATCATCTTTTATTCGTGTCTTTATTCAATTGTCTATTTATACATATATAGCTTTAAAGCATCCTTTGTTATGTTTGGAATCATTTAATTTTGCTTTTTAACTATAGTTGACCTTGACCGTAGTCTAAGGTTTCATTTGTTTACTTTCGGACTATCTTTCCGACTTTACGACTTCTAACGTCATTTACACATCGGTTTGTCCTACGCTTACTGTTACCCGATTCATACTTATACTCCCTTACAACCCATTACCCGGGTCCTTCTTTCTTATTGTTTTTTGCTTTCCGGTTTCACCGGTTTGCGTTTTCCTATTATATTAAGCGTTATTCCTTAATTGACTCGTTTGACTCATTTTGGGTGAATTTTCATCACTTATGAATGTCAAACTTCATTCTTTATTTGACCCGTCCAACTTTGAAATGGTTGAACGTAATTACCAAAACTTATGTTTGCGAAAATTCTTGTCATCTTTTAGTCATGACTCATATTCCGAGTCTTTTGACTTTCTATTTCGTGTTCCCGTCTCTCGGTTTACGCATTCACCCACAATCCTACCTGTCCATCGGGTATCTTTACCGTAATCATTATCAAGTAACCATTCTTATATGGTTTTAGACGTCACCTTAATTTATTTGGTCATCTTAGTGAAATCAACCGTTTTCATTCAGTCAAGTCCTATATTTCTTTATTCTACCCCCTTGACTGGTCTGTGTGAATTTCATCACTTTGACATTCAAACTTTACCCCCTATGCCTTAGCATTCACATTAGTTGGTTTGTGTTTTCATTTACTTTAATCTTTGTCCCTTATCTCGGGCTCGTTATTCTAACGTAATACGCTTCCGTCATCCGACTTGCGTTTACGTTTACTATCGAACATTTGAATTATTTGATTCTTTTGGGTACCTTTTTAATTCGTCCCATTCGCCCCGCCCTTACTACATAGGACATAAATGCGTCCACTACAAGAAGTTCATGGTATCATATGCCACTACTTACTTGGCCAGAGTAAGCGATTAACACATGATACACACTGTCACACCCCCAAAATCCCACCAGCGGAGTACTACCGCTTGGAGGCGTGACTGACCAGGATCCAGCCACCAATCATACTGAACAAGCATATAAGTATTTATAAAAGTTTAACCATCACGATTGGTGTTCAAAAACAGATGAGTTTAAGTTGCAAGCGGAAGCATAAGTTTAAAGTTATAACATAAGTTCCAAAAATTTCAAGTTAAACATAGTCTTGTAGCAATCCCTGTCCCACAACGATCCTCCTCCATGCAAGCTCCCACTGAGTACCTATGGTCCTGCAAAGCATGTAGTAACGAGTCAACAACTAGTTGAGTGAGTTCACGGGTGGGCGTTCGTTTTAGTTGTTTCGAAAACAGTTTACTTTATCTGGCATCCTGCCGTGGGGGTTACCCCATATTTTAAAAACGTGACATGTTCGTTCCCAGTTACTCCGGCTCTCCAGCCGTGGGGGCTACCCCATGTGTATACTAGACTCGTTACCGTATCGATTGCTGACTGTAGTCATGTTTATGTGCCCTGAAAACATCAATGTCTATCATCATTGACGTGCCCCAGATCCATTAGTTCACGCCCGTCCTCTGCGGCACGGTGTGAGGCTTGTCAGACCTAAATAGCGCTATCTAACTAATGACCCGCTCGCCATTGGCCCGGCGATTAGTCGATACAAAAAGGAGGGACTTCGTGATAGAGTTTTAGTCTAGTACGTTTATCCGTCCATCCGGACGAGGAATCACATTCCTGAACCACTGACGTCCTACCCAAGGTAGACGAGGAATCCACGTTCCTTAACCCCGTTCCCAACCCAGGGAATCCCATGCTTTGTAAAGGGTGTGAACTCACCTTGGTTTGCTCGGCAGTTAATCACAGAAAGTCAATCAAGTCGCAAGTAGTCAATAACGTCCTAACACGGATATCACGTATAATCAGATTCGAACCAAGTAGTGCACAAATGTTCAACACGTTTGGCAAGCACGTTTAGCAGTAACAGTTCACAGTATCAACAGTAGCTCATAAGGTTCACAAGTTCAGCCCAACTACTTAGGCCCAAACACGTAAAAGCAGATAATCACAGAAGCCCATCAGTCTGGCCCATTAACTAAGGCCCAAAAAGTGTGGTCTCGAGTCGCAACCGGACTCGCAAGCATGGTCTCGAGTCATGCTGTGTGTTGATCATGGATGGTTGCGAGTCGCAACCGGTGTCGCAACCATGGTTTCGGTTCATCATGCTGAGGTCTCGAGTCGCAACGGGACTCGTAACCTGCGGTTTCGGCTTGTCCTGATATGGTTGCGAGTCGCAACCGCGTGGTCTCGAGTCATCACGCTGTGGTTGCGAGTCGCAACCGGGTGATTGCGAGTCGGTAGCAGTCGTTTTCAAGTTCACGTGTTGATGCAGATGTAGTCAGATTAGTGGTACAATATAATCAGGCCCAAATCCGGAAATAACCAATAGAATCCCACTAACATATTTCCTAATCAGGCTATTAGTCAAAGATGGATCAAAATCACAAGGGTTTTCAATCTTCAACTATCATTCAAAGTGTTCTTCAAATATTCAAACTTATATTCATTAAGTTCATAGCATTTTCAACACTTATATCAACCACAACTATGAACAATCATCAAAACACTAAACATAACACACAACTCGGTTTCTATATATGTCCGATTTCATCACAAGTGCAACCCGATTTCATCCTTCATTTTTATCATACAATGAATCTATTTTTTAACATCAAGCATTTATGCAAATTTCAACATATAACAAGAGCATTCATGAACCGATTTCTTTTCAAATATCATGCATAACTCAACTACCATATTATCACATAATCTTATCATACATTTATTCAAGCACAAACACATCATGAACATATTTAACACTAAGCATTCAACAATAACCAACAAGAAATACTAACCGGTTGGTGAGGTGTGTGTGTGTGCCGATCCAAAGTCCAAATCCGAGAGTTTCTTGTGTCAACCGAGTGGATCCGAGAGTCTTGGATATGTGTTTGTGTGCTAGAGTTCTAGTGGGAGAGAAGGTAGAAGTGTGTGTGTGTTCTAATGTTCAACAAAATGGTAACAAATAACTAAGGTGGTGTATTTATAGTCAAGTTCCAAGTGTTTGCACCCTTAGTGGGTTTCGAGTGGGGGTTCACGGCCCAAAGGCCCAACCGGCCAAAGGTTCTCGGCCCAAGGCCCAAAACCGATTACTATTCACTCGAGACCTCATGGTCTCGAGTCGGGTTCCTTGTTGTTTCGTGTCGGGTTCTCGGTTCACATATAACACGTACACATATATATATATACAATACACACGTAACAAAGCACTTATCACATAAAAGGTTCACGTTATCATTAAGTTTAACCGGACAGCTAGTCACAAAATGTACAAGCAAGTTACAACGAAAGGTTCTAAATTTCGAGTTGTCACATCATCCCCAAGTTGAAAGAAATTTCGTCCCGAAATTTGATGGCACTCACTGAGGAAGCTAGTCAAGTTGCATGGTTTTCCCGGTTATCCTGGGGTGTCACATCCACCCCCCGTTGATCTGGAATTTCGTCCCGAAATTCCGTAGCTTCAGCCTCAGTAGCGTTTGTACTGTTCTCAAACAGTTGGGGATACTTTTGTTTCATCCGATCTTCGCGCTCCCAGGTAAACTCTGGGCCGCGACGTGAGTTCCAACGAACTCGAACAAGAGGTATTCTAGTGCTCTTGAGGACCTTAACATCCCGGTCCGTGATCTCGACAGGTTCTTCGACGAATTTCAACTGTTCGTCGATCGTGAGTTCCTTCAGAGGAACTACGTGCGTCTCATCTGACAGACACTTCTTCAGATTTGACACATGGAAAACGTTGTGAACTGCCCCGAGTTCTGCTGGTAATTTCAGTCTGTAGGCCACCTTGCCTATTTTCTCAAGGATTTCGAAAGGTCCAACGTATCGTGGGTTGAGTTTGCCGCGTTTACCAAAACGAACCACACCCTTCCAGGGTGAAACCTTGAGTAAAACCCGCTCCCCAACCTGGAGCTCAAGTGGTTTCCTGCCCTTATCGGCGTATGCCTTCTGACGGTCACGAGCGGCCGCCATACGTTGTCGTATTTGAGCAATCCGCTCAGTAGTGTCTACCACATGTTCTGGACCAGTGATCTGACTATCCCCCACCTCTGCCCAACAGAGGGGTGATCGGCATTTACGTCCGTACAATGCCTCAAACGGAGCAGCTTTAATGCTGGTGTGGTAGCTGTTATTGTACGAGAATTCTACGAGTGGCAGATGCCTTTCCCAGCTGTTGCCAAAGTCGATTACGCAAGCGCGAAGCATATCTTCTAAGGTCTGAATAGTTCGCTCGGACTGCCCGTCCGTCTGTGGGTGATACGCTGTGCTCATATCTAAACGTGATCCAAAAGACTTGTGCATTGCCTGCCACAGTTCCGAAGTAAAGCGTGCATCTCGATCAGAGATAATAGAGGTGGGCACCCCGTGCCTTGAAACAACTTCCTTGAGGTATATCTCCGCTAGAGTGGAGAACTTATCCGTCTCCTTGATTGCCAAAAAGTGTGCGGATTTTGTGAGTCGATCCACGATCACCCAGATAGTATCGTTTCCGCGCTGTGATCTAGGTAGGCCAGTAACGAAATCCATGGAAATTTGCTCCCATTTCCATTGTGGTATCTCTGGTTGTTGGAGTAGGCCTGAAGGTTTCTGATATTCCGTCTTGACTCGCGCACAAGTCAAACACTTGCTGACGTAAGTTGCTATGTGGGCCTTCATGCTAGGCCACCAATACGTAGTTTTAATATCGTGGTACATCTTGTCCGAACCAGGGTGTACCGAGTAGCGAGATTTGTGCGCTTCATCCATCACAAGTTCGCGTAAGTCGCCATAGAGTGGGACCCAAATGCGTCCTGTTACATAATAAGCGCCGTCTTCCTTCTGTTCTAAGCGTTGTCTTGACCCGCGTAGAGCTTCTGCTCTAACGTTTTCTGGTTTCAGTGCTTCTATCTGAGCAGCTCGTATTTGCGAAGGTAGACTAGAATGGATCGTGAGTTGTAAAGCTCTTACGCGCTTAGGCGTAGTGTCCTTTCGACTGAGGGCGTCTGCCACAACATTGGCCTTGCCCGGGTGATACCTGATAGAGCACTCGTAATCATTCAGCAGTTCGACCCATCGTCGCTGCCGCATATTCAGTTCCTTCTGCTTGAATATGTGTTCTAAACTTCTGTGGTCGGTGTAGATGGCGCACTTGGTTCCGTACAGGTAATGCCGCCATAGTTTAAGTGCGAAAACAACAGCTCCCAGCTCTAAATCATGTGTCGTGTAGTTCTTCTCGTGAACTTTAAGTTGTCGTGAGGCGTAAGCTATGACTTTATCTCGTTGCATCAATACACAACCAAGACCTTGAATTGATGCATCACAGTAAACCACAAAATCTTCTGTGCCCTCTGGCAGTGAAAGGATAGGTGCACTACAGAGTCTATCCTTTAGATGCTGAAAAGCTAATTCTTGTGCATTTCCCCAATGATAAACAACGCCTTTCTGTGTTAACAAAGTGAGAGGCTGCGCGATCTTAGAAAAATCCTTAATGAATCTCCTGTAGTAACCTGCCAATCCCAAGAATTGGCGAATCTCCTTTGGTGTACGGGGTGCAGGCCAGTTCTTAATAGATTCCACTTTGGATGGATCAACGTGAATCCCATCCTTGTTCACCACATGCCCTAGGAAATGGACTTCACGAAGCCAGAAGTCGCATTTCGAGAATTTCGCGTAAAGCTGTTCCTTCCGAAGGAGTTCCAAAATAAGTCGTAGATGTTGTTCGTGCTCTTCTTTGCTCTTAGAATAGATCAAGATGTCGTCGATAAAGACTATGACAAACTTGTCCAGATACGGTTTGCACACTCGATTCATCAAATCCATAAAAACTGCCGGTGCGTTCGTCAGCCCAAACGGCATGACCAAAAACTCATAGTGCCCATATCGAGTCCTAAAGGCCGTTTTAGAGACATCCTCTTCCCGAACTCTCAACTGGTGATATCCCGATCTCAGATCGATCTTTGAGTAGTAACTCGACCCCTGCAACTGGTCGAACAAGTCGTCAATACGCGGTAGAGGATAACGATTCTTCACAGTCACTTTGTTGAGTTCGCGATAGTCGATACACATTCTGAAGGTACCATCCTTCTTCTTCACAAATAACACTGGAGCTCCCCAAGGCGATGAGCTAGGACGAATAAAACCCTTATCCAAGAGTTCTTGTAGTTGCGTGGAGAGTTCTTCCAACTCTGATGGCGCTAAACGATAAGGTGCACGGGCTACAGGCGCGGCTCCAGGAGCTAGATCAATCTGAAACTCGACTTGGCGATGGGGCGGAAGACCAGGTAATTCCTCAGGGAATACCTCAGGATAGTCGCGTACAACGGGAAAATCTTCTAGCTTCTTCTCCTTCTCTGTGGTATCAGTAACTAGAGCCAAAATCGCAGTGTGGCCCTTTCGTAAGCATTTCTGGGCTTTTAGAAGAGAGATGATGTTCTCAACAGCACTTCTCTTGTCGCCACGAATCATGAGAGGTTCACTGCCTAAACCAGGAATACGAACGATCTTCTCGTTGCAAAGGATCTCTGCTCGGTGTTGGGATAACCAATCCATCCCAATGACAACGTCGAAACTACCCAAGACAATAGGAATAAGATCAATAGAGAAAGTCTGGTTAGCGAGAATAAGCTGGCAACCCTTGACTACGTGTGAGGCTTCCAAACTCTTACCATTAGCTAGCTCTACAGTGTGCTTGTCGCTCAGGGGTGTAGGAATACGCTTAAGCATCTTACTAACTTCTAGTGACACATAGCTAGTATCGGCACCCGAATCAAATAAGACTGTAACATAAAAGTCGTCGAGAAGGAACTTACCCGTCACCACGTTGGGATCATTCCTTGCTTCACCTTGACCAATCACGAACACTCGTCCCCTAGCACCATTGTTGTTGTTGTTCCCATTGTTACCATTCCCCTGATTGTTGTTGTTGTTGTTCTGGTTTAGTTGGGGACAACCTTCAGCTCCACACTGAAAGCACCCTTTGTTGTTACCCTGCTGCTGTCGCTGATTCTGCTGAGGTTGCTGACGATTCTGGTTGACGGGGTATGCGCTTCTGCAATCCTTTGCAACATGACCAGGCTTGTTGCATCGATGACAGTTGCCCCTGGTGCATGGCCCACTGTGGTGTAGGTTGCAACGATTGCATTTGGGGTGATTTCCTTTGTACCCACCATGACTTTGACCACCGGACGATTGCTGACTAGGGCTCTTGTGATCGTCCGTCTTTCTCTGCTGAGACTGAGTTTGCACCGAAGTTGAACCCCTACTTGAAGTTCCATCCCATTTCCGTTTATCCCCACTAGAAGCACCAGAAGTAGTTGCAGCACCTATACGCTTCGGTAACTTGTTCTGCTCCACCGCTTGGTCAGTGAGACGGTGAGCTAACTGTACAACCTGCTGGATAGTAGTCAACCTCGCTGAAGTCACATGACTTTGGATTTCTGGCACCAAGCCCTTGAGATAGAGTTCAATTCGCTTATACGGAGGATCCACCATAGTAGGACACAACAAGGCAAGCTCATGCGATCTCTTAGTGTATGCCTCAATCTCCGATCCCGACATCTTAAGATTGTAGAACTCATCTTCCAGTTTGTGAATGTCGTCACGACTGCAGTATTCCTCCCTGATCATTTCCTTGAAGTTTTCCCATGGGGTGGCGTTGGCAGCAACCAACCCTAACATCTGCACTTGAGCATTCCACCACGTGAGAGCCAAACCCTCGAGAGTACCAGTAGCATACTTTACCTTGCGCGCTTCAGGGCATTCACACATTTCGAACACAGACTCCAGTTTCTCAAACCAGTGTAGGAGACCTACTGCTCCTTCAGTGCCGCTAAAAGTTGTGGGTCGACAGTCCATAAAGGTCTTAAAAGTGCACACCGGTGCCTGAGCATACTGACCTAAGGTAGGTGAAAGAAAAGACAGAGTTTAACACAAAGGTTGGTTCACGAGAGTAGGATCCAAACGATCCTAGAACAATTTCGGACTGCAGGATATACCTCCTGCGTGTGCAGCTGCGAGCGCTGCGGCAACTCGTTCGTTGATCAAAGCCGTCAACTGGGCTTGTGTCATGTTAACGCGTCCAGACATGGTTCTTCAAAACAAGAGTAATACGTGTGAGAGAGGTTCGCGAAAGTACGATAGTAGGACAGAGTAAGCACGCACGTGATCAAACAACAATAGTCATACTAATCAAGCATACCATGAGCAATGTACTACGCAACTAACAAGTAGGCAATATACATACATCATATTACCTAGAACGTCGAGCCTTGCATGAGGAGCGAAGTGTCGTTGTGGACCGTTGAGCACTAAACCGGTTATAGTCTGGTTTTAACAAAAACGTTTCTCCTTTATTAAAACCAAGTTCACTATAACCAATGGCTCTGATACCAATCTGTCACACCCCCAAAATCCCACCAGCGGAGTACTACCGCTTGGAGGCGTGACTGACCAGGATCCAGCCACCAATCATACTGAACAAGCATATAAGTATTTATAAAAGTTTAACCATCACGATTGGTGTTCAAAAACAGATGAGTTTAAGTTGCAAGCGGAAGCATAAGTTTAAAGTTATAACATAAGTTCCAAAAATTTCAAGTTAAACATAGTCTTGTAGCAATCCCTGTCCCACAACGATCCTCCTCCATGCAAGCTCCCACTGAGTACCTATGGTCCTGCAAAGCATGTAGTAACGAGTCAACAACTAGTTGAGTGAGTTCACGGGTGGGCGTTCGTTTTAGTTGTTTCGAAAACAGTTTACTTTATCTGGCATCCTGCCGTGGGGGTTACCCCATATTTTAAAAACGTGACATGTTCGTTCCCAGTTACTCCGGCTCTCCAGCCGTGGGGGCTACCCCATGTGTATACTAGACTCGTTACCGTATCGATTGCTGACTGTAGTCATGTTTATGTGCCCTGAAAACATCAATGTCTATCATCATTGACGTGCCCCAGATCCATTAGTTCACGCCCGTCCTCTGCGGCACGGTGTGAGGCTTGTCAGACCTAAATAGCGCTATCTAACTAATGACCCGCTCGCCATTGGCCCGGCGATTAGTCGATACAAAAAGGAGGGACTTCGTGATAGAGTTTTAGTCTAGTACGTTTATCCGTCCATCCGGACGAGGAATCACATTCCTGAACCACTGACGTCCTACCCAAGGTAGACGAGGAATCCACGTTCCTTAACCCCGTTCCCAACCCAGGGAATCCCATGCTTTGTAAAGGGTGTGAACTCACCTTGGTTTGCTCGGCAGTTAATCACAGAAAGTCAATCAAGTCGCAAGTAGTCAATAACGTCCTAACACGGATATCACGTATAATCAGATTCGAACCAAGTAGTGCACAAATGTTCAACACGTTTGGCAAGCACGTTTAGCAGTAACAGTTCACAGTATCAACAGTAGCTCATAAGGTTCACAAGTTCAGCCCAACTACTTAGGCCCAAACACGTAAAAGCAGATAATCACAGAAGCCCATCAGTCTGGCCCATTAACTAAGGCCCAAAAAGTGTGGTCTCGAGTCGCAACCGGACTCGCAAGCATGGTCTCGAGTCATGCTGTGTGTTGATCATGGATGGTTGCGAGTCGCAACCGGTGTCGCAACCATGGTTTCGGTTCATCATGCTGAGGTCTCGAGTCGCAACGGGACTCGTAACCTGCGGTTTCGGCTTGTCCTGATATGGTTGCGAGTCGCAACCGCGTGGTCTCGAGTCATCACGCTGTGGTTGCGAGTCGCAACCGGGTGATTGCGAGTCGGTAGCAGTCGTTTTCAAGTTCACGTGTTGATGCAGATGTAGTCAGATTAGTGGTACAATATAATCAGGCCCAAATCCGGAAATAACCAATAGAATCCCACTAACATATTTCCTAATCAGGCTATTAGTCAAAGATGGATCAAAATCACAAGGGTTTTCAATCTTCAACTATCATTCAAAGTGTTCTTCAAATATTCAAACTTATATTCATTAAGTTCATAGCATTTTCAACACTTATATCAACCACAACTATGAACAATCATCAAAACACTAAACATAACACACAACTCGGTTTCTATATATGTCCGATTTCATCACAAGTGCAACCCGATTTCATCCTTCATTTTTATCATACAATGAATCTATTTTTTAACATCAAGCATTTATGCAAATTTCAACATATAACAAGAGCATTCATGAACCGATTTCTTTTCAAATATCATGCATAACTCAACTACCATATTATCACATAATCTTATCATACATTTATTCAAGCACAAACACATCATGAACATATTTAACACTAAGCATTCAACAATAACCAACAAGAAATACTAACCGGTTGGTGAGGTGTGTGTGTGTGCCGATCCAAAGTCCAAATCCGAGAGTTTCTTGTGTCAACCGAGTGGATCCGAGAGTCTTGGATATGTGTTTGTGTGCTAGAGTTCTAGTGGGAGAGAAGGTAGAAGTGTGTGTGTGTTCTAATGTTCAACAAAATGGTAACAAATAACTAAGGTGGTGTATTTATAGTCAAGTTCCAAGTGTTTGCACCCTTAGTGGGTTTCGAGTGGGGGTTCACGGCCCAAAGGCCCAACCGGCCAAAGGTTCTCGGCCCAAGGCCCAAAACCGATTACTATTCACTCGAGACCTCATGGTCTCGAGTCGGGTTCCTTGTTGTTTCGTGTCGGGTTCTCGGTTCACATATAACACGTACACATATATATATATACAATACACACGTAACAAAGCACTTATCACATAAAAGGTTCACGTTATCATTAAGTTTAACCGGACAGCTAGTCACAAAATGTACAAGCAAGTTACAACGAAAGGTTCTAAATTTCGAGTTGTCACATCATCCCCAAGTTGAAAGAAATTTCGTCCCGAAATTTGATGGCACTCACTGAGGAAGCTAGTCAAGTTGCATGGTTTTCCCGGTTATCCTGGGGTGTCACACACACGACCTTTTTACAGTTTTCACATCACACCCTATGTAAGTAACGCCTCAATTTAGTTTTCTTGGAAATAATATCCTGGATAGGTATTCTGTTGGTGCACTGAATGTCTGTTAACTACGTCTGTATCGAGTCTTAGGTCTAGATAGGTTGTACGGAGTCGAAAAACAGGTTTTGTAGTGTTAGTGGTTAATTTCGCTCCTAATGACATGTAGGTCAATAGAAGCGAAATCATGAAGTTATGTAATTTCGCTCCTGGTGCACGTGTTAGGGGTTTCGCCCGAAATCAACACAAGGGGTTTCGCTCCTGGCTGTCTGGAGCGAAATCAGAACAGTATATATACCATAGTGTGTGATTTCATTTTGTAAGGGGTTGGACCGAAATCTAAGCTGAGGTGCTGCCGGATTTTTGTCAGAATACATTGTAAAAGCTTGGATTTCAGTAATATAAGAGGAAATTAAGAGGAAAAGCTGTTGTTACTTTGTTTACATTGATTCCGCCTTTGTACACAAAGATGAACTGCCTTAACTGACAATTTAGGGTCATACAACGGTCCAACAAGTGATATCAGAGCTCAGGACGAGGAGTTCATACTACTACAACTTGATTTTACCAGATTCTCTTACTTCTACTCACTTCTTCTCATACTTTTCTGATTTGAACTGGTTCCTATGGTTGAAATGGACTGAATTTCGAGTATAACGTGTAAAACATACAATTAACAAACCCTAGAAAGAATCAGGTGAAAATTCGGCTTAAAATGGTAAAAATCCACTAAAAACCTGATTTCGCTCCTACGGACATCAAAGGTTTCGCTTGAAAACTATTAATTTCGCTCAAAAACATAGTGGTCAGTTAGAAGCGAAATACCTAATTTCGCTCATAAAAACATAAGCTTCTAATTTCGCTCGTGGGACATTTGCTGATTTCGCTCGAACCATACTAGCTGATTTCGCTCATAGTCAGATAGTGATCTGATTTCGCTCAACATTGCTGGTTGATTTCGCTCGAAATTGCTAATTTCGCTCGAAATCACAGTTTTTCAAAATTTCGAAAATTTTTCTAAGTGTTTGCTGATTTTTCAGGTACATTCAAGATGGATGACATTTTCTTGAACCCGTTTAGCGACATGTACGCATTTGCTGGAAATTCGGGAGATGATACATCTACAAGCAACAACAATGAGAACCCACCAAATGCCAAGAAGAAATTATCGGATGCTTTGGAGGTTGAATGTGCTTTCGGAACTTACAACAAACCATCGAAGTTGATGGCTATCGAGGAGTATAGTCGGTGGGTAAAGAAATTCGAAGATTGGTTGATGGCTTTTGCGTTTTTGAGCTGGAAGAGTCTCAAAAATGGATACGATGCTGGAGGCAAAAAGGGTGAAACTTTATCAACATCTGATGAGATAGAATCGTTTGTTGCCAAGCAGAAATGTGTTGCGCTGCTGTTTCAATCTGTTCGTGAAGATATAATCTCTCTAATCGAATACTCTAGTTCTAAAGATCTCTGGGATAAGTTAGAAAAGAAATGTTTAGGAAGTACTGAAATCGTGAAAAACAAAAAGAAACTTCTTAGGAAAGAATTTGATTTGTTTGGGTGTTTAAAGAATGAATCAGTTTCAAAAATGATCGAGAGGTTTGGGCACCTGAAGCTGGAACTAGCTAGACATGGAATTAAGTATCCTGAAGATGAGCTAGTAGACAAAATTGTTCGATTCATTGCCAGACGAGATGGATTGGCAATAGCGATGATGCTGAAAAATACTATCAAAGCGCCAGAAGTGTTGACTGTAGATTTGCTGATTGAGAAACTCGAGAGTCATGAGTTGGAACTGAAGAAGACATTGAAAGTCAATTACTCATCTTATCAGCAGAACTTGGATTTGTATTATCCAAAGAGTATGATGCCGAAGAACAATTCTCCCAAAACTGCGTTTTCTGCTGATAATGTCTCCATAACAAACAAAGAAAGTCAAAACAATGGTTATCACAGCGGATCTTCACCAAATTCAAACCAGACTGATGCAAAGAATTTATTTCAATGCAACATCGCTATAGACTTAAAGAACGCTCAGAATTTCAGCGAGGAGTCGGCTAAGCAGCAGATGGTTTTCTTGGCGTCGGTGTTAGAATCTTATGAAGGTCTTGTAGCAGGGAAGATTGGCAACACCAACTTGACGAAAGAAGATTATGATCAAATAGATCCTGAAGAAATGGAACTGGTCAACATAAGGTGGTGCATGGCCAGTGCTGTTCGTCGAGCATAGCGTTTAATGGAAATAACCGGCAGGAAGTCAATTGGTGGACCATCTACCAAGTTGGGCTTTGATAAGTCTACGGTGACATGCTTCAAGTGTAAGCAAAAAGGTCACTTCAAACGTGAATGCAGAAACGCGTATGCTGATGAATCAGAGAACCTGTTTAGAGAAGATTATTACAAGAAGGCGATATATCATCAAAACAAATCGAAGCCACCAAGAATGAAGCAGATTGAAGAGAACAAAGAGAAATCTAGAGCTCTTGTGGTGATTTATGATGATGAGGGTTATGACTGGAGTGAACTGTTACCGGAGGAAGATGCGGTTGGTTACGCTTTCATGGCAAAGAATGAACCTGTTCCGTGGAAAGACACCAGAATTGAAGAACAGAAGTATAATTACAGAAGGTTGTTAGCCACAAACAGAATGATCAGAATATCTGGTATCTTTTCGGAAGCAAAAAGAGCAAATAGATGGGATCCAGATAGGGAGTGTTATCTTGACCCATATGGAAACATTGCTATTGACCACAACACTCTTGATTTAGAGGCCATAATCAAAGAGTTAAAAGATGATGATGATTATTGGCAGAATAAATGGTGGGGAACTGGAGACGAGAAAGAGAAAGAAGAGAAAGAGAAGAAGGAGAAAGAAGAGATAGAGAAGTCAAAGAAAGTTGATACTGGAATCATTGACACTACTCAGGAGTTGACTGCTGAAAACCTTGGAAATATGGCTGACAAGGTGTTGGCAGCTAAGGCGATTGAGGTAGATTCTAATCCGTCTCTGAGTCTAAAAGCCAGGTCAGTTCAAACACGTCAACGACTGAATCAGGTAAGAAAGTCAATGGGAATGTTGATTGCAAAAATTGCATCAAGGAATGCAAATTTTGTAATACAGTCACGTATCTCAACGGTAAGAAGGTTGATGATCTGACAGCGAAAGTCAGAAGCGTTGAGGATCAAATTCTTGATCGTGACAAGACGGTGAAAGCTTCAACTGAACGGATAAAAGAATTAACTAACAAAATTTAAAATGATAAAACTGATCATGAGAGGATTAGGCAAGAAAATGAAAAGTCAGTTCTTGAAAACCGTCAAGTTGCTGAGAAATTTGAGAAGCTTAAAACCACAATGAAAGATAATGATGATCGAAATGGTAAAACTTATAAAGAAAATGTTCAATTAAAAATTGTGCTTAGGTTAAAAGAAGAATCAATCAACCAACAACTGGATGAAATCGCTAAACTGAAACTTAAAGTTCAAAGGCTGAAATTGAAAATGAGCGAATCCAGTTGAAGCTTAACAGTAACAACTCTGCAAGCTTTGTTCTGCAACACATAGTTCCCAAACCCATCGGGAAGAACAAAGCAGGCGAAGATGTGTACTCAGATGGAACTGGGGTGGGTTTTCATCAAGTTCCACCACCAATTCTTGAAAATTATACGAAAAAGCAATCTGGGTTGGTTGAAATCGAGGAAGAGAATGAAGTTAAACTTCTGGAGAACATTGATGTTACTTTTACATCATGATAGTGTTTAAACAGAGATTGTTAAGAGTACAGCTGAAAGTGTTTTGATGTCTGACTCAGCTGAAGATGATGGATGTTTTCTGGACAAATACATTCCGAAACAAAAATCCAAAAACAACTTAAATGATGAACCTACTCTTATCATGTACAAGATGTCGGGATCTGATAAGTTGTATTCGGATTCAGAGTTTCCAATTGAGAATGTGAATGTGAAAAAGTTATCAAATGTTTTCAAGCTGGTCGAAGTTGAATTGTCAGAAGTGAACAGTTTGAGTCAAACAAAGAGAAAATGAATTTTGAAAAAGATAAATCATACTACAAGAAACCTGTTATTCCACCACGTTTTTATAATAACAAAAATCGAAACAATTGGTCGGATGGTTATCAGGGTGGTAAGAATTATCAGAGAAGAAATGTTAAAAACAATAGGTTTGTTGATGTGTTTGTGAACAGTTCGAGTTCACTTGCTGATGAAGAGAAAGAGATTTTTTTCAAAATCGAATGAAGAATTCTTTGAGAAGAGAGCTTCACAGTCTCAGTCCGAAGGCACAAGTCGGGTAGTTGATACTCGAACATGCTTCAGATGTAATCAAGTTGTTCACATTGCACCAAAGTGTACCAATGCGAAGCCTAAGACTGAAACTGTGAAGATTCAACAGAAGAAAGTTGAGGTGAAGGGTAAAGCACAAGTGGTTGTTGAGAAAAAGAGTGTGAAAAATGACAACATCAAAGTAAAAAATGAACCCGTAAAGAGAGTGGTAACTAAAAATGACAAATTTTACAAACGGGTAGCATTATCTCAACAAGTTTGGAAACCTAAAACTGAGAAAAAGATTTCACCTTCTGAGGATTCAATTAAGATTGATTATGATGCAAATTTTCCACCTCTGAAGGCTGAAAACTTTAAAATTCAAGTTGCGAGAGTTAAAACTACCAATACCCAAGACTGATGAGGCTTGGGTGGACACAAATTTTGACTAAGCAGTTTGAATTGTCGGAGCTTCCTTGATCGCGAAGCATGAATCGGCATCTTTATTGAAGTGTTTGAATCATGTTGTTATATGTGCAGGATCTTCCGAGATTAGTCTCACGCTGGATTATGGACAGTGGAGCGTCTTGACATATGACAGGGAAGACTGCATTGTTATATCATGTGAAGAATATCAATGGAGGTTACGTTGGCTTTGCGGGTAATCAAGGAGGGAGAATTATTGGTGAAGGAACGTTATCCAATGGGATTGTGACGTTTGAAGAGTTAACTACATTGCTGAGCTGGAGAACAATCTGCTGAGTATCTCGCAGATTTGTGACAGGATGTATACCACTCACTTCACTGATAAAGAATGTTTGATCTTGAAGCCAGGATTTGTTATCCCTGAGGAATGGATTATCATGAGGGCACCGAGAGTTAATGATCTGTACGTTTTGGATATGAGCGTAGCTACTACAACCACGGGTCAGGCTCATTGTTTCGTGTCCAGAGCAACTGAAAAAGAATTGAGATTGTGGCACCGGAAGATGGGACATATACATCTTAGAAAAATGAATCATTTGGTGCACAATGATTTGGTTACAGGAGTTCATGTCAAAGGTTTTCATCTGGAAGGGGAGTGCATTAGCTGTGTTAAAGGCAACCAGAAGAAAAAGTCACACCCTACAAAGCAAGTCAATTCAGTCTCAAGACCCCTGGAGAGACTTCACATGGATTTGTTCGGTCCGGTGAATGTCAAGAGTATTACAGGAGACAAGTATTGTCTTGTGGTTACTGATGATTATTCCATATTTTTGTGGGTTTCATTTTTAAAGACGAAAGACGAAACGTTTGACAGTTTGATGGCGTTGTTCAAAAGAATTGAGAATCTGTACCAAAGGCGTATCAAAAGAATTCGAAGTGATAATGGTACTGAATTCAAGAACAGCAAGATGGAAGAATTTTGTGATGAAAGAGGTGTTTTGCATGAGTTTAGTGCTCCGTATACTCCGCAGCAGAATGGAGTCGCAGAACGAAAAAACCGGACACTAATCGAGGCGGCTAGAACTATGCTCACAGATTCAAAGTTACCAATAAATTTTTGGGCTGAAGTTGTTTCCACCGCATGTTATACGCTCAACAGAGTTCTCATTGTCAAGAAGTTCAACAAAACATGCTTTGAGCTGATCAATAACCGCAAACCGAATTTGAAGTATCTAGAACCGTTTGGGTCACCCTGTACTGTTATAGAGCCTTTTGGAAAGTTTGGTCCGAAGTGCATTGAGGGTATATTTGTTGGTTATGCAAGTCCTTCGCGACGTGTCTTCGTTCCAAGTGAGAAGCGGATTATTGAAGCTGAAAATGTTGAATGTCAAGGTTATACTATGCCGCCACAAAATCCAGGAGATTCATGGCGTTATCATTATGACAAGTTGTGGAATTCGTTTGACATGAGAGAAGAAGAAGGAGAAGAAGAAGATTTCTTTGACGAGTTGGATATTTTGCGTGAGTACGAGTCACAGCAAAGGTTCCCAACTGAGTATTCAAGGCGACCACGGGAAACTTCAAATGATGAGGAAGCAGGTCCGAGTAATGCTGGTGAACATGATGATTTCCAACAGAATGATGTTGCTCAAGATAATCAGATGGTTGAGAATGATAATCAAGAATCTGAGAACATGCCGATATTTGATCGAGGAGATTCAGATTCTGAGGGGGAGCAGATTCAGGATTTAAGTCAAACAAGCCAAATTGGTGAACAAGGTGCAGATCAAAATGTTACTAATCTGGAAGGCGATGTGGATGTTCCAAGCGATGTAATGCCGCGAACTCTTTCATATCATCCAGAGGAGTTGATCATAGGATAATTGCAAGCAGGCGTTCGCACGAGACGTCAAATTGAGCAGGGCCTTACATGTTTTTACTCTACAGTAGCACCTTTACAAACTGAATTTTCATTGAGTTGTTTTATTTCGTAGATCGAACCAAGAACTTACAAAGAGGCGCTTACTGAAGACTCTTGGGTCATTGCGATGCAAGAAGAGTTAAGTCAGTTTGAAAAGTTGGGTGTGTGGAAGCTAGTGGATTTGCCAGATGGTCAAAGGAAAATCAATACGAAATGGGTATTTAAGTGTAAGAGAGACGACAGAGGAGTTGTTGTACGTAACAAAGCTCGACTCGTTGTTCAGGGCTTTAGTCAACAGGAGGGAATTGATTTTACAGAAATCTATGCTCCTGTGGCACGACTAGAGGCTATCATAATTTTCCTTGCATTTGCGTCTTGGAAGAACTTCAAAGTTTATCAGCTAGATGTAAAATCGGCGTTTCTTTATGGGAAGGTTAAAGAGGAGGTTTATGTCGGTCAGCCACCGGGCTTTACCGATCCGATCCACAAGAACAAGGTCTACTTATTGGACAAAGCGTTGTATGGTTTACACCAGGCCCCGAGAGCTTGGTACGAGACTTTGTCTCAACACCTACTAGCCAACAGCTTCATACGTGGAAAAGTGGATGTCACTCTCTTCACTAAAGAGGTCGACGGACAACTTCTGATAGTTCAGATTTATGTGGACGATATAATCTTTGGGTCGACGAATGAGAATCTGTGCAAAGATATCGAATCAGTGATGAAGCAAAAATTCAAAATGTCATCAATGGGGGAGATGAAATTCTTTCTGGGTCTTCAAGTTGAACAACTACCTGGGGGAATTTTCATTCATCAGACGAAGTACGTGCATGATATTCTAGAGAAATTTGGAATGTCAAGTTCTACTCCAGCTGCTACCCCTCTTGCAACAAATCATGGGATTCACCCAGATCTCACCGGAGACAGGGCTGATGAGACGTTTTATCGATCCATGATAGGTTCATTGATGTACTTAACTGCTTCACGTCCTGATATCATGTACCCAACGTGCCTCGCAGCAAGATATCAACCTAACACGAGAGTTTCGATTATGATAATTGTGAAGAGGATATTACGCTACCTGAAGGGAACTCCTACATTGGGGTTGTGGTATCCTAGAACAGGCGACTTTACGCTCGAAGGGTATTCCGACTCGGATTTCGGATGCTGCAAAGTCAATTCAAAATCAACAACTGCAGGATGCCAGTTCTTTGGATCTAGATTAGTTACCTGGCAGTGTAAGAAACAAACGTCTGTGGCGCTATCTACATGTGAAGCGGAGTACATTTCTGCTAGCAGTTGTTGCTCTCAGATCCTGTGGATACAACAACAGATGCGCGACTACGGTTTGCAGTTTCTTAACACACCTCTTTTTGTTGATAATGAGACCGCAATAAATATAACAAAGAATCCAGTACATCATGCTAAAACTAAACATATAGAAATTCGTCATCACTTTATTAGCGATTGTTTCGAGAAAAAATTGATACGAATTGAGAAAATCCACACTGACGAACAGAAAGCTGATTTACATACCAAAGCTTTTGACAAAATTCGGTTTAAATATCTGTTAAAACTGAACGGTATGAAGCTTCTTTCGGTGTCGGATGGCATTATTGGCATTGATGAGAGTACTGTTGCGGATGAAGATGAGAAATAATCTGCAATGGTTTGTCGATTTTTTACTTGTTTTGGTATTTAGGGGGAGTAGATATATTTTTCAGAAAATACAAAAACAGTAAAAAATGCAAAAATACAAAAACATGATAAAATTTCAAAATCCAAAAACAATAGAAAACTGAAAAAGAGCTTGTGTAAAAAGGGAAAATGATAGTACATCGGCTAGATAAATACAGTATGCTAAAGATTTGTAAAGAATTAAATGAGTTAAACAGTCTCACTGATGATGTGTTGATAGATTTTCGCACATTTAGTATATTTATTCGGGATATAAACCTAAAATTTCAAACTTGCGTAATTCGTGGGGAACACTACTTGGATATATAGGTAACCCCTGAAATCTCGTTTGAAAGGTCCCTTATTCTGAGATACTAGGTCTTTATACTCAGTGATATCTGGGGTATTATTCCGGGACTTCTGCTGAATGGAAGTTCTGACCTAGTCCCCGAATAATACTTTCCGCATTGCTTGAAATATTGCACCACCCTCAGCATAAAAAACGATGAAACATTGCAAAATGCTAATCGTGTGCTGTTGTAACTAAAAGATCCTCTAAAGGGGACACACCGAAAAGTCGAAGCCGTCATCTCTCTGCGTATACGGAAGTATCGACCTGAGCTCTCACAGCCCTCGCATTTAACCCCTGACAGATATCATCTGTGGTATAGTCACCTGTAAGACTGAATATTTGGGATTCTGGATACAGGAGTATATTCAAGAGGTGGGACACATGAATGAGCTAAGTACCTAAAACATCTAATTCGTATCCTGAGTAAATTGAAATTTGTGTGAGAATTTAAGATGGATCAGTATATCGACAATCGACGTGAATTGTTTAAGTCTGAGTATGAAATGAAGCTTAACGGTACTTGTAATTTGTCTGAAAAGCTGATATGATTCTCTGACACGCTCACCAAAAATATGTTTGTAAATAGTTTAATTTCTTTACTTTCTGCAATTTAAGTTTCTGTACTTCATTTCTTAGTTTAGAACACTTTATTAAAATCCAAAAAGATTTTATTTCTGCTTTATTTTTGACAAACCAAAGTAGAGAGTTAATCGTTGGATTCTCGAAGATTGAAGCAGATGCAGGAAAAGTTTTGAGCTGAAGAATGAGGAGAGCCTACTTTGATAGAGTTTGAGTGACTTACAAGTTAAAACAAGTTCATTAATTTGATGCTTGTTACATTTTTCAGAAAATGTTTGAAAATGTTTTACAAAATCAGTCTGTATTGTCAAAAGATCAACCAAGGTCATTAGGTTGGACTTGGTAGATTAATTGAGTAATCAGGGTTATTAACTTGGACCTGAATACTTGAGTGGATTTCTAGAACTGATAGACTGTGTGTTTTTATGAAAAGATAAGTTTCTAATGTTTGATGTTTGAGACACAGGTTTTGGACTTCATCATTCCCACGGGAGCTAATTGTCAAAGCTTGAACCAGATCAAGACCTCAGATTCTAGCATATTGAGAGGGGGAGTCTATGAAAGGGGGAGTCTGGATCAACAGTCAAATGGGAGTCTGAAGATGGAGCTAGGAAGTGATCCTGAACCTGTGAAGATAGAGTTTTTACAATGAAAAGACAGAGTTGGAGAAAAGACCAAGACTGAAGACTCGGAGCCGAAGACTTCGTCAACATCCAAAGGGGGAGTCTGTTGGTGCACTGAATGTCTGTTAACTACGTCCGTATCGAGTCTTAGGTCTAGAGAGGTTGTACGGAGTCGAAAAACAGGTTTTGTAGTGTTAGTGGTTAATTTCGCTCCTAATGAGATGTAGGTCATTAGAAGCGAAATCATGAAGTTATGTAATTTCGCTCCTGGTGCACATGTTAGGGGTTTCGCCCGAAATCAACACAAGGGGTTTCGCTCCTGGCTGTCTGGAGTGAAATCAGAATAGCATATATACCCTAGTGTGTGATTTCATTTTGTAACGGGTTGGACCGAAATCTAAGCTGAGGTGCTGCCGGATTTTTGTCAGAATACATTGTAAAAGCTTGGATTTCAGTAATATAAGAGGAAATTAAGAGGAAAAGTTGTTGTTACTTTGTTTACACTGATTCCGCATTTGTACACAAAGTTGAACTGCCTTAACTGATAATTCAGGGTCATACAACGGTCCAACATATTCTATTCAGGTTTTCCAAGTTTTTAATTTACATATGCAACAATCATTCTCTACATGTTTGTTGCATATTGCTATTTGTGCGATTATATTTAAAAGCGTGCACCTGGTAATGCTTGCCCCGACGGGGTTCCTTGCCGTTATTCTTATTTGCGATTGTTACGCGATTTGGTCCTTGGTGTGCATGCTCCTCTTGTCATACCTCGGACCGTTCCTCTGTCATATCCGTAATTTATTCAATTCTCGTCATCTTCATATGCGAGTGTCCTTCAATCAAAACATTCACAAAGGTTAGTAATGTTGACATCAATAATTGCCCCTATTATAATACGAGGCTTTCTGCTATACGTGTCAACGCACGTAATTTCATTAACTGTATCAATCATTTTAATTGGGGTAGCGTGTATTACACGATAACCCTATGTGTTGTTTACAACACTTTAACATGCTAAACCACTAAGATACTTGTACTTACCGGATTTGCGATCAAGCCTCGAACCGAACACACTTTATTCATTAACCATGAGCTCTGATTACCAACTTGTATCACCCTTACTATTATATAACGGTTTTTGTACAAATAACGGCTAATTAAATGTGTATTGACGAACACACATTCATATAAAGATACGGGCTTATTAAAAACTTTTACAATTTAAAAATAATACAACATAATGAAATGGAGTTCGTCGTTTAAAAATTTCAAAGAAACGCAGTGCGGAAGCTTGTATCTTGATCGTGTTCGGTTCTTCGTTGAGCTTGATCTTCATCCGGGAACCCTTGACATTACCTATGATCAAAACCAACAAAAAAGTTAGTTTTGATAACTTATAAACGAGTTTAAACAAGTTCCATAGTCAAACTAACAAAATAAAATAAAATTTCCAGGTTTTTCGTCTCTCGCGCCACGCGAGAGACTACCATAGATCGTTCGCGTGCCGCGACAGCGCCCACGTGTCACGCCAGTTTGATGGTTTCCCTTCGCGTGGCGCGGGGAAGACCATTTTCCAGCAGGTCTGGTTCTGGGTCTGCATTTTTTTTGCCCAGCTCAAGTTTTTACAAAAACACAACTTCAAAATGCCATAACCTTTTATCTACTTATCCGTTTTGTAGGAATCTTTTTCCTACGCGTCCATAATTAAATTACGGACCTGTTTATCACTTTGGTTTGCATAAAATCTGATTTATACATGATTGGATCAAAAATTTCTTAGGTGATTATTCGACCTGTTTAGCATTATCATCACACTACATACTATAGAATCAATAGTTAATTCCTATCATATTTACCCATCCCGGGCTTGTCGAACCTTAACTTTTTCGTTCCCACCAAAGAGTTTACGTAGGCGTTTACATTTACCGATTCATTTGTATCTATCTAAGCATTTAACCACAATTTACTTCTTAGTCTATTTTGACCCGTTTAGGGGACCTTTGAGCATTTAAACGTTAAAGTCACTCTTTTCACTTCGCATCTTTTATTCACATACTAAACAACTAATTTTATTCCACCACAACAATTTTGTGGTGGATTTAACATAAGGAATCCAAAATCCTAATTTCTACCCTTCGGGTAGACATTTTACGTATAAGACCCGTTTTTAGACATTCGCCCCATGAATGTCATTACCTATAATTTTTATACATATCTATGGACTTCGTAATCATAATACAAATTCCTAAACAACCTCTAAGGGTCGTTTCCCTGTTTTACCTGACAAGGACTTTTTGGTCAATTTTATGTCCTTCATTTTACGGCGAAGGACCATCACTATCTAATTTGACCAAAATTGCACATTTAACTTTAAATTCATTTAAGCGTACCTGGCTCGAGTCATAGGATTGGCCCGTTTAAATATCTCCCACTATTAATTTCTAATTAATACCAACGCGAAACGTATGATATTTCCTGTAATCACAAAACTCAACAAGCGATCATCAAATAATATTGTCAAATGATCTTGCCAATGCCATTTGACCCGTTTAGTCCGAACGACCATTTTCCATTATTCATTTTCAATACACACAACTGATATATACTAAAAAGGGTGTAAGCTTTTACTTACCTCGCATCCAAATTACGCTTTCCTTTTCGTACTTGCTCCGTTTGACCCGCTTCATTCCCAAGCCTCCATCTAGCTTGTCAAGAGTCAAACTATCATCATAATTCACAAGGTGGTTAGATTAGTCATTATAACCACGACTATTCCACCTTACGTATTTTCTATGTCAAAACTACTATTCCACTCCGTCCATGGTTAGTTTAACTCTTCAAAAGTTAACTACCCTTAATTATATGATATGTGCATATAAGCTAAATCGACTTAATGATTAAAATTTGTATTACCCCACATCACATGTAATTAGTCGAACTAGGAAATTACGCGTTTGATTCATAATTTCAACATATGAACATTGTGGGCATAATTTATAACATCAACAATCAAGTTTCGTATCACTGAAAATAGGTTGTTTTTGATGACCTGTTTACAAGTGTTCAAAAATTATGGTTATTTTATGTGGCGTACCTCTCGGAGGGTTAGACCTTGTGTTAAAATTTAAAGATCTATCTCTTTACCAAAAACTCGTAAAAATTCATTTACTAAGTTGCAATCAGATTCGTTACTTCTGACTGCAGCTTTCGGAAAAATTCATTTAAAATTCATCCTTTATCCGATTGACGAAATTCCAATTGGCGATTCTTTTAATCACTTAAAGCTTTCTACAGTAAGAATTTGAGATCAAAACTCAATTCCTAAATTGAGTTATGACATTCGTGCAAATTCTGCCAGAAAACGCAGCTTGAACCTTTGATACGGAAAAATTCATAAAACGCTCAATTTTCGTCGAAAAAATGCGATTCCAGTGGGGTTTTATAGATATTTCCTGGAATTACATTTTAGACTCAAGAAACACATGTTTTTATTACATTTTGTCCAAGTTACAGCCAATGCAAGTTGGCTGTAAATTCTAAGCAAGAGCCGTTTGAATACAGCTTTCAATTTGAACATGTTTATGACATTATAACACTTATTCTTAGCAATTAAAACCCCTAAAAGCATCACATACACGAATTTAGTCAAAACAAAATCTGAATTTACTTGAGCTAAAATCTGTACTTGTCTAGGGTTTACTCCTAGGCATTTAAATGTTCCTATTTCATCTACATATCACGCATGCATCCACAGATTTCAAATTCCCTAAATTCATGAGAATTTCAAGTAGAGAATTTTTATCAAATTTTACATACCTTATGATCTCCTTACAATGGGGATCACTAATCTATGCTCGATTTTCGTTTTGGACTTGATTTGATCCTTCAAATTGGAGGTTTTGACAAGACCTAGGGTTTTGGGGAGCTTGGGATCGCCCCCTGCCTTCTGATCGATTTCCAGAACAAAACACAAGTGTGTGTTTTGTTTTTAATATATTGATTTTATTATAATTAATTTCCAATTAGACACTTTTAGCCCCTCTAATTTCTTTTAGTTCATATTTAGGTGCTTTTAACTCACTTTTTAGTTAACACAAGTCTTATAACTAACTGGGTTATTTTGTCCTAGTTAGTTTGTCCTTGTTTATTTAAAACTTTACAATTTTAATATAAAGTTTTATATTTTCCTAGTTATAAAGTTTTAACCCACTAGTATGTCACTACAAGACTTCTCTTCTAACTAGGTTATTATTATTCCTAGTTAACTTATTGGATTCCGGGAGTTATAACCCGTCTTATTTAAGTTCCGTTAACTCAGGCCTTTTATCCCTTTTATTCCTTGAAAGTTCTTATCCACCTTTTAATTAATATTAGGATTATTTATTTAAATTCTAATATTTATCGGGTTGCTTTTGCCGCTAACGATACTTTACCCGTCTTTTAGTATTAACGGGGTTTGGTTACCAAACCCGTTTTTGGGGTGTTACATATTTGTTGTTTTTACATGGATTTTTATGTGTTTACGTGATTTTACCTGTTATAAGTTTTGTTTTTTGGTGATTTATTTCTCTTTTCGCTTCGCTTTTGATCGACACACATGACTGGCACTGCACATCTATCTCCAAACGCTGACAAATCGCTACTACTTGTGGAATCACCGTGCGCTATGTTGTTCGCTGTGTACTCGCTAATCGCAATCGCTATTCTCGAGCGCTCGCGGACTTTGAATGATAGGTTTCTATATTCTGACTGCCTCTGTGTGCTTCTATGTGCTTTTAGGTGCCCTATGTGCCATACATGCTTATGTGAATCTGTGATCACGTGCCTATGTGCTTATGTGCTTCTGTGCTTATGTGAATCTGTGATTATATGCCTATGTGTTTACATGACTATGTTCCTGAGCTTTAGTAATATAGGCGTGTGAGGTAAGATTCGATTATATTGTGTTTGAGTCCTATGGTGATGTCTATTGCAGACAATGTCGTGATCTGTATCCCATCACTCGCGTGCTACTTGCCAGAGCTAGAAAGACAAACGCCTTGCTGCTCTCGTCACCAAGCAAATGGCGAAAGTTGTACCTCAGTTCGAGAGTGAACTATACGAGAATGTGAGCAAATCGTCTGAAGAGTCCAGGACTGAAACCCCCAAAGCTGCTTTCAGCTTCAAGCAGTTTAAAGCTTGCGGACTGAAAGAATTCACTGGCGAAGATGGCCCTACGGCTTTGTTTCAATGGTTTGATTCGATCGAGGTCACCCTGCGCCAGAGTGGTTGTTCTGACAATCTCCGCACTCTGAATGCTACCGGCGTCTTCCAGTCCCGCGCTTTAGACTGGAGGACGGCCGAGAGGAACAAACGCGGAAACGACGCAGCTTATGGTCTGACATGGGATGAGTTGAAGAACGTCATGTTGGAAGAGTTCTGCCCTCCCTATGAGTGCCAAAAGTTGGAGGACGAATTCTGGCATATCAAGCAGAAGGATGGTGACAACGCTGCTCTAATTGCTCGCTTCAAGCAGCTTAGCATTATCTGTCCTGATCAAGTCAAGACTGCTGATAAAACGATCAAGAAGTACATTCGAGCTCTGCCAGATTGTGTCGCAGATTTTGTGCATGCTTCAAAGCCAGCAACAATCGAGGAAACTTATCTGCTTGCCGCCGAAATCAACGACAAGCGAGTCAAAGCTGGTTTTTGGGATAAAGCTTCGAAAAACCTGGACCAAGCTACCATCGCCGCATCTGCTGAAACCGCCACCGCTGCCCCACAATCATCAAAGTCCTCTCGTCGCAAGAGAAAGAGCAACAACAGCAACTCCAGCAACAAGATCTGTGATGTCACTACCGCTGCTCCACTCCAAGCGGTACCAGCTCAACAACAACCTCAGCACCGATCAGCTCCAGCACCAGTTACCCAAGCACCGCCTGCTAAGCGTGCTTACACTGGTTCTCACCCTGCCTGCCCGACATGTACTTATCATCACCCGGTGGGTATAGCCTGCAGATATTGCGTACATTGCAATATGTATGGCCATTTCACCGCCAGTTGTCGCACTGGCCCCCGCAACGTCGCAGCTCCCACTCCAGCTCAGCAAGTTCTTCTCACTGCTCGTTTAAGGCCAACAAGCGACTCAGGCACCCGCGGTCAACGCCATAGTCTGCTTTGTGTGTGGTGATCCCAACCACTTCGCAAACATGTGCCCAAACAAGGTTGTGAAACAAGAGCCTCAACAACAACAGCCTCAGCAACAGCAGCAGCAGCAGCAACAACCTCAGCAGCAACAGCAATAAGCCGCCCGTGCCAGAACTTTCAACATCAATGTGCGCCAGGCCCAGGCTGACAACAATGTGGTTAATGGTACGTTCCTTGTGAATGGTATTTATGCTTCGTGTTTATTTGATACTGGAGCCGATAATTGTTTTGTATCGTTTGAGTTCGAGAAGCTCCTTAATCGTAAGCGCTCCCATCTCCCCTCGACGTTCGATGTTGAAGTTACCACCGGAAGAACCGTCGCTATCAATTCTATTCTTCGTGATTGTACTCTTGAGCTCAACAATCACAACTTTCCAATCGACCTTATTCCGATGCAGCTCGGAAGTTTTGACATCATAGTAGGCATGGACTTTCTTCGTGAAAACCATGCTGAAGTTGTGTGCTTCGATAAGATGATTCGATTCTCGCTTACAATGGTGATTTGTTATGTGTTTATTGTGAAACCCCTTTGAAGTGTCTCAAGCTTATGTCATGCTTCCAAACTAGCAAGTATCTCCGCAAGGAATACAGAGCTTTCTTGGCTAACATTGTAGTAGCGGAGAAGGAAAAGAAAAGCAATCCGGGAGTAAACGATGTCCCTGTTGTTTGTGAATTCCCCAACGTTTTCCCCGATGAACTTCCAGGTCTTCCTCCAAGTCGTGATATCGAATTCCGTATCGACCTCATTCCTAGAGCCAACCCTGTTGCTAAATCTCCTTATCGACTCGCCCCGTCTGAAATGCGTGAACTCTCGAGTCAGCTCCAGGAACTGCATGATAAAGGCTTCATTCGCCCGAGCACCTCTCCATGGGGCGCGCCAGTCCTTTTCATCAAAAAGAAGGATGGGTCATTCAGGATGTGCATCGACTACAGGGAATTTGTAACATCCCAAAAATGGGTTTGGTAATCAAACCACGTTAATAGTAAAGACGGGTAAAATACAGTTAGTGGTAAAAAAAATTAACCCATTAAATATTAGGACTCAAATAAATAAACCTAATATTAATTAAAAAGGGGAATAAATACTTTGAGAAAACAAAGTATATAAAAAGGCCAAATTAACGGGACTTAAAACATAACGGGTTATAATTTCCCGAACTCGTTAAAGTAACTAGGAATAATTAACCTAGTTAGTAGCATATAATTAAGTGACTAACGGTGAGTTGTAGCTTCATTTGATCAAAATAAAACATGAGGGACTAATATTGCCAAGTGGGAAACTTGTTTTTATTAAAACAAGAGTTAAACACCAAAACACACACTTAGAGTGTGTGTTCTGGTCGAAACATCCGCAGGAGCCAGGGAGCTCAAACCCTAACATTCACTAATCTCACAAATTGAAGGATCAAACCAAGTCTAAACCGAAAATCGAGCATAGATTAATGATCCCCATTGCAAGGAGATCATAAGGTATGCAAAATTCGACAAAAATTCTCTACTCGAAATTCTCATGAATTTAGAGAACTTGAAATCTGATGATGCATGTATGAATTGTATATGAATTAGGAACATTAAAATGTCTAGGAGTAAACCCTAGACAAGTACATGTTGAAATTATGTTAAATTCTAGTGAAATCCATGGTCACCATTGTAGGTGACTAGTGGGTTATGTAGAACTTGATAAACACTAGGAAATTTGGGGTTCTTCTAGTGTAATTTAACATATGCGAAGTTATTTCAGAACTTTAAAGGCAAATATTTGTGTTAAATAGTTTGAATGATGAAAATTCGGGTTATATGACAAGTCATGAGCTTGTCAATGAATTATTTATAGAATATGCCCATAAGGTGTTTGATGTAATGCCTAAGTGAAATTGGGAATCTACTAGTTCGTAGATAGAACTTGGTTTGGATAAGTATTTGGATAAATGCCTAATAACATGTCAAAACGGGTTTCACTTATAGAGGGAAAACCCGTAGATTTTAGGAGATAAAGAAATATAGTGTCTTCGATAATCAAGAGCTAGGCTAATTTAGTGTTAAGAATAGCATGAACTCGAGTTAAAAGATTCGTTAGAACGATGGCTTAAAGGAACACCCACTGGGTAAATTGAAAATGCCTAAATTAGCTAACGAACATGAATGTGCATTTTATATATTAAGGGATGTTTGACTTTCAAAAAGCCAAACCGACCTATAATACGATAAATGGTAATTTTGATATGAAATACGTAAGGTGGAATAATCGTATTACATTATGATTAAACTAACCACCTTGAAAACAATGATGATAGTTTGACGCGTAACAAGCTAGGTGGAAGCTTGATGAGGGAGCGGGTCAAACAAATCAATAAGGAAAGGAAAAGCGTAGTTCAGATGCGAGGTAAGTGTAATTTACACACTTATGTAGAATACCCGTTTATTCGATACGTTGTAAACGTGATAACGATAATATTGGAAATATGGAAATTTGTCAAGTGTCGACTAATGTAAATCAAGGTTAAAGGGATACCCATGGCGTAAGCCGAAATGGGTTGAAATTGTAAGAAAAGAGTGTAAAAGAAAAAGGGTATGGTAATAAAATCTGGGATGGGATGGATGTATGACTTGGAGATCAAAAACGATGTTTTTGATTAAATATATAATGTAGGGCATATAGTCCAAACGGGTCGAATGGTGGTGATAACACCATTTGACAATATCGACTAATGTGGTTGCCGAGTCTTATGTTAACAGGACCGATTAGCAAATCAGATAACTGCGTCACCATTGATGGTGTGATAATGAAAACGAGGTATAAATCGGGTCTACTTGTTGATCCGGGCCAGGTACGCATAATTATGTTGTAGTTAAAAGTGCTATTTTGGTCGAATAATTTGAGAGAGAGTCCTTCGTCGTAAAAGGACCAAAATCAACCAAAACGCCTTGTAGGCTAAATTGAACAAACAACCCTTAAAGGTTGTATGGAAACGAGTTTTATGATTAGGTAAATACTTAGAATAAGTATAGAAGTTGAAAGAAGTATTGTATTAGTCAAATGGCACTATTTGAGTTTTTGCCGTAAAATAATGATTCGAGAGGTAAAATTTGGTTTATATAGATCACTACATTAAACCCACCATAAATACAGTTGTGGTGGGAGATTATAGGATAAGAAATGTGGTGATCGAATGCTAGAAGCAAATGAAAGCGATTTCAAGCTTTAAAGTGCTTAAATACCCCTAACGGGTCAAAATAAGCATACGAGCAAAAACGGGTTTAAATCGTGAAATAAACCTATGATTAGAACCTAATAGGGTAGGTAACATTAATTTGAAAAAGTGTGTGTGATATAAGGATCAAACAAATATGTTTGTTTGATAAAATAAATAAACGGGTTAAAATTCGATAAAAAGGTAACGAGTCGAAGATGTAGACGTCTCAAAATTTATTATGTTGGATGTTGGATTTTAACTCCACATGATGGAAAATTATATTACGGACGCATAGGAAAAAGAATCGGGTAAAATGGATTAAAAACGAGAGAGTTATGCTCGTTTCCGTGAAATTGGGTCATGCTGGGTATGTACAGCAACTGATTAAGCATCAGTCTGTGAAAAAGGGGGCCTAGCGTCACGCGACGCCCCCTGTTCCGGAAATAAATTTGTTTTATTGTTGTTTGACCCATGTAACTTGTTTATACTCATCATTTGACTATCAAAACTAACTTTTAAGATGGTTTTGATCATAGGTGAATGCCAAGAGTGCCCGGATGAAGATCAAGCTCGACGAGGAACCGAACACGATAAAATACAAGCTTCCGCGCGACATTTCGTCGTAACTTTTAAACGACGAACTTATTTATATTATGTTGAAAACTTTAAGTTGTAAAAGTTTTAAATTACTCGTATTTTCTAAGGATACTTAATCGTAATTACATGTTTATTTTTGTTATTTATACGAAAAACTTTAAAATAATAACAAGGGTGTTACAAGTTGGTAATCAGAGCTCAGGGTTGTTGACAAATGTGTTCGGTTCGAGGCTTGATCGCAAATCCGGTAAGTACATGTATATCAATGGTTTTGTATGACTAAAGTGCTGAGAACAACACATATGGTTACCGTGTAATACACGTTACACCAATGAAAACGATATAGAATAGATATAGTCAACGAAATTACACGCGTTGATGCGTATAGTAGAAAAGCCTTGTATTATAATACAGGCATCTTTTAAATGTCGAAATTACTAACTGTTGTATATGTTTTGATTGAAGGACACTCGCATATGAAGATAGCGAGAGTTTAACAAATCATGGATTTGACAGAGGAATGGTCCAAAGTATGACAAATAGAGCACGCTCACCAAGGACCTAAATTGCGCAACGATTGCGAATAAGTTAATGGCAAGGGGAGCCTGTTAGAGCAAGCATTATCAGGTGTACGTTTTAAATTATTGCATAAATAGTAATATGCAACAAATACGTAGAGATTGAAAGTTGCATATGTAGATTGAAAACTTGGAAAAACCTGAATAGAAAACCTATCCGGGATATTGTTTCCAAGAAAAACAAATAGAGGCATTACTTATATGGGGTGTAATGTGAAAATTATAAAAAGGTCATGTATACCAAGTGTTGATCGCTTACTCTGGCCAAGTAAGTAGTGAACACGTGGTACCATGAACTTCTTATGATGGACACATTTATGTCCGATGTAGTAAGGATGGGGTGAATGGGACTAACTTAAATGGTACCCAAATGAATCAAATAAGTAAGATGTTTGATAGTAAACATAAACGTAAGTCGGATGACGGAAGCGTATTACGTAAGAATAACGAGCCCGAGAGAAGGGACAAGGATCAAGTAAAAAGAAAATACAGACCGACCAATAGGGATGTTGAGGCATAGGGACAAAAATTTGACTGTCACAAGTGATGAAATTCACATGGAAAAGTCAAACGAATTGAATAAAGAATAAAGGACTTGATTGAATAAAAGCGATGAATCTCGCTAAGACGACCAAATAAATTAAAATAACGTCTAAAACCATATAAGAATGGTTACTTGAAAATGATTACGATAAAGATACCCGATGAATGGGTAGGATTTGGAAAGATTGCGTAAACCAAGAGACGGGAACGCGAAATAGAAAGTCAAAAGACTCGGAATATGAGTCATGACTAAAAGACAATGAGAATTTGCAAACAGAAATGTCAATAACTACGCTCGACTATTTTAAAGTTGAACGGGTCAAATAAAGAATAGAGTTTGATGTTCACATGTGGTGAAATTTCACACGAACAAGTCAGACAAATTTAATAATGAATGACACTTGCTAAAGTAAGTAAGCGTGAATCGAATAAATAAAAGTGTGAAATATTAGTAAACCTATGTAAAGGAGTTATAGGGTTAAAAACATTAAAATAAAAGAACCCGGGAAATGGGACGTAAAGAAGTATAGGTAAGAACCGGGTAACGGTAAGTGTAGGGCAATTCGACGTGTAAATGACGTTAGAAGTCACGAAGTCGGAAAAATAAATTGAAAGAAAACAATGTAGCATTAGACTACGGTCAAGGTCAAACGAAATCCAAAAAGTAAAAGTGAATAATTCTAAACATAAAAAAAGGGTGCCTTAACGCCATATGCGTATATAAACGTATATACATTTCAATAAAGACTCGAATAAAAGATGATCTATGGAATCATCACAACCTACGGGATGTTAATTAGTGTAACGGTCTATGGGGCCAAAATGACCCACGGGTCATGAATTGAGGCAAAGGGATCATAAGGGCCTCGCCTTAAAGAGGTGGAAGCTTAAGGAAATAGCCTACGAGGCTAAGTGAAGGAACCTACGGGTCAATAATGTAAGGTGAGGGAATTTGTTACGATTCCCCACGTAAAACGAGAACGGAAAACAATAAATTATGGGTTGTCAATTTCCTTGATATGAGTAATTGACATAATTAAAGAGAAAAACGTTAAACTAAAAAATTCAGTTTTAGTAAGAAATGACGTTTTAACAAATATGAATACTATAAGGCGAATTCGGAAATAACAAATATCAAAGAGTATGGGTTTTAACATCGATAAGTGCGAGACGATACATTCGAAAAGAAGAAGTATGATAAATAAACGTTGAATTAAACTTAAACGTGATGTGACACGCTCACGGACAAGAAAAGAAATATAGAAAATGATCACGTTGTAACGTGAGTTACGGGGTATGAAGTGACGGCGACTAATTAGTCTAGCCGGTAAAACTATTCAAAGTTAAGAAAGCGTCATAACAAATACAAGCGCTTGTTAATATAACACAAGCGCGAGATAGACCTATTAAAAGACTAACGAGACTAAGTGGTCAAGTGACAACTCAGTCAATAAAGATAAAGGGTTATAAGCTGTAAGTAACGGCCCGCGAGGCCTTACACTTGAAAGACGTACGCGTCAGTATACATGAAAACTTTTGACCAAAGGAAACAAGAGCCTTGAAAACGAAACTAGTTCGTTTGATTAAACCAATGAACTACATAAATAAGGTTTCGGGGATGAAATCTCTTTAAGGGGGGTAGACTCGTAACATCCCAAAAACGGGTTTGGTAATCAAACCACGTTAATAGTAAAGACGGGTAAAATACAGTTAGTGGTAAAAAAAATTAACCCGGTAAATATTAGGACTCAAATAAATAAACCTAATATTAATTAAAAAGGGGAATAAATACTTTGAGAAAACAAAGTATATAAAAAGGCCAAATTAACGGGACTTAAAACATAACGGGTTATAATTTCCCGAACCCGTTAAAGTAACTAGGAATAATTAACCTAGTTAGTAGCATATAATTAAGTGACTAACGGTGAGTTGTAACTTCATTTGATCAAAATAAAACATGAGGGACTAATATTGCCAAGTGGGAAACTTGTTTTATTAAAACAAGAGTTAAACACCAAAACACACACTTAGAGTGTGTGTTCTGGTCGAAACATCCACAGGAGCCAGGGAGCTCAAACCCTAACTTTTACTAATCTCACAAATTGAAGGATCAAACCAAGTCCAAACCGAAAATCGAGCATAGATTAATGATCCCCATTGCAAGGAGATCATAAGGTATGTAAAATTCGACAAAAATTCTCTACTTGAAATTCTCATGAATTTAGAGAACTTGAAATCTGATGACGCATGTATGAATTGTATATGAATTAGGAACATTAAAATGTCTAGGAGTAAACCCTAGACAAGTACATGTTGAAATTATGCTAAATTCTAGTGAAATCCATGGTCACCATTGTAGGTGACTAGTGGGTTATGTAGAGCTTGATAAACACTAGGAAATTTAGGGTTGTTCTAGTGTAATTTGACATATGCGAAGTTATTTCAGAACTTTCAAGGAAAATATTTGTGTTAAATAGTTTGAATGATGAAAATTCGGGTTATATGACAAGTCATGAGCTTATCAATGAATTATTTATAGAATATGTCCATAAGGTGTTTGATGTAATGCTTAAGTGAAATTGGGTATCTACTAGTTCGTAGATAGAACTTGGTTTGGATAAGTATTTTGATAAATGCCTAATAACATGTCAAAATGGGTTTCACTTATAGAGGGAAAACCCGTAGATTTTAGGAGATAAAGAAATATAGTGTCTTCGATAATCAAGAGCTAGGCTAACTTAGTGTTAACAATAGCATGAACTCGAGTTAAAAGATTCGTTAGAACGATGGCTTAAAGGAACGCCCACCGGGTAAATTGAAAATGCCTAAATTAGCTAACGAACACGAATGTGCATTTTATATATTAAGGGATGTTTGACTTTCAAAAAGCCAAACCGACCTATAATACGATAAATGGTAATTTTGATATGAAATGCGTAAGGTGGAATAATCGTATTAGATTATGATTAAACTAACCACCTTGAAAACGATGATGATAGTTTGACGTGTAACAAGCTAGGTGGAAGCTTGATGAGGGAGCGGGTCAAACAAATCAATAAGGAAAGGAAAAGCGTAGTTCGGATGCGAGGTAAGTGTAATTTACACACTTATGTAGAATACCCGTTTATTCGATACATTGTAAACGTGATAACGATAATATTGGAAATATGGAAATTTGTCAAGTGTCGACTAATGTAAATCAAGGTTAAAGGGATACCCTTGGCGTAAGCCGAAATGGGTTGAAATTGTAAGAAAAGAGTGTAAAAGAAAAAGGGTATGGTAATAAAATCCGGGATGGGATGGATGTATGAATTGGAGATCAAAAACGATGTTTTTGATTAAATATATAATGTAGGGCATATAGTCCAAACTGGTCGAATGGTGGTGATAACACCATTTGACAATATCGACTAATGTGGTTGTCGAGTCTTATGTTAACAGGACCGATTAGCAAATCGGATAATTGCGTCACCATTGATGGTGTGATAATGAAAACGAGGTATAAATCGGGTCTACTTGTTGATCTGGGCCAGGTACGCATAATTATGTTGTAGTTAAAAGTGCTATTTTGGTCGAATAATTTGAGAGAGAGTCCTTCGTCGTAAAAGGACCAAAATCGACCAAAACGCCTTGTAGGCTAAATTGAACAAACAACCCTTAAAGGTTGTATGGAAACGAGTTTTATTATTAGGTAAATACTTAGAATAAGTATAGAACTTGAAAGAAGTATTGTATTAGTCAAATGGCACTATTTGAGTTTTTGCCGTAAAATAATGATTCGAGAGGTAAAATTGGGTTTATATAGATCACTACATTAAACCCACCATAAATACAGTTGTGGTGGGAGATTATAGGATAAGAAATGTGGTGATGGAATGCTAGAAGCAAATGAAAGCGATTTCGAGCTTTAAAGTGCTTAAATACCCCTAACGGGTCAAAATAAGCATACGAGCAAAAACGGGTTTAAATCGTGAAATAAACCTATGATTAGAACCTAATAGGGTAGGTAACATTAATTTGTAAAAGTGTGTGTGATATAAGGATCAAATAAATATGTTTGTTTGATAAAATACATAAACGGGTTAAAAGTCGATAAAAAGGTAACGAGTTGAAGACGTAGAAGTCTCAAAATTTATTATGTTGGATGTTGGATTTTAACTCCACATGATGGAGAATTAAATTACGGATGCATAGGAAAAAGAATCGGGTAAAACGGATTAAAAACAAGAGAGTTATGCTCGTTTCCGTGAAATTGGGTCATGCTGGGTATGTACAGCAACTGATTAAGCATCAGTCTGTGAAAAAGGGGGCCTAGCGTCACGCGACGCCCCTTGGCGTCACGCGACGCCCCTTGGCGTCACGCGACGCCCCCTGTTCCGGAAATATATTTGTTTTGTTGTTGTTTGACCCATGTAACTTGTTTATACTCATCATTTAACTATCAAAACTAACTTTTAAGTTGGTTTTGATCATAAGTGAATGCCAAGAGTGCCCGGATGAAGATCAAGCTCGACGAGGAACTGAACACGATAAAATACAAGCTTCCGCACGACGTTTCGTCGTAACTTTTAAATGACGAACTTATTTATATTATGTTGAAAACTTTAAGTTGTAAAAGTTTTAAATTACTCGTATTTTCTAAGGATACTTAATCGTAATTACATGTTTATTTTCGTTATTTATATGAAAAACTTTAAAATAATAACAAGGGTGTTACAGAATTGAATAAGTTAACCATCAAGAATCGCTATCCCATGCCTCGAATCGATGATTTGTTTGATCAGTTACAAGGTGCTAAGTGTTTTTCCAAGATCGATCTACGTTCAGGCTATCACCAGTTACGCATCCAAGAGGAGGATACACCCAAAACCGCTTTTCACACCCGTTACGGCCACTATGAGTTCGTCGTTGTAGGATCGTTTGGCGACCCGAACGAGTCAATCAGAGGTTTTCTCCTTGAATTCAGGTGCGGAAAACAAGAAAACAAGGTAGAAATAGACTAGATATCACTTTTAACTGTTTTTCTATTGATTTGATAACAATTACAGCACGTTCTCGATCCGGCAGCACTTCGGTACGAGATTCGGACAGACCTTCACAACTGAAATAGCTCCAGAGGTATTTATAGACCTCTTGGACCGCTTATTAGACATGCCCAATAAGCGGTTCATATAAGCGATCCAACCTATAAGCCATACGAGCGGTCCAACATGATCTCCAATAAGCGGTCCAGGACATTGCTGTTCGAGCGGTTCATGTTGTTTGTCCTTCGAGCGGACCAGCTTGTCCGCTCGAGCGACCCAAACTCCAAATGGTCTTATAAGCGGCCCAACAACTAAAACTATACAATTTACATAATTTCTCGTATAACGTGCCCAGATCTAACGTTCTAAGATTCTGACTCGATACAAGACGTAATCAGCAGATGAAATGCACTAACAGACTCCCCCTCAGATGTTGATGGAGTCGACTATCGAGTCACACCAATGCTGTTCTTTTAAATCTTCAGTCTTGATCAGTCTTCGGGCTTCTCTTTCTCAATCTTCAAACTCCCCCTCTCGATTTGCTGGCATTCATTTGTTCTTCAGCAACATCTTCAGGATCAACGTTTAACTTTTCTGCATACACTCTACCACAGAGTAAATTTCTTCACATATAAATTCTAAACATATAAACTTGCACCAATCCAGATTATCAATCAGAACAATTCCTGATATAATGATGAACCATTTGGAAGGTTAGGTTATAAAACATTTAATTTCACACAAACACTCCCCCTCAAGTATTGCTCATCATGTTTAGCACTCGGAATTTTGAAAATCAGCTATTCACCATCAGTTGTCGAAAATCTTTTTGAATTTTCAAAAATTTATGCTAAAACACACCAAAAATCTTTTTGTATTTTTTCTGAAAGAGAAATAAAGAGACTAAAATGCAGAAACAGAAAATATTTACAGACAATATTTTTGTGAGCTCGTGCAAGAGGATCATATCAGTTTTGAGACAAATCACCAACACCGTTAAGCTTTAAACATTCTCAGTTCTAAACAATTTACCTAGATTGTCAGTATGTTTATCCACTTAAATTTTCAACACAAATTTCAATCGATTCGAGATACAATATTAATGTTTTAGAGACTTAAACTTAATTGTGTATCACTCCACTTGAATATTCTCCCGTATCCAGATCCCAAATATTCAGTCTTACAGGTGAGTATACCACAGATGATATCTGTAAAGGGGTTAAATGCGAAACCGTGAGAGCTCAGGTCAGAACTTCCGTTCAGCAGAGAGATGACGGCTCGACTTTTGGTGGGTCCCCTTTAGAGGATCTTTTTGCATTTCAACAGCAGCGACTATCAATTTTATTGTTTCATCAGCATGCTGAGGGCGGCGCTTTTTCAAGCATTTGCAGAAAGTATTATCCGGGGACTAGGTCAGTACTTCCATACAGCAGAAGTCCCGGGATAATACCCCAGATATCACTGAGTATAAAGACCTAGTATCTCAGAATACGGGACCTTTCAAACAAGATTTCGGGGGTTACCCATATATCCAAGAATAGTTACCCACGAATCAAGCAAGTTTGATTTAGGTTTATATCTCGTTTCAATTTACTAAATGTGCGAAAATCTACTGACACATCCGCAGTAAGATCGTTTATCACATTTTGACTTTCCAATTCTTTAGCGTGTTGTGATAGTCCACTGATGTACTATCATTTCCTCTTTTATGCAACAAAAACTCATTTTTCAGTTTTTATCATGTTTTTGACTTTTTCAAATTTTCTGATGTTTTTGGATTTTCTCTAAAAATTCTTACTCCCCCTAACATTCAAATACATCTAATGAAAATTGAAAACAAATTATACAGAACATGACAACTGATATCGAATCTCCTCAATTCGCCATTCACTAGGCATAAACAATCAGAACTCCCCCTATCAACAAACTATTTTCCCATTTAGATTTCAAAACACTTAAGTTTGTTTTAATCAAAATGGTTTTTCCGGAAAATAAGTTTGATTGATTTTACCACTTGTAATTTACCACTTGTAGATTATCAAGTATTCGGGGTGTGGTTCATCATTTTGTCTTCCAATCACTTGTAGGAAAATACAAGTACAACTGAATGTCCTTGATTTACCATTTGCAGTTCAGAAACTTCTGTACCACTTGTAAGATATGATCATCAATCATTAACAAACCTCATTTACCATTTTTATGATTGACGTTACCGAATAAAATTCTGAGAAAGATGCCGATTCATGCTCCACGCTTACCAACCTGGGAGCTCCGGCAAGTCCTGAGACTTACTGTTCGAAATATGTACCATCCCAGTCACAAACCAGGGATGGTTCAACTTTTTCTTTCTTTGTCTTCTTCTCATAGAATTCTTTAACCCCTTTGACTTTTCGATCAATCATTTTGCCAAAGATATGTTTAACCATGGGGTTAAAGACCTTCTCAGCATCAAATTCCTATTCATCATTGAAAAATTGGTTAGAAATCTCGACTTTACCAATTTTCTTTTTGTAATTCTCAGCCCGAAGTGATGGAAATTCATCATCATTATCTATCGGAACTGAGTTCTCATTTTTTACATTAGCTTCACATTTTAAATCAACTTGTGGCTCAACTGACTTTGTGGAATCAGTTTCATCGCCTGAAGATAGCTCCTCTGATTTCGAACTATCAGAATCATTTCTAGAGCTTTCATTACCTCTCTTCACAACCCATTTTTGTTTGTTTGATTTGACTTTCTTCTTGTAAAATCTGTTTGAACTTTCACCAATTTCAAAAATTGAATCTTTGAACAACTTTGTTCTATCAAGTGGTGACTCAAACGCATACACCTTTTCTGAAATTGTACGAAAAACTCCCTGTGTAGATTGTATCGCCTGAGAACAATCTTTGGCGATATGTCCAACTTTGTTGCACTTGAAACAGGTTCTCGAGTCTTTCTTTTGTTCAGCTTGTTTCTTCTTCCAAAATTCACTGTTCTTTTCCCTCCAGAAACTTTTCTTTTCTTCTTCATCTGTTGAAGTACCTGCAACAAACGACATTTTGGACTTAAAATCACGAACATATTTTTCATTTTTCTGTTTTTCTGTAGGAGTAAAACCTAATCCTTTCTTTTTAAAATTACCGCTATGGTTTGATCTCTTTTGGAAACCAGAACCAGAACTGTAATTCTTTTTCTTGTTTAATCTCTGTTGTACTCTAGAGGTGTATTTTTTAGGTTTTTCATTAAAACATAAGTCTTTAATTTCAGAAATATTAATTTCTGTGATTTTGAAAACTTTGTTTATCAATTCAGTTTTGACACCCCTTAATGGAAATTCCTCATCAGAATATAATTTGTCCGAATTCTTCAAAGTATGAGCAACTTTAAACAATCCATCATCCAAATTAGATTTTGATAACAGGAATTTTCTATCATAAACCAATTTTCCCTGTTTTTCTGTTTGACTCGGAGCTTTTGACTCAGATTTTGATTCTGACGCGGACTCCGACTTTGACTCTTCACTGTCATCACTATCTAACACATGATCCACAACTTTCTTCATCAATTGAGACTGTTGATCAGTGTCAGATGATGTAAACACAACATCAATACTTTCTGGAAGATTAACCGACGACTCTGACTCCCACTGTAAATTTGTAGCCTTTTTGACTCTTTCATCGTTAGGATGTCTAGGCAAATATCCGTTTTCCAGTGGAGGTGGACATCTGTTATAACTAACACCTTTCTTCTTACCAGATGAAGTTTTTTCAGTATCCTTCTTCCTGTCACTCTTCTTCTTGTCAGCATTCTTTTCTCCAACACTCACTTCAGCTGCCTTTTCTTGAGTTGACTCATCTTCTTCCCAGACCTTCATGCTTTCAACAGTCGGATAGATCCTGTCAATCACATAGGAAGTACATGAGTAACTTTTCAATAAACGATTCACTCGTTCTGTTTCGATTCGTTGCAGCTCAAGTTTTTGTTCTAACGCAGCACACTTTTCAATATAGTTGTTTACAACTTTTTGTTTTGTCATGAATGCTCCCTAAAGAGTCCTCATCGCAACTGCTTGTTCTTCACTCGTTTGATCGTACTGATTCATTGTCTTGTTCAGCACATCATAAGACTCCTTCAGTCTGTTTAAGTTGTTAATCAATGTGCTGTTCTGCTTTTTCACAATCTCACAATTTTCACACTTCACCTGAGTTTCTTTCGCATCAACTTTTTCATCAATCTTGAATTTTTGCACTTCTGTCATCTTTTTCTTTCTCATCACTTGCACTTCTTCATCATCACTACTCACTGGCACTTCTTCATCATCACTACTCATCAACGACCCTTCTTCATCATCACTACTAACCGGCGTTTTGATCTTCTTCTTTTTCTTCTCCTTCTTGACCCTATCATCTTCACTCTCACTCTCAGCAACCAACTTCATATCAGCTCTGTATTTTCTTGCCCAATATTCTGTATCATCATCACTATCATCTTCAATCTTTGCAGCAAAAGCAGTATAAGCTGTAGTTTGATCAGGAACATAATCATCCCAAGTGAACTTTGCCTAGCTAAAACCTTCTGCAAGCTTTTCATCTTCTTGATCAATCAAATAAGCTTTTTTTCCGGTATCTTCAATCACATCTCTTCCATGTGCAGTCTGAGCTTGATGCTTTTGTTGTTGAAATGATTGACCAACTTGGTGATAAATGGCTTTGCGATAGTAATCGTTGTTGTTGTTGAACGGATTTTGAGCTCCACTTGCTTCTCGGTTTGTGCACTCCCTCTTGAAGTGTCCTTTTTCCCTGCACCGAAAACAAGTGACTTTAGATTTATCAAAACCTAAAGTAGAAACGTTCGCATCACGAAGATCATCTCTCCCCGTGATTTGTTTGAACTTCTCAGCTCTCCGTAAAACACTAGCCAGACACCATTTTATGTCCATTAGCTCCATCTCTTCAGCATCTATCTGGTCGTAATCTTCTTTGGTTAGCATTGGATTTCCGATACGACCTGCAACAAAACAAGTATAAGATTCCAAAACCATTCCTAATAAAGACATTTGGTTTTTGGCAATATCCTCAGAATAATCTTGATCATTCTCAAGATTCAGTACAATGTTACACTGTAACTTTTTCCCATTCTTAGTTGCTGAGATGTTTGGATCAAAAGATGAAAATGGAGTAAAGCTGGTTTTGCTGCTTGATCCAGACGATGGGCTTTCAGATACACTCTTGGCACTCATTCCTGTCACAATCTTTGGAGATGAATTCGATGATTTTTCATTAACTCCAGCTTTGTAATATAACCCGACATCTTGTTCACCATCAAAGTCTCTCATTCTGATCACTTTACGCTGCTCCATTTCATAAGCTTCTATCTTTTCAATGAATTTGCTGAGTGTCAAACTGTTAAAACCCTTTTTGTTTCTAAGCATCAACAAGTATGTCCCCCAACTCTCATATGGCAAGGCATCAGCAAGTTTTTCGATTAACTCCTCATTGCTCTTCTGAATACTTAATCTTTTCATACTAGCAAGCAAATTGCAATATCGTTCAATGAGCTCTTTTGTGCTTTCATTCTTTCTCTGATGGAACAGATCAAACTCTTTCTTTAGAAGCGACTTTTTGCTTTTAATCATTTCATCACTTCCTTTAAATTTTGAACTTAATGCTTTCCAGATTGAGTAAGATGTTCCACTGTGCTGTAGCAGAACCATGATATCTTCTTTCACTGCCTGTTGAAGAAGACTTAGCATCATTTTCTCATTTTTGTACTTCTTCCTCTTATCTGCTCTAAGATCTTTGATTGGAACTGGCTCTTCATCATCATTCATTGGTCTGATATACTTTGTCTCGACACATTCCCAAGCATCAAGATAATTAGCTTGCACCCAATTCTCAAACCGACCTTCCCAATGTTGAAATTCCTCAATGCTCATTAACTTGGGAGGTTTTTGCATCGTTCCTGTTTCATTTTCAAGCATTGTGGTTTGAACAGCAGTGATTGGTGTACTTGGTGTAGCGAACGCGTTATAGAAATCCTCGTCCATGTTCGAATATTGAAACAACACTACCAACAGCTTTAAAAGCGGTTCACGAATATAAAGTGACACAAAAGCGGCCCAATAAAATGCCAGATAAGCGAAACAAGTGAGTCCAAATAAGCGATCCAAAGATATTCCAGAAAAGCGATCCAAATACTTGATCGTTCGAGCGAACTATATGAGCGATCCGAATAATGTTTAAATAAGCGGTCCAAAGATAAACCGGATAAGCGATCCTAGATGTGCAATTTGGAGCGGTTCAACATCAACTGACCGAATGAACGATCCACAATCGACCGGATAAGCGGTCCAGAAACTGTTAGTAAAAGCGATCCAAATATGTTCGAAAAAATGGACCAGCCAATCGGACCTGTTTAAACTTTGATTTTTGATCCCAAACTTTCAAGGGTTTGTCTCTATGCCATCGCGCACAATTCCTGAGATTTTTAGCAAATATCGACCGTTGAAAATGTTCGAATCTGAAAAAAATGAGTAGAAGACAGAATTTCCAACAATTTCCAGCTATTTTCTGTAGAATTCCTCCTCCTGAAGCTCTGATACCACTTGTAGGATCGTTTGGAGACCCGAACGAGTCAATCAGAGGTTTTCTCCTTGAATTCAGGTGCGGAAAACAAGAAAACAAGGTAGAAATAGACTAGATATCACTTTTAACTGTTTTTCTATTGATTTGATAACAATTACAGCACGTTCTCGATCCGGCAGCACTTCGGTACGAGATTCGGACAGACCTTCACAACTGAAATCGCTCCAGAGGTATTTATAGACCTCTTGGACCGCTTATTGGACATGCCCAATAAGCGGTTCATATAAGCGATCCAACCTATAAGCCATACGAGCGGTCCAACATGATCTCCAATAAGCGGTCCAGGACATTGCTGTTCGAGCGGTTCATGTTGTTTGTCCTTCGAGCGGACCAGCTTGTCCGCTCGAGCGACCCAAACTCCAAATGGTCTTATAAGCGGCCCAACAACTAAAACTATACAATTTACATAATTTCTCGTATAACGTGCCCAGATCTAACGTTCTAAGATTCTGACTCGATACAAGACGTAATCAGCAGATGAAATGCACCAACAGTCGTTATGCCTTTTGGTTTAACCAACGCACCCGCGGTTTTCATGGATCTGATGAATCGCGTGTGTAAACCATTTCTTGACCGCTTCGTCATCGTGTTCATCGATGATATCCTTATCTATTCAAGGTCGAAAGCCAAACACGCGCAGCATCTACATTTGGTTCTCGAGCTACTCCAAGGGAATCGACTCTACGCCAAGTTCTCCAAGTGTGGATTTTGGCTGGAGGAGGTTCAATTCCTCGGTCACATTGTCAATAGTCAAGGTATTCATGTCGATCCCGCGAAGATTGAAGCCGTTAAAAGTTGGGTTACGCCTAAGAACCCGTCTGAAGTCCGTTCTTTTCTCGGACTAGCGGGCTATTATCGCCGATTTTCGAAGGATTCTCAAAAATCGCTGTGCCGCTTACCTCTCTCACGCATAAAGACAGATCCTTTGTTTGGGGAACTGAACAAGAGTCTGCCTTCCAAACCCTCAAGCACATGCTTTGCAATGCTCCCGTCCTAGCTTTACCTGACAGAAACGATGACTTTGTTATCTTTTGCGATGCCTCGAACCTTGTTCTTGGTTGCGTTCTCATGCAACGAGACAAGGTAATCGCCTACGCGTCTCGTCAGCTCAAGATCCACGAGAAGAACTATACAACCCATGACCTCAAGCTAGGCGCAGTTGTTTTTGCGTTGAAAATGTGGCGACACTACCTTTATGGTACAAAGTGTACGGTCTTCACCGACCATAGGAGCCTACAACACATCTTCAGCCAGAAAGAACTAAATATGCGTCAACGCCGATTGGTAGAACTTCTCAATGATTATGACTGTGAGATTCTTCATCACCCTGGCAAAGCAAATGTCGTTGCCGACGCTCTAAGCCGACGAAGCTATCTGCATAGCACCCACAATGTTCCAGCCCAGCATCGTCTCGAGTCTCTCATTCGTGAAGCCCAACATGCCTGCTTTACCGAGTGTACTTTGAAGAAGGAAAGGATTCACCACGATAGAGCTCAGCTAGTGAATAAGTCGAATGGGATATTCCATTATCTAGACCGAATCTGGATCCCTAAGCGGACCGACTTACGACAGATTTTGATGGACGAAGCCCACAAATCTCGGTATTCTATTCATCCATCCCGGTGCCGATAAAATGTACCAGGACCTCCGTTATAGGTACTGGTGGCCGGGCATGAAGAGGGATATTGCTCTCTACGTTAGAAGGTGCCTGACTTGCTCGAAAGTCAAGGCCAAACATCAAAGACCCTCTTGCTTGCTTGAAAAACCAGTGATCCCCACGTGGAAATGGGAAAGCATAGCTATGGACTTCATAACAAAACTTCCACGTATGCCAACAGGTCACGACAGCATCTGGGTTGTCATTGATCGTTTGACCAAATCTGCTCATTTTCTGCCAATACGGGAAGACTACAAGGTGGAGAGATTAGCCCGAATCTACACCAATGAGATCATTTATCGACATTGGACGCCTCGCGATATCATCTCTTTGACCGTGATGCTCGGTTTACCTCGCGACTGTGGGAAACGTTTCAAACAGCTCTCGGTACTGTGCTCAATCTAAGTACCGCTTTCTATCCCCAAACCGGCGGTCAGACTGAAAGAACGATTCGTACCCTTGAAGACATGCTCCGTTCGTGTGTCTTAGACTTCGGTGGTAATTGGGACGCTTACCTGCCTTTAGTCGAATTCTCCTATAATAACAGTTATCATTCCAGCATTCAAATAGCACCGTTTGAGGCTTTATACGGAAGAAGATGTCGGTCGCCTATTGTGTGGCACGAGATCGGGCATTCGCAGTTAACCGGTCCCGAGCTATTGCAAGAAACAACTGACAAAATCCTCCAAATAAGAGACAATCTGCTGAAAGCTCTGAGTCGTCAGAAAAGTTACGTCGATAGACGACGCAAGCCCCTTGAATTTGACGTTGGCAACCATGTACTCCTAAAGGTATCACCTTGGAAGGGTGTGGTCAGATTCGGCAAGAGAGGGAAACTCGCGCCTCAATATGTTGGACCCTTTAAGATTCTGGAAAGGATCGGGAAAGTGGCCTACAGACTCGAACTACTGCAGGAACTTAGCAACGTTCACCCGACTTTCCATGTGTCCAACCTCAGAAAGTGATTGGCTGAGCATGATTTGTTTGTACCTCTGGAAGATCTCCAAGTAAACGAAACACTACACTTCGTGAAGAAGCCTGTCGAAATCATGGACCGCCAAACCAAGCAGCTCAGACGCTCGCGCATTCCCATTGTGAAGGTTCGATGGGAAGGCAAACGAGGCATAGAGTTCACTTGGGAACTCGAAAGCGACATGAAGGCGAAGTACCCGCAATTATTTATTATGGCTGAAGCCTAATTTCGGGACGAAATTCCCTTAACAGAGGGAGGCTGTAACACCTCGTGTTTCGAAAGTCATAGTCAAAGTCAAGATTGAAGTCAAAGGAAGAAAAGATTGCTAATTGCGATCTGTCACTCCTTGCTCAACTCCTGTTTTGACTTCTTTGACTGGTAGATAGCCTATTTGCTTTGTTACGTTAGTTGTATTATGTGGATTACCTATTAATAATCACGGTTTTATCGCTATTTATCGATGTTTATCGCTTGTTTTATCGCTTACTCGCTTATCGCAATCGCATTCGCAGCTCGAATTATACGCTCTGGATATTGTTTTACGTGTGTGTTCTATTTATGTGTTACTTATGCGTGTTTATTTATGATTATGTTGTGGTGATTAATCAAAACACAATCGCAATTCAATCGCAATCGAATCGCAAACGCTAAATGCGAATTATTTAGGATGATTGTATGTTAGATATAGTAGTTGGGATTAAAAGTAATTTAAATAGGAAACTCCATCGCATCGCAATGCTCGAATCGAAACCGCAAAACTCGTCGCACCGAACACTTGAATCGAGTGGCCAACCGATCGAGGTGCCACCCGATCGGCCAGCCACTCCCCTCCACTTTTCCCCCTTTCCTTTTATGGAAACCCTATAAATACCCCCATATGTCAACATCACTTGATGTTGACAGCTCTCTCTCTGCCCTACTCGCTCCAGCCGCTTTTCTTCAGATTTCTCGCGATTCTTGTAAGTTTTCCACCTAAATCTTGTACTTTCGTGATCCACACACACTCCTACACCCTTCTATCTTTTGAATCTTAACTTTTAACCGTGAAATCACTATATTTGAGGTGTTCTAGGATGATGTCATCATGGTGTTCATATGAACTTCATGTTTTGGCTTCAATCCACCAAGAACAACTTAGATCTGAACGATTTCCATATGAATAAACAAAGATCTTTCATAGATCTGAACATATTCATGGTGAAAAGGATTGAAAGTTGGTTTTCCAACTTTCTTTCAACTCTTTTACACTCAATGCACTCAAAACCGATAGAATCAGAGCTTGATCTGATCTCCTACTCGTTCTTAGTGTTGGTTGGTTCAAGATCTGGACTCTATCCACGAGATTTCTGATTTCGGGTTGAACATGAAACACCATCTCAAACAGTTAACTGGTCGGATTAGGGTGGTTCCTGTCCGATCCGGTCACTAAGTCTTGACGGGGTTCCTTTTGTTCGACACGTTATCAAACAGTCTCGAGGAAAACTTCAAACTATCAGAATAACCAAGGAAGAAAATGATCAGGTCGTCTGGGACGGATTGCAGTCCGATCGGATTGCCGTCCGATCGGATTGCCACCCGACCGGACAACCACCCGAACGGATTGCACCTTGGGTCCCACACTTAACTTTTATTTCAACATTTGCGGTTTAAACATTGAACGGTTTGCTGTCCGATCGGATTGTCACCCGATCGGATTGCCACACGACTATGTGATGTTTGGACTTCAACACTTAAACAATTTTCAACATGTTCAATGCATACGTATTGCCTCCCGATTGGATTGCAATCCGATCGAGTGACAAAATGCTGTGAACTTGTTCTCACTGAAGTGTCCTACCCATCGGATTGCCGCCTGGTCGGACCGATGTCCAATCGATCGACCTGAAAAGTAGAGATACTTCTCTGTTTTCAAAATGCTATAAAATAGTCTCGAGGAAAACTTCAAACTATCAGAATAACCAAGGAAGAAGACGATCATGTCTTCTGGGACGGATTGCCGTCCAATCGGATTGCACCTTGGGTCCCACACTTAACTTTTATTTCAACATTTGAGGTTTGAACATTAAACGGATTGTTGTCCGATCGGATTGTCACCCGATCGGATTGCCACACGACTATGTGATGTTTGGACTTCAACACTTAAACAATTTTCAACATGTTCAATGCATACGGATTGCCACCCGATCGGATTGCAATCGGATCGAGTGACAAACTGCTGCGAACTTGTTCTCACTGAAGTGTCCTACCAATCGGATTGCCGCCCGATCAGACCGCCGTCCGATCGATCGACCTGAAAAGTAGAGATACTTCTCTGTTTTCAAAATGCTACTACAAAAACTTCAAAAGGCAAGCCATCATACACAAACACATCCATCCCAAACGAGGTAATAATCCAATCTAATGGTCACCCGATCGGATGACCATCCGAACGGATTGTCACCCGATTGGATGACCATCCGAACGGATTGTCACCCGATCGACCGGCCACCCGACCGGATTGTCACCCGAGCGGATTGCTGTCCGATCCACTGACACTTTACACCGTTTTACGCGTCGCTTATCGTTTATGCTATCGTTCTGATCAGGCTAATCTTGCTCTAAGTGCTCCCTTCAATCCATCACCGTTGTGAGTATACTCGAACCCTTTTTGCTTTACGCACTTTTGGGTGTTACATACGTTACTTATTCTAAATCACATCGAACACACTACGCAATACTTTAACGCTAACCGTTACCGCATGTTATACGTGACTTAATGAATGATTGTTTTTTATGTTTACACATGGATTGCTGTCTACCTGCCTTAGCAACGATAGTACTATTAGTTTGGACTCAGCACCTGTTCACTCAGGGGTTGTTAAGGACAATTAATCACATGGGTCACAGTGGTGATCATGTATTACGAACTGCCTTGCGCAGTCAACCCGCAGTCATTGGTATTGATAGGATCATGTCGATAACTTACGTGCTTCATTTCACACTGTGTACGTGCTGGTTATGCGTAAACGATTTGGAACTCTACTATATCTATTAAACTTGTATTCTCACCTTTACATTATGTGTATTGACTTTTACTTTAACGTGTGTGGCAGGTGCATAAGATGTTTAAATGCTTTGCTTGCTGTGAAAATCGAGGCTAGGAAAGGTCTAGAAACGAATAAATGAATTGTCTGTACTTGAAATCTGAGTTGTTGGAACAGAACAATTTGACTAGATTTTTGTCTGTAATAATTATATTACTTCTTATGTCATGGTATGGGGCGTGACGCTTTAAATAATCGGTAATGTTACTTGTTATGGAAACTTCTGGATAATCTGTTTCGCTCAGTGCCACGCCCCGATGTTTCCACCATCGGTTGGGGTGTGACACCTAGGGCTCGTATCGGGGTAGCCTCCGCCGCCGGCGAGTGTGTAGGTCGGTGGAGGGCAGTGGTGAAGAAGGGTCGGGACAGCAGGGTGCTGTTTCTAGTCTGTTTAGCAGCCGTAATCGGAGGTGTTATGGTGTTTTGGGTCAACCGTTGTTGTGGTAGACGTACCGATTTAGACAACTGGGTGATCGACATCAGTTTTCGATGCTGTTTCGGGACTATTATACAGCAGAAGGCGGAGGGTGTTTGTGTCAGTCGTTGTCGCGGGTGAAGTACCGGTATGGACGATGGGGGTGACGGGTGAACATCGGTGTGTTCCGTGGCTGTAAGTGGTGATCAAATAAAGACGATTCAGGGCTGTTTTCGTCGATGGTTGCGGGTTTGCGTAGCGGGTGTACAACCAGTAAAAACATCAGAAGTGTTCTGATGGTGCCTTGATTAACTTGGTTCGTGATAAGAGGAGGCCGGCGTACTGTGTGAAAAGCGGGCATAATGGATCCGTCAAATCAGGTAGCTTTGGATTCGTCTCGTTTGGCAAGGTGAGAAAACGGAAAAAGCGGGTGGTTTATTTTCTTTGTCAGTGGAGAGCAGGGTGATCGGTAAAAGGTGCGGGTTGTTGAGACAAGAAGAGAGTGGAGAAACTACACCGTTGTAAACATTATGGCGTTGGAGTTCAATCAGGTGGCTTTCGATGTGACCGGGAAGAGGTCGTCGATCGGTGATGAGTCAAGATGTTAATGAACGTGTGTCCAACGGGATGCCATGTGAGATGTTGCAAGTGTAGAGAGTTTTATTCGGGTTGAACCGAGACATTGGACGTGATCGAGGTGAAGATCGGGTGCCCGTTAGATGTCATAGTGGTTCGAAACCGAGGTGATTCGGTGCTGTGGTGAAAGCGTAAACAAACACCGATTAAGGGGGTGATTGTTGGATTATTCGTGTTTGTTTACGGGTCACGGGTCGGTGCGTTACCGGATCCCGGGTTCGGGTCAGATGGTTATGGGTCAACGTGCAAGTGGTTTAGTAGTAGTAAATGGGTCAATTAAAATCCATGGGTTTAGTTAATTAGTTGTTTGATTTAGAAGAGTGGGTGGAGAGGTTTGACCGAATCTCTAATAAGTATATGTTGCATTTTGTTTGAGTAGAAGATTGGGTCATACTGATTTTTAGGATAGAATATTAGTTTATTATGTTTTTATTCGTATGTATGTATGGCTATCTAAAGTCTTTTTGTTTAATGAATTGATGTACCTCATTTTCATTTTGAAACAGCAGCTTGCATTCTCTGTCACATATACTACATACATATACATGAGTTTGAGTGTGTGTTATGAGAGTGTTAATTGAGGGACCTAAACCAACAGTTGTAGAATGAAACTAGAGAGTGCTCTGCTCTAGTTTTTCTACAAAATCTCTAGCATGTGTGTGATATTTCTCCATTACCCATACGAACTCTCAAGTTCATTTTATACACACAAAATCTTGAAACTGTTTCGCAAATTAATTGTAGTAATAAAAACGAAACTAATTGCAATAAAATAGGATTGATGTCATCACATGTGACTCAGTGTCATTATCATTCATAACTTCATTATAACTGTTTGACACATATTGAGATGGTTATTGTTAGGAAATTTTGTGAAAATATGAATTTTCACAAATATAGGAAATACATTTTTTTTCTTATTTTTAGACTAAAATAAATATAAGAAACTAAGGTGTTTTTATATATTTATTTGTGTGTTTGTGTTTTATGTTGGAAGAGCTTTGCAATGAACTAATAAGTCATAAATGGGTATTATTATGTTTTTTAAACTACTGATAAAAGTAGGATCACTCGGGTAAACCTAATGGTAAAAGGCTACCCATGCTTGTGAACACAGATAACGCTGATAACCCGGCCCACCACCATTCCAGAGGAAACCCACAGAACGCCAAGAACTAGCACTTGAGTGAATTAATCTAAGGCAACATCGCTTGGTTTGTGACTTGTGTGTTTCACTATCTTTTTATTCGTAACATGCACTTAATTACATACAAACAGCGTACTATTGAAAGTGATTTACTATTTTAACAAACTATCAAACCTTTGTGCTCACCAACTTTATAGTTGACCGTTTTTAGCATGTTTTTCGGATGATAACATGGACTTGAACTTGGACTTAGTGGAGATTGCATTTGATAACTAGATGCATAAATGTCTACCATATTTGAGGCATTGCCATGAAACCATTGGTTCGTCGCATCCCCACGTTTCCGCCTTGGTGGGGGGTGTGACAGATTGCTTCGAAATTTGTGTGAGCATGATTAGTAACTTTTATTTTTTAAAATTGTTATTTTATATTAAGAGTAAACTTCCGTTTTGCTACATGTGGTTTGGTCACTTTAATGGTTTTGCCCCAAACCTTTAAAAATAGCCATTTTAGTCCCTGATGTTTTGATTTTATCGCCAATTTGCTCCACGTGCTTAACTCCATCCATAATGTCTGTTAACTTAAAGGACATTTTGGTAATTTTAAAATAAAAGTAAGGGCATTCTGGTAATTTGTATTTAAATATACTACTACCCCAAATCCACAACAAAAGACAGCTATATCATCTCCTTAAACCACCAACAACTCAATCTTCTCTCTCCTCACTCTTCTCTCTCTCTCTCAAGATACTGATTCATCTTCATTCTCATCACCATAAACCACCACCTCCACAACAATCATACACCATCACCACCATAACCATTATGCACCATCACCAACATAAACCACCTGCACACATTCAACCCTACCACCACTACGGCACCGCCCCGTCACCTCCGAGCACCACCATTACACCACCTCTGCCACCCATAAAAGTCCAACACTGCAAAATCGAAATCACCTACACCAAACCCCATCTACTTCGAACCAACCACTCAACTGTCGATAAGAACCTTCATCGCCATCGTGTTTGAAACCCTAATAGAACGGCTAGAGTTTGAACGTTTAGATCCGAACGTTTACATCAGAGAATCGCCGGAGCCACCAGAGTTCTTACTCGTCCCGTCGGAAAAACAGTTAAATCTCACACCGGTAATGTTTCAATACATCATTGAGTTTGGTTTCCTCAGGGGATCAAAACCCCTCTCATAATTTCATTGAACATGAACTGTGGTGTTTGAATTTATTGATTAAAGGGATAGGGTTTCCGGTTTGGGTTTGTTTGAGGAAGATGAATATTTGGGTTGATAAGAAACGGAAAATTAAGTGGTGGAGGATGGTGGTGATGGCAGGTGGTGGCGGCGGGATGGTGATGGTGGTCGATTAGCAGCAGCCGGAGGTGGGAGTGGTGGTGGTTGATGGTAAAAGTTGGGGTTTGATGATGATGACTATGAACAGATGTTGGGATGATGATGAACAGCAGCCGGAGGTGGTTGTGGTGATGTTAGGAATAGCAGCCGGAGGTGGTTATGGTTGTGGTGGCTTGTGTGTGAGATGATGATGACTATGAACAGTCGCACAGATGTTAGGAATGATGATGATGACTATGAACAGATGTTAGGTATTTAAAATAATTAAATATTTATCTATAAAATTACTAAAATACCCCTCCTTGTACCAGACATTATGGATGGAGTTAAGCACGTGGAGCAATCTGGCGATAAAATCAAAACCGTTAAAGTGACCAAACCACAGGGAGCAAAACGGAAGTTTACTCTTATATTAATGTTCTAACAATTTATTGTTACAGTGACTTTTTAGCATATTTTGTATACGTCTTTTGACTTTTAAGACAAGACGTTTTCACATACCTATTTTATCCACGTCTAGATTTAAAATTTGCTAAAAACCAATACAGTATTGTAAGTTGTACCAAGTGTCAATGCCGTAACGGTACTGTGATAACCAAACTAATTCCAATTGTAAGTTGTAGTATGTGTGGGTGTTGTAATGATGTTGTGACAAACCGAACAGATACCAACCAAACAACATCGACACTGGTATCGAAATTATCGGAGTCAGCATCGGTATTTGTTTTTATGGTTTTTAATCAATGTAAAACACGTGTTAATATCTTTTTTTTTTTTACTTTTATGAAAGACGTTTTATAAAATTCCAAGTATTTCGTTGTGACACGCTTCTTTTTATATACGTCTAGATTTAAAATTTTCGGAAAACCGATAAAGTAATTTTTCGGTATCGTAAGTTGTAGCGAGTGTTAGTTGTCCTAATGGTACTGTGACTATCCGAACCGACTCCAACCAAACAACATCCAAGTATCGAAATTATCGAAGTTAGTACTAGTATTTGTTGATATGGTTGTTGATCGATGTAAAACATGTATCGATATCTTTTTGGGTATATAAAGACTTTATTTTTGAGGGTTTTCTCTTTTGGTCATGGTAGTAACAGACCAATATCGATAACAACCAAATTCCCACCACTTATAATCCCACTAGTTAGATTTAAAATAAGAATTGTAGTCAAAACCGTAAATTTAAAAAATGATTTTGGCCTACAAGTGTGTAATTTAGAAGATGATTTTGGTTTAATCATTTACTTAAGCAAATGCAACGAAACTAATCATTGCTACATTATTATGAACAATATTCCATATATACACAGACATCTAATGATTCAGTACCTACAAGTTGGTTTCCAGGAACGCTTGGATTGCCAAACCAGCGGCCCAAACATCATCCTCTAACACATGTTCTTCAGGAGAATGGCTAATTCCTCCACGACATCGAACAAATAGCATACCGACCTTGGTCAGATGAGACATGGCCATTGCATCGTGTCCTGCACCACTCATCAGTACTGGCACATCGCCAATATCCTCGCCTGTCATTCGTTTTACAGCCGAATATGCTGCAGATTTGAGCTGTGAATTCAATCCTGTATCACACTTTACAGCATTCGCGTCATGCTGCACAGAAATTTACAATAGAATCAGCAAATGAGTAACATGTAAAATGGGTCGGGTTCGTGGCTGAACCTGAACACAACACGAACCCAAATATTGTGTCGAACACATGAATCCAAACACAAAATGAACCCGAATATCATGTTGGACACATAAATATATATGTAACATATTATGTTTAAACTATATAATCTGAGGCTCATTAATCTTTTATCTTTTAAACTTTAGCATAAAATTCCCAAACAGTTTTAAGTTATGACATAATAATATCTTTTTTTATATATACTAAAAATAAACGGATTAACTCGCGAACCCATCAACACAACCCATTTAGCTAAGCATATTCGCGGGTTCAACTCAAAAGTGACCCAAACCCATTTAGATTAATTCCAAACCCAGTAATTTTGTGTAAGATTCGTGTTTTGTAAGAAGTTCACACCCATAGGAGAATCACCAATGACCAACATGTTGTATGGGGAGAAAACAGAACAATCTAGTGAGAAAACGCACCTTACGCTCCATTAAACAAGAAACAGATCGTCGATCACATATACTGTGCATTTGATTTGATAATTCATATATTATAGCCTCCCTTCCTATGTCATCTATGGCACGAATATCAACCGTAAATATTACCTGCAAATATCAAGATAGAAAAATATAAATGAATCTGCAAACATTAAAAGAAAAAATAAGGGATGTTGGGTACATGCCTGGCCAGGAATGACATTACTTGCACTGGGCCAAGTTGATATCTCACCAACAGTACAAACAAGAGATCCGGAGAGTGCTTTAAGAGAAAATGCATTACAGTGGCCATCAGAAGCCTCATTTGTTAGAAAATCTTGAGGATTTTTACATAATCTTTCTAAAGATACAATTAATTCAGCTGCAGCAACCATTGGGTCTTGGCGCATAGACATGGGAACTGTGCCGGCATGTCCTTGTGATCCTCTCACTGTTACCTGCAATATAGAGACCATAACTGCTACCAGCTTAATTGGACTGGAAAAAAGAAACAGGTTGTGTTTGTGGGTCAAACCCAACGTAAACCTGGAAATCTCTGGTAATTCACACACGTGAAGCCAAACACGACATGAGTATTCGCAGGTTGACACGAACATGACTCGTTTAACCCAATTTCTAGTTTTACTTTGCAATTTAATTATCTAAAATTATATATTTACAATAGAAATACAAATGTATTACGCCCTGCTTGCGGTGTGCGCATATAATGTATATATGTGTGGCCCCTCATGGGGCAAAAGTGAAATTGCACTAATTTTAATGTTGTTTTACTAATTTCGTGAAAATAACGTTAAAAGCGGCAGACGACTAATCATACATCATGTGGTGGCGTTGATAGCCGAAAGACAAGGGGGTACATGCACAAATCGGCCTTTGTCCCGACTGCCGAGTGTTATGTGCCTCATGTCCAAGGCTTGATACAAAACTACTATCGAGCCAGGGGTCTTAATGGAAGCAGCCTCTCTATTTCTACGGGGTAGAGGTAAGGTTGTCTACATCTTACCCTCCTCGGACATATCTACCTTACCTTTGCTATTGGTGAGATTTACCGAGTATGATGATGAATAGAAATACAAATGTATATAAAACAACTGCGTTTAAACTATTGAAGTTGATGTTAATTTCTCTTTTAGTTTCGGCATAAAATACACATTTAAAATATTTAAAAGAATGGGTCAACCATGAACCCACCAGGTCAATAACTTGAAAACTAAGACGATAACTTGAAAGTTTGAGATATAAGAATTCAGGATGTTGTAAGCATTTAAATACCTTTAACCGGGTCTGTCCAGCAATGCCTTTTACCACAGCAAGAGGAAGACCAATTGATTCCAGCACAGGTCCCTGTTCAATATGAACCTGCATATATTGTGCGACTCAAATCAATGGGGGATACATGAATCCAAGACAACCATGAATCAGAAGCGGGTCCTATATTCAGCTTCACTTGCATTAAGATAGTTAAGCCCCAATATACTTGTCAATGGGTCGATTTGGTTTATGTTACATCTCAAATGGGTCGAAATTTAAAAAAAAAAAATTGTTAAAACAGAAATAGGTTATATGGGTCAAAGGATAAACATGTCAAGCGGATCAAAAGTGCCCAAAGTGTATTAATATTAATGCAACAAACCTCCAAAATCTTTTTGTTCAAAAATGTAGATTATTATCGTAATAGTTTACTTTCTGTAATTATATCTAATGCAATAGTTATTCATAAATAAAGTAAAAATGACAGAAAAATGTTTGTGGGTCAAACCCAGTAAAAAAGTGTTTCTTTTCACTGATTCATATGACCCATTTAGTCAAGCATCCTAACCCGTCATCCATTTTGCCAAGAAGCCATAAAACAAAGATGATAAGCGACCAAATCGTTCAAACTTCTAAAGCATGATCCCACCAAAACAGTAGAGAAATTAGAGATTAACTAGATTTATATCGAATTGCTTACCTCTACATAGCCCAAAACAGAGTCGGGTTCATATTTGAGCAGGTTGAGATTTTCTTCTGTAGTCTCTATCAGGTTCTCCTTCAAAATATTTTGCACTGTCAAACCACTGTGTAATAAAGTTTGTGTAAGCTTCACTGAGAATCAAGAATTGGATAGAAGACAGTCAGGAAGTCAGTGTACCTTTTGTCGGGTATCTGCAATGTTGAAACAGGTAGTACACCTGCAATAGCTGCACTTCCTAGAAACGTAGATTGGAATCTAACTCCTTCTTCATCACTAAACGCAATGACCTAAACATGAAATACTTAGTTTTCAAGAATTTATTTTAGTCTGAAAGCAAAAGTTAGAACGAAGAACTTACTTCGACTGGATGCCTTAAATGCCTTAACCTTCCTGTGACGTTCAACACTTTAATTGCTGATATAGCAGATACGATACCAAGTGCACCATCAAACATACCAGCATCAACAACAGTATCCTGTGGTCACTCGGTAGTTTTAGGACTTGTGTGTTATACTTAAATCACTATCATAGATAGATAAAGGGAGTGGTTTCGTTTACCAGATGGGAACCAATTAAAAGAGCCTTTTTGCTAGCATTTGGTGGTTGAAGTCGACCATGAACATTCCCCAATCCATCCACCCACCTGAAATGAATCAATGAATGGCAGTCAGTCTCTCAGTTGAGAAAGGTCAAACACAAAAGTCAAACAGCATCTCACGTAGTCAATCCAGCGTCCTCCATCCACGTACGGATTAGATTCCCAGCTCTGACAGAAGCTGGGCTTAGGAAAGTCCTTTCAAGATAGCCATCAGCGTCACTTACCTGTTTGTTTGTTATCCAATGCAAAATCATCGTCATCCACTATAGATAGTTTTTTTTTTTTTTTTTTTTTTTTTTTTTAAAAGAAAGAAAGAAAGATAGGGAAAATGATGTTTGCAGAAGACCTTTCCGAGCTCATAAAGTCTTGCTACTGCCTCTTCTCTTAAGATTTCAGGATACAAATCAATCTTCAAACCTTCAATAAACTCAAAACAGATTTAACTAACTCAGTTAAATCAGATACGATAATTTTATATTTCAAAGTTAAACATGAATCAAATTGATAAAACGATTGCAATTGAAAAGACGTAGAATGAGATGAGATTATGTAAACAATAACTTTAGATATAATGAAACCTAATACTAATAACAGATGAAAAATCACCGTCAGAGTTGAGCGCAAGGACGAGGATAAGGAAAAATGAGATGATGAATGGATTGGAGGACGCCATGGCTACGGCTGCAAGCAAGCAAGGCAGCCACGCAAGTCCCTCAAACGCCTGCCTGCCTTTGCCCGTGGATGACTGACTCATCCACCACCTCAACCTTTTTATGGACAACTTGTTATATTTTCAATACGATCCCCACAACTCTACTAATATCCATTTTAACCAAATATCTTTTCTTTTCTTTTCTTTTCTTCTGGGACTTCTTTTATTGTACAACATTCTTCACACGTAATGTTTCATTTTAACCAAATAGCTATTTTCCTCCCTAATTTTTCTAATTTATTGTAATTTTGCTCTCTGCGTCTAACTCCATCCAAAAAATTCATTAACTAGAAGGGTATTTTGGTAATTTTATAGATAAAAGCAAGGGCATGTGAGTCTTTTCACCTAAATAAACCTATAACTTGTTTATTTACATGTATATAAGTAGTTTTTTTTCTGATCCCCCATCTTTCTAACCACTCTTTCTACCGGCCACCACTATCCACAACCATCCACCACCACCTGCAACTACCACCTGCCGACCACGACTACCGCGATTTTTAACGAAACGTTTTAATTGAGTTTAGCCAAGGAGTAAACTACAGAAATACTCCTACTTTTAATTGAACGTTTTAACTGGGTTAGAGCCAGGGAGCAAACTGGCGACAAACTCGAAAGATTAGGGAGTAAAATAATTATTTTTAAACTATTGGAGCAAAACCGTTAAAATGACCAAACCACAGGGAGCAAAAAGAAAGTTAACTCCATAATTTATGTCCAACCTCCCAAACTAAATTATGTGAGAGGGGTTTTTATTTTATGAAAACTGGTTGCAAGTCATTCTAAGTAGAGAAGAGAGAAAATGTTACTATTCATCTATAAATTTGAGGGGATGTTGTTCATCTTTTATAATTATTTAATATATTTTGAAAATATTTGTTAGTGGAAGAGAGAGAAAATATAATAATAAAAATATTATTTAATTGAAAAAAAAAGAGAAAAAAATAGTCAATTTTAGTGTAAAATATGGTAAAAAAAATGAAAAGTTGGATATGAATGCTATTAGTATTCTTCATACACTCACTATGTCATCACTTCTAACTTCACCATCGAATGGAACAAAACTCACTCCAAGTGTTTTTGTTGTTTGGTAGACTACTTTTTAAATCCTGAAACAAATTTTGGTCGCATGATTGGTTGGAGTCACACAACATATATTTATATACTTAATTAACTTATCGATTATGCGTGTTGTTTTTTATACATACAATAATAATGGCGTATAATAAAGTTGTAACATATTTCTTTGTCTTTATACTTAAAAAATAATTAAATGTGAAGTCATGTGGCATAATTTTGTAACCCAACATTGTTTCCTTCTGATTTTTTAATAACATGGCCTGATCCATGACCCACGACCTGCTTCTTTTGAAATTCCTTAATCGTTTTCTTATTTTTCTTTACAATCGAGTCAGCGAAGAATCGTTAATTTTTCCATTTATTCAACTGATATAGATCACGGGTTTGTAACCTAATATATGTGTCTATATATATGATCGGGTAAACAGAAAAGACTAAAGCTAAAAATAAAAAACAACAAATAGTAGAAGGGGTAAAAGTGATATTTTCGTGTCATGTCATGTGATTGTAGTTTTGTATGTGGGTGGCTGCTGACTCGCGAGTGTTCTATACGGAGCCAATATCAGGTGGGACCCACTAAGATGCATGTGGGGTAGTAATTTTAAAACCACATGAATATTCATTCTTTTAATCTAATAATAGTTATATTGTACTATATTCCAAAATAAAAGTGCATTCGACTGTTTGGCTTGAGGATGCCAATTTTGCTTCCACCAAGTAAATATTGTGTAATTCATCTATTATAAATATAGATTAATAATAAATATAAATTAATAAAAAGGTTTGTGACGAGTAAGCCAGTTGAATTAAGCCATCTCTTTAATTAAAAGAGTCGGAGTTAGCCAATGATCTCTAGATCAAGTGGTGGAGGGCTTGCATTTCTTTTGTGAGATGCATGTTCGACTCACTTGGTGCAGAGTGAGGCACTGGTGGGCAATGATAGGAGACCCAGAGAAACCTGGGTTGGATCCTTGAGCCAAACGGGTTTTACCGGTAATTTCACCGTCGTGCCTACAGGCGGGTGGGTTACCGGGTTTTCCCCGGAATTGGTGGTGGACTCGGGTTACTCTCGGAGTACTCCGTTTGTCCAGTGGGTGTCCCGATAGTGCTCGAGATTGAGTTTGTTGGCTGTTAAAAAAGAAAAAAGAGTCGGAGGCAAAGATGGATTTGTAAATCTTACCTTATTTAGAGAGTCTATTTGTACAAGGTGATCTAATGAATGAGATAATAAGATAAATAAAGGAATTGGATTAATATTGTTATTTCATTGTTATGTTTGGTTATATATATACTAATCCAATGATTATTACTTTGTATAGTTTGGTGACAAAAAAAGACGAAATAATGAAATAAAATTTATTAAAAATGACAAACATAGTCTCAATAACTATTAGGCTACAGGGTGTGGTATAAAGCCTTTATGGGCTTCATCACGCCACGTAAGCATCACTAGCGCCCCATTTAAAAATTATGTGACCAAATGCCTCGATCCACCCAAAATTCGTCTGTTAACGTGCTGGCAGGGCTTCGATAGCGCCCCCTGTTTAACGATAGTGATGTGGTTGATGACGCCCCAGGACGCTATATTAGGTGACATGGCGGGGTGGCGCGATGCCACACCCTTTGACCTAACAATAAAAGTAATATAAGGTAATAACATTTTAATAATAGTAGTAACAGATTTCTTGTCTTACTTGAAGGAATGAAAAAACCCCTTCTGAAATGAAAATTATTAAAATTAAAGGAATCAAATTTCTTACGGAATAATCCACTACATTTTCATATGATAACCAAACATCTTTTTTTTTTCTATCGGAAGATTCGTTTCTCCCCCTGAAGGGGTATGGTCTCAAATCCTGCGCCGACTTACACAATGCTGAGCGTTGGACAACAACTCTATTAATGCGACGAAGTCCCTTTTGTAACACCCCTTACCGCGTATAAAACAATCCGCAGCGGAAACGTCAGGGGGTCACGTTACAAATTGTTTCAAACACATGGTATTTAAAGTTTTGTTTTATTGAATTAATATTTTACATTGTCCTTGGTAATTCGAAACAGAACATAACAACTATTTTACTTTAAGCAAGCTAAGGCCCGAGTTGTAACGCTTCACATTTTGTACTTTTCATATTTAGAAAGTGTAATCATATTTCTAGTTTTGGAAACTTGTAATTGTATTGTATTCGTATTTCTTTTCCAACATTGTAATCCGAGTCTTTGATCATAATAAAACTCAATGATTTTATACATACTTATGTTATACGTTGCAAACTTATGAGTGCATAATGTCTATCACTTCCGTCAATCACGTATCGTAGCTTAAACAAATGAGATAAGACTGGGGCTGAACAGAGCAGTTCATAAAGATCATGTGTGATAAAGCAGCTTCGTACGAAGGGACGTTGGCTTTGTACAAACATGAGATCATGGCTTCATACGAAGCCACTCATAGCTTCGTATGAAGGCGCTACTACTATATATAGAGGTGTAGGTCTTTGTCATTTGTAACTTTTGTGCAACTTTGAGGCGAAGCTCTACTCGTCTGATTTCACGGTTTTGTACTGTCAAAGTATCAATAGAAATCAGTTTATAATTACTTCTTTGTGTCTCAACCACACACGTGATTAGATTCCGCACAACTTACGTGTTCGTACGCATTCAACGGTCAAGGAATCGATCCAGGATTCAAATCCACAAGTGGTATCAGAGCGGGTGATTGTTTGCACGGATTGAAGACATGAAGATTCAAGCTTCTTCATCAGATTCAGAGCCGAAATCATCATTTTCTACTCACATCTTCTTCTACTCATCTTCTACATATTCTTTTTAAACATAAAATTCAGATCTACATAGTTTCCACGGTTAAAATTTCCTAATTTTTGGATATGTTGTGTGAAAAACGTTTTTGAGCAATCCTACAAAGTTTCAGATCAAAATTCAAACAAAATTGTACTCAAATTAGTGAAAAACTATGAAAAACATAACTAGTCTTGTAGCAGGTTAGCTTCGTACGAAGCCACACAGTTCAGCTTCGTACGAACTGTAACACCTCGTAAAATCGTGACCAATTATGTGAAGACACGTGTCCTAAACCCTAAACATGTAAAAAGTTGACTTTGAAGGACTAAACTGATAAACAGTGAAAAGATGTGTGCGGAGGGACTAAAAGTGTCAACATGCTAAACTTATGCCTCTGAATGACCTTATACGATATCCGTATTCTCAAACAAGTCAAATGTTGGACGTAAGAAACCGTTTGTGAAAATAAATGAAAGTTAGGGTAACAAAAGGGCTAAAAGTGTCAACATGTAATTCTTACCCCTGAGTGACCTTTTAACGAACCCGGGGCTTCGTAATGTTCGATTATACTTCTAATAATGCTTGATATTAGTTCCGAAAGGTTTCGGTATCATTATATAATAAATTGTGCAAGAATGCAAGAAGAAGGGTTAAAAGCGTCAACGAAAGAAACTAGTCCTTCCAGGTAATCTTTTAACCACATGAGAGCCTAACGAGGTTTATTATAATTCCCAAAGATCCTTAAAAACTAACCTTGGCAGCCAAAAGTGCTAAAAATAAAAGATATATGAAGTTATAAGAACAAGGGACTGAAACTGCCATGTTGGAAACTTGTTTTAACCGGAAGATAGGCGGGTCGCGGGCCGCGAAGCCCAACCCCTTGTCTTTCGCGGGGCGCGAGAGAACACCCAGTAATAGAAAAATGGACGGCTACTTGTATTGCAGCCTTGAGCCCCAATCAAACCACCATGCAGCCTGATTTCGAAACAAGGAGCATGCTAGTGATTTCTAAAAACCTCTTGGACACCTGGAGACATCTGAGAGCATCATAAAACCCTTGGATTGATCTTGAGGAGGCTCCTTGCACTATAAATAGAGCTCTTATGTTGCCATTTAACCTTGAGTTCTTGTATAAAGCCTGTAAATGACGATAATACCCTTTTTGCAAATAAAATGAGTTTTAAACATAATTAACATGCAAAACCTTTTGCTACTGATGTATTATGAAAAATAAAATATTTCGACCCTTCAAGGCTGGTCACAAACTCACAATCACTTAAACTTTGGAAACATCGTCATTTATCAATTTTTACGCTATATAAGTGCATATTATGGTTTTAAACCATATTTGGCACCTAAGACTTGTTACCTACTAAATTTATAAATTATTTTAAATATTTTTACAGTAGGTAAAAGTTATGAACTTAGAATCTCAAATAAGTCCCTAAAACTATGTGTGAAATGAACAAAATGCCCTTACAGAGCATAGTTTGGCCATAAATTATAAACCACGCATATGTATGATATCCGACTGTTATAATATCATAAATTAAATGTTTTTACAGAATGTTTATGACCAGAACTTCAGTTTACATATAAACCTTTTTTATAAACCTTAAAATGACCAAAATGACCTTATGGGGCCTAATTCGGTTTTAAAACCTTTTTGGGCATACATGTTGATATCCTACTGATATCATTACATATTTTAAGCAAAATAACATATGGAACTTGTATATGACTCATTTAGTTATCCGTTTATGCTTATACGCGTTCGGTTCGGTTTATGTAACTAGTTTGCATGAATTAACCGAAACGGGTCTAACCTTGTCATCTAAACTTCAAGATCCAGAATGTAATTAGTTTACCTATATTATACAAGTTTTTATACTTGTTGGGTCTAAACTACATTCCATTTCGGTCACCGCTTAATCTAGCGTTTTGTACCGTAAATCATCCTTTAAACTAACCGGTCTAAGTCCTTGACTTAAATAAGACCCGTTAGTATTCTAACAGGTTAATAAGACCTTCATTCCAAATTAGGGAGCCCTAGTAGAAGATACCTTCATAAAGTCTTAATAATTTACGGCTGAGTAGAAATTCTTGCATTTAAAACTCAGGTAAATACTTTTAACTTATTTTCCCTTATACGGGCTTGGGATACGGTAAATTATTACCGCTTGGTTGGGTATGGGATCATTTGGTCGGATTGTGATTAATAAATCCGCATAACCCGTTTTAATATGTTTTGTTTGATAACATAAACTTTGGGGGTTAACGACTGTGTCCTGGATATCCTCGGCTCATTTAAGTTATTAATGGCCACGACCTATGCACGGGGTGTAGGCATACACCCGACAGATGTAAATGCTAAAATATAAATTACCCACATGTTGGGGATAACTCCTTTGTGGGTTTTATAAGTGGTGTGTCAGTTAATCATGACCGATTTTCTAAACCAGCCCCAAATGTATGACAAACATTTAAATCTGTATATAAGATTATAATGTAATTGTCCCAAGTTATAAAAGAATACTCGTGCTTCAAGCACTTAAACCAATTTTCATAAATGTTTTCAAATGAGTCAGTTAATTATATTTATCAGTGTAAACTGACGTATTTTCCAAAGACTAAGTGACAGGTACCTCGTGAAATAGGTTGGAGCTACTTGGCATTAAATAAGAGGATCTTTCAAATCCCTAGATGCCTTAAGTCTGTTGAACTCCATTTTATGTTTTTATTTAAAGATCCACCTGTGGATCCTTTCTTTTACAATCATCTGTATATTCTTTTATTCGTACTTTGAACACTTGGGTTGTAATAGTAATTTACCTTCCAAGCCTTCCCCTATGCTACAACTGTGTTTAATTGACTATGATGATATCAACTACGTCACGACACTCCCCACCGGGCCCACCGGATTATGTGGAAATATCGGGGTGTGACAGGTTGGTATCAGAGCCCACATTGAGTAAATTAAACACTAGCCATTTGTGTTTAATCTCAATGACACAGTAGCACATTCCTTAAACTTCCGAGTCTAGGCCAATGACCTAGGATTACTCTTAATCTTTATTTGGTTTATATATGTTGTTTTCATATTTTTTACAGGTTCACATAAAAGATGCCACCACGTGTCAGAGGAGGAAAAGGAAAGGTCCTATGAGAGGAGGACCATCTAGCCAGACAGGGCCTTCTCACTGCCGCACGCCCTCGGCATCATTTAGCTCCGATCCTTACGAAGATTGGAGACATTCACTAGAACCAGCAAGGCGATCTGTTTCACTAAGCACTTCGCCATCTTACCACCATTCCTTTGGGCCACAACAACCACAAGAGCCCCAACACTCTCACCATTCACAGCATTGGCTGCATTCACACCATTCTCACCATTCTTCCCATCATTCTCATCATTCTTCTCACCACTCCCATTCCCAGGGTTATTTTGACCCTAATGTGTCACACCCCCAAAATCCACCTGCGGAGTATCACCGCTTGGGAGCGTGACATGACCAGGATCAAGCCACCAATCATATTGAACATGTAATAAATGGTAATAAATATCCATCAATACGAAAGGTGTTTATCAAACCAACATAGTCAAGTATAGCGGAAGCATTAATGTAAAAACCCAAACATAAGTATTAATGTGTGAAATATCATAAGTGTTCAAATAGCATTCACGATCCTTTGCCCACAACGACCTGCTCCTCCCTGTGCAAGCTCCATAATGTACCTAAGGTCCTGCAAGGCATGCAGCAGATAATCAACAACTAGTTGAGCGAGTTCACAGAAAGTAAGTTCGTAACAGTAATGCGTAAGTTCATCTAGTGGGGGGCTTCCCATGCAAGTATATACTACTGGTGAGGGATTCTCACAATTATTCTCTATAATGAGGGCTTCCCATTATGGTACTTACTAGACTACTTCCAACCATGTGTTCTTCTTAAACCGAGAACAGGGATACGTACTAGGTCACGCAGGATTTACGTGAGTGCCCTTCCCCAAGGACAGTGGTACGTGTGGGGTTTACGCAGGATTTACGTAAGTGTCCTTCCGACCCGGAAGACAGTAGTGGGTTTTAGGTTACGCAGGATTTACGTAAGTGTCCTCCCGACCCGGGAGACAATGGTAGATACTAGTTTACGCAGGATTTACGTAAGTGTCCTGACTATCCTGAGGACGATGGTCTATAGTCTAGTGATTGCGTAAGTACGAGTAATTATTCCATATCAAACATTCCAACCCAATTCCCAACCCGGGAATCCCATGCCTTGGCTGTGTGAACTCACCTTGGTTTGCTCGGCAGATACACAAAGAGGGTTTCTTGGTCAACCACGTCCTAACAGGGTTACCACACAAGTCAGGTTTTGACTTCAAGTAATGCACGTATAAATCATAGCAACACGTATAGCACGTAAACAGTCAAAGCATAACAATGCAATCATACTTGTGCGTCTAAACTATTGGCCCAAATGTAAACGGCCCAACATGTTGTGCGATCCACAACATGTTGTGCGATCTAACATGTACCGGCCCAAAATAATTAAGCCCAACCTAAAAGAAATCCCATATCATATATGATCCAAAAACAATGCGGCCCAAATAGCATGCAAATAACTTGTGCGGTCCGGTCGATCTTGTGCGACCTGGACGGTTTGTGCGATCCAAACAAGCCCAACCCAATTAACTATCCGGCCCAACAGTTAAGTAAACATATGACTTGTGTGATTCAGGTTCTCTTGTGCGGCTGGGTAGACTTGTGTAAATGGACCCCTTGTGCGACCCGAAGCCTTGTGCGGCTGAGTTGGGTTGTGCGAGTGGTCCATTGGGCTTGAGGCCCGACAGTGATCAAGAAGCACCTTGTGCGATCCAAGGAACCTTGCGCGATTTGTTTAATTATCCGGATATCAAGCAATCGGTTACAACTAATAACAGTTTCCAAGTTTATCGCATCAATTAACAAAATCAAAGATTCTATCCCAATCCTTTATCGATCAAACAAGCATAATTCAAATGTTTTTATCAAGAACCCTAACCGAAACATACATGAACACATCTTATGAACATTTAATCGAATTAAACCTGATCATCTATCCGAGTTCTACTATATTACAGTCGGTTAATTCATGCATCATGTGATTAACAACTCATAACAGCCGATCACTAGATCATGCATGCTAGAAACGTATAAACATTAATGAACTTGCAAATCAAGTGTACATGGGATCCGATTATCAAGAACACTATCATTCAATCATGAACAATCATATTAATCCAAAAATCCTATATCATCATGCACACATCAAAACATTAAGCACAAACAATTAATCATACTAACCGAATAGAATGGGGTCAAGAGTTGATCCGAAACACTATGAGTTTTGCGGCTGCCTTCGAGTTCGAGAGAGTGAGGGAGAAAAGAGCTAGAGTTCTTTTGTGTGAGAGTTGGTTGTAACAAATGAGGGCACAAACCCTAACTATGAGTGTTTACACGTTCAAGGGGAGTGGGCCGACCCTTGCTTGGGCTGCCTCTACTCCGAATACAATGGTGCGGCCCAAAGGCCTTGTGCGGTTGATATGTGTTGTGCGCTCGGGTCATTAACATACAAACACGTAACACATAAAGTACATAACATAATCACATAATTATTCAATTAATAACGTTCTCATAACCATGTATCGTTACACAAAGTAGGTCCAAAGTTCGAGTTGTCACATTATCCCCAACTAAAAAGAAATTTCGTCCCGAAATTTGGTACGCACTCACTGAGGAAGCTAGGTAAGCGGTATCGTTCGCTGGTTTTCCTGGGGTGTCACATCCTCCCCCCGTTGATCTGGAATTTCGTCCCGAAATTCCGAAGTAGTAGCTTCAGTCTTAGCAGTAGTGGCATTGGTTCCGAATAACTGGGGGTACTTTTCTGTCATCCTGTCTTCGCGTTCCCAGGTGTACTCTGGGCCACGTTTGGAGTTCCAACGAACTCGAACAAGAGGGATTCTCTTGTTTTTGAGGACCTTCACATCCCGGTCCGTGATTTCAACTGGTTCCTCGACGAACTGCAACCGCTCGTCGATAGTGAGTTCTTTGAAAGGAATGATAAGGGTCTCATCTGATAGGCACTTCTTCAGATTTGACACGTGAAAGACATTGTGAACTGCACCGAGTTCAGCTGGTAGGTTTAGCTTGTATGCTACTTTTCCAATCTTTTCTATGATTTCGAATGGTCCGACGTACCGCGGATTCAGTTTGCCCCGTTTGCCAAAACGAACCACACCCTTCCAGGGTGAGACTTTTAGTAAAACTCGGTCCCCGACCTGAAATTCCAATGGCTTTCTACGCTTATCCGCGTAGGCTTTCTGACGGTCGCGTGCTGCCGCCATGCGTTGTCGTATCTGTGCTATCTTTTCTGTGGCGTCCACTACAATCTCTGGACCCGTAATCTGACTATCCCCCACCTCTGCCCAACAGAGAGGTGACCGGCATTTACGTCCGTACAATGCCTCGAATGGAGCGGCTTGAATGCTGGTGTGATAACTATTATTGTATGAGAACTCCACCAAAGGGAGGTGCTTTTCCCAGCCGTTGCCGAAATCGATAACGCATGCACGAAGCATGTCTTCAAGTGTTTGAATCGTTCGCTCAGACTGTCCATCCGTCTGAGGATGATATGCTGTGCTCATGTCTAACCGTGAGCCGAAAGATTTGTGCATCGCTTGCCATAGTTCTGACGTGAATCGTGCATCGCGATCCGAAATGATGGATGTGGGCACCCCGTGCCTCGAAACAACTTCTTTGAGATAGATGTCTGCGAGAGTGGAGAACTTATCCATTTCCTTTATAGCTAGGAAGTGTGCAGACTTGGTGAGTCGATCCACGATCACCCATATGGTATCATTCCCACGCTGGGATCTGGGTAGGCCTGTAACAAAATCCATGGAAATTTCTTCCTATTTCCATTGCGGTATCTTGGGTTGCTGAAGTAGGCCCGCTGGTTTCTGGTATTCGACCTTGACTCTCGCACAGGTCAAACACTTGCCGACGTAAGTAGCGATGTGGGCCTTCATGCTAGGCCACCAATAAGTAGTTCTGATGTCGTGGTACATCTTGTCCGACCCTGGATGTACCGAGTAACGAGACTTGTGAGCTTCGTCCATCACAAGTTCGCGTAGACCGCCATAAAGTGGGACCCAAATACGCCCCGTTACATAGTAGGCGCCGTCTGCCTTCTGCTCTAATCGTTGTCGTGAGCCGCGTAAGGCTTCAGCCTTGACGTTTTCGGGCTTCAATGCTTCTACCTGAGCATTTCGTATCTGTGTTGGAAGGCTAGACTGAATCGTAAGCTGTAGCGCTCGCACGCGCCGAGGTAAAGTGTCTTTCCGACTGAGGGCGTCAGCCACAACATTGGCCTTGCATGGATGGTACTTGATAGCGCATTCGTAATCGTTCAGTAATTCGACCCATCGCCGTTGACGCATGTTCAAATCCTTCTGCTTAAGGATATGCTCGAGACTCCTGTGATCGGTGTAAATCGTGCACCTGGTACCGTACAGGTAGTGTCGCCATATCTTAAGCGCGAACACAACAGCTCCCAGCTCTAAATCGTGCGTCGTGTAGTTCCGTTCATGAATCTTAAGTTGGCGCGAAGCGTAAGCAATAACCTTGTCGCGCTGCATTAACACACATCCAAGTCCCCGAATGGATGCATCACAATAAACCACGAAGTCATCTGTGCCCTCTGGCAAAGAGAGGATAGGTGCACTGCAAAGTCTATCCTTTAGGTGCTGAAAAGCAGTTTCCTGGGGATCTCCCCAACGGTAGGTGACACCCTTCTGTGTCAGTAGCGTAAGCGGCTGAGCAATCTTTGAAAAGTCTTTAATAAACCGTCTGTAGTAACCCGCCAAACCCAAGAATTGGCGTATTTCCGTTGGCGTACGTGGTGCAGGCCAGTTTCTGATCGAGTCTACCTTGGATGGATCGACATGGATCCCATCCTTGTTCACTACGTGGCCTAAGAAGTGGACTTCACGAAGCCAGAAGTCGCATTTCGAAAACTTAGCGTACAGCTGTTCCTTCCGTAGGAGTTCCAAAATAAGGCGTAGATGCTGCTCGTGTTCCCCCTGACTCTTGGAGTAGATCAGAATGTCGTCGATGAAGACAATGACGAACTTGTCAAGATAGGGTTTGCACACCCTGTTCATAAGATCCATAAATACGGCAGGTGCGTTCGTCAACCCGAACGGCATGACAAGAAACTCGTAGTGACCGTAGCGAGTTCTGAATGCGGTTTTGGAGACGTCCTCATCCCGGACTCTCAGCTGATGATAACCAGACCTCAAGTCTATCTTTGAATAGTAACACGACCCTTGCAACTGGTCGAATAGATCATCTATGCGTGGAAGAGGATAACGGTTCTTCACCGTCACCTTGTTGAGTTCACGGTAGTCGATGCACATCCTGAACGTACCGTCTTTCTTTTTCACGAAAAGTACTAGAGCTCCCCATGGCGAAGAGCTTGGACGAATGAAGCCCTTTTCCAAGAGCTCTTGTAGCTGCTTTGACAATTCTTCCAATTTTGATGGAGCTAGACGATACGGTGCGCGAGCTATGGGTGCTGCTCCTGGAGCTAGCTCGATCTGAAATTCGACCTGACGATGAGGCGGTAAACCAGGTAAGTCTTCAGGAAACACCTGAGGGTAGTCGCGAACAATTGGAATATCCTCCAATTTCTTTTCCTTTGCTGACACGTCTGAAACGAGTGCCAAGATTGCGGTGTGACCCTTCCGCAGACACTTCTGAGCCTTCAAGAAAGAGATGATGCCAACCACAGCACCACTCTTGTCGCCTTGGACCTCGAGAGGTTCTTGACCAGAACGAGGAATGCGAATAATCTTCTCACTACATAAGATCTCTGCCTGATGTTGGGATAACCAATCCATCCCTATGACGATATCGAAACTTCCCAAGACTATGGGAATAAGGTCGATGGAGAAAACTTGACCGGCTAAGACAATACTACAACCCCTGACTATATGCGTGGCTTCTAAACTCTTACCATTAGCTAGTTCTACGACGTGTTTGGTGTTTAGGGGTGTTGATGTACGTTTTAACAATTTACTAGCTTTCACAGAAATATAACTTGTATCCGCACCCGAATCAAATAAAACAGTAACATAAATATCGTCGAGGAGAAACTTACCCATAACCACATTGGGATCGTTCATTGCATCTCCTCGTCCTAACACGAAAGCTCGACCCCTTGCCTCGTTGCCATTGTTGTTGTTTCCCCCGTTGTTGTGCCCGTTGCCCTGGTTGTTGTTGTTGCGATTCTGGTTCTGGTTCAACTGGGGAGAATCGCGTTTGAAATGACCTTCAGCCCCACACTGGAAACATCCCCGGTTTCCACGCTGTGGCTGCTGCTGCTGTTGTGGGTTCTGTGGAGCTGCTTGTTGCGGTTGCTGGTTCTGATTTGCAGGCCGTGGTGTAACACCCCCCAAAATTCCACCTGCGGAAACCCCGCGGGGCGTGTTATGCATCAGAGTTCGAGCCACCAATCACATTGAACCAATAATAAATACTTAAATAAAACATGTTATTAATTACCAATAAAAATGTCAAACATGATAACAATTCCCAATAGTTGTGTAGCGGAAGCATGTAATCGTTTAGCAATCGTTTCATAATAATATTCAAAATCAATGTATTGTTTATAAGTGAATCCAAGTGTCTCGATCCATGACCACTCCAGCACTCCCAGATAGCAAGTCCATGTTCCAAAGTTAACGACCTACAAGCATGCAAACAAGTGTGTCAGACTACGCTGGTGAGTTCAAGGTTTTGTTAACGTGTTGAGTTACCAGATATATGTTAATGCGATTCAATGTTGTGTTACGATGTTGCTCATGTTAGTTACCCTAGGGACTACGCCCTTACGTAACCGAGGAGTGTGCCTCTTAGCAACCCACTATGTTGTTCAGTTAGTTACCCTAGGGAAAACGCCCTTACGTAACCGAGGAGTGTGCCTCTAAACAACCATAGTGAAACCCAGATAATTAGTTCACCCCCGTCCTTACGGCCCGGTGTGAGGTTTCCCACCTAATAGCGCTATCAACTAATTACCCCATTGCCCTCCAGGCAATAACCAAAACCGATTAAGTTGTTTACCCAAGGTTTCCCTTCCAAATGTTTACCAGTTGTCCCAAACCCCCGGGACGCATGCTTGAGAAAATGCATTGAACTCACCTGGGGTTGCTCGGTATGATACACGAAAAGGTTCAGTTAAGCTACAATGTGATCAACCATGTCCTAGCAGGTTTATCATACAAGTCAGGTTGGGTTCAAGTAAAGCACGTACGATTACACAGAGTTAACACGTTACAAACACATATAGATCATGGCAACACTTTAACAGTCAAGCAATACATTCAACTTGTGCGATTAGAAAGTCCAAAAGTAATCGGCCCAACATGTTGTGCGGCCCACAACATGTTGTGCGATCCAACAATTCCCGGCCCAACTATCATAACAGATCAATAACACGTTCTCGGCCCAAACAAAATATCACATAAGTATCTTGTGCGAATCCGGGTAACCTTGTGCGACTGAATTAGTCTTGTGCGAGTGGGATTTTGGGCTGTCCGGCCCAACAACGTTAGCAGTTTATACCTTTGTGTGTGGCCCAACATGTTGTGCGATCGGCACCAGCTTGTGCGATCCACAACATGTTGTGCGATCATGCAAAACTTATTATCTTGTGCGTCCGACTTTGTGCGATCAGTTTATTAACCCAACCCAAATAACCATCCGGCCCAACAGTTCAAGCAAACCTACAACATGTGCGATCCAGACAACTAATTCACAATTGATTTGTGCGATCGAGAGCTTGTGCGACTGGGGACCGCTTTGTGCAATCAGGCCCCCTTGTGTGATTAGTTTTGTTATTTCCGTGATTTAAGCAATCGGTTACTAATCTTTATCAGTTTCCAATTTTTACAATCAATTAACAGTTTCCTTTCTATCCAACAACCTCCCATCGATCAAAACAAAGTTGTTATATCCAAATCACATGAACCCTAATCGAACAAGACATGAACACTAATTCATTCCACACCATTTAATTGAATTAACCCTAGAACTTACACATAATATTCGAGTTCAACCACATCACAGCCGATTGCTTATCTATTCGGTTCCTTAGCCATCATTACAACATCCGATTCATGTAAACAATATCTAACGCACATATGTGAAAGCCGATTATATGAACACTATCATCAACTCTTCGGATTTCAAACTCAAACGCATATATAATCAGTTACATTTATCTATGCCTAATCACATTTTATTCAATCAATCATAACAAGCATACGAAGCACACATCATAAAATCATCAAACAATAGATAACATACTAACCGAATAAAATGGAAACGAGAATTGGTCAGATACACTATGAATTCCGATGATGTGCGGCTGCCTTCAAGTTCGTGAAAGGGAGAGAGAGAGAGCTAGGGTTTTTGTGACTTGTGTGTTTTTGTAAAATATGAGATGGTTACCACATCTCATGTGTTTATCGATTTAGGGGGATGGGCCGACCCACTCTTGGGCTGCCCTTTTGATCCGAGTGCAAGCAATACAGCCCAATGGCCTTGTGTGTTCGAGTGTGTGTGTTGTGCGGTTCTGGTTGGGCTCGATTAACATACATACATACATAGCACACATCCACATAACAACATATCATGCGTTCAATAACCATATTATTCACATAATCAGTCAAGTTCATAAAGTCGTGTCGTGTTCACGAATGTTACACAAGGTAGGTTCGGAATTACGAGTTGTCACACGTGGGCTCCTACAGTCTTTGGCCTCGTGACCCATCTTGAGACATCTTTGACAACGACCCTTGTTGCACTGGCCGCTGTGATGCCTGTTGCAGTTGTGACACTTAGGGTGAAACCCTTGATACCTTCTCTGTCTATGACCACCAGAGGATTGCTGACCAGGACTCTGGTAGTGATCAGTCTTCTGCTGCTGAGCTTGGGATTGAACTGTTGCTGAACCTTTGCTTGAATCCCCATCCCACTTTCTTTTGTTGTCACTGGGTGTAGTGGGAGTAGCGGCTGAAGTGGTAGCACTGATGCGTTTGGGCAACTTGTTCTGATCCACCGCCTGATCCGTGAGGCGATGAGCAAGACGCTAGATGTCTTGAATGTTATCGAGGTTAGCCGACGTAACGTGGCTCTGAATTTCTGAGGCTAGACCCTTGAGGTACAACTCGATGCGCTTGATCGGAGGGTCTACCATGGTAGGACACAAAATAGCCAGTTCGTTCGATCGCTTCGTGTAAGCTTCTATCTCTGACCCCGTCATCTTCAAATGGCAAAACTCATTTTCCAGCTTGTGAATGTCGTCACGCGTGCAGTACTCACACTTGATGAGTTCCTTGAAATCGTTCCATGGGGTGGCGTTAGCAGCTGCCAACCCTAAGATTTGAACTTGGGCGTTCCACCAAGTTAGTGCTATTCCTTCCAGCGTGCCAGTGGCGTATTTCACCCTGCGAGCCTCAGGGCATTCACACATTTCGAAAACTGACTCGAGCTTCTCAAACCAGTGGAGGAGTCCAACTGCTCCTTCAGTGCCACTAAAGGTACTTGGACGACAGTCCATGAAGTTCTTGAAAGTGCAGACAGGTTGCTGCGCGTGTTGACCTATTGTGTACGAATAGGACAAAGTTTAAATACGAGGGCTAGTTTAGGAGTGTAGGATCTAAAGATCCTAGTGTGTGCTAAGACTACAGGATATACTACCTGCTTGAGCAGCTGCAAGTGCCGCAGCAACTTGAGCTTGAACGAGAGCCTCTAGCTGGGCTTGAGTCATGTTAATTCGTCCAGACATGATCTTCATAGTAAAAGTAACGTAAGTGAGAGTGGTTCGCGAGTAGGGCGATGACAGAAAAGCGTAAGCACGTAGGTATTCTCATGTAATAAAGTCATGTGTATCTAAGCGTAATGCGAGCAAAGTTCTAAGCAGTTCTAGCAAACAAGCAATAAACATAAACCTTATTACCTAGGATGTCGAGTCTTGCACGTGGAGCGAAGCGTCGTTGTGGATCGTTGAGAGCACTGTTCCGGTTATAGTCTGGTTTTAATAAAACGTTTTCCCATATTAAAACCTAGTTCTCTATAACCAATGGCTCTGATACCAATCTGTCACACCCCCAAAATCCACCTGCGGAGTATCACCGCTTGGGAGCGTGACATGACCAGGATCAAGCCACCAATCATATTGAACATGTAATAAATGGTAATAAATATCCATCAATACGAAAGGTGTTTATCAAACCAACATAGTCAAGTATAGCGGAAGCATTAATGTAAAAACCCAAACATAAGTATTAATGTGTGAAATATCATAAGTGTTCAAATAGCATTCACGATCCTTTGCCCACAACGACCTGCTCCTCCCTGTGCAAGCTCCATAATGTACCTAAGGTCCTGCAAGGCATGCAGCAGATAATCAACAACTAGTTGAGCGAGTTCACAGAAAGTAAGTTCGTAACAGTAATGCGTAAGTTCATCTAGTGGGGGGCTTCCCATGCAAGTATATACTACTGGTGAGGGATTCTCACAATTGTTCTCTATAATGAGGGTTTCCCATTATGGTACTTACTAGACTACTTCCAACCATGTGTTCTTCTTAAACCGAGAACAGGGATACGTACTAGGTCACGCAGGATTTACGTGAGTGCCCTTCCCCGAGGACAGTGGTACGTGTGGGGTTTACGCAGGATTTACGTAAGTGTCCTTCCGACCCGGAAGACAGTAGTGGGTTTTAGGTTACGCAGGATTTACGTAAGTGTCCTCCCGACCCGGGAGACAATGGTAGATACTAGTTTACGCAGGATTTACGTAAGTGTCCTGACTATCCTGAGGACGATGGTCTATAGTCTAGTGATTGCGTAAGTACGAGTAATTATTCCATATCAAACATTCCAACCCAATTCCCAACCCGGGAATCCCATGCCTTGGCTGTGTGAACTCACCTTGGTTTGCTCGGCAGATACACAAAGAGGGTTTCTTGAACTAAAGTGGTCAACCACGTCCTAACAGGGTTACCACACAAGTCAGGTTTTGACTTCAAGTAATGCACTTATAAATCATAGCAACACGTATAGCACGTAAACAGTCAAAGCATAACAATGCAATCATACTTGTGCGTCTAAACTATTGGCCCAAATGTAAACGGCCCAACATGTTGTGCGATCCACAACATGTTGTGCGATCTAACATGTACCGGCCCAAAATAATTAAGCCCAACCAAAAAGAAATCCCATATCATATATGATCCAAAAACAATGCGGCCCAAATAGCATGCAAATAACTTGTGCGGTCCGGTCGATCTTGTGCGACCTGGACGGTTTGTGCGATCCAAACAAGCCCAACCCAATTAACTATCCGGCCCAACAGTTAAGTAAACATATGACTTGTGCGATTCAGGTTCTCTTGTGCGGCTGGGTAGACTTGTGCAAATGGACCCCTTGTGCGACCCGAAGCCTTGTGCGGCTGAGTTGGGTTGTGCGAATGGTCCATTGGGCTTGAGGCCCGACAGTGATCAAGAAGCACCTTGTGCGATCCAAGGAACCTTGCGCGATTTGTTTAATTATCCGGATATCAAGCAATCGGTTACAACTAATAACAGTTTCCAAGTTTATCGCATCAATTAACAAAATCAAAGATTCTATCCCAATCCTTTATCGATCAAACAAGCATAATTCAAATGTTTTTATCAAGAACCCTAACCGAAACATACATGAACACATCTTATGAGCATTTAATCGAATTAAACCTGATCATCTATCCGAGTTCTACTATATTACAGTCGGTTAATTCAAGCATCATGTGATTAACAACTCATAACAGCCGATCACTAGATCATGCATGCTAGAAACGTATAAACATTAATGAACTTGCAAATCAAGTGTACATGGGATCCGATTATCAAGAACACTATCATTCAATCATGAACAATCATATTAATCCAAAAATCCTATATCATCATGCACACATAAAAACATTAAGCACAAACAATTAATCATACTAACCGAATAGAATGGGGTCAAGAGTTGATCCGAAACACTATGAGTTTTGCGGCTGCCTTCGAGTTCGAGAGAGTGAGGGAGAAAAGAGCTAGAGTTCTTTTGTGTGAGAGTTGGTTGTAACAAATGAGGGCACAAACCCTAACTATGAGTGTTTACACGTTCAAGGGGAGTGGGCCGACCCTTGCTTGGGCTGCCTCTACTCCGAATACAATGGTGCGGCCCAAAGGCCTTGTGCGGTTGATATGTGTTGTGCGCTCGGGTCATTAACATACAAACACGTAACACATAAAGTACATAACATAATCACATAATTATTCAATTAATAACATTCTCATAACCATGTATCGTTACACAAAGTAGGTCCAAAGTTCGAGTTGTCACATTATCCCCAACTAAAAAGAAATTTCGTCCCGAAATTTGGTACGCACTCACTGAGGAAGCTAGGTAAGCGGTATCGTTCGCTGGTTTTCCTGGGGTGTCACATCCTCCCCCCGTTGATCTGGAATTTCGTCCCGAAATTTCGAAGTAGTAGCTTCAGTCTCAGCAGTGGTGGCATTGGTTCCGAATAACTGGGGGTACTTTTCTGTCATCCTGTCTTCGCGTTCCCAGGTGTACTCTGGGCCACGTTTGGAGTTCCAACGAACTCGAACAAGAGGGATTCTCTTGTTTTTGAGGACCTTCACATCCCGGTCCGTGATTTCAACTGGTTCCTCGACGAACTGCAACCGCTCGTCGATAGTGAGTTCTTTGAAAGGAATGATAAGGGTCTCATCTGATAGGCACTTCTTCAGATTTGACACGTGAAAGACATTGTGAACTGCACCGAGTTCAGCTGGTAGGTTTAGCTTGTATGCTACTTTTCCAATCTTTTCTATGATTTCGAATGGTCCGACGTACCGCGGATTCAGTTTGCCCCGTTTGCCAAAACGAACCACACCCTTCCAGGGTGAGACTTTTAGTAAAACTCGGTCCCCGACCTGAAATTCCAATGGCTTTCTACGCTTATCCGCGTAGGCTTTCTGACGGTCGCGTGCTGCCGCCATGCGTTGTCGTATCTGTGCTATCTTTTCTGTGGCGTCCACTACAATCTCTGGACCCGTAATCTGACTATCCCCCACCTCTGCCCAACAGAGAGGTGACCGGCATTTACGTCCGTACAATGCCTCGAATGGAGCGGCTTGAATGCTGGTGTGATAACTATTATTGTATGAGAACTCCACCAAAGGGAGGTGCTTTTCCCAGCCGTTGCCGAAATCGATAACGCATGCACGAAGCATGTCTTCAAGTGTTTGAATCGTTCCCTCAGACTGTCCATCCGTCTGAGGATGATATGCTGTGCTCATGTCTAACCGTGAGCCGAAAGATTTGTGCATCGCTTGCCATAGTTCTGACGTGAATCGTGCATCGCGATCCGAAATGATGGATGTGGGCACCTCGTGCCTCGAAACAACTTCTTTGAGATAGATGTCTGCGAGAGTGGAGAACCTATCCATTTCCTTTATAGCTAGGAAGTGTGCAGACTTGGTGAGTCGATCCACGATCACCCATATGGTATCATTCCCACGCTGGGATCTGGGTAGGCCTGTAACGAAATCCATGGAAATTTCTTCCCATTTCCATTGCGGTATCTTGGGTTGCTGAAGTAGGCCCGCTGGTTTCTGGTATTCGACCTTGACTCTCGCACAGGTCAAACACTTGCCGACGTAAGTAGCGATGTGGGCCTTCATGCTAGGCCACCAATAAGTAGTTCTGATGTCGTGGTACATCTTGTCCGACCCTGGATGTACCGAGTAACGAGACTTGTGAGCTTCGTCCATCACAAGTTCGCGTAGACCGCCATAAAGTGGGACCCAAATACGCCCCGTTACATAGTAGGCGCCGTCTGCCTTCTGCTCTAATCGTTGTCGTGAGCCGCGTAAGGCTTCAGCCTTGACGTTTTCGGGCTTCAATGCTTCTACCTGAGCATTTCGTATCTGTGTTGGAAGGCTAGACTGAATCGTAAGCTGTAGCGCTCGCACGCGCCGAGGTAAAGTGTCTTTCCGACTGAGGGCGTCAGCCACAACATTGGCCTTGCCTGGATGGTACTTGATAGCGCATTCGTAATCGTTCAGTAATTCGACCCATCGCCGTTGACGCATGTTCAAATCCTTCTGCTTAAGGATATGCTCGAGACTCCTGTGATCGGTGTAAATCGTGCACCTGGTACTGTACAGGTAGTGTCGCCATATCTTAAGCGCGAACACAACAGCTCCCAGCTCTAAATCGTGCGTCGTGTAGTTCCGTTCATGAATCTTAAGTTGGCGCGAAGCGTAAGCAATAACCTTGTCGCGCTGCATTAACACACATCCAAGTCCCCGAATGGATGCATCACAATGAATGGTGGGGACAGTGGAAATTTGAAAACACTCCTTCCTACCACAACACCCAACCACAACTTCCATCAGAGGAGCCGCACTTTCAAGCGGTGACACAACCACCACCACCAGCAGAGGAACAACCTTCGCCACCACCAGAACCCCCAAGATGGAGGAGAAATGCACGCATGTCCATGCGAGGGGGCCACGTTTTAGCACACCTCAAGCTTCTATCAACTATCCTTCAATTCCTGAAGATCCACAAATGGATGGACCTTCAAATGCTGTGCCGGAAATCGACATCACGCCGGCCACCTTTGCACCACAACCACCTCTGATGGGTTTTGAAAACCCAATTCTTACCTACCCAGATACGACTGGGTATAACCCGTTCGAGCTATAAGCTCCTACAGGTTATAACTACCAACCGCCTGCTTACGACCCATACGTCGAAGCAGCCAATTATAATGCTCTCTATCCTTCGCCATTCCCACCTGCATACCCAACTGGGTATCCTGTCTATGGGTATCAATACCCTCCATCCCAACCACAGCCACCTCCTCAACCTCCACCTCAACAACAACAACCACCCCAACAACAACAATTGGAAATTTTGAAAAGGGTGCAAAATGTGGAACATAGGGTGGATAAAGGTGGGAGAAAGACCCATAAGTTTCTTCAGGGTCTTTCAAAATTTATCAAGGGAAAAAGGAACGACGATTGAAGATTTCTATTTTACCTTGTATTTGTTATTTTAAGTCCCTGAGTGGACACTTCCTTTTAGTATTAGTCCCTACGTGGACATTATCTTTACGTATCAGTCCCTGCGAGGACTTGTTTTTCTTTTTCAGTCCCTGCGTGGACAAATTATATTATTTCAAAGACCCGTTTAGGGCAGTTTTGTAATCTTTAGTACTATCAATGGAAATTTTCTTTTGGAATTTATATATATGTACTTTCATTACAACAAGGTGCAAACAATCATTTCAATTCTTAATTGATCTGCCAAGAAATTCCAAAAGATCTTCTTTATGGTATAACCAAGCCTATATGTCAATATGAACATGGCTATGATGGTACAACCCTCTTAAGACAGTATTACAGTAAATTCTTGTTAACATCCAGAACATGTTAACACTCCTGGTAGTGTGGCTTGAGAAACAACACCAGCCTTCAAAGTACTTGGATTCCTCCAAGCCTTCACATAGCCTATATGATCAATACGAATCATGGCTAATATCATCAAAAACGATGTCCATACTAAAACATTCATTAGAGATGTTATTCATTTTGCCTACGGGCCAAGCTATCTCGTTTTTATAACGATGGCAGTCATAGTTGATGACTCTCTATCTAAAGGTGAAGAACTTGTTCAAACCTTAGAGCCCATGATCTAATAAGATCTCGACTCATAATTTAAATTGTCTTGGAAACAAGGCCTTTTGTGCCATCTAAATGTCCTTCGGGATGAGCCTTTGAGCTATATAGGAGAGTCTGTATGATAATGACAGCTGTGACATATGTCCCCTGTCTGATACACATAAAAGATTATATTCAGTTTTAAGCCTTTGACGGTTCAATTGTAACCTAGGCTAATTGTAATAAAATAATCTCAAATATACATTCTTCAGAAATGTCAAACCTATTAGCCTATATGGATACTTATACCTTGGCTAGTTAATCATCGAATAAGATGATTTGCTATATAAAAACTAAACAAATTATTGTTACTTGGTATATAGCATTCGAAGCTTCACCATGACCGGATTAGATGAGGCACACTGTCACCTTGTTGAAGGGAATGATACTACAAAACTGAATATCACTGGCGCTGAATTATAAGCCATGATAAATACAGCCGTTACAAAAGCTGTGGATAAGATACTAAAAGAGTCAAGTGATGCTCATTCGAAAACTCATTCTAAATCCCTTTCAAAACCGCATACATCAAAGAAAGATGAATCTGAGTATTCATCCAATCAGAAGAGTGAACCCCACAAACAGATCATGTTTGATCAGGCACCACGTTTCAACAAAGGTTGTACCTACAAGTATTTCATCTCTTGCAAACCAAGAGACTTCATAGGAGAGAAAGGAGCCATCGACCGCACGAAGTGGCTCGATGAGATGGAAACAGTGGTGGATATAAGTGGATGTACTAAGGAGGATGTGGTTAAATATGTTTCACAATCATTCAAGGGCGACGCCCTAACATGGTGGAAGGCTCTGGTTTAATCCACCGGAAAGATTCCTCTATACAATCTCTCTTGGGCTAAGTTTGTTGAGTTGGTTAAAGAAACATATTGTCCACAACATGAAGTGGAGAAGGTAGAAACTGATTTCCTAACCTTGGTCATGAAAGATCTGGACTACAGATCATATGTTACCAGTTTCAATTCAATGTCCAGACTTGTCCCTTACTTGGTCACTCCTGAACCAAAGCGCATCGTGCGCTTCATTGGTGGTCTAGCCCCTGAAATCAAAGGAAATGTCAAGGCTTCAAAACCTACCACCTACAGGTCAGCTATAGACCTGTCCTTGTCCCTTACACTTGATGTGATAAGGAGTAGGTCTAGGAGGGCCACGGATGAAGGAAAAAGAAAGAGAGAATATGATCAATCCCACCAGTCCAACAAAAATAAGAAAAGGAAGTTCGGGTTTAAGAAAAACTCAAATCAGTCTAGCGGTAAACCCCGATGCAAGAACTGCGATAAAAAAGCACTTTGGGAAGTGAACAATAGACCCGCAGACCAAGCCCTTCGGGATCTGCAAGAAGAAGGGGCACAAGTCTTTGGAGTGCCAGGATTTAAAGGATGCAACCTGTTATGGTTGCAATGAAAAGGGGCATATCAAGATAAACTGCCCAAAGAATACAATGAAGCCTGAAGAGGCTAAGAAATCGAATGCTAGGGTATTCCAGATGAATGCCAAGGAGGCAGTGAAGGATGACAAAATTATAACATGTACCTTCCTCATAAACGATATTTTTGCTAGAGTTTTATTTGATTCAGGTGCATATAAGTCTTTTGTAGACCTTAAGTTTAGTAAACTGTTGAATCTGCCTATTAAAACTCTAGATATTAAATATGAGGTAGAACTCGCTGACGGTACCTTAGACACTACTTCGACTCTTCTTGATGGATGTTTTATATCCATTAAGAATCATTCAATTCCATTGTCTCTTCTGTCAATGAAATTGGTTGGGTTTGATGTAGTTTTAGGCATGGATTGGTTGTCTTGTAACCAAGCCCAAATCGCTTGCGATAAGAAACTAGTCAATATCAAAACCCCATCTGGTGAATCGATTACCATTCAAGGAGATACGCACTACGGATTGCCTGATAATGTGTCTATACTTAAGGCATCCAAGTGCTTAAAGAGCGGATGTGTCATCTACATGGCACAGGTGACAGTGGACGAGCCGAAACCAAAGATAGAAGACATTCAAATCATTTCTGAGTACCCAGTTGTCTTCCCTGACAAACTGCCTGGATTACCTCTCGAGAGGCAAGTAGAGTTCAGGATCGACATCATGCCTGGGGCAGCACCTATGGCGCGAGCCCCTTACCGCTTAGCACCAACCAAAATGAAAGAGCTGAGAACCCAATTGGATGAACTTCTTGGGAAGGGTTTTATTCAACCCAGCTCATCACCATGGGGAGCACCCATACTGTTTGTAAAGAAGAAGGATGGTTCAATGCGTCTGTGCATTGATTATCGTGAACTAAATAAGGTAACAATCAAGAACCGCTACCCATTGCCCAGGATTGGCGATCTGTTTGATCAGCTACAAGGGGCAAGCTTCTTCTCAAGATTGATCTAAGGTCGGGGTATCATCAACTCAAAGTTAGAACTGAAGATGCACCTAAGACCGCGTTTAGAACGAGGTATGGCCACTATGAGTTCTTAGTGATGCCCTTTGGGCTCACTAACGCACCCGCAGCATTCATGGACCTCATGAATCGAGTCTGCAAGCCGTACCTGGATAAGTTTGTCATCATTTTTATAGATGACATACTTATTTACCCTCGTAATCAGGCAGATCACGAGAAACATCTACGGTGCATCTTAGGACTTCTACAACAGAAGAAGCTTTACGCTAAATTCTCCAAGTGCGAATTCTGGCTTCGCGGAGTCCAATTCCTTGGACATGTTGTGAACAAGCATGGTACCCAAGTGGATCCCGCTAAAATAGAAGCAATCATGAACTGGGAAGCACCTAAGACACCTACTGAAACTCGTAGCTTCTTGGGATTAGCAAGATATTACCGAAGATTTATCGAAAACTTCTCAAGGATAGCCGCACCTCTAACTACTCTGACCCGCAAGAATGTAAAATTTAATTGGGGTCCAAAACAATAGGAATCTTTTGAAATCCTCAAACAGAAGTTGAACAACGCTCCTATGTTGACATTGCCTGAGGGAATAGAAGAATTCGTTGTCTACTGTGATGCTTCGCACACTTGCATAGGATGTGTGCTTATGCAAAGAGGCAAGGTGATTGCCTACGCATCGCGATAACTGAAAGTGCATGAAAAGAATTACACCACCCACGATCTTGAATTGGGTGTCGTTGTATTTGCACTGAAACTATGGAGACATTATCTATATGGAACTAAACGTGTGATATACTCAGATCACAAAAGTCTCCAACATTTGTTTAACTAAAAGGATCTCAATATGAGACAACGCCGTTGGATGGAAACATTAAACGATTACGATTGCGAGATTCGCTACCATCCTAGCAAAACGAATGTGGTTGCTGATGCATTGAACGGAAAGGAAAGAGTCAAACATATATAGATTAATGCTAAGAGTATTGAGCTTAAGAACAGTTTAAATGAAAAACTATTAGCAGCATAGAAAGAAGTTGTATTGGAAGCTAACCTTCCAGGTGAGAGATTAGGTGCAACTATTGATCAGTTGTCACCTAGGAAAGATGGAACCCTCAGATTAAATGGTCGAATCTGCGTTCCTATTCATGGAGGACTTAGAGATATAATCCTCCAGGAAGCTCATAATTTCAGATACTCAGTTCACCCTGGGGGCGACAAAATGTATCAAGATTTAAAGGCAAACTATTGGTGGATGGGTTTGAAGAAATCCATAGCCACACACGTAGCTAAATGTCTGACGTGCTCGCATGTTAAAGCCGAACATCAAAAGCCGTCAGGATTACTACAACAGTTAGAACTTCCACATGGAAATGGGAAATGGTAACTATGGATTTTATCACCAAGCTACCTAAAACAAGACATGGAAATGATACAATATGGGTCATAGTTGACAGACTAACTAAGTCAACTCATTTCTTACACATTAAGGAGACTCATAGCTCCGATAAACTAGCCCAAATATATGTGGACAAGATTGTGTCTCTCCATGAAGTGCCAGTATCTATTGTATCCGATAGAGATACTAGATACACTTCTCATTTCTGGAAAAGTTTCCAATAATCGTTAGGAACTCGTTTGAATTTTAATACTGCTTACCATCCTCAAACGGATGGGCAAAGTGAATGTACAATTCAAACACTAGAAGACATGCTTCGTGCATGTGTCATTGATCTAGGTGGTAGTTGGGATGACCATTTCCCCCTGATTGAGTTCTCCTACAATAATAGTTACCATACCAGCATTCAGGTTGCGCCTTTCGAGGCTTTATATGGAAGAAAATGTAGAACGCCCGTCTGTTTGGCAGAAGTTGGGGAGGCTCAACTATCAGGACCTGAGATAGTCCTTGAGATGACTGACAAGATTGTTCAGATTCGTAATCGTCTAAAGGCTGCCAGAGATAGGCAGAAGGCTACGTAGATAAAAGGCGTAAACCTCTAAAGTTCAAGGTAGGAGACAAAGTCTTACTAAAGGTATCACCCTGGAAAGGTGTGATGCGTTTTGGTAAGAAGGGAAAACTAAACCCAAGGTACATTGGACCATTTAAAATCATCGAATGTGTCAGGAGTGTGGCTTATAACCTGAACTTGCCCGAGGAGCTTAGTGGAATTCACAATGTGTTCCACATCTACAACTTAAAGAAATGTCTAGCTGATGAATCGCTAGCAATGTCTCATAAAGACGTGCAGATAGATGAAAGCCTGAGGTTTGTTGAAAGACCTATATCGATCGAGGATCGATAGGTTAAAAAGCTCCAAAGGAAGCATGTACCAATTGTGAAAGTGAAGTGGGATGCCCGTAGAGGCCCTGAATATACGTGGGAGGTTGAGTCCACTATGCGACAAAAGTACCCTCACTTATTTCAGTAAATCTCAAGTTCGAGATTTCTTTTAAGGGGATGAGGATGTAACACCTCGTAAAATCGTGACCAATTATGTGAAGACATGTGTCCTAAACCCTAAACCTGTAAAAAGTTGACTTTGAAGGACTAAAACTGACAAACAGTGAAAAAATGTATATAGAGGGACTAAAAGTGACAACATGCTAAACTTATGCCTCTGAATGACCTTATACGATATTCGTATTCTCAAGCAAGTCAAATGTTGGACGTAAGAAGCCGTTTGTGAAAACAAATGAAAGTTAGGGTAACAAAAGGGTTAAAAGTGTCAACATGTAATTCTTACCCCTGAGTGACCTTTTAACGAACCTAGGGCTTTGTAATGTTCAATTATACTTCTGAGAATGCTTGATATTAATTACTAAAGGTTTCGGTATCATTATATGATAAATTGTGCAAGAATGCAAGAAGAAGGGTTAAAAGCGTCAACGAAAGAAACTAGTGCTTTCGGGTAATCTGTTAACCACATGAGAGCCTAACGAGGTTTATTATAATTCCCAAAGATCCTTAAAAACTAACCTTGAGGCCAAAAGTGCTAAAAATAAAAGATATATGAAGTTATATGAACAAGGGACTGAAACTGCCCTGTTGGAAACTTGTTTTAACCGGAAGATAGGCAGGTCGCGGGCCGCAAAGCCCAACCCCTTGTCTTTCACGGGGCGCGAGAGAACGCCCAGTAACAGAAAAATGGACTGCTGCATGTATTACAGCCTTGAGCCCCAATCAAACCACCATGCAGCCTGATTTCGAAACAAGGAGCATGCTTGTTGTTTCTAAGAACCTCTTGGACACCTAGAGACATCTGAGAGCATCATAAAACACCTGGATTGATCTTGAGGAGGCTCCTTGCACTATAAATGGAGCTCTTATGTTGCCATTTAAAGTTACACCTCTAAAAAATCACTTCTCTTCTCATTCACTGAGGTTCCTGATAAAAAAAGGAAGCTCCCCTTAGTCTAATCTTCGAGCTAAGACCTATTGTAAGTGTCCTTAGCGACTCTAGTTTGGTTTTTAGGCATTTAAAAGCTGAAAGTCAAAGTTGCCGCTAATCAGCTTTGACTTTCGGTTTAGACCTAAACGGTCCAGCCATTGTTCGAGGCGAATATGGCTACGTGATCGTAATTAAGTAGGTGTTAATCCCTCAAAATGACACCTCCTAATTACCACGTTTACTTAGTTAATTGTCGGGTCAAAGTAATTAAAATAAAAAGTCAAACTAGTCAATTTTTAAATAAAATCAAATCTAATAATGTAAAGGTTATAAAACATGTTTTAGCACTTCAATAACTTGATAAACAATAATAGAACATGTCTAAGCATGTTCAACCAGACAATTCTAAGTTTAAGCTTGGTTTGCAACCGAAAGTCGCAAAAGCTTGACTTTTGCTTTGACTTTCAATTCTGACCCGAATTAGCTTAATTCCTTTATGCATTAGGGTTCCTTTGTGACCATAATATGTTGTAGCATAACCCTCGGAGGTTGTGTTACATGGTCACTTAGTAATCTGAGTTTATATGCATGTTTCCGTTATTATGCATTATGTTGACTAGTATGCCTTTTTGTCAAAAATTTAAGGTTTTTAATATAAATAAATATGCAAATGAACTAAGTACTGATTTGTAAACATATTTAGAATATTTTGACACTTACATTCTAGTCATAAACTGGAGTTATGAAAATAATCGAAAATTATGTTTTTATAAGGACTAAAATGCCCTTTAGCATGTAAATCAAGTTTTTAACATAATTTTGATATAAAACTCTTTACCTACTGTTGTGATATCATATTTTGGAATTATTGGGATGTTGGGTCAGAATATAGACCTTAACCTTGAGTTCTTGTATAAACCCTATAAATGACGATGATACCCTTTTTTTGCAAATAAAATGAGTTTAAAACATAATTAACGTGCAAAACCTTTTGCTACAGATGTATTATGAGAAATAAATTATTTTGACCCTTCAAGGTTGGTCACAAACTCAGAATCACTTAAACTTTGGAAACATCGTCAGTTGTCGATTTTTACGCTAAATAAGTGCATAGTATGGTTTTAAACCACATTCGGTACCCAAGACTTGTTACCTACTAAATTTATAAATTATTTTAAATATTTTTACAGTAGGTAAAAGTCATGAACTCAGAATCTCAAATAAGTCCCTAAAACTATGTGTGAAATGAACAAAATGCCCCCTTCAGAGCATAGTTTGGCCATAAATTATAAACCACACATATGTATGATATTCTATTGTTATAATATCATAAATTAAATGTTTTTACAGAATGTTTATGACTAGAACTTCAGTTTACATATAAACCCTTTTTATAAACCTTAAAATGACCAAAATGCCCTTATGGGGCCTAATTCGGTTTTAAAACCTTTGTGGGCATACATGTTGATATCCTACTGATATCATAACATATTTTAAGTATAATAACATATGGAACTTGTATATGACTCATTCGGTTACCCGTTTTCGCTTATACGCATTCGGTTCGGTTTATGTAACTAGTTTGCATGAATTAACCAAAACGGGTCTAAACTTGTCATCTAAACTTCAAAATCCAGAATGTAACTAGTTTACCCATATTATTCAAGTTTTCATACTTGTTGGGTCTAAATTCTATTCCATTCCGGTCACCGCTTAATCTAGCGTTCCGTACCGTAAATCATCCTTTAAACTAACCGGTCTAAGTCCTTGACTTAAATAAGACACGTTAGTATTCTAATAGGTTAATAAAACCTTCATACTAGATTAGGGAGCCCCTGTAGAAGATACCTTCATAAAGTCTTAATAATTTACGGTTGAGTTGAAATTCTTGCATTTAAAACTCAGGTAAATACTTTTAACTTATTTTCCCTTATACGGGCTTGGGATACGATAAATTATTACCGCTTGGTCGGGTGTGGGATCATTTGGTCGGATTGGGATTAATAAATCCACATAACCCGTTTTAATATGTTTTGTTTGATAACATAAACTTTGGGGGTTAACGACCGTGTCCTGGATATCCTCAGCTCATTTAAGTTATTAATGGCCACGACCTATTCACGGGGTGTAGGCATACACCAGACAGATGCAAATGCTAAAATATAAATTACCCACATGTTGGGGATAACTCCTTTGTGGGTTTTATAAGTGGTGTGTCAGTTAATCATGACCAGTTTTTTAAACCGGCCCCAAATGTATGACAAACATGTAAATCTGTATACAAGATTATAAATGTAACTGTCCCAAGTTATTGAAGAATTTTTGTGCTTCGAGCACTTAAACCAATTTTCATAAATGTTTTCAAATGAGACAGTTAATTGTATTTACCAGTGTAAACTGACGTATTTTCCAAAGACTAAGTGACAGGTACCTCGCGAAGTAGGCTGGAGCAACTTGGCATTAAATAAGAGGATCTTGCAAATCCCTAGATGCCTTAAGTCTGTTGAACTCCGTTTTATGTTTTTATTTAAAGATCCGCCTGTGGATCCTTTCTTTTACAATTGTCTGTATGTTCTTTTATTCGTACTTTGAACACTTGGGTTGTAATAGTAATTTACCTTCCAAGCCTTCCGCTGTGCTATAACTGTGTTTGATTGACTATGATGATATCAACTACGTCTCGATACTCCCCATCGGGCCCACCGGATTATGTGGAAATATTGGGGTGTGACACGAACCCACTTCAGTAGTTGTGATTTTGTAAAGTTTGGCTTTGTACGAACCCAAATTTCCGCCTTCGTACGAACCCACCAAGAAAACAATTTTAAAGAGTTGAATCACTTTGTACGAAGGCAGCATATCTCACTTCGTACGAATGCACATTATTGTCTGAAGAGTTTATCTTTGTCACTTTGTACAAAGGCACAATTCTAGCTTCGTACGAACTGATTGTCTTGGTTAATTTCATTCGGAATTGTCTAAGTGTTTATTTGTTTGCACGTAAGCATGGCTGAAGAATTTTATAACGAGTTTTATAATGAGTTCACTTCCGAGTCTTTCGAAACAACAATTGTTGCACCAAAAAGCATTTCTAAAGCTATAAATGATAATATAAAACATGAAAACTTTTATAGAACTCATTCTAAACCACCAAAACTTGACAACATTGAAGATTATACTTGGTGGAAAGAGAGATTTCTTAACTGGGCAAAAGCATATGCTCATGAAAGTTGGTTTTGTATGGAACTTGGGTATAAAAGGTCAAGAAATGATAAAGGCGAAGAACTTGAACTTGGAGATTTAGATACTGAAGATAGAAAAGTATTTTCCCATGAACAAAGGATGATTGCGTTAATTCAACAATCGATCAGAGATGATATCTTTGCATTACTTAATCATAAAGGTTCTTCAAAGTCTGTCTGGGAAACATTGCGAGTGAAAGCTGAGGGAGGAAAGCAAATTAAAAAGAACAACATATCATTGCTTAAGAAAGAATTCAATTTGTTTGATAGTATAAAAGGTGAAACTGTGAGACAAATGATTGAGAGATTTTGTCATCTAAAAATCGAACTTGACAGGTTTGGGATAACAAAAACTCGAGAAGAAATCATTGACAAGGTTATTGAAGCTTTACCACGTGCATATCATTGGCAAACATTTGTATTCATATTGAAAAATGATGTATTGTTCGATGAGATTACTTTGGATGTATTGATTGAGAAGATTGAGAGTCTTGAGTTCGAGTTGCAAAACCAGAACAAAATGAGCAACTCTACTTATCAACAAAATGTGGGTCTTTATTACAGGGGAAGCGTACCTTCAACAATTCAGTCACCAAAGATTGGTACAACTTTTAGTGTCGAAAAGATAAAAGATTCACAGAAGAGCTCATCAAGTTATGATCCAGGTTATCATTCATCTTCCACGATATCAAACATAGCTGAACCAGATGAAATTTAGTGTAACATTGCTTTAAAGCTGAAAAATTCTCCAACAATGAGCATCAATGCTGCTAAACAACAGATGAGTTTCTTAGCATCGATTCTGGAATCATACGAGAGTCTGGTAGCAGGGAGAATCGGAAATCCTGAGTTAACAAAAGAAGATTATGACCAGATAGATCCAGAGGAGATGGAATTGATTGATATCAGATGGTGTCTGGCTAGCGGCATTAGAAGAGCACAACGGTTTATGGAGATAAGAGGCAGACAAGAACTTGGAGGGTTGTTAAGCACCAAGCTCGGGTTTGACAAGTCAAAAGTCACATGTTTCCGGTGTAAACAAAAGGGTCATTTCAAAAGGGAGTGTGTTAACCGAGAAGTAGCTGATCATGGTAATCCATTCCATGATGACTATTACAAAAAGGCCATTTATCATAAAACCAGTGAGCATACGTCCAGAACAGGTCTAAGGCAAATTGCTGAAGGTTCATCAAAAGAAAAAAACACAAGCTTTATTGGTTCAAGGTAATATACCCCTGATAATTCATGGGGGCAAAGAGTTTAACTGGGGTAAATACTTAAAAGATGAGAGAGCGTTGGTTGCTGAAGTGAAAAAGAGAATGAAAGAAGAAATTCTATAAGAGAAAACATACAGAGAAAGACATTTTGCAGATTGCAGAATAGAAGAAATGCAAAATGAGTATGAAGAAGCTAGAAGCTATGGAAGATGGAATAAGAAACGAGAATGTTATATCAATCGAAAAGGAGATCCTGTTGTTCATAAAAGCCAAGTGGTGTACAATGATGTTCTTGCTGTTATTCCTCTGTTCGACGAATATTATTCAATGAAAGCAACAGATAAAGATTATCTTAAGAAGCTGGACAAGATAATCAGGGGGGGTGATGACAGCTAGCTTGAAGAAAAGAGATGAAGAGAGGTTACAGAAGAGTGTTGAGAAAATCGTGGACGAGCTGAAAGAAACAGTAAGTCAAGAAGATGGTAAAGATGAAAAGAAAGATGAAGAAGTGAAGAATGAAGACGCAGCTGATGATGGAAATCAAGAAAAGACTGACGAGAAGCTGGAAAAGCCAGCAAAAGAAGCTGATAAAGAGAAACATGAGAAAGTTAATGAAAAGTTGATTGGTGAAGCTGATGCTAGTGAAGCTATTGCTGAGAAACATCAGGAGCAGGAAGAGGATCAGAAGCAGATGGCAAAAGAAGCCGAGGTGCTAAATACTGAGGTAATAACTCCAACTGAATCTTCTGACATGTTAGATAAAACTGTTGAACAGTGCAAGAAATGCATGGAACCGTGAAGAGCTTGTACTGAAAAAGATGAAAAATTCAGAACAAGAGACATGGATTTTTCTAAAATCGAAAGAGTTTTCAAAGATAAATGTAAACAAATGTTTGAAAATGAAAAGGCTTTAAAAGATAACGATGAAAAGCTAATACAAAAATGTAAGATTTTAGAAAAAGAAAACGTCATGGGTTAACTAGTTGCTTATACAAGCCTTCTCAATTTAATAAACTCAGATTATACACATCATCGCCCATTTACAAAAAATTCATATGTTATCAATGTACAACATGCCTTATGCAAAACTCCCAAAAGGACAAACGACTAACGAAGCTTATAACGATACGAGTGCATTAAAAATGTGAAGCCAAATACCGAGCAATATCATAGCGTTCATATCCAAAGCTAAAATTCGTGATAACATAACTGATTCACCCAATGATAAACATAAGTTATTCACCCAACGAATGTAAAAACCAAGAATGCTTGGGTACAATATCAGACAAATAACGTTCAAATAGTTGCAGGTACCATTGCCCAATGCATCAATATGTTGTAAATTGGTAATAGTAGGGGTGTTAAAAAAAATTCAAATCCGAAACCGAATCCAAAATATACGAAAACCCGTATCTGAATTATCCGAAAATCTGGATATCCGAAAATCGGATAATCCGAAAATCGGGATAATCCGAAAATTCGGATTTGGATTTGGACGTGAATTCTAAAAATTTTCGGATATTCGGATTATCCGAATCCGAAAACTTTAAAATAAAAAAAATATAAATTAATTAATTCCACTAACCACCTAACTCCTAAACTTAAAAAAATAGATATATTATCTACACACGCTCATTCAATCCAGAAGACATTAACTTTTGAAAATTAGGTTTAGTTTTGATCTAATTAGAAAACAGGTTTTTTGTTTTTTTAAGTTTTCGGATATTCGAAATTTCGGATTCGGATGTCAATATTCACTATCCGAAATTTTCGAATATCCGATCTTAAACACCCCTAGATAATAGTCATGTACAAACCAAGAATGCTTGGGTATAACAACAACAGACAAATTACGTTTAGATAGTCGAAGATATCACTACCCAATGCATAGGTATGTTGTAAATTGATAATAGTAATGGACAATTTTTTAACTTCTGATAAAATTGATATAGGTGTTGAAACCATGTATATGTGTAGTTGTCGCTAACAATTTTTATTTATTTTTTATTTTTATTTTTTTGGCATAATTGATCAATTAAAAGTAAGATAAGATACCTGTTTCTTTCATTTTTATGATTAAACTATTTCACAATATTTATCATCTTTGTAGATATATTATTTGGTTTCATAATGTTAGGCGATGTATCAGTGATACTTGGGGACAAAATCAATGTAAATACATAATAAGTTGGTAAAATGAATTTTATGCTCGGTTTTGTAATAATCACTTTTAAATCACGTATCCAGATATCTTATGAGTTATTGTGGTTTGATGTTATATAGTTTGTTATTATGTCAACAAAGTATTACAGAAAGTTAATTACTAGAAATGAAGATTTTTCACTAGAAACCAAATGGTAACATATCTATATCTATACTATATTATAATGCATGAGTGAGTGGTATTTTAAGATACCCAAAAAATAAGAACTTCTTCACTCTTTATTTATAAAAACACTCCTAAATGAGAGTAACTTGGTCTTTTAAACACTAATTATATTTTAGTCCCTCATATTATTACACTTAAATTTAAATCCCTTTATTTTAACAAAATTATGGCTAATTAGCTACACTTATCACTTTCCACAACAAACTTATAATTATTTTGCGTATTATTGTCATATTTTATAAACTATAATGTTTAAAAAAATCCAAAGATACCGTGATGACCTACTCATTTTTGTCGACATTTCGATAGTTGTCTTGGTCAGTATTGTTGTGCGGATTAAAATGTACAAGTAGATGATGCATTAGTGTACAAGTGATTAAAGCAATAGGTCCTATCATATTTTAAATGCTCAAGACTCTCTACATTGTTGTCATTAGTATCAGTTTAATAATATTCTAACCCTTTTCACCCCAATTTTCGTTTGATTAAGATTGTTGACCAATTTGTTCCCGCGACTAGATTAAATTTCGAAACCTTGCACATCCGGGTTTGATATGAGCATTGTTCGTATTCTGTATGTTTTTGTATTTACTTGGTTGGGTGCACATACTTACATGGGTTAACAGGTAGTAAATTGAAATCAAACAATCTCACTTGTTTTATCTAATTGGTTGTATTAAAAAACTTTATATAATACCATATTCAACAAAATGGAATTTTAGTTTTCATAAAAAAATTATTAAAACGTTTTTATAGCATTTTTGTTTTCATAAAATTATTTTTTATAAAAACATTTTTTTAGAAGTTTGGTAAATAAGTTTTCCACCAACAAAATTTTAGGAAAAAGTCCATAATTAAACATAATACATCTTCAAAAACTGAATACCAGATTCTGTTGCAGTTTTTAGGGATTATAAGTACAAAAATACTCTTATAGATAACATTGGTTAGTTGAAAAAAACTACATGTTATTTAATTCGTTGGTTTATAGGTTCTATATATAGTATAATTCATTAATCTTTTTCACTTCAAGAAATTTCTTGTTCTTTAGAAGTTTTGGTTTACAGGTATTTCAATTTTTTGTTGTGTATAACTTTGATTTATTTTTCTATGCCCACACTTAACATTCATCTTATTTGTTATTCAGTGGTTTTGAAGCTTCAATATTCATCCTTTCAGATCTTTACACAGGTAGGTATGTATGTTTCTAAAACATGATATATTGTTTGTTTTTTTATATCATGTTTAACTGTGAACGTCGTTTTTTATTCTATATTATTTATAACGGTAACATGATAATATATGTAACTAAAATAATTAACATTTTTTTCAGTTCCCCAAACTAGGGATGAGCAATTGGTATAAAATACCGTCCCAATCCCGATCCGATCCCAATCCCGAAATCCCGATCCCGAATTTTTTGGTACCAGAAACGGTATCCACTTTTTGGCATTTTCGGTATCGGTACGGTATGGTATCGGTAAAATACCGAATTTTACCCTTAAAATACCGATACCGTACCGATACCGTACCGTACCGACATATTTCTGTATCGGTATCGGTACCAAGTTTACACAAAATTTGGGATCGGAATTTTTCGGGATTGGGACAGTATCGGGACTGTATCGGTATTTGCTCATCCCTACCCCAAACTACTCCAGCTACTACTTATGTATCAGTTAAAGAGAGAACAGAGAAGAAACTCATCATCCAAAGAATGTAATAATCAAACAGGAAGAGATACAAGAAATTTCGGCGGATATTGATCTCGATTATGACAAATGGTGGTGTGACAATATAGATGACATCCTTGAGATGTTTAAGCTGTATGATTACTAAATTGATCTCATTATGATGCAAAGTACTTGACACTTGAGCTTTTAGTTTTCAACTTTTATATTTAAGACTTATATTTCCTCATTCGTGTACTACTTTATATAACTTTTATTTATGTTTAACACTTATTTTTTTTTATTCTTGTGTTACTTTATTGCGTTAATGGTTTCTTGAATTACTTGATAATTTAAATTTTAAATTTACTAATTACTAGACATGTGTATAGGGGTGTTCAAAAAAATCCGAATCCGAAACCGAATCCGAAATATCCGAAAACCCGTATCCGAAATATCCGAATTTTCGGATATCCGAAAATCGGATAATCCGAAAATTCGGATTCGGATTCAGATAGTGATTGAGAATTTTTGGATAATCGGATTATCCGAAAATATCCGAAAATTTAATTTTTATTTTTTTCGGATATCCGAAAAATATCCGAAGTATCCGAAAAATATCCGAAAAAATATCCGAAGTATCCGAAAAATATCCGAAATATCCGAAAAAATATCCGAAATATCCGAAAAATATCCGAAATTTATGTTCGGATATCCGAAACTATCCAAAAAATCCAGTTCTAAATATTAAAAAATAATAAAAAATAAAAATTAAATAAAAAATTGGATATTCGGATATCCGATTAGATATCCGAACCCGAATCTGAAATTTCGGATATCGAAAATCGGATATCCGAAATTTCGGATTCGGGTTCGGATGTCAATATTTTACTATCCGAAATTTCGGATATCCGATTTTCGGATATCCGAAAACCGGATTTCCGATTTTCGGATATCCGAAAACCGGATTATCCGATCTTGAACACCCCTACATGTGTAATACTTATAACATATATCCATTGTAATAATGCTACCATAAATATTATACGAATAAAAAAAAACTACCAGAAACCAGTACCGCAATGCAAAGTGTCAGTCCCCACCGCATTACGCGGGCACCCTACTATTACATTTGATACATATTAGTACAAAGAGCTATCAGCAATATTGATTTTGTTTGCCTATTAAATAAAGCATAGTGTCTATGTATTCAAAAGATATAGATATAGACATAAATGTAAGTATTTTTTTATTTGTTCATTGTTGTATTTATTATATGTAAATAAAAGATATAGATATAGACATAGATGAGTATTTTTATTTGTTTATTGTTATATTTATTATAAAGAATCAAATCAAAATAATTTATATAAAGTAGTTAAAATGAGTCATCATAACTCATAAGTTTCCAAAAATTTTCTTAATTAAAATAACAATTAGTTAAAATACTAATGTAACAGGCCCTACATCTTAATTGGCCTTAATACAAGGGACAATTTTGCAGAATAAAGATTCCTATGTGTAATTCCATTAGCCTAGAAAAAGTTTAATATAATTGGACGTTGATTAACAAAGTTTAATAAAGATTCCTATTATGACAATCCTTGTGAAAGCGACACTCGTGTCCCTTGAATGCATTGGAATCCAATTAAATAACGCATATTGGGCTCCTTCTAAAATTTTAAAATCATAAACTTATCTATTAATAATAACATAACATCTATATCTATCTATACTATATAATAAAAGAAATCTGATTTTGAACACGTGTCATTCATTGAAGATATCTATATTTGTAATTTCCTACCTTTTTATACTTAATATTATTATTTACCAAAGTGACACTTTTTTATTTAGTTTACCCTTATTTCATATTTTATGAAAAAAAAAATATCGATTATTCTATCTCTTATTTTCATATTGCATTTTTTTTTAAATTTAGTTTGTACTTATCTTTTTCGTTCAAATGGGACAGAAGTAAAATTATTAGGTTTCACATTTGTAATTAGTTATTTTTTTATTAAGATGCTATCGTTCTATTTGCTCATGTTCAAAATGATCAGAAAAAAAAAACTCAGTTATTTTTGTGACAAGCCCTACATCTTAATTGGCCTTAATACAAGGGACAATTTTGCAGAATAAAGATTCCTATGTGTAATTCCATTAGCCTAGAAAAAGTTTAATATAATTGGACGTTGATTAACAAAGTTTAATAAAGATTCCTATTATGACAATCCTTGTGAAAGCGACACTCGTGTCCCTTGAATGCATTGGAATCCAATTAAATAACGCATATTGGGCTCCTTCTAAAATTTTAAAATCATAAACTTATCTATTAATAATAACATAACATCTATATCTCTATACCTAATAAAACAACAAGGTTCTGCCACTTGGCATCACCTCATTAAACCAACACACTTGTCAAAATTCTAGCCCCTCCACGTTAGTATAATCTTATGTGTAATTTTGTGAGATTTTTTACTTTTTTATGTTTAACTAAAGCACAGTCCCCAACTCTCTCTGTAACATCTCTTTCACCCTGTACACACAAAACGTCAAAAACCCAGCTCATACCCATCTTTCCCTTTCTTCTTCAAAATTCAAATTCATTGTTTCCCAAGCCAGATCTACAAAAATCCATGAGCCCTCACCTTTATCTTCATCCAACGTGTCAACCCAGGGATGCATATATCCTAAACAAGAAGGTCAAAGCTAAGCAGCATTCTTCCCAGCTTGATTGAATCTATATGAAGTAAAATTAGCGGGTCATTTGGCTTCAAAAAGATTCAAATTTTGAATCCCATCAATTTCTTCAAACAAGCAAACGGTGAGATCACTTTTAAGGTTTCTTGCTTCATCTCCTCTTTCCCATTGCCATTTCCTCTTTCCTATTGCTGATGCTTATCCTTATCTTTTTACTTCTTTGAAAATTGAAGCCCTAATCAACGTTGTTGCTTCTCCCCTTATAGTTTAGGAAGGTCGTCGCCGATGAATTTTCCACCCACTGGATCAAATTTACACCTGTGTTCAGGTATGCTTTTTCTTGGTTTTCTTTGAATTCCTATAATTAAAAACCAACGCAAAGAACGATGACTAATCTATAAAATGCGTAGTATTTTAGTTGAAAATGTTTGTGTAAACCTGGTGTGCATCTTCCTAATGCATGGATAGGCCTTCAAACATGAGGTACAAACTGTTTTTGATGCTAAAAACTGAATGCTTTAACTTCTTTAAAATAATTTTAGTTAATTTCTAACTGAACTTTAGCATTATTACATTGCCATTACGAAAAAAATTGAGATTTTTTAATCCTTTAGGCTTTACACAAAAGGCCAAACTATGTGAATTCCTTTGTTTCTTCCAAAACTATCTTTGGTGCTACAAGCTCATATTATGATGTTTTGCACCTGACCTGGACTACAAAGAAGCGCCAACTACAAATTGAAATGATCGATCAACTTTGTAACAAGTAAGCATATTCTATTCACAGTGACTGAAATTATTGCTTGATTGTTTTAGTGCCAACCCGTTTTGACACGTTACCAACTTCTAATTTTTAGCAAATTTCATCGAGTAGTTCTGACCCGTTTATGACTTTCAGCGTTAAATAGATATATATTGATAGGGGTCTTCATGGTTTGGTTTCAAACCGTGAAACCGTCCAAATCGGTCATCGGTTTGGTTTTGCGGCCAGGTTTTTTTAACTTTTGGTTGATTGTTTCCAAAAGTTTCAAACCGTAGCGAACGTTTTGGTTCATCGTTTGTACCGAACCGGTTGATTAAAACCGGACGGGCCATAAGATTACACAATATATATTTTCGTTTTTATATATTCTATATTGCGTGTATTCGTTTTTTGTTTGTATTAAATAACCTGGGCTATGTTTACTAACCTTACAGTTATTTTGCTTCTGCTAAGATTTTTTTTCTTAATCAATACATGTTATGGCAACAAAACTTACTGTCGTTTATTTAGTTTAATGGAATATCCTGAGTTTCTTAGATTCTAATAAACACACACATACATATAACTATGAACACAATCAATCTGCTGATATAACAAGTTTTTTGATATAACATGTGATTTTGTGCATTTTTTAGAGATGACTAATAATCTCAAACCGTGAAGTCAAACGGGAACCAAAGTACTAGCAATGGTTTGGTTTTTTTATAACTTCCAATGGTTCGATTCAGTTTTTTGATAATAAAAAATCGTTACTACTGGCTTGGCTCACGGTTTGATCTAAAAATCATTAAAACCGGACCGCGAACACCCCTAAATATTGACCAGTTCTAGAAAGAGAATCAGTTGGAGGTTGATGCTTCAACCCATTAATGGATGCACGAGTTGATTTTGGCCTAGGTGTTGCTGCGTCTAAAGTGTCCAAATGGGTAGATTTTCAAAAAAAAATTGTTGGTCCATATTTAACCCATTTATGGATGTATGGGCTGTATTAGGCTTTAGCAAGTCTAGCGAATCAAATAGTTAAAATGGAAACGAGTTGAATGGATCTGAGTGGGTTAAATGGGTCAAACATCATCCACATATGTATTCAAAATCCATAAAAGCTTCTCAAAAACTGTTCCATTTCAAAAAAGTAAACTAAAATTTAAATTTTTTTACCAATTTAATTTTTTAAAATCAAGAAAATCCAGTAAGGTCAGACTAAACCCGACAAGTTGTGACCTATTAAAAAACACTAACTCACGAAAACAAACACTGAAATAGAAATTGTTGCATGTTTCCTAAAAAAATGGTGCATTATGTTAAAAGAAAACCAATTTTAATTTAGGCTTTATTAATAGTGTCAAAGGTGTCAAATATATACCTAATAAACTAACTGCAATTGTTGGTGTGGTACTGTGATAGGTGGCACTGTGGATCCAATTGGTTGCACAGAGAGCAATGCCCGTTGACTGGTGATTGAAGTATTTGGATTTGGATGGCCGGAAGAGTTTAACGTAGCCATGATGGCTAAATGGTGGTGGCGGTTTCGGGACTGCCCCACCCACCCACCTTTGGTTAGATGTCATCTTAGCTATACATGGGCCGGATAACGAAGATAAAATCATCCCGGTTAAGCGTGCTATTGCTGGATGGTGGAAAGATGAAAAAGTTTGGTATCAAGATTAAAAAAAAAACTGAAAGTCGAAGTTGGGACGAAAAATCAAGAAGGTTTTGGCTTGACGATTGGCTTGGGCAGGGTACTCTTAAACATCGATTCCCGTTGATCTTCAGACTTGCGGCTAACAAAAGGACATGCGTTAGTAACTGTTTTCAACAAATTTATAACCAGATTCATTGGAGTTGGGGCTGGTCAAAAGATCCTAATTGAGTTGAAGAGTGGGCTCAAGTGGGCAACTAAATGAGTTGGTTGCAATAGGTTAATCTCAAGGGTGGGAATGGTAGGTGGCGGTGGGATAATTTGGAGGGGAAGACTTCTCGACCAAGGCTTTATGACATGAAATGACGCTGAAAGCTGAAGTGTAAATTGATATGGGTTCGTTTTGGTACAACTCTTGGGCTCCACTGAAGGCGAACTATCTGGTAGTTGTGCAGATTTAAACAAAGTTGTGGCAAAGGTTCAGCTAGCAAATAGAGGTATGCTCTTCTATGATGTTTTGTGTAGTATGTGCGTCTTCCGAGAGGAAATATGTGACCATGTCTTCATGTCATGTATTTGGACCGGAAGTGTTTGGTAGCATGTCTCTATATGGTTGATAATTGCCATTATGATGGACTTTGAGTCAGTGGGTCAGATCATAAAGCATGTTAATGAGCAGGTTGGCTCCAAAAGACGAAAGAAGGCAGCTCATTGTTGTTTTTTGGCGACTTCTGAAGGTTGTGGTTGACGAGAAACGACAAACAATTTAACGACAAAATGATCCCGGTTCAGAAAATAGGAGAGCATATAGAGGAAGACACTTTCTTTTGGGCGAAACACCAAGCCAAAGCCACGTACCTCGACTGGGATAACGACTTGATTTGAATATTTCAGTTATGTTGTAATTTATTTCGAACCTTTTGTATCGGTTTTCAACCGTTTGTTTTTATGTTTCAGTTTTATATGATTTCTAAAAAAAAACTCGGTTCACTTAAGTGTTTGTGAGTCTGTAGGAAAGAGAAATAAATAATAAAATTAGTGTTTGTGAGTTAGATCAAGATATAGATATAGAGATGGACGTGATACGTTATTTAAAACTAAAGATAATTTAGAGAAAAATAAATTTTATATTAAATTATCTAAATGAATATAAAGGCACGAATGTCAATGCTCTTAGATGTTATTTTGATTGTTAAGATATAAAAGATCATATTAAATAATAAGTTATTAATTGTATTTTTTAAACCCGTGTGTCACACGGGATATAGGCTAGTCTATACTATATAATAAAAGAAACCTGATTTTGGACACGTGTCATTCATTGAAGATATCTATATTTGTAATTTCCTACCTTTTTATACTTAATATTATTATTTACCAAAGTGACTTTTTTATTTAGTTTACCCTTATTTCATATTTTATGAAAAAAAAAATATCGATTATTCTATCTCTTATTTTCATATTGCATTTTTTTTTAAATTTAGTTTGTACTTATCTTTTTCGTTCAAATGGGACAGAAGTAAAATTATTGGGTTTCACATTTGTAATTAGTTATTTTTTTATTAAGATGCTATCGTTCTATTTGCTCATGTTCAAAATGATCAGAAAAAAAAACTCAGTTATTTTTGTTTCTAGGAAATCATAATCCTTTTATTTGATTCAATCATTCTAGAACTTTTAAAACTAAAATATAATATATCATAATTAAATTCACATTTCAAAACCCTCAAAATTCAACCATTCAATAATCACAATTACTCACACGTATAAGCCCATATATAATCTAACCTACTTTTAATAAAGGATTCCAATTAATTCTATGTGAAATTTATAAAGATTTTTTTATACACTTAATTTCATATATAATCTAATCTAACTTTTAATAATGTATATATGTGTGGACGCTCGGAGGGCAAAAGTGAAATTGCACTAATTTTAACGTTATTTTACTAAATTTGTGAAAATAATGTTAAAAGCGGCGGACGGTTAATCATGCATCATCATCATGTGGTGGCTTTGATAGCAGAAAGACAAAAGGGAACATGCACTAATCGGTCTTTGTCCCGATTGCTAAGTGTTACGTGCCTTATATCCAAAGCTTGATGCAAAACTACTATCGAGTCGGGGGTCTTACTGAAAGCAGCCTCTACATCTTACTCTCCTCAGTACCTTAGCTTTGCTATTTGTGGGATTTACTGAGTATGATGATGATGATTTAGTATATATAATTAGATTTATTCAACCCGTATAATACACGGGATTTATAAAGATATATTTTTTTATTATTTAGTTTATAAAATTACATTTATCTAACCCGTGTAATATACAAGGTTACAAAATTACATTTATTTAACCCTTGTAATACACAGTGTTTTTAAAGATATAACTTTTTTTATTATTTAGTATATATAATTAGATTTATTCAACCCGTACAATACACGGGTTTTTATTATTTGGTATATAAAATTACATTTATTCAGTACAATACATGAGGTTCTTAGAGATATAATTTTTTTATTATTTAATATATAAAATTACATTTGTTCAACCCGTGTAATAAACAAGATTTTTAAAGAATAATTGTTTTATTTTAGTATATAAAATTACATTTATTCAACCCGTGTAATACACGGGGTTCTAACCTAGTATGAATATATGTAAAATCGAAACATAAATTTATCAAAATACCACACAAGTAATGACAAAAAAAAAACAAAAAACAAAAAACAAAAAACAAAAAACAAAAAACAACATATGCTTTCTTTTCCGGAACGTAAAGTACATAAATATAGCCTACAGGTAAACAAGTGTTACTTGTATGTCTAAAAAACAATAACTTTTGTAATTGTAGGGCCTAGTAACCAAATGATTTTGACAGTTAAGTTGGGACATCAGCATAGAAAAAGAAATCAAAAAGTTAAATGATTTTTAGCTCGGAATACCGGGTTTTCACAAAGATAAGCCTATATATATAGATGTCGAAATGATAGAGTATTTGAGGGCTTTATTAGATTCACAAAATATGTTAGTTATGACATATAGGATGGTTAGAGACCATTTTCACCAATCTTCAGAGCCCAACCTTAGTCTGCGACTTATTTATAGAAGATAAAAAGACGGCAGGACATATAACTTACCCACCACATTTGAAGTTGCTGCATTGGTTGTCGGAGACATAGATAAAGCTATAGACTATCGTGATATTGTTGTCGAAACTCGGTCGGGAATGCTCCAGCGGAAAAGAATAAATTCTTGTCGTCAATTCCTAGATAAGAGTAATTGACATAAGTTAAAGAAATAAACGTTAAACTAAAATTCAGTTTTATTAAAAAACAACGTTCTAACAAATATGAATATTATGAGAGATATTAAAAAAATGGTTAATACTAAAGGATATAAGTCTTAACGCCGGTAAGTGTAAGACGATACATTCGAAAAAAAGATTTTTAATAATGAAAAGCCGACATAAACAGTGGCGGACCCAGGATTTTTGGACAATGGGGTCCCATTTTGCCGGTGTTCAAATTTTGTGGATCGGTCGTTGTTCGGGTCGGGTCAGATCGAGAAACATAATAGAAAACAATATCATAACTAAACTACAAGTGATTTACTAGCTGATCGGGAACACTTTACTAATGGTTTTAGTTTGAGAACAACAGTTTAAACTTGAAATCATACCAATACCAAAATGGTTAACGGTAGAAAATTAGTACAATCTGGATTCGAACATCAAAACTCTGCTAGATAAAACTAATTTCGTTTTTTGGTATTTGTCAAAGTGTTAGCCCATCCAAAGGTGACAATATAAATTGCTTGATTATGACAAACAATTATTTGAAAAAAAAAAACAAAGTTTTGAAACAATATTCAACTTCTAAAAATGGGCCAGTGCAAGAATTCACCAAGATTCAAGAACTGTAAGTATGTAATTGCAAATTCACCAAATCAACAACTTTAAATATGTACCATAATCTCAAAAACTTGATTTTAAAAAAAATAATAAGCCCTAATCTATAACAATTATGACCAATCCTATGTGTAATAGATGAGAGAACAAAAAAGGAATCATCAATTTCGAAAATATAATTATTACCTGGGTAGCATATGAGCTAGATGTGCAGATACGCGGAGAAAACAGATTCGATTTCGCTGCGTGATCTGATTGTTTTGAAAGGGTATTAGAATACTCAATTTTAAAATCAGATTTAAAAAAAAACACAAAAAAAACGAAACAAATAGGCATCGAACCGGGGACCTTTTGTGTGTAAACAAGGAGTTTTACCAATGCACCAGGCTCACTCTCATTGTTATGGGTTCCAACTAAATTATTTTATGGGGTCCATAGAAAACGCCATTTTTCACGTTACCCCATGCTAGCCATTTTTTCACATGCAATTTCATTTGCATGGGATTTCAAAACATGCGATTTCATTGCATTTTCAAGCCATGCGATTTCATTTGCCTTTTTATAACACGCGAAGATTGAATTCGCACCAGATCGTACGACTGGGATGATCACGTACGTATCGTACGATAAGCCCTATTGTATGTTAGACTTTTTCTATATATATATATATATATATATATATATATATATATATATATATATATATAGGGACTGCTAAAATGAAAACCATTCACAGTTGCGAGAACCGCGAGAACTCCCCTCCACCAATCAGACTATGACACATATGCACAATTATTTTAAAACATAAAGGGTAATATATTAATTTACTCAATATGTGTAACACCCCAAAAATGATAACACAATAAAATAAGTGAGGATAAATAATAGACTTAACATAGTTAAGGGTTTATGGCAAGATGGTAGTTAAATGTGGTTTTAAGATTAGAATTGTAATTAACAACTAAGTAAAGGGGGTGAAAGTGTAAAGATGTTAAGTTAAATAAATAAAACAATTATAACCCCAAACACACTGTAAGTGTGTCTGGGGGATCGATCGAAGGCAGGGGAGGGGGAAACCCTAGCTCAAGCAAATCAAGCAATTGAATCCAAATTCTCAAGCTAATCCAGTGCATAAGTCATTAAATTCGAATAGCTAACCCCAATTTCTTAAGTAGTAAGCTTAATTTTCTGAAAATATGATTTGTAGAATGAGGGGTTAAACCCAATCACGATTTCTTGTATCAATTGTAGGAAATCTGAGTTAGAAATTGCTTTCTAGAACAAGAATCATGTTTGATTTAGGTTATATGAAGGGTTGTAGTGAAAACCCACTTTGTGAAATTATGTTATGATTAGGAAGATCATAATGATTAAGATTGTATGTTATCTTGATATATGATCTCGTTTGTAACACTTGAATGCTAGATAAATTGATGTAGGAGGAAATAATTATGCAATTAGAATAGATGTGAATGTTGGGTAATGATGAACTAGTAAAGATATGCTTTAAAGACTTGTATCTTATACCTTAATTATGACGCCTACCAAGTGTTTGATGAAATGCTTAAGAGATAAATGTATGTGTAACATGGAAAATGGTAGAATGAAGTAGATAGACTAAATGAATGAATGAATGTTGTAATGTAGGCGTGAAGGAAGAAGGTACGAGCACTAAGAAAACGGAAGGCACGCAAGACCGAGGTATGTTTCGTTGCATACAAAACCTTATTTACATTTCGTTTATGTTATGAAAAACAACCCTTGTTACAATGATTATGGTGGCTAGAAAGTAGTAGATAGCAAATCCCTTGCGGATTTGGTTATGCTAACGAAGGTTATATTATGCTATGCAAGTCGACCGGTTCGAGTCGAACCATGTCGAGTAAGAATATAGTACCAACCGTTTAGTACGGGTGGTCATGAATGCAATAACGAAAGTATGAAGTTCAATCCGTTATATGGATAGAACGAAAGATTTATGTTGAAAGCAATTAACCCGATATTACCGGGTCGTAAGTGGTATGCTTGAATCTCATTATGAGAGTATATGCCTTAACCCATTTAAATGGGTAATCGAATGCGTAAGAGTAATGAAAGTATATAAACGAATGCAACTAAAAAGTGGTATCATAAGCAAAATAAGTATTATGACTAACTTTCTAAAGCTTGTTGTTAAATGTAGGTAAATCCTTAATTTAGGTGACTCGGTGAATTGGAGCGAGCACGTGTTCTTCATATGTGATGCCAAGCGCTTCCGCTAGTTGATACTAATGTTTTGGGTCAAAATATCTTTTTGTACAATTTATTGGTAGACACACTTTTTTAGCATTCGATGTTTTGGTTTTAGTAGTATCTTGTAGAATGGTATTTGTCTTGATTATGGTTCAAACAGGGGTATACTCGTTTTACGGACGGGTCATGCCCAAATTTTGTAAAATTATGCATTAATGATATTAGTACATTTAAAGGTTTATGCTTCTAGTAAAAACTATTGGTCATTATTCCATCAACGAAAAGTGGGGTTCTAACAAGTTGGTATCAGAGCCTAGGTTTGAGGGATTCGAGCAAGAGTAATAGTGCTTGAACTCAAACCGACGGCTCGTGCAAATGTGTGCTCACTCCGAGATCGCCAATGAGGTAAAACTTTAAGTTTTTGTTTAATACAAGTATGTATAGTGTGTTTATGATAAATATTTAAGTTAAGTATGTGAAATAGTAATAATGGGAGTTAAACATTGGGTTATATCAGATCTGGCGTCGCACACAGTTGTGTCGTTAAGTGACACAGCTGTGTGGACCATTGATGCTTGTTGCTGAGATCAGGGGGTGTAGCAAGGCTGACACAGCTGTGTGACATTGTACTCAGATAATCAACACAGCTGTGTCTGGGCAAAATTTTTCAGCGATTCAGCAAAGGAAGGGCCGTCGCCGACGCCCTCATGTTTGCCGACGGCTTAGCTAGCTGTCTACGGACGTTTACGGGCGACGCACGTTTACAGAGCCCATCGCCGACGGGGTGCGAAGCCGTCGCCTACGGATAGCGGAATTCAAATCCGCTGAAAAGTTTTTGTTTCGTCTTGTTTTCGTATTATGAGTTTCTAAGTCGTTCAAAAGCCTAATGAATGTTCGTGTAGGGTCTATATAAGGCCTAGTAAGATATATGCAACCACGATTAGTGGTTACGTTAGAAAGAAATTTATCAAACTCGAAGGTAATGTGTCGAATGACACGAAAGAATGATGAAAGCTGAAAAAGCGAGTAAAGCTTAAAATATAAGAATGCGAACGAAGTAATTATGGACTAATGAACTATGATGTATTGAAGCTTGTGAATTATGATTTAAGTTCCCATACTTCTCAGAAATGCCCGTTTTATGTTCCTGTCAAGTTATAAGAAGATTAGACCGTCGGCGATAAAGTAAAATTTATAAAAATCGAATGTAACGTATGGAATGGCATGAAATGAATGACGAATGTATAAAGTGGAGTTAGAATTCGTATGAAAATTCGGATGAATGTATGCTTTGATAGAATTATGCATTAGAGGCTTGTACCTTATACATGAATGGTGTGATGCTTATGTGTATTTAATGATTTGCTTTAGTATGATTAAGAGGCGAATATGTGCTAAATGTGAATCATACGAGCTAATTAGTAAAGGATATGTTGAAATTATGTTATATAGTTGTTTCGAATGAAATTTGCTAATTGTAGAATCATGGAGCATTAGCATGTGAAAATACGTGTATGTGAATGTATATGTGTATTGTCTAGAGGATCACGTAAATTGTACGTGTCGTACAATACGAGTATGAGATACGCAGGATATTATTATTATGACCTACCATATTTAGATGAATACATGTTCGAAGGTTTGAAGTGTGTAAATGAGACAGTTGACCTTCTGAAGGTCAACAGTATAGGGATATCATGAGATGGCCATTAGACACAATTGTTTAAGTAAAGAGTTAATGTGTTACGTACTAGATAAATTACGTGTTATGATGGATGATAGTTTAGTTGTATGGATTTGAAATGAGATAACTATTAATGAACGTCTCACTTATACGAAATTCTACTAACGAAAGTCGATTAACGTATGAATAGAAAGAAAGTGAACAGTCGTATATATGCTCACATAAACTAATGATATTACGAAAGTACTGATATGTAAGGATGGGAATCCTGTCAATTTACTTGAGCATGGATGGCAAAAAGGGTTAAGAGGAAGTAATAAAGTAAGCATGAGCATGGACGCTAAAGGAAGGTGAATTTGCAATCACTTCGAATGTATTTACATAAAGATGTATGCGTGTTAGAATAATTGAAATTAAGTGGAACGTATAATTAAATGAGAACTTGGTAATGTTAATGAAAGGTATGGAAAGGATAATAGTTCAGATGTTAGCTAAAGGCGTTTTGTAAGTGTGTTCGAATTGAAAGTAAGAACAACTCGTACTACAATACTTATATACAAAAGTACTGGGTGGTGGTTGACCTTAAAAGGTTATATTGTAGAAGTCAGTGAATAATAATTGCTTACAAATGCTGGAAGTATTACGTAAGAAATACGTGTAAAGTAGAATACTCATTAGTGAAAGACATGTTAGAGAACATTAACACCTAATACGGTGAACAAACAAATGGAAATGGTATATTAAGGGATGGTCATGTATTGACCGAAGCTCGAGAAAAACATGAGAATCACCTCACTTATGTCCGGTCAAGCTAGCAAAAAGGGGTCTAACGATTCTTAAAGGAACGGATCAATATAAGAAAGAAAGAAGGATAAGAATGAAAAGTATAAGCCTACGATTGAATGTAAGACAAACTTAAGAAAGAAGGGTGGGAACACCACTAGAAATAGGATGTAAAGTGTCGCGTTGAGACGCGCTACATGAAATAGGACATGGAATTAAGTGTTAGGACCCAACACTCGAAGTTGAATGTAGAAGATTAATATGAAAACGTTTCGTAAGAAATGGCATGGTAAATGTTACGGCAGAAGAAAGGAAGGTACGGAGGAAAATGTTTGAATCTGAGAAATGGATTCGACCATGTAAGGAATGAAAGGTTGAATCCGTAAGCAAGCACGGGTCAAACTAGTAATAATGAAAGGTAATGAATTAAAAGTTCGAATCCGTAAATGAAGACGGATTAAACGAATAAGAATAGAAACTAAAAACGAGACTCAAATGAGTCATACGGGTCAAATGGCCATCGCCATTTGAACCCGGTATTTAATATTCGATTTGTCAAGTTTATTACTTATAGGTGAGCATAATGTATGGGCATGCATTGTCACAGTTTGAAAAGTATTAACCGTTGCAAAGTATGAATGACGAGTCAAGGGTTCTGACCCGCGCCAGGTAGGTATAAAAAGATTATATTTTTAATAGGAGCATAGGGCTCGACTAGAGAATGGTGTGACAGAATAGGATAACTGATACCCATATGTGAGAATGTATTTACAATTAGACCTCCGAAAGGTCAAACGAAATAAATGAAGTCCTTGCAATTATGCAAGTATAAGGTACGAACGTGTACCTCGATGCAACTACAATAGGTAAGGGGGTGTTAATCTGACACTGAAAGGTCAAACTGCGAAAGTTGGCGAGATAACCAATAAAAAGAAATGGAATGTATGATATGATTAGCATGTACGTAAGAAAATTTTGAAAGAGACAATAGGCGAACAAACACCCTGTAGGACACAATTATGAAAGGTTATGTGCTAATTATTTATTTATAGATAAATATGATGGAATTCTTAGTGAAATGATAGTATTGAAGCTAGTGGAAGGATGCCCACGAGTGGGAGCATATTTCATGAATGAATTAGACCAATTCTGGTACGGAAGGTACATATAAAGAAGCGGATCGATCCGGCACACGGATAACCGACTTATACATTGAAAGCGAGGTTAGTAAAATGTTTAATTCTTAGTTAATGATTAAGAATCCGTAGATTTATTTGTAAGTGTGAACAAAATGAATGGTAGAATAATTATGGTATGCTATATAGTGATCGACCTGTAATGGTCAGCGTGAGAAGGTATGAATGTCATAAAGAGGGAGAATTAAAGACCTTAAATGAAAGTTTGAGCTGAATTGGTTAAACGCTAGTATGGTGCTCATACACAACATACCTAGTTGTTATCAAAAGTAGTTCATGCAAGGAGCTAATAATAAAGGGTGCGAAGGATTAAATTCAAGGCTAAACTCAAACTTGTAATTAGTTCAAGTGACGGTGGTAACCGTAGAATGATGCCTTATACTCGTATTAAGTATGAAAAAGTAATTAGGAAGTGGGAAGCTTTGTATTAGTACCACTAAGTCATTAAATGTCTATAGTATACGTATAATGTTATGCTAAGCCCTCATATGAGCAAGAAAGTAATTGGAAGAACGTTAGTAATGGGATGATGGGGTTGCTTATAATTACAATAATGAATTATGCCGTGCATGATTCGTGTGTGGAATAAAATAAATTGATTTATTTATATTAGTAAATGTATGAATATGTTACGCTTATTTAGAAAGATAGAAACAAGCCGTAAGCATAAGCTTGTACGACCAATAGTATACATTGGAATAAATTCCAATGGACGAATCGTTAGTGATGATGTATGCTAGGAACTGGCATTATAAAGTGAAAACGACGCTAATAAGAGCCCTGGACCAGATTCTGACTTATAGGTGATTATGAAAGTAATTTACTTAATTTAAGAACGGAGGGACAATGCGTACAAAGACGTTTATGCATGAATGAAACTCTTGCCAAGATCTCGAATGCATCTATGTTGTAGTAAGCATCGTGAATGAAAAGACGAAAAAGTAGGAGTAGAATTGGTCTAGTTGGAATGAGAAAGGTTTCGGGGACGAAACCTCTTTTAAGGGGGGTAGACTTGTAACACCCCAAAAACGATAACACAATAAAATAAGTGAGGATAAATAATAGACTAAACATAGTTAAGGGTTTATGGCAAGATGGTAGTTAAATGTGGTTTTAAGATTAGAATTGTAATTAACAACTAAGTAAAGGGGGTGAAAGTGTAAAGATGTTAAGTTAAATAAATAAAACAATTATAACCCCAAACACACTGTAAGTGTGTCTGGGGGATCGATCGAACAAGGCAGGGGAGGGGGAAACCCTAGCTCAAGCAAATCAAGCAATTGAATCCAAATTCTCAAGCTAATTGTCACGACCCCCGACCCACCCTGGGCGGAATCGGGAGCCGTGAGCAGCCCAGTGGTACCAGTGATTATTTTTGAAAAACATTGCAGCGGAAATTTCATCAGGACCGTGAGTTAGGACAAATATCAGAGTTTAGAAAACACCGGATTTTATTTAGATGGAATAATCTCATATTTTACAAAGGTAGCTTTTAATAAAAACAATATTTCTTAATTTAATTTAATAGTAAAATAAGCCACTTCTTGAAGTCCTTCAGTGCCGGATCCAATCCTTACTCCATTCTACTGTAGTTACCTGAAACGCGTTTTAAAAAAGTTTTGTCAGCGGGAAATACTAAGTGAGTTCATTCAGGTTTATATAAAAGTATATTTGCTATAATTCACAGTATTAAGAGCGATTACAATGTTTCCATATCAACCAACTACCCACAGTATTTGTCACTCGACCGGATTTGTGACTGTGGTCATATCACTGTTGGGTCCTTCACCCACAAGTGACGTAAATCACTATTTAGGTCCGACTATCTAATAGTGTATATCATGATTTAGGCTCGCTCACCTAAAATGATACAAACAGTAGTAATGTGCACAATACCCCACATACTGGCTGTAAATTTGGCGATTACAAAGACTTAATCCCTGTAATTATAACTTTGGAAAATAATTTGGAGTATTGTAAAACAGTTGATAAAAAGAGAATGACTCACAGTATAAGCATGCACTATTGATTTAACAAGCTTCTTGATTCTACTCTTTCTGATAATTAAGCGTATACTTTATTATTTTGGATCTTCTGATGATTCAGCATCCATTTTGATTGTAGGAGTATGGTGTAGAGTTTCGGGTAGTTAAACATTTAGTTTAATAGAGTGGAATACGTATTAGTGTAAAACCACATCAAACCTAACGATGGTCACGAGATCCGAACCTTAACGAAATTCACAAAGTATAGTCTTATTCAGACAGTACTTTGGCATCCGTTTAACGAACTCACAAAGTATAACACTTTGGCATCCGTTTAACGAACTCAAAAAGTATAATACTTTGGCATCCATTAGTTGGTTCCTGAATCGATCGGATAGAATATCGCATCGGTGATTATTAGTTAGAACAGCAGCGTATAGAGAGAAGAAGAAAAGAAATGAGCAACGAAGAATGAAATCTTAGGTTCTTATTTATAGCAAGCAAGCAAGCACCTCAACAAATCTTCTGGTCGATGTGGGATAAATTGACATGTCTACCTACCTGCTTGACATGCTAGCTAGCTTGCTTATATATATATTAATTCAGCTGCTTCACTCGTTTTTCTCGTATAACTTTTAAAATATGACGTTTTATAAAACGACGAATATGTCTTTAGAACGAGCATATTTTTATCTATGTTTTAACCTAAGTTTCATTAAAAACGGAGTAAGGTCAAAAATAATATATTTAATTATTAATATTAAACGTTCTCATACGACCCCATATATATCTATTTTTTAATAAATCTTACTTAGCTTAATTAATCTTGTTAGCTTAATTAATATTGATTAACTGATTATTTAATCATACTTAACTTAATTAACAAATTAATCTACTCAGCTAACTTAACTGCTAAGTTTATTTAATTTATTAAGTTTACTTAGCTTTTAAGTATTCTAGCAGCTTCCTGCTTACGAGTTCTAATTTCTAGATACAAGGGAACTCGTATTAGTGTATTAACTCAATTCAACTTTAACGATAATCACGAGATAAAACCCTCACAACGAATGATAAAGTGCAATCACTTAAACATCCGTCGGATTCACAACGAATGACAGAGTATTCTCCGAGTTCGGGTGGTACTCAAACATCCTGTCGGAATCACGACTAATGACAAAGGATAACACTTAAACATCCTGTCGGATAGTTTCAATCGATCGGATAGAGTATCGTACTAGTGATTAGAGTTATTATTCTAATAACGAGCAGAGTTTCGGGATTTAGAATATAATACCCTAGCTATAATAGAAGCTGAAGGAAAAGAATTGAACCGTTTGAAACGTAGCTTTTGTGATCGAGTTATTACCCTGTTATCGCGGCAGCGTTTCGTGTTGTGTGTGTTTTGAATGAGAAAGTGAATGACTCAGTGTAGGAAACGAATTTGAACGTCGTTCAATTGCAAAAATCTCAGTCCCACACCCTTCTATTTATAGCTGGAAAATGGTCTCCCCCGCGTGTCGCGACAGGGAGACCTGTCTCCTTCGCGTGGCGCGACGGAACACCTTTCACCATAGGGTTGCCACGTTCATGGTGTCACACCCCCAAATTCCACACGCGGAGTATCACCGCTTGGGAGCGTGACTGACCAGGATCAAGCCACCAATCATATTGAACGTGTAATTAATATTAAGTAAAATAAAGGTAAACCATCCATTCAACACGAAAGGTGTTCAAACAAAACCATAGTTTCAAAATGTAGCGGAAGCATAGTAAATAATCCAGTAGTAGTTAACAATGTTAAGTGTCATAATAGTTCAACAGAAAAGCCACGATCCTTGTCCACAACGACCCGCTTCTCCAGTGCAAGCTCCAAGTACCTAACGATCTGCAAGGCATGTAACAGAATGATCAACAAACTAGTTGAGCGAGTTCACAGAAAGTAAATGCGTAATAGTAACTTCGTTTGTAACAGGTGGCTCTACTGGGCCGATTGTATGTTCTATTGGTGGTGGTGTTCCACGTTGCATAACCACTAGACTACTCGTAACTATAGGTATCCTTCACAACCGAGGATAGTGATCAATATAAGTAAAGTATCCTGCACATCCGAGGATAGTGATCAGTGTATGTATCCTTCACAACCGAGGATAGTGATCAGTATAGGTATCCTTCACATCCGAGGATAGTGATCAGTATAAGTATCCTTCACATCCGAGGATAGTAATGTGGTAGTCCAGTCATAGTGTCAGTAGCATATCTATTCAAACTTATCCTTTCAATCCCATTCCCAACACCCCGGGAATCCCATGCCTTGGTAAGAGTGTGAACTCACCTTGGTTTGCTCGGTATGCTAGGTTATGCACTCACAAGTAATTTAATCACGTCCTATTGTATGCACGTATAACAAATCAGTTCATGTTCACAATGATACGCATGCAATTTAATGTTCACCTAACAGTCAGTTTGCATATCGGCACAACACGTATTATTTCACATTAAATCATCAGCTAGTGTGCACGAATACAAATGTTAATGTTCATCACCAAGCATGGCATGCCAAATAAATCAAGCACATGTTCCATCATTCAAGGTATGTTCATAATCCCTAATATCTTTCGATCCAGCTGTTATCTTTCGACACATAGTGATCTTTCGACAAACAGTTATCATAGTTATCATTCGGACCGAATGTTATGTTTCGAACCAATGTCATCTTTCGGTCAAAGCTATCCTTCGGTCAACACTACTATGGTTCGGTCAAAGCTATCCTTCGGTCAACACTACTATGGTTCGAAGGACATGTATCTTTCGGTCTCAACTATGTTTCGACTAACAAGTATCTTTCGGTCACAACTATGTTTCGAGTAACTACCATCCTTCGACAAATAACAGTTACGTTTACACAAAGCTTCCAAGTTTATCCGATTATCAATTAACACAAATTTCACAAATCAGCTAACATCAACAAGATCAAACAAGCATGATTCCCATGTTTATCAAGAACCCTAATCTGAATAACAAAATCATTCAAACTATCCGATTTACACATAGGTGCCGATTACATAAACATGTCCGATTACAATATGAACAATTCGATTAACATATATCCAATTATCATACATATCCGGTTAACATACAAACAACATATTGCAATACTAACATACATATCCGGTTATCATAGCCGATCCACAAGACATCATCATTGAACATCATCAAAACAGATCCGATTAACATACTAACAATATATTGCAAGACAATTTATTAACCATGAAATCAAAGCATCATAAACAACATCACACACTAACCGGAAATCTGGATTACGGAATGAAATCCTTCGAACAGAGAGTAGGTCTGCTATATGCCGTCACACACACACAAGGGAACTAGGGTTTTTGAAACTAACCGTCGACTTACATGCATTCACGTATTTAAACGTATCACAGGAATGGGCCAAGCCCATTAGAAAGACTGGGCCGAAAGATGTCGAAGGATAGAATCCTCGGTCGAAGGATATGTTTCGAGATCCTTCGAATCGAAAGTTGATCCTTCGTATCGAAGGATATGTTTCGAGATCCTTCGAACTGTATGTCATGTTTCGTGATTTAGACTAAGTGTTTAATTAATAATTCTAATATTATTTTCTACCACAGCAAGTTAATCACATATAGGCAAAACGACAATACGTTTCATTTAAAACACAACGCGTACAATTTCAAGTCCACAATCCAAACAACCAAACAGTCAAAGTCAACGCGCATTTAATGCGAAAGTGAAAGTCAGAAACTCGAGTTGTCACATTATCCCCAACTTAAAAGAAATTTCGTCCCGAAATTTGGTACGCACTCACTGAGGAAGCTAGGTAAGTTACATCGTTCACTGGTTTTCCTGGGGTGTCACATCATCCTCCCGTTGATTTGGAATTTCGTCCCGAAATTCAGTAGTAGTAGCTTCAGCCTCAGAAGTGGATGCATTGGTTTCAAATAGCTGGGGGTACTTTTCTTTCATCTGATCTTCGCGTTCCCAGGTATACTCTGGACCACGCTGGGAGTTCCAACGAACTCGAACAAGAGGGATTCTCTTGTGTTTGAGGACCTTAACATCCCGGTCCGTGATTTCAACTGGTTCCTCGACGAACTGCAACCGCTCGTCGATAGTGAGTTCCTTAAAAGGAACTATAAGGGTCTCATCTGATAGGCATTTCTTCAGACTCGACACGTGAAATACATTGTGAACTGCACCGAGTTCTGCTGGTAGGTTTAACCTGTAGGCTACTTTGCCAATCTTTTCTAAGATTTCGAATGGTCCGACGTACCGCGGGTTCAGTTTGCCTCGTTTACCAAATCGAACCACACCCTTCCAGGGTGAAACTTTCAATAAAACCCGGTCCCCGACCTCAAATTCCAATGGTTTTCTACGCTTGTCCGCGTAGGCTTTCTGACGGTCGCGTGCTGCCGCCATGCGTTGTCGTATCTGTGCAATCTTTTCTGTGGCGTCCACTACAATCTCTGGACCCGTAATCTGGCTATCCCCCACCTCTGCCCAACAGAGAGGTGACCGGCATTTACGTCCGTACAATGCCTCGAATGGAGCGGCTTGAATGCTGGTGTGATAGCTGTTATTGTATGAAAACTCCACTAAAGGGAGGTGCTTTTCCCAGCCGTTGCCGAAATCAATGACACACGCTCGAAGCATGTCTTCTAGAGTTTGGATAGTTCGCTCAGACTGCCCATCCGTCTGAGGATGATATGCTGTGCTCATGTCTAATCGTGAGCCGAAGGATTTGTGCATCGCTTGCCAAAGCTCTGATGTGAATCGTGCATCGCGATCCGAAATAATAGAGGTGGGCACTCCGTGCCTCGAAACAACTTCTTTAAGATAGACGTCTGCGAGAGTGGAGAACTTGTCCGTTTCCTTAATCGGCAGGAAGTGTGCAGACTTGGTGAGTCGATCAACAATCACCCAAATAGTGTCATTCCCACGCTGGGATCTAGGTAAGCCCGTAACGAAATCCATGGAAATTTCTTCCCATTTCCATTGCGGTATCTTAGGCTGCTGAAGTAGACCAGATGGTTTCTGATATTCAACCTTGACTCTCGCACAGGTTAAGCATTTGCCAACATAGGTGGCGATGTGAGCCTTCATACTAGTCCACCAATAGGTAGTGCTGATGTCGTGGTACATTTTATCCGACCCTGGATGTACCGAATAGCGAGACTTGTGAGCTTCATCCATTACAAGTTCGCGTAAACCGCCATAAAGTGGGACCCAAATACGCCCCGTTACATAGTAGGCGCCGTCTTCCTTTTGTTCCATGCGTTGCCTTGAGCCGCGTAAGGCTTCAGCTTTGACGTTTTCGGGTTTCAGTGCTTCTAACTGAGCAGCTCGTATCTGTGCAGGAAGACTGGACTGAATAGTAAGCTGTAGCGCTCGCACGCGCTTAGGTAGAGTGTCTTTCCGACTGAGGGCGTCAGCCACAACATTGGCTTTGCCTGGATGGTACTTGATGGCGCATTCATAGTCGTTTAGAAGTTCAACCCATCTCCGTTGACGCATATTCAAATCCTTTTGCTTAAGAATATGCTCGAGACTCCTGTGATCGGTGTAAATCGTGCATCTGGTACCGTACAGGTAGTGTCGCCATATCTTAAGCGCGAAAACAACAGCTCCCAGCTCTAAATCGTGCGTCGTGTAGTTCCGTTCATGAACCTTGAGTTGCCGAGAAGCGTAGGCTATCACTTTATCACGTTGCATCAACACACATCCAAGACCCTGGATGGATGCATCACAGTATACCACGAAGTCATCTGTGCCCTCTGGCAATGAGAGAATAGGTGCGCTGCAAAGCCTATCCTTTAAGTACTGAAAAGCGGTCTCTTGCGTATTACCCCATCTGTAAACGACACCTTTCTGTGTTAGCATAGTAAGTGGTTGCGCGATCTTGGAGAAGTCTTTAATAAATCGCCTGTAGTAACCCGCCAAACCCAAGAATTGGCGTATTTCAGTCGGTGTACGCGGTGCTGGCCAGTTTCTGATCGAATCAACCTTGGATGGATCGACATGAATCCCATCCTTGTTCACCACATGACCTAAGAAGTGAACTTCACGAAGCCAGAAGTCGCATTTCGAAAACTTTGCGTACAGTTGCTCTTTTCGAAGAAGTTCCAAGATAAGACGTAAGTGCTGCTCGTGCTCCTCCTGACTCTTGGAGTAAATCAAAATGTCGTCGATGAAAACGATAACAAACTTATCAAGATAAGGTTTGCACACCATGTTCATAAGATCCATGAAGACTGCAGGCGCGTTCGTAAGCCCGAATGGCATGACAAGAAACTCGTAATGACCGTAGCGAGTTCTGAAAGCGGTTTTGGAGACGTCCTCATCCCGGACTCTCAGCTGATGATACCCAGACCTTAAATCAATCTTGGAATAGTAACACGACCCTTGCAACTGGTCGAATAGGTCATCTATACGCGGAAGAGGATAACGGTTCTTCACCGTCACCTTATTGAGTTCGCGGTAGTCGATGCACATCCTGAACGTACCGTCTTTCTTCTTCACAAATAACACTGGAGCTCCCCAAGGCGAAGAGCTTGGACGAATAAAGCCCTTTTCCAAGAGCTCTTGTAGCTGCTTCGACAGTTCTTCCAATTCGGTTGGAGCTAAACGATACGGTGCGCGGGCTATTGGTGCTGCTCCAGGAGCTAACTCAATCTGAAACTCGACTTGACGATGAGGAGGTAAACCAGGTAAATCTTCAGGAAACACTTGAGGAAAATCACGCACAACTGGTATATCCTCCAGCTTCTTTTCCTTTGCAGATGCGTCAGTGACAAGTGCCAGAATGGCAGTATGCCCCTTTCGTAAACATTTCTGCGCCTTTAAGAATGAGATGATGCCAACCACAGCACCACTCTTGTCACCTTGTACTTCGAGAGGTTCTTGACTGGAGCGAGGTATACGAATAACTTTTTCCTTGCATAAGATCTCCGCGTGATGTTGGGATAACCAATCCATACCGATGACGACGTCGAAACTACCCAAAACTATGGGTATGAGATCAATCGAGAAAGTCTGACCCGCTAGAACAATACTACAACCCTTGACTACCTGTGCGGCTTCTACACTTTTACCATTGGCTAGTTCTACGACGTGTTTGGTGTCTAGGGGTGTTGGTGTACGTTTTAACAATTTACTCATTTTCAATGACATATAGCTTGTATCAGCACCCGAATCAAATAAGACAGTAACATAAATATCGTCGAGAAGAAACTTACCCATAACTACATTGGGATCATTCACTGCATCTCCTCGACCCAACACAAAAGCACGACCACGAGCTTCATTGCCGTTGTTGTTGTTGTTTCCCCCGTTGTTGTTGTTACCATTACCCTGATTGTTGTTGTTGTTCTGGTTCCTGTTCAACTGAGGGCAATGCCTTTTGAAGTGACCCTCTGCACCGCACTGAAAACACCCTTTGTTACCCTGCTGTTGATTCTGCTGTGCTGGTGGCTGCTGCTGATTCTGGTTCGCAGGTCGAGCGCTTCTAGAATCTTTGGCCTCATGACCCATCTTGAGGCATCTTTGACAACGAACCTTATTACACTGGCCACTGTGATGTTTGTTGCAGGTGTTACACTTTGGAAGGTTTCCTCGATACCCTCCCTGTCTGTGGCTGCCTGAGGAGTGCTGACTTGGACTCTGGTAACTGTCTGTCTTTCGCTGTTGAGCTTGCGACTGCACTGAAGCTGATCCCTTGCTAGAATCCCCATCCCATTTTCTCTTACTTTCACTGGGAGTAGCAAGTGTAGTAGAAGCAGTAGCACTGATACGCTTAGGCAGTTTGTTCTGATCCACTGCCTGATCGGTGATGCGATGAGCGAGACGCTGGATTTCCTGGATGTTGTTGAGGTTAGCCGAGGTAACGTGGCTCTGTATTTCTGGTGCCAATCCTTTGAGATACAACTCAATACGCTTGTATGGAGGGTCCACCATAGTTGGACATAACACAGCCAACTCATTTGATCTCTTGGTGTAAGCTTCGATTTCCGAACCAACCATTTTCAAGTTATACAACTCGTCCTCCAACTTGTGAATGTCTTCTCTAGTGCAGTATTCCCTCTTGATCAGTTCTTTGAAATCATTCCAGGGTGTGGCGTTAGCAGCTGCCAACCCTAAGATCTGCACTTGTGCGTTCCACCAAGTGAGCGCAATCCCTTCAAGTGTGCCAGTGGCGAACTTCACCCTGCGAGCCTCAGGGCATTCACACATCTCGAAAACTGACTCGAGCTTTTCAAACCAGTGGAGGAGTCCAACTGCTCCCTCCGTGCCACTGAACGAACTAGGGCGACATTCCATGAAATTCTTGAAGGTGCACCCAGGTTGTTGCTGAGCGGGTTGACCTATTGTGTACGAATAGGGCAAAGTTAAGTACGAGAATTAATGTAGGATCTAAAGATCCTAGTGTCTATACTGCAGGGTATACTACCTGCTTGGGCGGCTGCAACTGCCGCAGCAACGAGAGCCTCTAGCTGGGCTTGAGTCATGGTAATTCGTGCGGCCATTGATCTTCACATCAAAGGCAACATAAGTGAGAAAGGTTCGCGAATAGTGCGATGACAGAAGAGTGTAAGCACATAAGTATTCTCATGCAATGACAAGTTGTGAGCAAAGTAATGTAAGCATACTACGAGCAAAGTTCTATGCAAATTCTAGTATGTAGGCAATAAACATAAACCTCATTACCTAGGAAGTTGAGTCTTGCACGTGGAGCGAAGCGTCGTTGTGGATCGTTGAGAGCACTGTTCTGGTTATAGTCTGGTTTTAATAAAAACGTTTTTCCATATTAAAACCAAGTTCTCTATAACCAATGGCTCTGATACCAATCTGTCACACCCCCAAATTCCACACGCGGAGTATCACCGCTTGGGAGCGTGACTGACCAGGATCAAGCCACCAATCATATTGAACGTGTAATTAATATTAAGTAAAATAAAGGTAAACCATCCATTCAACACGAAAGGTGTTCAAACAAAACCATAGTTTCAAAATGTAGCGGAAGCATAGTAAATAATCCAGTAGTAGTTAACAATGTTAAGTGTCATAATAGTTCAACAGAAAAGCCACGATCCTTGTCCACAACGACCCGCTTCTCCAGTGCAAGCTCCAAGTACCTAACGATCTGCAAGGCATGTAACAGAATGATCAACAAACTAGTTGAGCGAGTTCACAGAAAGTAAATGCGTAATAGTAACTTCGTTTGTAACAGGTGGCTCTACTGGGCCGATTGTATGTTCTATTGGTGGTGGTGTTCCACGTTGCATAACCACTAGACTACTCGTAACTATAGGTATCCTTCACAACCGAGGATAGTGATCAATATAAGTAAAGTATCCTGCACATCCGAGGATAGTGATCAGTGTATGTATCCTTCACAACCGAGGATAGTGATCAGTATAGGTATCCTTCACATCCGAGGATAGTGATCAGTATAAGTATCCTTCACATCCGAGGATAGTAATGTGGTAGTCCAGTCATAGTGTCAGTAGCATATCTATTCAAACTTATCCTTTCAATCCCATTCCCAACACCCCGGGAATCCCATGCCTTGGTAAGAGTGTGAACTCACCTTGGTTTGCTCGGTATGCTAGGTTATGCACTCACAAGTAATTTAATCACGTCCTATTGTATGCACGTATAACAAATCAGTTCATGTTCACAATGATACGCATGCAATTTAATGTTCACCTAACAGTCAGTTTGCATATCGGCACAACACGTATTATTTCACATTAAATCATCAGCTAGTGTGCACGAATACAAATGTTAATGTTCATCACCAAGCATGGCATGCCAAATAAATCAAGCACATGTTCCATCATTCAAGGTATGTTCATAATCCCTAATATCTTTCGATCCAGCTGTTATCTTTCGACACATAGTGATCTTTCGACAAACAGTTATCACAGTTATCATTCGGACCGAATGTTATGTTTCGAACCAATGTCATCTTTCGGTCAAAGCTATCCTTCGGTCAACACTACTATGGTTCGGTCAAAGCTATCCTTCGGTCAACACTACTATGGTTCGAAGGACATGTATCTTTCGGTCTCAACTATGTTTCGACTAACAAGTATCTTTCGGTCACAACTATGTTTCGAGTAACTACCATCCTTCGACAAATAACAGTTACGTTTACACAAAGCTTCCAAGTTTATCCGATTATCAATTAACACAAATTTCACAAATCAGCTAACATCAACAAGATCAAACAAGCATGATTCCCATGTTTATCAAGAACCCTAATCTGAATAACAAAATCATTCAAACTATCCGATTTACACATAGGTGCCGATTACATAAACATGTCCGATTACAATATGAACAATTCGATTAACATATATCCAATTATCATACATATCCGGTTAACATACAAACAACATATTGCAATACTAACATACATATCCGGTTATCATAGCCGATCCACAAGACATCATCATTGAACATCATCAAAACAGATCCGATTAACATACTAACAATATATTGCAAGACAATTTATTAACCATGAAATCAAAGCATCATAAACAACATCACACACTAACCGGAAATCTGGATTACGGAATGAAATCCTTCGAACAGAGAGTAGGTCTGCTATATGCCGTCACACACACATAAGGGAACTAGGGTTTTTGAAACTAACCGTCGACTTACATGCATTCACGTATTTAAACGTATCACAGGAATGGGCCAAGCCCATTAGAAAGACTGGGCCGAAAGATGTCGAAGGATAGAATCCTCGGTCGAAGGATATGTTTCGAGATCCTTCGAATCGAAAGTTGATCCTTCGTATCGAAGGATATGTTTCGAGATCCTTCGAACTGTATGTCATGTTTCGTGATTTAGACTAAGTGTTTAATTAATAATTCTAATATTATTTTCTACCACAGCAAGTTAATCACATATAGGCAAAACGACAATACGTTTCATTTAAAACACAACGCGTACAATTTCAAGTCCACAATCCAAACAACCAAACAGTCAAAGTCAACGCGCATTTAATGCGAAAGTGAAAGTCAGAAACTCGAGTTGTCACACATGGGTAGGCTAGCTGAGTCGACAGAATTGATAAATTCGAATTAGACAGCAAGATATGTGGATAATCGTCGAGTAGGGAATATCCCCCCTGAGTTTTAGGGGCCCTGATCCTGATTCTGATTGTTCTGAAAATTTTAGGGATTGTGCAGGATTACTTGGGTTTCTCAATTAGGTTTTCCTTACTGGAGAATTAATATAATAAGTATTAATTTTAGTGAGAGTTGTTACATCCTCCCCACCTTGTTTTAAATCTCGTCCTCGAGATTTGGACTATGATATCTTCTTGGGTTTACATCAAAACAATATATAATGGTGTCTCGGATGGAATCAAAAGATCAATACCATAGGGTAGTTGGAATTCAATGGTTTTAAAGTTTTAGTTTCAGGAATCGATGTTAACCAAAGGAGATGAAATAATATCATTAACAAGTTTGACTAAGTTTCATGAATCAAAGGATATTGGATAGGCGTGAAATTTGAAATAAAATGACTTGTAGAAACAATAGGATTTAATGTCAGAAAAGAACTTATTTTGATCCATTGAGGGGATTCTGAATTGATAAATCTCTATTTTGTGAATGAAAAAAATGATTTATCAATAATCAACCCGAAAATCAATATCGTTTACTTAAATGGTAAGGATACACTGGACAATAGAATTTAGTGTATCGTGGTCTGAGTACATAACTGTATCAGGACTATTAAAATGACAAATCAAACGAAGTGATGTATGAATAAGGTTTATTATTTAGCACAGGCTACAAATTTATACGAACACTGCAAAGTGTTGTTAAGAATTCAATAATTATGGTGACCGAATGAATTCCCTGTTTTTCGAAATTAACTGAGAGTTTCAAGGAAGCGAATCTGGATATTTCAGAAGATGAGATGTTCAAATGAATGAGATGAAATGATATAATTTCCAAGGTGATTAGATTCAAGCCAAAAGATATATGATCAATGGATATGAATGTTTGTGAATGATTTGCCAAAAGAAACTTATTTCGATTGTCAACTGAGAAAGAATCAGAATCAACAAGCTTGAATGAAATAAAAATACGAAAATGATTTGTCAACTAGGAAAAATCAATGGGTTGACATTTATTGAATTACAAGGATACACCAGAATATAAAAGAGTTTAGTGTATCTTTGTCTTAACACATAGTTGTATTAAGACCATTTTTAAGGATGAGTCAAGCGAAAGAAATACATGATTTTGGAATGATTTGTATGCTTATAATTAGCCTAAGCCACAAATTTATACTGATGCCACAAGGTGTCGGAGTGATTGGAATAATAATAGCGGTGATTTAAATAAGTTCATCATGTTTGAAACCAAATGAAAGTTTAACGAAGTAAGTTTGAAAGTTTGTTTCAAACAATCTAGTAGGATTTTTAATTGAAAATGTAACAGTTGAATAAATGTTTTTCGATTGAAAATGATTAAGCAATAAAGATTACGAAATGCTCGATTGATGTTGTAAGAATCATTAAGAGATACACTATGACAAGAATTTGTATATCATTATCTTAGCACACGATTGTGTTAAGATGGCTTTTATAGGATAAACCAACAAATCGGATTCAGTACAAATTAAATCCATATATAATGTGTGAAAAGTATAAATAGTTCCGCATGAAATGATTGATAGTAATTTAGCACAATTTGCAAGTTCATACCAACACCACAAGGTGTCGTAGTGATTGAAACAAGGCAATAATAGAAATGATCAAACAAGTATTAAGCGAAGGGGTCATATAGTAAATCTGAATATTTGTTTCAAATAATTTTTTTATAGGATCCACAACTGAAAAATGGAACGAATAAACAGTATTTTTGAGCGAAGAGGAAAGACAATAAATATCACGAAATGTTCGCTCGATGGTGTAAGAATCGTTAAGAGGTACACCGGAATATTTAACACGAACTGGGGTACCATTATCTTAACACACAATTGCATTAAGACTGATAATACATAGATCGAACAAGCGGATTTAATATCAATACATAATAAATAATTAAATCCGAGCATGATGTGAGCAACGTGATTAGCGCAAGTTTCAAACTTTGTGAAAACGTCACCACAAGATGATCGTGATCAAAGAAATGATTTGATGAATTCGAAGACTAAACAAGCATGTTATAGTTCAAGAGAATTGAAGTGCTTGTTGGGACTATTTTGAATATGATGGCTTTAATCCATCATATGGGACTTTGAATTGAATACGTAATGTGAGCAAGTTCAAACAATTGAACTTGGTGTAAACAAAACGAGTTCATATATCAATAAGAAATTTTGGACATGGTCACGACAAAAACCATGTATGCCAAAGGAAATTGAGTTTTTTTTTCAAGAAACTTATTGACTCGATATCAAAGAGTCATCGTTTTGCAATAAACGTGGTTTATAAATGCAAAGATCAAGCATAGTGAAACGATATTTGAACTTTTGATAAAAACAACAAATTGGAATGAAGCCCTCCAGTGGTCTTCATAAATCAAACGAACCACATGCGCAACAAACAGTGCATGTGTAACGTGTGGATTTACCAAGAAATGAAATGAATCAATATTTGCTACTATGAAAGAAATCCTCATGGGATGATGACCATTAGAAGAAGTAAAAACACGAAAGTTAACTCATTATACGCAGAACTCAGAATTTTAATGAAAGAAATATAAGAACTTTATCGGGAATTTCGTGTGATAACCGGTGTTAATTGACATTACTAGGGAATGTTGAATAAAATAAAATAGGGGATTGTAAAGGTATATGACTCCCTTTTTAATGATAATAATTATAACTTTGATTACACTGTGCACCGATGGTTGTGAAATCTTGTCCCAGCGTACCTCAACGATATTTAGATCGTTTGTAGGATCATGTGGCAAAGTGCCGCTTTTTGATCAGTAGTTCCTCCACTGACGGAATTAGTATTGGTGTCGTCGTGCCCAATCATAATTTTCCAAAGGTCTTGCCTCGAAAGTCGTGTGTGATATACTTCGATGTCTGTGGACATAAATTTTAAGTTTCACATGATTTCTTGTGTACTAGTACAACTTTACATGTTTCTTACTTGCGGTAATAATTTATGGTAACGCATTGGAAATTCTTATACTTTTGATGGTGTCCCAACTTAATGGATTTCCAGTATTATTTTGTCGTACGAGTTACGAGGTAGATGATCAAATGAAGAAATGTTTGAGATCGAAATTATAGATATATGCAAGAGATTCCTGATAAAGAAATCTAGATTTTATTATTGACACATATGCTTGTGCTTTATTCTTAATTGACTTTTGGAATTCCTTATAGATATACATATCTATATAATTATATATTTCACATGCTGTAATATACATACCTTTCATAAGGTTAAATGTATATAATAGATACATATTTCCAAAATAAGTCAGATATCAGCTCATGATATTATTTAGGGAAATCTTGTCACTTGTTTGACATACTATGTACCCTGTCTTATCCGGTTCGCACCGGAGATGTAATCTCAGTATATCCGGACAAGCTGGAGAGTCTGCTACTCTATACCCAGTTTTGCCGGAGAAAATTTCTATTTCCCATAAATAGTATCTTTTCAAGATTTTTAAAAGTGCCTCTTTTATTAGGGCTTTTATCCAGAATCAAGGAAATTTGTATTTCCATAACCATATCTTTATTCCAGACCAAGTAATGTCAATAAGCCAGGATTAATAGCAATTAAGTGTTATTGCTTATTTATCGTACCTTGCAATGTTCTAATCACCCTTCTTATGGCATACCAATATTCATTACATTATACTTATATAAGTAATTTATCTTGAAGCTTATATTAAGGCAAAATTCTTAATTTCAAGTCTAAATATCATCCTGAGTGCTATCAGATAATATTAAGTTCCTAGCTCTCCTTTTAAACTTAGGTATTATTACAACACCTAATTGCTTAAACAAGTGGCTTAGCTTATACTAAGGCATCTTTTCTTATGTTCAAGTTTAAATGCTATCAGATGTGCTACCAGTTAATAACAATCTCCTAACTCTTTTATTTAAGCTTAAGTATTATTATCACAACACTTATAGGCTTAAAGTAGTGGCTCTGATACCACCTTCTGTCACGACCCCCGACCCACCCTGGACGGAATCGGGAGCCGTGAGCAGCCCAGTGGTACCGGTGATTATTTTTGAAAAACATTGCAGCGGAAATTTCATCAGGACCGTGAGTTAGGACAAATATCAGAGTTTAGAAAACACCGGATTTTATTTAGATGGAATAATTTCATATTTTACAAAGGTAGCTTTTAATAAAAACAATATTTCTTAATTTAATTTAATTGTAAAATAAGCCACTTCTTGAAGTCCTTCAGTGTCGGATCCAATCCTTACTCCATTCTACTGTAATTACCTGAAACGCGTTTTAAAAAGGTTTTGTCAGCGGGAAATACTGAGTGAGTTCATTCAGGTTTATATAAAAATATATTTGTTATAATTCACAGTATTAAGAGCGATTACAATGTTTCCATATCAACCAACTACCCACAATATTTGTCACTTGACCGGATCTGTGACTGTGGTCATATCACTGTTGGGTCCGTTCACCCACAAGTGACGTAAATCACTATTTAGGTCCGACTATCTAATAGTGTATATCATGATTTAGGCTCGCTCACCTAAAATGATACAAACAGTAGTAATGTGCACAATACCCCACATACTTGCTGTAAATTTGGCGATTACAAAGACTTAATCCCTGTAATTATAACTTTGGAAAATAATTTGGAGTATTGTAAAACAGTTGATAAAAAGAGAATGACTCACAGTATAAGCATGCAGTATTGATTTAACAAGCTTCTTGATTCTACTCTTTCTGATAATTAAGCGTATACTTTATTATTTTGGATCTTCTGATGATTCAGCATCCATTTTGATTGTAGGAGTATGGTGTAGAGTTTCGGGTAGTTAAACATTTAGTTTAATAGAGTGGAATACGTATTAGTGTAAAACCACATCAAACCTAACGACGGTCACGAGATCCTAACCTTAACGAAATTCACAAAGTATAGTCTTATTCAGACAGTACTTTGGCATCCGTTTAATGAACTCACAAAGTATAACACTTTGGCATCCGTTTAACGAACTCACAAAGTATAATACTTTGGCATCCGTTAGTTGGTTCCTGAATCGATCTGATAGAATATCGCATCGGTGATTATTGGTTAGAACACCAGCGTATAGAGAGAAGAAGAAAAGAAATGAGCAACGAAGAATGAAATCCTAGGTTCTTATTTATAGCAAGCAAGCAAGCACCTCAACAAATCTTCTGGTCGATGTGGGATAAATTGACATGCCTACCTACCTGCTTGACATGCTAGCTAGCTTGCTTATATATATTAATTCAGCTGCTTCACTCGTTTTTCTCGTATAACTTTTAAAATATGACGTTTTATAAAACGACGAATATGTCTTTAGAACGAGCATATTTTTATCTATGTTTTAACCTAAGTTTCATTAAAAACGGAGTAAGGTCAAAAATAAAATATTTAATTATTAATATTAAACGTTCTCATACGACCCCATATATATCTATTTTTAATAAATCTTACTTAGCTTAATTAATCTTGTTAGCTTAATTAATATTGATTAACTGATTATTTAATCATACTTAACTTAATTAACAAATTAATCTACTCAGCTAACTTAACTGCTAAGTTTATTTAATTTATTAAGTTTACTTAGCTTTTAAGTATTCTAGCAGCTTCCTGCTTACGAGTTCTAATTTCTAGATACAAGGGAACTTGTATTAGTGTATTAACTCAATTCAACTTTAACGATAATCACGAGATAAAACCCTCACAACGAATGACAAAGTGCAATCACTTAAACATCCGTCGGATTCACAACGAATGACAGAGTATTCTCCGAGTTCGGGTGGTACTCAAACATCCTGTCGGAATCACGACTAATGACAAAGGATAACACTTAAACATCCTGTCGGATAGTTTCAATCGATCGGATAGAGTATCGTACCAGTGATTAGAGTTATTACTCTAATAACGAGCAGAGTTTCGGGATTTAGAATATAATACCCTAGCTATAATAGAAGCTGAAGGAAAAGAATTGAACCGTTTGAAACGTAGCTGTGATCGAGTTATTACCCTGTTATCGCGGCAACATTTCGTGTTGTGTGTCTTTTGAACGAGAAAGTGAATGACTCAGTGTAGGAAACGAATTTGAACGTCGTTCAATTGCAGAAATCTCAGTCGCACACCCTTCTATTTATAGCTGGAAAATGGTCTCCCCCGCGTGTCGCGACAGGGAGACCTGTCTCCTTTACGTGGCGCGACGGAACACCTTTCACCATAGGGCTGCCACGTTCATGGGTAGGCTAGCTGAGTCGACATAATTGATAAATTCGTATTAGACAACAAGATATGTGGATAATCGTCGAGTAGGGAATATCCCCCCTGAGTTTTAAGGGCCCTGATCCTGATTCTGATTATTCTGAAAATTTTAGGGATTGTGCAGGATTACTTGGGTTTCTCAATTAGGGTTTCCTTACTGAAGAATTAATATAATAAGTATTAATTTTAGTGAGAGTTGTTACACTAATCCAGTGCATAAGTCATTAAATTCGAATAGCTAACCCCAATTTCTTAAGTGGTAAGCTTAATTTTCTGAAAATATGATTTGTAGAATGAGGGGTTAAACCCAATCACGATTTCTTGTATCAATTGTAGCAAATCTGAGTTAGAAATTGCTTTTTAGAACAAGAATCATGTTTGATTTAGGTTATATGAAGGGTTGTAGTGAAAACCCACTTTGTGAAATTATGTTATGATTAGGAAGATCATAATGATTAAGATTGTATGTTATCTTGATATATGATCTCATTTGTAACACTTGAATGCTAGATAAATTGATGTAGGAGGAAATAATTATGCAATTAGAATAGATGTGAATGTTGGGTGATGATGAACTAGTAAAGATATGCTTTAAAGACTTGTACCTTATACCTTAATTATGACGCCTACCAAGTGGTTGATGAAATGCTTAAGAGATAAATGTATGTGTAACATGGAAAATGGTAGAATGAAGTAGATAGACTAAATGAATGAATGAATGTTGTAATGTAGGTGTGAAGGAAGAAGGTACGAGCACTAAGAAAACGGAAGGCACGCAAGACCGAGGTATGTTTCGTTGCATACAAAACCTTATTTACATTTCGTTTATGTTATGAAAAACAACCCTTGTTACAATGATTATGGTGGTTAGAAAGTAGTAGATAGCAAATCCCTTGCGGATTTGGTTATGCTAACGAAGGTTATATTATGCTATGCAAGTCGACCGGTTCGAGTCGAACCATGTCGAGCAAGAATATAGTACCAACCGTTTAGTACGGGTGGTCATGAATGCAATAACGAAAGTATGAAGTTCAATCCGTTATATGGATAGAACGAAAGATTTATATTGAAAGCAATTAACCCGATATTACCAGGTCGTAAGTGGTATGCTTGAATCTCATTATGAGAGTATATGCCTTAACCCATTTAAATGGGTAATCGAATGCGTAAGAGTAATGGAAGTATATAAACGAATGCAACTATAAAGTGGTATCGTAAGCAAAATAAGTATTATAACTAACTTTCTAAAGCTTGTAGCTAAATGTAGGTAAATCCTTAATTTAGGCGACTCGGCGAATTGGAGCCAGCACGTGTTCTTCATATGTGATGCCAAGCACTTCCGCTAGTTGATACTAATGTTTTGGGTCAAAATATCTTTTTGTACAATTTATTGGTAGACACACTTTTTTAGCATTCGATGTTTTGGTTTTAGTAGTATCTTGTAGAATGGTATTTGTCTTGATTATGGTTCAAACAGGGGTATACTCGTTTTACGGACGGGTCATGCCCAAATTTTGTAAAATTATGCATTAATGATATTAGTACATTTAAAGGTTTATGCTTCTAGTAAAAACTATTGGTCATTATTCCATCAACGAAAAGTGGGGTTCTAACAATATGTCAAATCTCTTTTAAAGTCTTCTCTCTTTCTCTCTCCATCACACATCAACAACATCAATCAATTTCTATCTCTTCTCTCATAATTTGTTTTTTGTCTTATTATATTTATTGTTTTTATTACTTTTTTTTGTCTCATTACATTAATAGTTTTTTATTAAAAATCAATTTTTTTTATTAAACAAAATTTTAAAATTAGATTTTTTTCAAGATTAAAAAAACGTTTTTACGAGCCATTTTTTACGCCCCGTTTTTATGCGCGGTTTTTTTACGGCCCCTTTTACGCCCCTTTTTTTGCGTCCCGTTTTTTTGCCCGGTTTTTTACGCGCCGTTTTTACGCCCAGTATTTACGCGCCATTTTATCAACCGGTTATTTTAAGAGCCTTTTTTACGTCCCGTTTACGCGTCTTTTTTTCTAACGCACCGTTTTTTACGCCTCGTTTTTACTTTCGTAGAAAAAGTCGTTCGTAAAAAAAAACTTTTCGAAAAAAAAGTTTCTCATGAAAAAGTTTTTTCGTAAAAAAAACGTTGCCCGTAAGAAAAACGGCGCGTAAAAAAACGGCGAGTAAAAAAAACACGGGGTGTAAAAAAACACGGTGCATAAGAAACGACGGGTAAAAAAAACGGCGCGTTAAAAACGGGCGTAAAAAACGGCGCATAAAAAACAGCGCGTAAAAAGGCCGCGTAAAAAACCGGGCGTAAAAACGAAGCGCAAAAACGGGCGTAAAAAAGGGGCGTAAAACGGCGCGTAAAAAACGGGGCGTAAAAAACAGCTCATAAAAACGTTTTTTTTTTGTAAAAAAATCTTTAAAAAGATTGTTTTTTTTGTAAAAAAAAATTGATTTTATAATGTTTTTTAATAAAAATATCTGTTTTTAACAAAAAACAATTAATATAATGAGACAAAAAAGTAATAAAAAACATTAAATGCAAATAAGACAAAAAAAGTAAATTTACTAAATTACCCTTTTAACATTAAAATATTAAAAACATATTAAGACAAAAAAGATTTAATATTAGCTTTAATTACTTTTAGTCTCATCCATCCATCTCCAAGATTCAATGGTTGAAAAGTGGTTCTCACGGTTTTCGCAACTGAAGGTGGTTTTCATTTTAGCGGTCCCATATATATATATATATATATATATATATATATATATATATATATATATATATATATATATATATATATATATATATATATTAAAGGGGTATGGTCCCAAAAAGCCGCACAGACCATCTAGGTCGCGCACTGGACCATACTCCTTACTCAATAAGCTGATTAATCCATAAACCTTGCGCGGGGGCTACTTAGGTAAAACCTGAACCCAGCGCGAGGCCCAAAAAGAAATAACATCAGTTTCACGCTTAGTATCCTGAATAAGAGCCCACAACTCCTACAACCTTGCGCGGGCTAGTTATGTACACAACAAGGACCGCGTAAGAGTTACGGCGCAGGGCCACTTCAGAAAGTACCAAAGGTACGAGTAGAAGAAGAACGAGCCAATCAGTGTCCACCAGGCTATGCTCTATCGTGCTCCACGACTAATAGTTGTGCAAGAGACACAGAGTACACAAGGACGCCTACGTGGCACCAATCCGGGGGCGGCGACAACTGCCCCATGATCTCCACTCACCTGCTGATGGCAGAAGGACAGAAAGGCCGACAACTCGAACACGTGGCTCCAATCAAGGTGCGCCAGCACCGAAGAGCTTTTAGAAACCACTAACGGTCGATACTAGTGAGACAAAGAGGATATTCCTTGTTGTCGCCTTCCGGCCTAAGGCCCATCAGCCCATCTCCTCCTACATCACTCCGGCTATAAATAGAGACCTCCATACACAGGTTAAACATTCTTTTCTCTCTACTCTTACTCTTAACACACACTTATTTCCTCAAAGCAGTTACTTATTCTTACGCTAAAGTCTGGTTAAGAGGGAAACCCCCATATTCCCCTCTTAACGAGCTAACGGTGTTGCTGTTTTACAGGAAGAATCGTCATACACAAGCTCAGGAAGGATTAAAGAAGATTAACCCTCATGTTTGAAACATAAACCAAACTAATTAACCTAAAATTAGTTCCGTGTTTCTTCATTGGCGCCCACTGATTTTTTACAATCACTTCATCTTCTTCTTTTTCTGAGTTTTTTCTACTCTGTCGATCATGGCTAGTCAGGGAGTGCTCGATTTCGGTTTCGGAACACACTATAACATAGGAATGGGGGAGGACAATCCGAATGTCCAACTCCAACCTACTGATGAGTTAATCGAAGGCGAAGCAACAAACACTTGGGGACCCCGCGTGAGTATCACTCGCATCACTCAAACGGGTACCCCAACAAGCAACGTCGCTGGTCTATCAAACTCAGCTCCAAACCCAAATATTTCGGCGTTACTAGGGCTACCAGGAGGCGAAACCTTAGCTTCCTGGTAAGCCAAGCAGATTGCTAATATAAATGCTGCGTATCAGTCTTTGAGCGCACAACAAGCGATTCTACAAGCAGAACCATCCTTGGTTACTCCTCCGGGTCCAACTCAAGGGGCGCGCCAGACACCCAATCAGCAAAACATACAAGGGCAACTCAACAGACCTCCTCCCCAAAGAAGACCAAGCGTGCATGACACGCGTGACACATATGGGGAGACAGGCAGTTACTATGACCATCCATCTAACGTGCAACAAAGGCGCCCAGTTCACAGCCGGCTAGGGCCGCGCAACATGAACAACGAATGGGACGACACGGACCCGGATGATCCTACCTGGCAAGATGATGAAGGTTCCTCAGTTTTCAACCGTTTACAAAGAAATCACGAGTATTACAGACCAAGGTCGCGCGTCGCCTACAACGAAGAAGCAGAGCGTGATTTCAGTCTCGTTTACAGGCCAGCAGAAGCCGCCGAGCACTCGAAGTTTATCCCAAAATTGCTCTAACCCCGCTAGAAAAAGCAAAGCTACCCCCAACAGTGGGAAAGTTCAATGGTCTCACTGACCCTGATGATCATGTTCGAGTATTTACAAGCGTTGGTGTTTTAGGAGGACGGACCATGTCAATGTGGTGCCATCTGTTCATTCAGACTCTCACAGGGGCTGCTCGCGCCTGGTTCGACAGCCTTCCATCTAGAAAAATCAAGTCATGGGTCGACTTCAGAACCCAATTTGTAACCCATTTTAGCCAGCAGAGACGTTATCAGCGCGATACATTCAAAGTAACAGACATCTGGTGCAGAGATAATGAGAGGTTAGAAGATTTTATCACTCGCTTCAACAAGGAGTGCTTAGAGATTGGAGACATAAACGAACAATTGATGCGCGCTCACTTTAAAAAGACCATCCGTTGCGATAGTCTAATCAGGACTATCACAGGAAAGGACGGTATACCTAAAGAGTGGGACGAACTCATGGCAGCTACAAAGAATGTAGCGCAGACCGAAGAATCGTTGGCTGGAACCAAAAGCTCTTACACCAAAGATCATTTTTCAAAAGCAAGATCGCGCGAAAATAACAGGCGAAACAGAAACAGAAACGCTGGCTGGAAGACAGGCTAGTCCAGCGGTTACGAAGAGAGACCTCGCTTTAAAAAAGACGCGCGAGATACAATTGACCGCATCATCTATCGTATAGCCGCCAGGAATGAAAACCGAGAGAAACATTGGACTACGCTCAATAAGACACCAAAAGAGGTGCTCATTACGGAGAACCATGACTTCAAGGCATCAAAGCCTATGACAAACAAGAAGGGGCAAGACCCGAACCTGTACTGCGATTTTCATAAAGACACAGGTCATTTCACAGATGACTGTATCAGTCTAAGGCAAGAGATCGAGAAGGCGCTGAAAAACGACAAGTTAAGTCATCTGGTCAAGAATGTGCGCAAGGAGACGCCAGATTCAAAGGAATGACGATGGAAACCAGAAGAAGTTTAGGCGCCTAGAAAATCACATGGTCAATGAACCAAGACACATCGCAAGGAACAAGGGCAAGCACCCATTTTAACCAGCATGGCAAGAGCAACAAGTCGTCTTTCCGTTAGTGCGCTAGTGACCACGCGCCACGCGCCCCGTTGTCATTACCGGCTTCATAGGCCACTATGAAACAGAGTACGTCTTCATCGATCCAGGAAGCACAGCTGACATCATTTACGAACAATGTTTCAACCAGTTTGACGAAGAAGACAAAGCGCGCCTTGAGCCTGTGGATTACCCTCTATCCGGATTTTGTAATAAGACAGTCTTCCCATTGGGCCAAATCAGCTTCCCCGTCACGCTATCTGACGGGAAGCATTCAAAAACTACAAGCGTCAACTTTATGGTGATGCCAGTCAAGTCAAGGCATGATGTTTTAACTGGGAGAGAAACTCAGGGAGAAATGAGCATGGTAACCTCCATGCCCCATTCAGCCTTTGGCTTTCTGACTGAAACGGGGATGGCGATTATCTACTCAAAGAAAGAGGTGATGGCAGCAGAAGATGCGCGCCCAGTCAAAGCAGCCAAGATTTCAACAATCGAGCCAGAAAAATGGGTCTTGAACCGCAAGTACCCAGAACAGACGGTGACAATTGGCCGCGCAATCTCACCAAATATCAGGACGCACCTCAAGCAATTACTGTTCAGAAACATGGACATCTTCGCCTGGACCTCGTCTGACATGACAGGCGTCCTGCGCGACGTCACTGAACATTGTTTGAACACTTATCCATCCATCGAGCCGAAGGTCCAAAGAAGGCACAACCTAGGAGCGGATAAGACCAAAGCCGTGAATGAACAAGTTTGTGAACTGTTAAAGGCTGGCATACTGAGGGAGGTGCGTTACCAAAGTTGAGTTGTAAACACTGTCATGGTCGAGAAGTCTACGGGAGGATGGCGCATGTCTGTTGACTACACAGATCTCAATAAAGGCATGTCCCAAATATTGCTATTCATTGCCTGAGATCGACAAGAAGATAGACTCTCTCGCGCCATTCAGGTGGATATGTTTTTAGATTGCTACAAGGGGTACCACCAAGTCCAAATGAAGCTGGAAGATGAAGATACAACAGCCTTCCGCACTGACATCGGAATCTTCTGTTACACAAAGATGCCCTTTGGGCTCAAGAATACTAGCGCAACCTACCAGCGACTAATGGACAAGATATTTGCTGATGACATAGGAAAGCATATCGAAGTGTACATTGACGATCTTGTGATCAAAAGTCCTGAGAAAAACCAGATGCTAAAAGATATAGAGAAGACATTCAATTCTCTAAGGAGCGTGAACATGAAGCTGAACCCAGCGAAATGTTCTTTTGGAATGGAGGAAGGCAAATTTCTAGGCTTTATGGTTACAAACGGCGGTTTTAAAGTCAACCCCGAAAAAGTCAAGCCATTGAGCGGATGCCATCACCGCGCACGATCAAATAAATGCAAAGATTAGCCGGTCATCTAGCTGCGCTTAATCGTTTTCTATCAAACCACGCTGCAAAGTCTTACCCTTTCATCAGTACATTGCGCAACTGCGTGAAAAAGGAAGAGTTCAAATGGACACCAGAAGCGGAAGCAGCCTTCCAACAGATGAAAGAATGCTTAATCAAGCTCCCTACTTTAACCGCACCATTCAAGGAAGAGCCACTCATTCTGTACTTGTCTTCTTCGGACAAGGCAGTTGGATCGGTACTGTTAGTAGAAAGAGACGGAGTTCAAACTCCAATCTACTATGTTAGTAGGGTGCTCACGGATCCGGAAACAAGATACTCAACCATGGAAAAGTTAGTGCTCGCTCTACTACACGCCTCCAGGAGGCTGCGCAGGTATTTCACTGGGCATGTAATCACTGTACTCACCAACTTCCATATTGGCACCATCTTGCAAAAACCAGAGACATCAGGCCGTTTGTCGAAATGGGCAATCGAGCTGGGGGGCCACAACATCCTGTATAGGTCACGCCCAGCTATTAAAAGCCAAGTATTAGCAGACTTCATCACTGAAGTCCCTGAAGACAAGATCAAGGAATGTGAAGTAGTAGACACTCCAGTCAAAGACACATCGGATGAATTATGGCTGTTATTCACCGACGGAGCCTCAAATGAAGACGGCACAGGAGCTGGTTTGCGCCTTGTTAGCCCAGAGAAGCACGAGTTCACATATGCCATCAAGTTGGATTTCAAAAATATCAACAATGAGGCAGAGTATGAAGCGTTCTTGGCAGGCTTCCGCCTGGCCATCATGATGGGAGCGCAGAATTTACAAGCACATGTCGACTCTCTTCTGATCGCGAGTCAAATCAACGGGTTGTATGACGCCAAGGGCGAGATCATGGCTTTATACTTGGAACAAGCGAAAGAGTTGCTTCAAAAGTTCAAGTCATACAAAGTTGTTCATATCAACCGGTCAGAAAACCAGCCAGCCGGATGCGCTAAGCAAGCTTGCGTCAATAGCATTTCAACATCTCGCCAAAGATGTAAGAATTGAAGTCTTGAAAAACCCATCGGTATTGCTGTGCCAAGTCAATGTGATTGAGGTAGGGCCACCTTCGTGGATGACCCCTATCATTCAATATCTTCAAGAAGGAATTCTCCTAGAGAACAAAGCGGAAGCCAGAAAAATACAAAACAAAGCGTTATTTTACGAAATAAACGGGGGTATTCTTTACAGGAGATCCTTTTTAGGGCCACTACTACGATGCGTAGATCCTCAAGATGCAAGTTATTTGATCAGGGAGATACACGAGGGCATCTGTGGCATTCATGCGGGCCCGCGCATGGTCATAGCAAAAATAGTGAACGCATGTTACTATTGGCCAGGGATGCACGTCGACGCTTTGAAAGAATTGCGCAAATGTGACGCCTGTCAGAGGCACGCTCCAAAGACCATGTGCCCAAAGAATGATCTGATTCCTGTATCCACAGCCTGGCCTTTCCAGCAGTGGGGGATTGACATGGTGGGTCCTTTACCTGAAGCTCCTGGCGCAGTGAAGTTCATAATTGTTGTTGTTGATTACTTCACTAAATGGGTGGAGGAAAAGGCCCTCGCTTCAACCTCTGCAACGATGGTGCGAAAATTCATATGGGAACACATCATTTGCAGGTTTGGCCTCCCACTCAAGATCGTGACTGATAATGGCACCAACTTTGCAAACGAAGACCTTCAGAAATGGATGAAGGAGCTAAACATTGAGCACACTTTCCCTTTTAGCTTTGTCTATAGCTTAGAGGCGGTTATCCCAGCAGAAATAGGCCTCCCCTCGCCGCGTTTATCAGCATTCAACAAGATTGATAACGAGGTGGAGCGCCGTTTAGACTTGGACTTACTCAAAGAGAGACGCGAGATCGCGTGAATCAAAGAGGCCAAGTACAAGACCCAGCTGGAGCGATACTACAATGCCAGGGTGCGCATCTGTACGTATACCTCAAGAGAATATGTGTTCAGGGACAACGAAGCCTCTAACGCCGAGCGCCCCGGAAAACTAGCACCAAAATAGGAAGGCCCATACTTGGTTCATGAAGTGCTAGAAAAAGGGGCGCACAAACTGCGCACCTTAGATGGCCACATCATCCCGCGCACATGGAACGCGCAATAACTGCGCAAGTGCTATATGTGATCACCCTTGGCTACATGCCTTTACTATTAGCAATGTTGGTCACGCGCCTTTTAATTATCTATGTTGGCCATGCGCCTTTTCTTTTATTTCGATTATGTGTGATGGCCTTGCGCCTGTTTCCAGCTACTTAATACAAATGTTGGTTGTGCCTTATAATTACAATCCTATGTCTTCTACTTTACAAATGCATGTTAAACTTTTGATTAGCACGAAAACACTTCAGTAAATTACGAGCTCTTGAGTTAAGCCTCCAAAGTTCTCCGTGAACATAGCGTGAGACCGGGCAGTAACACTCATACACGAGCCACACTTACATTTATTCGAGCTAATTTAACCAAAGTTTCTAACAACTATGCAATAATTGTAACTTGACGAGAATAAAAAGCAAACATAATGTCTTCCAATCAAAAAGCGTATCAGCGTAATGAGTACATTTAAACTAAAAACAGGAAAATTACAAGGCACCCGCCTACAAATCCTACAACCTATTCATAACCATTACCATCACCGCCGGCTTCATCTTCTTCATCAGTTAGCTCCACAGTTTCTGGAGGTTTAAGAATGAACTTCAGTCGCGCGCACCAGTTATCATGCTTTAACACATCAGTGACCAACTCCATAACAGGTAGCGAAATATGGTCATAAACTTCTTTAGCGCGAGAGAGCATGGAGTCAGCCTGATTAGTCACCGAGCAGTGATGAGTATCGAACTGCTGGCCAAATACTTCCTCAACATGCTGAGCACACTCCAGATAGCCACCACGATGCCCGACAGCACGTGAGGCATCTATCAGAGTAGCAACAGCTGTATCCAGCTCAATAGCATTTAAAATGGAGTTGGCAATCTGCACAAAAAGAGAGACATCATGAGAACAAAACAACAAACGAAGCTTAAGGCAAAAGGAGAAGAAACTCACTGCAGGTACTCCTTTACTGCGCATCCACTCGGACTCGGAGACAAGCGTGTCCACGATTGTTTGGGCCTCAGCATAATTATTCTGAGCCACATTAAGGGCTGAAGTGCTGATATCACGTGCCTCCTCGGCTTTCTTCTTCGCCTCTTCAGCGGTCTCAGCCTTTACCCTTTCAGCCTCGAGGTCTATCTCTAATGATTCATTTTTATCATGAGCCTCAAACAATCGGCGCTTTAGCTCTGCAATCTCCACATCCTTTGCAGCTAGCTCCTTGTCCTTGCGCGCATTCAAATCAGCCTGCAAGTGTTCAAATAAAGAGTTAGCAATAATTTGACAAGTAAAAAACAACATAAAGAGGAAAAAGAGTTCAAGTCTGTTGGACCTCAACACGCCCTTTGTTTGCTTCAACTTGCTCAACCTTCCCTTTCAGAGTGGCAATCTGAGCCTCAAGGTCGGTAATTTTGGAACGCGCAGCATACATGCGTCGATTGTCTTTTTCACATACCTTCTTCCATTCTGCGCGCTCCTTAGACAAAAGCTCCTCAGCAGCATGCAGCTTATTCTTCAACCCTTTGCGGCCCCATTCTTCAGACTTCTTCTCTGCCTCAAAAGCGGCATTCTCTTCAGCAAAGGCACTTTTCATCTGTTTGAAGTCTTGGACTTGTTTCAACAAACGCTCCTGTTACTTCTCCCAATAAGCTCGCTCTCTAACCATTGTGCGCCACTCGAGCACATTCTGATGATTGGCAGCACGGGTGTTAGCCTCCTCAACAATGTAAGCGCGATACAACCCCTCATGAGTACGCGCTCTTTGTCTATTAACTTCTCCGGGAGGGAAAGAACCCAAGTACCAATCCCGGCAGGCCCCGAACTCGACAAATGTGTCCTGCTTTAGACCCCAAACAGGTTGGTGGGGAGTATCGCCGCGAGCCTCTTCGGTGTATGTCTTGTAGTAGATATCTCCCAAGGTATCCTTAGGACCTATGGGAGCTTGTGGCATCGACCCTTGGCTCCCTACACCTTTCTGGCCAGCCGCGCCAACACCTACAACACCGCCAGAACCTCCAGCACCTGCACCACCCGCAGCAGCAGAAATCTCTTTGTGCGCTGCCTGCTCTGGTACGGTGGCAGTTGACCCCCCGGCAACGGATGTCACATGTATGGTTTGGGCGGGGGCGTTACGCTGTGTAGGTTCTGTCGGCTTAACAACCTCAGGCTCTTTTGGCTTAATAACTTCAGCCTCTTTTCTATTGAAGGGTTGGTCAAGCCCCGTGATGCGCACGACCTCCGGACCCTGCGCTTTATCATGCTTAGTAGCCACAGCAGTCTCGGTCTCCTTCCTTTTCTCCTTCACAGGGATTACACCGCACGTAGGATCTTCAACCATCTTCTCAACCTCTCTGTCACTGGTCTTGGGAGGTTTGATGATAAACTTTGTTTTCTTCGCCGCTGGCTCCTTAGGTTTTCCAGCTCAACACCCTTAACTTTCTCAGGGGTTTTCTTCAAGGCCTCTTCAGAAATTAAGTGTTAGAAAATTTTACTAAGGAAGCAAAATGCGAAGTTTATAAGCGCAACAACACTAACCTGGTGAAAACTTGTAAAGAGAGCGCAAGCTGCTCTGCTTCCCTATCACCTGGCCCACAACCTTTTGCACCGGTTTGGCTCCAGCAGCAGCCTCTTCTCTCGACCTCTTCCTACTCACCAACTTAGTAGCAGCTTATTCATGCTCTTCTTCTTCCTCTTCATCCAACGCGATTGAAGAAGGGGTCGCGCCAGCTTCAGGGATCCTGCATCCCGCGCTTCCAGAACTTTTTGACTCGAACGCGCTACTTTTCTTCTTCTCACCTATACGGGATAAACCCTCCAGTGAGTCACTAGTGACAACGTAATACTCAAGGTTACTCTGCCGGAATCAAAGAGTACCTTTATCATGAGCAGCAGCAGGGGCGCGGCTACTTCCGCCCTTCTTACTGGTCGCACCAGTGTTAACGGTCACCCTCTTGGTCTTCTTCTTTGCAACTTTCTTTGGCCTCTCTTCTGGGTCTATCCCTAAGTCGCGTAACACACCTGCAAAGATGTTAGACCATGAGCTCAACTCTTCTTGCGACGAGCCTACGGACTCCTCGCTGGAAAGAAACAAGATCTCCTTTCCAGCAGAATGCACGCCGCGCAAGGGTCTCGGTTTGTGAAGTAGCACACCTTCAGTCGCGTAAGGAGGATTGGTAAAGACTCCTGCAGGATGAAAGAGGAAATTTCCTTTTATCTGCTCGCACCAATAAGGTTCACCAGACCGTAGTGGGCGCGCGCCCATAGATCCACCAAAGGTAGGAAAGGCTGCCTGATAAAGGTGCGCCTCTGCAATGAAGAACCAACAATTAGGCGCAGGAACATTACAAGAAGAGAAAAAGAGCAAAACATACCTCTGTCTTCAAACTTCAGAACCGGTACTTCTTCACTGGTCTCCGGCCATTTATCACTCATATGCGCCGCAACCAGCACATTCTCACCAAATATCCGGTTAGGCGTCGCAAGAAGATTCAGATACCAATCAGCCCCTTTGGGGATAGGGAGTTCCTCCTTCTCAATCGTGTCTGACTCGCGAAAGATCATTGCGACCGGTATGACCTCCTCCCTAATGAAGAAGAACTTCACTTTCCAGTCGTGAAAGCTTTTTGGAGGGTTTAACAGAATCTTCTTAGCAGAGCCTCGGTTGTCCAAGGAATAGAAGCCTATATTCCTGATCAATTGATAAAAAGTCCTGGAACTTCTTGACAGTGGGTTCCTGCCCCTGAGATCGGCATTAGAACTCAAAATGTCGCACCCTAACCATGCACATGGGACTCATCTGAGATATATGAAAGCCATAGAAGTGCAGAGTAGATGCTATGAAATGAGTCGCTGGCAGCCAGAAGTTTCCCTGAAGAAAGAAATCTTCAAACAAAGTTATGTATCCCGGCGGTGCGTCGGCGGCATCTGACCCTGCCGGGGATATTGAGCATCCCACTCCGGTGGAAACGGGAAACCCCTCGTGATTTGCTTGAATAAGCCCAGGTCCCACTTAAGAACAGGGACCAGACCTTCTTCAACTTGGACTTCTTCTTCAGCCATGTGTATAAAAATAATAAAAATCAGATAAAGATCTTCTAATTTTCTGGGAAAAACTTGAAGATCACCTTCAAAATCTTTGAAGATTTGAAGAAACTTTGAAGATTAGACAGAAAATAGAGAAAGCAGATGAAGGAGCGTGCAATTCTCCCTCCTATCGTCGGATATATATACCCATCACATTTAATGCAATGGGTAAACGTGCTGAGATCACCGCGCACGTAACCAATTAGCAGCCGCCACGTAAGGCGGGATTCTCGGAGTGACAGTTACCACGCGCGCGTGGGCCTCACTCGCCTGAGGGGGAGCCGAACCATCAGTGACAACATGATGATCACTGTGTCAGCAGTCAACTCAACCGTCGCCATCAATGACATTTGCACCAACCTGTCAGAATTCAAATTTCGAGAGTTTTCCCGCCCAAAGTTATTACAAAACTTCATGCAGAAGTTAGCAATGGCCGCGCCGCATTCATCATTATCCATGAGCTTGCACGCTAACACTCAAAATCAACAGCTATCAACAGCCAACTCTGGTAGCCGCGCCGTAGTAGTAGGCAAGCACTCACACGCGCGCCGTCTACCAAGATCTAGCAAATACTTTTAAAGGCTAATACACTTTCTTTTTTCTGAGTCCAGAGCTCCAACCATGTACTTCGCGCATGGAAGCAGCACTGGACTAGGGGGACTTGAAGGGGTATGGTCCCAAAAAGCTGCGCAGACCATCCAGGTCGCGCGCTGGACCATACTCCTTACTCAATAAGCTGATTAATCCATAGACCTTGCGCGGGCTACTTAGGTAAAACCTAAACCCCACGCGAGGCACAAACAAGAAATAACATCAGTTTCACACTTAGTATTCTGAATAAGAGCCCTCAACTCCTACAACCTTGCGCGGGCCAGTTATGTACACAACAAGGGTCGTGCAAGAGTTACGGCGCAGGGCCACTTCAGAAAGTACCAAAGGTACGAGTGGCAGAAGAACGAGCCAATCAGCGTCCACCAGGCTGTGCTCTATCGTGCTCCACGACTAACAGTTGTGCAGGAGACAGAGAGTACACAAGGATGGCTACGTGGCACCAATCAGGGGCGGCGACAACTGCCCCATGATCTCCACTCACCTGCTGATGGTAGAAGGACAGCAAGGTCGACAACTCGGACACGTGGCTCCAATCAAGGTGCGCCAGCACCGAAGAGCTTCTAGAAACCACTAACGGTCGATACCAGTGAGACAAAGAGGATATTCCTTGTTGTCGCCTTCCGACCCAAGGCGCATCAGCACATCTCCTCCTACACCACTCCGGCTATAAATAGAGACCTCCATACACAGGTTAAACATTCCGTTCTCTCTACTTTTGTTAACACACACTTATTTCCTCAAAGCAGTTACTTATTCTCACGCCGGAATCTGGTTAAGAGGAAAACCCCCATATTCCCCTCTTAACAAGCTAACGGTGTTGCTGTTTTGCAGGAAGAATCGTCATACACAAGCTCAGGGAGGATTAAAGAAGATTAACCCTCATGTTTGAAACATAAACCAAACTAATTAACCTAAAATTAGGTCCGTGTTTCTTCATATATATATATATAGGGGATGGTTCAAATGAAAACCACTTTTATTATGAAAATTCGAAAACTAACTAAAAAAAGCCTAAAAAACACACCAATTTTTTTTTCATTTTTTATAAAAAATCGCAGGTTTTTTTTTATATAAAAAAACTTTTAATTTTTTTTGTATTACACATGTGTAATATTACACATGTGTAATATTACACATGTGTATGTGTACTACACATGTGTAGTATTACACATATGCACTACAAAAATGTTATTTTTTTGAATTTTTTTTATATACTAAAAGTGGCGAAAACTGGTATGCAAAAAAAAAAAAAAATTGGTATGTTTTTTTGGCTTTTTTAATTAGTTTTCGAGTTTTTACAATAACTAGTGTTTTCATTTGAACCTTCCCCTATAGTATACTGGCCATTTACCCGCGCGATGCGGCGGGAGTGGCGATTTACAATAGGATACTCGTTTGTCGTTAGTTTATCAGTCGTCTCGTGATATTACGGTGTTGTTGTGGTACCAACAGTCGGTATAGTAAAAAAAACAAATAGCATGGAAAAGTTTAAAATACATGAATCTCGTGTCAATATGGCCAAACTTTTGCTACTATGGGGCTAGCCTAACCTAGGGAGCGAATTAATTTGGATTTATCGATATAAAGAGGAGTTACATGCAGGGGCGGACCCAAGCCCACTTCAAGGTGGGCGGGCGCACCCCCGGGGAAAAAAATATTTAGTGTTAAATTTCGTCGAAAATCCCGTCCGCACCCCTTGGAATTTTTCGTCCGCACCCCTTGGATTTTTCGACCGCACCCTTGAACGCACCCCTTAGGTAAAAAGTGTTATCAATTTATATTTTTATTTTTTTTGGTAAACTCTTATTTAAAAAAATACTACCTAAATTATATAACTTTTAATAAATAACTAACTAAACCCAAATACCCATACATTTACCCACTTATAATTCCTAACTAGCTAGCCCACTAAGTCTTAACTCATTAACCAAACCCAAAAATATTTCAAACTATAATAAAATAATTAAAGCTCAAAACATTTAGAAATTCTATCTCTCTCTCCCTCTCTTGCGTCCCTGCACTGCCAACGAACAACATCACCCAGCGACAACAGTCCAGCAGCCGGCGACCACCGTAATCAGCCACCATACCACCGTTGTTTGACACCAAATCTAACCGCAATCCGAACACGGGTAAGTTTCTTTGTTATTTTGATGATTTTGGTTGATATTATAGGAGAAAAAAAAGTAATAAAGTTGTTAAATAGGTTTGAAATTTTGTGTGTTTTGACGTTGTTTATGGTTTTTTAGATGATTTTTAGGGTGATTATGTTGTTTATATATTTTTAGGGTGATTACAACTAACGTTATGATTTCTAGGCTTGAATAGTTGAAAATTAAAATTGAAACATTATGTTATGGAGCGATGAACTTATGTTATATAGAGAAAGAATTGTTTAAAACTTTAGTTTTAAATGATGTTTTGGATAGATTTCAGAAAATGAAAACCCGTAGGGCGTCGACGTTTTAATTATGTTTGTAACAAAGTTTACATGTTTTTTATTATTATATAAATTTAGTTTGATGTTCGTTTGTTTTACATGACCCGACCCGACCCGATACGAACCGATTTTTTTACTCATATACCTAGGGGCCTAAAATTTTTAAAAATGTTCCGCACCCCCATGAAAAAATTCCTGGGTCCGCCACTGGTTACATGTAGTAAAAATATGGTCAATGCTAATATTATCGGAAATCAAAATGCATGTATTACTTTTAGTCAAAAGTGATATGAATGTATCATTTATATTGGTGACTTTCCACATGTATAACTCCTATAACTCCTATCTCTTTGATTTCTTTTGTATTAATGCATGTGCCTGTATATAGTGGCATTTGTATGTGGTGTAGATATATCAATCAATAATATTTACATTCCCTTATTCTCTTATTCTTCTCTTTGTATTGCTAATAGGTTTAGTTGTTTTACAACACGTTATTAGCACGAGTTGCTGCAAGATGTTCATATCCATGATTTGGTTTTCCTTCATCCATTTAAATCGTCACCGCATGTAACAGCCCTTGCAGGCGATACCAACTAGTCACCATGGCTGCCATCCTCCAACTAGCCGCACCACCTTCACTATTGTAACTGTTCTTTGCACGTGGCCATCGTGTGTTTGATATTGATTTTAATTCACTAACAACCACCGTAGATCGCACAGTGTACTCGCGGGGCTGCCTTGCTTTATTCTGTTTGGCTAGCGAGGAACGATCTCGAACATGTTCGTCTTATTCATTCTATATAAGCCTATGATCGTTTCAAGAAAATATAAATAAATAAATAACTCCTAAAAAATCATATAGCGATTCTGTAAGCTAATATATATCTTCTTTTATGCTTCATATGAAAACATAGGATATGTGATAAGTTTTTGATGGGAAAATGGGAAATTATGTTACAGTGAAGTTGTTTGGGATGGTGATGATATGGTTACTCTCATTGGATAACAAATATTCAATATAAAGTAATAGGAAATGACAAAACTGTTGAAGTATGAGTTTATCAAAAATAAATGATTTAGTGATATTAGTAAAAACTTATGGGTCGATAGTTTGTTATGACTAAACTGTTAATTGTAAAATTTAATCTTTGTAGTGTCACAAAATATAATCTTAGAAATAAGATTGATTATAAGCGTGGTTTCAAATAAATTATATTAATAGCATTACATGTATGATGTAGAACCCATATTAATTTTATATATAAGTTTTTTTTATTTTGTAAATGAGTCATTTGCGCGTTCGTACATATTTATGTACAGCTAATCCATATTAAAACACTATTATCTAAATAAATCCAACTTAAATAATTTATATGTTTTAGATTTATAAAAAGTGTTAAATGACTAACATATTATATATAAGTTAACCAATTATGAGTATGTAGATACGTTCAGTACTTATTTTTATTCAAGTTAACCAATTATGTGTATGTTGAATCGAAATTACTACTGTTTCTATAGACATTTATCCTTTTATCTACAAACGACGATGACGATATTTTATCTAATAAATATTTGTACCTTATTTTCATGAATTCATGACCTGTTACTATTAACTAAAAAAATTATTTATTTTAAATAACACTACAAAAAAAATGCCATATAGTGACATACAAAAAGTGCCACAACAAAACAATAAAGTGCCACTAAAGACCTATGTAGGAATGCGCGGCACATAAAAAAGTGCCACTAGAAGCGCTGACGCTAAAGCCTTTTAGTGGCACTTTTTGGATCTGCCACACAAAACTTTTGGGCTTTTAGCAGCACTTTTTTTTTGCCGCAGTATAAATAAAGGACTTTAGTGGCACATTTTTATGCCTCTAAAAAGTAATCATATATATCCATATACTAGTTTTAGTGGCACAAATTTTGTGTCTTAAATTTGGTTTCAATTCATTAATATATTATTTCAGTGGCAAATAATTTTGTCATAAATCACATATTCGATATAAAATACTAAATAAAAGTTCTATAAATGTAAATGTAGAAATCATAATATTATAACTTCAATAATAAGTTCGATCCGTAACATATTCCAAATGTTAGCAAAACATTGTGTAACAAGTAACATATTCCAAATTCTAAAATGTTTACACGAGAGGCCTAAACCTTCTTTTGGGTGAGGAATTGACTATCATAAAACTTAACTCAAAAGCTTCTCTTCATAGATTGATATCTACCCTGCCATCATCAACCATATAAACAATCATTAGTATTAGTTAATAAAAAAAATCTAGAAGTTCTTTAATTTATAAACTCATTATTCTAGATTCAAAACAAAACGTGTATAAGAAAATGGCCTGAACATCTAACAATTAGACAAAAACCAACATATTACCTTAACTGCAATGTCAACAAAAAATTTGAAGATCAATTATCCAAACATATTTCTTGCCCTGTAAAATGAAAAGTTTATCAGTTTCATACTAAGTTTACAAAATAAGCATATCCATTTAATATTGCAAAATAGTTAAAGGTAATTACCATCATTATGTCTTCTTGAAAATGCTAAGGTAAATAGTTATTAGAGACCAAAGTACCAATACCAGGGACCTACAACATATAAATATAAGAAATGCTAGTACAGAAATACGTAATCATAAAAGAAAAAAAAATGGTTCATTCGTGTAGTTAAATAAATGTAAAAATGTTAACAAGATATATGAACATACACATTTTAAGGTTGCTAACATCCTTGCTTAGAAAAAGACTAACAATCTTATATCACCAAGCAAATACTTCAAGGTAGTCTTAATTTGATGGGTACAAATTCAAAAGACACTTTTAGAAAAACAATTGTATGCAAATCTTGCACCCTACATATTAGGTCCTCAAAAACAGTACTTTTCTGTGAAAGAAGTTAAGGGTTTTAAGTGATTCTAGAAAATCATTATCTAGAGATAACAAGTTCTTAGTATACTTACTTCAACCGGAAGTACAATGTATTTTATACTTTGGATGTTTGAATCAGTTGGTATAGAAAAAGACAACCAATCGCCACTAATAAACTGATTAAAATATCTACCCTGCAATCATCAACCATACCAACAAACATTAGTATTGATTTAAATAAAATCCAAAAGTTCTTCATTTAACAAAATTCATTATTCTTAATTCAAAAGAAAAACATGTATATAAAAATAATCCAAACACCTAACAATTAGATAAAAAACCAACATATAATGTGCAACCATTGATAACTGATCCGAACATCTAACAAATAACCAAAAAAGCCTACATATTACCTTAACTGCAACATCAACAAAAATTTTGAGATCGATTGTCCAAACGTAGTTCTAACCCTGTAAAATAGAAAGTATTATTTTTATCAATTTCATACCAAGGTTGCAATATAAGCACATTCATTTAATGGCAGATTCTAACAAATCACACAGGCACACGGTAAAACCCCAAAAGTGCAGGTTAGTTATATTATATTTTTATTTTTAGACAAAAATGAAGATTGGTTATATTTTCAGTCTATTAGTGGTAAGTTTCTGTGAGATGCAATCCCGCAAGCTGAAACTAGATTTTCTAATCACAGGCACAAGCTGCAACTATCGAACTAAATCAGTCTTTTTCTACGTTAAAAAACCCGACTGCAGAAATCGAGTTAGCTGTCGCAGACGCCATTAACATTGAAAAGTCAGTTGCTGCTGATAGTTCAGCAGTAAACTCGTAAAATCCAATATAATATGTCGAGTATTGAACCCAAATCAAATCCAGGTTAACTTTGTAAATAATAGCAGCAACACGACTAAGATTCAGAACTAAAATAAGCCATGATGTGCGTGTATAACTAGATTTTCTTTGATTTAGTTCCTTCTTCGAACCAAACTCAGATCTTAATCAACAAATTGAAACTGATTCAGATCTGATTTCGATTCAAAATATGCTTTTAGCTGATTTAAACATACATGAAACTTATCTGATATCAATGTTCTGATTTTGTTCTTAAAAAAAACTAAAACTAATCGAAACAATCAACTGAATTAACAATCGCTAAAACAATCACCGAAACTGATTTCACTCAAATCAACAAAAACTAATAGAAACAAACTGAATTCACTATGTGCTCAGTTCAGATTTAAATTTTGTGAGTTATCAGTTCGATCAACAACAACAAAATTTAACTTTTCAGTCGTTTATCAGATTCAGTATATAACAATTTCAATCGTTACTCATAGAATACTGAAATGTGAAACAGTTTCAGTTGTAATAACGCTTATACGTGCTTGCGTGTATTAATGGTATGGGTCGAAACGTTCGCATCGAAAACGGCTCGCGTTGAAACAGTACGCGTGAAAACGGTACACGTCGAAACGGTTTGCGTCGAAACAGTACGGGTCGAAACAGTACGAAACTCGTCCCGGCCCGAAAATCGTCTCGTGCGGAAACTCGTGTCAAACCAAAACCCGTTGCGATCCGAAACCCGTCCCGTGTAGAAACCCGGGTCGGCCCGGAACCCGACCCGAACCGACCCCGTTCCGATCCAAAACCTGCGTCGTGCCGAAACCATCTCGGCTCGAAACTCAATTTGAACTGAACCCATTCCGATTCAAAAACTGCCCGTTTATTTAAGACACTAACCCACATCGACCCATTTCTTTAATGTTGTCGACCCGCTTTGACCCGAAAATAACAAGATGGAATTTCAAGTGACCCATTGTGAACTATTTAGTTAAAATATCTTACCTAAACCAACCCATATAATTTTAAAAGCATCCCAAACTAACCCAGTTGGAAAGCTTTGGGTCAAGATTGCCCCTCTACTTCTGATACAAAAACCAGCCAACATGAATATACAGATCCTGTCAGTGTAGAATTTCCAAAATAATACGAATTACAATGAGAACATTGAATCTGAAGTTGTATAAAAATTTCTATGATGCACATAATTGAGGTCATGAACTTTATGTTTCACATTTGACCAATTAATACTATAAAATATGATTATCATATCATGACATCAATATAAATCTCTAATTACATATCATATTTGTTTTTATGCGAATATGGTTTATTATGATTTATAGAACTTTGATGTGATCGTGTTTGGTGAACGCTAATATAATAGCTAACCTTAACCAATAGTAGTAAAAGCGCCAAAAAGCAAACCTGCCTGAAACAGTCTAGTATAATCTAAAACATCTAAATAAACATGCCAAAATATGCAGAAAACAGCTTAAAAATGGCCTGAAACACATGTGTGACTTAACTGTCAAACGCACGCTTTTTAAGCACCTTGCGCCTAGGCGACAAGCTCGCCCTTTGCGCATTGAGCCTTTGACTACCTAAACTTAATCTTAAGTATACAATAAAAATAAAAATCTTAGAAAATGAAGTTGATGGATGACAAAATCACAACTAAAAGCTTTAACCAGCACTAGTCCTTGTTTCATGATTAAAAAGATAAAACAAAATCACAACATGAACCAATTATATGATTCTAATTTCATGATTATAAGATAAACCAAAATCACTATAAACTAAAAGCTTTAACCAGCACTAGCCCTTGATTTTTTGCAAATGCGCATGACTTAAAAAGTTCTTTAACGTTTATGGATCCAACTAACATAAACCATCACTATATTATGCACTATATGAGCAAAAGGATATAAAACTGGAACTGACCAAATATTCTAGGGCTGATTTGCATATTTAGAATATGTGATCAAACAATGCCGTTCACAACTAGGTTAAAATATGCATAACCATATCAAATCTACACAAACAAATTGGTACAGAAGGTGTATCTAAACCCTGTAAACATGATCAAATATTCCAGATTACTAAGAATTTCATCAAAATTCAGGTTCTAACACATCATTTATCCTCAAAATTAACTAACTTTGCTGGAAAATAACATGATTCTTTACAATTTTTAATTTCAAATTCAATATTAAAAATAGGGCTTTTCATATACCAAATTGGGGATCTGATATGTTTTCAAAAACATGGTGAAAAACACACACAATATAACACATCTTATCATCAACTTACACAGATGAATGGTTGAAGACGGTAACTTAAATTCTGATTTTCAGACTTCATCATAAAAGAAAGGGGAATCTGTGTTGAAGTGCTTACTGGATGATTTGGTTTAAAATTTTGCAAGCTTTGAAGTTGAACGCGATGGAGAAGATCCGTGAACCCTAGACAAACAATGAAGATCTTGACGATGAAGAAGAGGAAAGCGATCCGTGAAGTGATTTATCCGAAGAGAGAAAATGATTCACCGGTGGAGAAATGGTAGTAGTACTAGAGAGATGGACATGAGAGATGGGGGAACAATGAAGGGCTAGGGGAAGGAAAGGGATTATCAAACGATTGGGGATGGAAATTGATTTTGGTGAAACCTGATTCTGGGAATGTGAGATTGGTGTTGGGAGATTTTAATTTTTTTCAAGACTTTGAAGAGGGAAAACTTTATTGGGAGGGAAAGAGTGAAATTTAAAAAAAAAATACTTCAAAAATTTCAATGTCATATCTGATGTGCTTTAAAACCCATGAATGGTTTTGGTGGTATATTCAAATTGCTATTAATAAAAAAAATTACTGGCACAAAAGCTAAATGTTACTAAAATTATGTGTAAAGAAAATATAGTATACACAAGTGCTATTAAAAACAAGAGTAAAATGCATGGATAGTCCCTGTGGTTTGGTGAAATTTCACCTTTAGTCCTCAACTTTTCAAAATTACACTCTTAGTCCCTGTGGTTTGACAAGTTGTCACTCGGATAGTCCCCAAAGCGGATGGAGGTTAGTTTTTCTAGTTAAGTGGGTGTGAAATGACAAGGACTATCCGAGTAACAACTTGTCAAACCACAGGGACTATCCGAGTAACAACTTGTCAAACCACAGGGACTATCCGAGTAACTTTCATCCGCTTTAGGGACTATCCGAGTAACAACTTGTCAAACCACAGGGACTAAGAGTGTAATTTTAAAAAGTTGGGGACTAAAGGTGAAATTTCACCAAACCATAGGGACTATCCGTGCATTTTACTCTAAAAATAAAATTTAGTGGCACAAAATCTAAATATTATTAAAAGTGAGTGTTACATAAAAATTTAAAGGTTAAATTATATTTAGAGGGAAAACAAAATAACGTATGCAAAAAAAGATTTTATAAATCAATTAAACGGGAAATATATTTATTTTAATACTGAAATTATCGTCATTGAAATTCAGTGAGGATCATTGATGGTGCTTTAGGCACATCGTTGGTCGATTACGAACAATGATGTTTGATTAGGTAACTGATTGTGAGCTATGATTAATGATAATATAGGGCCATAGAAATTCAGTACGCTCAAATCACTATAAAAAAACAACCCCTCAATGCGGGGAAAATTACTTCTAGTTTTATTTAAGTGTTTCAAGGGTGGAAAAAATAAGATTTTAGAATTTTGAAGCACTTAGAAAAGACTGGCATATGTAATGTACTACTAAAAGTTATCAAAAATTTTAGCGGCATATGGAAAGTGCCACTAAAACTCTAAATTAATGGCATAAGAACTAAATGCTACTAAAAATGTGTGTTAAGCAAATGTGGCATACGTAAAGTGCCACTAAAATGTAAATTAGTGCCACAAAAGCTAAATGCCATTAGATGTGTGTGCCACTAAATGGACTTTTTTTTGTAGTGTAAATAAATAATAACTACTAATTTCATATTTGTAACTTCCTTCCTTAATGTATATTAATTTCATATTTGGATTAATTGTTTGAAATATAAAAAGGCTATAGGTTTTAATACTTACCGACCGTTTCTAGTTTATCACTAAATGTCAATTGTTATGTTTTCTTTAATACCCTAATAATCTTGGGGAAGATGATTTGTGGGTGATGACGTTTGATCCGCCCATCTCTTAATTAGGCAACTACTAGATGAGAAAATACAAGGGAAGCAAGTCACATATATTTTGTATTTAATTTTTAAAAGAACACACTTACATCACTGATGAAATACAAAAATGTCCACATCTTGTTTATAATTAAAAGCAAATTAGTTATCTTATTAATATAAATTAATTTAGTCATCAAACGCAAGTTTGTTTTCAATTTAGTTTTATAATCCTTACAAATGGGTTTGAAATGTTAGTAAATGATTTTCAAGAAAGTTATATTTCTTAAATGGTAATTATTGTTTTTACATCATTTTAAAGATTTATAAGTCTTGATAAGTGATGGAATTGAAATTCAAATGCTATTTAAGGGATCATGAAATAGTAAGCGTTACCGTGAAATTTTTAGTTGTTTAATGTAGTGCTAAAATACTTTTTATTTTTCTACTTGAATTATATAAATATGCATTTATGTTCCAAAGAATACTATGAAGTATCTTAGATACGTGCTCCAACGTGTGGTTTGTATGATTATAAATACTACACAAAATTTAAGAAATACAAAAGATTTTTATGGTGTAGTGCTTTAAAAATACGGTATTACTACAAGATCAAGATTAACAAGTAATGTTATTAATATTTTGATTCAACATATGAATTTGTATTTCATACAAATATTATTTTGTACAAACGTTTTTGGTCTTGTGGCCGATTTCGATGGAGATGATTGAACCTTGGATACAATAGAATTATTGAATTTTCTATCTTAAATGATGTTATCAAAAGTGAAAATTTTAATTGGTTACATGTAATACATATGATTTAAATATTTGCTTTTAAGTGTGATAAAAACGCATATTTCATAAAGTTTTCATACCAACTTTTTATGTGGTCACATATTGTGATAATAATAAATTGTTTTATGTGGTCACATATTATATTATGATGCCATGTATTATATAATTCGACTTTATTTATATTGTGTATTTCATATGTTATCATATACTCATTTGTAGTATTCAATCGATCATCTAAATTGATTTAATATCTCTCATGAAAGGGAATCAAAAGTTTAGACATGACACTCGAGATGTCATACTCCCTAAATCTCATATTGAGTTTGTAGAAGGTCATAAGATGTTAGACCTTATATGATTCGGACATGTAATTACTTCTCTATGGTGTAATGCAAAGAGAAGATTCTTTAAAAGGTAAAATCGGATAAAACAATTTTCATTTGTCGTTCTCAAATATGCTAAAGTAGCAATATTATGTAACAAGGATAACAACTTTGAAACAATTTCATATCCGTTTGTCCGAACCATGAAACTTGGTTGATTTACATTATTCCTTGAAGTGAATATGATTATAAGATCTTTGAAAATGTTGGGATGATGGATGTAATTGAGAAACTTATAATGCTGATCATGTTGCTAATGAGATCCTACTATCAAAAGTTATAAGATAGCCAAGTTAATAATGAGACCGACTATCAAAATTGTAATAATGGTCACAATGAGATTGACCACTTGTAGTGAGGAATTATGGGAGTGATTATAAGAACACATTGTTATCTCACATCTTATGATATTGATCATAAATCAAAATTTTATGAATAATGATTATTTGATTAATTGGCATGATCGGTTAGACCACACCGAGTCAATAATGATGTGAAATTTAATGAAGAACTACAAGATTATTCTTGTTAAGTGCATGCAATATTTGCTCTCAAGTGAAGTTAATGATATACCAACTAATGTATGGTTTAGATCCCAAAATATTTTGGAAATAATAAGGGAATATGTGTATCCCGACATGATACCATTTAGTATTTTGAAATCGATGCATCGTCTAAATGGTTATCAAATCCACAACCTGAAGCTTGTGTGATTGTGGCTTAGCTAATGTGATAGCAAGCATATTAATCCAGATTACTATTGGTTACAAAGCCAATGATCATGAGAGGAGCAAAAGTTCATTTAGGTATATGTAATTTTATATATAGTATCATCAATTCACATCAAGCCAATAAATTATAGTTCTCCCCGTACAGTTGGTTTTTGAACAGAAACCAAAAATGTCTCATCAAAGATTTTGGTTGTGCGACATATATTGAAACTCATCCACCAAACCGCACAAAGATGAGACTTCTAAAAAGTTTAAGAATATGTTGGGTATAATATCATCTATGATTGAATGCTTAGAGCCATTTGTTAGAAATTTGTTTATGGCTCATTGATTTTTCATTTTAGTGAATGAATGTGCCCAACATTAGGGGGAGATAACAAGCAGTTGGAAAGTGAAAAGTGAAATGAATTATCATGTCATCTTGATCCTCAAACTATAAACTATGAACTAGAAATTTAAAGTATAATTCATTTACCAATATTAAAGAAAAAATTACCAGACAAGTTCACTAACCTAAATAGAGTGACTAAGCAAGTCACATAATCAACTGCTTGTGCTCCAGTTATATTTGTGTCCAAGAGGACAACCACATATTTCGTAATGAGTCTATTGCACGCCTGAAGCGTGGTAGACTAGTCGATTCCAATAATTAAATTCCTCGAAAATTGGAGCAAGTAATTAAGATGGTCAAGTCGAGGTTATGGTAATAGGATCTCCTGCAGAGACATTAGACATGATGGTTCAATAAGAACCTCAGGTACCTGAAAATAAAGAGATCTCAATAAGTTGTATCATGTCTAAGATATGTATGGAATCGAATAAAAATCGACGTCGTTATACTTTTGTATATAATATAGCGCTTAAAATGATTAAATGACGAGGATCAAGATTTAAGATATGCCTATGAATGAATATTAAGAAATGATTGGCCAAAATAGAAAGACGCAAATAAGGCAGAGTTTAGTTCTCTAATGAAATGGAAAGTTTCTGGACCAACAGTCCATACAACTGAAGTTGTAAAATATGTTGGATACAAATGTGTCTTTTACGTGAATCATGTGAAAATCAAATTAAGTTATATAAGTCAAAATTAGTGGCACAAGAATTTTTACAAAGGCTTATACTGATTATGAGGAGACGTATTCTCCCGTGGTGGATGTTTTGACTTTCCAATATCTTATTAGTCTTGTAATATATAAAAGAGAATTGACATGCGTCTTATGAAAGTTATGTATCACTTGATACTAAGTCATATAAAATAAGTTCTCGAGAATATTATGATTATTATATAAATTCAGATCTGAATACATATAGATGTTGTATATGTTATTGAATTAAATATAATTGGAACTCCCCATGAGTATCCTAAAGCATTTGAGTGCTTAAGAGGTCAATTGAAACATCTTATGGATGTAATTATTGTGCACCAATACTCCAATACACATACATAGAAAATGTGTACCTGGTTATTATGGCATCTCAATGTATAAGTGTACAAACATGGTACATATGGATTTTGGAGATAAAAACAAGTGTTCTTGATATTTTTGCATATGATATAGATATCTATGTGTTAAAAGGACAAATTTATGTAGCAAAACTTCTAAAGAGCGAAATCACATGCATATTTGGATAAGATGGAAAGAATTCCCTCATGGATTGATAATGCTAGAAGCATTGATGATGTCAAAACCACAAGAATGTATTATATGAAGTTGACAAAATACGTATGGACTAAAACAGTTGGGTCGAGTATTGTACAACTCGAGATATTCGCATAAAGAGGGATATAAGTTTGATTAAATTAGCCATGTTCTATGAGCATTCTACTTTTAAAAGTTCACTATAATTGCAATTTACAGTAATGATGTCTAGGCGTCATTGAGAGAAATTGTCGAGCTTTTAAAGGGAGAATTTTTTGAATGACCTTGGCACGGTCTAATTATTGTTCGAGTAATAATTATATTTTACTTGTAACACCCCGTGTTTTCGAAAGTCAAAGTCAAGATTGAAGTCAAAGGAATAAAAGATCGCTAATTGCGATCTGTCACTCCTTGCTCAATTACTGATTTGACTTCTTTGCCTGTAGTTAATCTATTTTATGTTTTTACGTTAGTTGTGTTATGTGGAGTAATTAATTACAATCAAAGTAATCGAAGTATAATTCTCGAAGCGAGCTGCTTTACGACTATGAATAATAGGAAGTAACAAAGCGATAAATTCAATTGATCAATAATCGAACTAATCTAATCATCAACGAACTCGAAACTCGAATAACGCAAGTGTTGGTTATTGTTATACGTGTGTGTGTGCCTTATATGTTGCTTGTGCATGCTTACTTTATGTTATGTGAGGTAATCAATCGAATCGCAATCGAAACTCGAACCATGATCAAAACTCAATCGAAACCGAATTATGAAAATTGGTGGAGAAGAGATAGCGCGAGATATAGATGCTTGTATGTTAGATATAGTAGTTGGGATTAAAAGTAATTTGAATAGGAAACTCTATCATACTCGCATCATTCTCAATCAAATCGAAATATCAAAAATCCTCGCATCGAACACTCGAATCGTGCAGCTGATCGATCAGACTACCAGCCGATCGAACAGCCAACCGATCAGACTGCTGTCCGATCGGACAGGCTGTCCGATCGAGCTGCCTGGCCGATCGGCCAGCACTTTCCTCATTTGGTATCCTATAAATACCCCTGTCATTGTCATCCTTTCCACTTTTGGAAACCTCTGTCCGACCAGCACGCTTAGCTCATCCTTTTCTCAGATTTCTCTCGATTCCGGTAAGATTTCGTCCTAAAACTTGTACTTTCTTGATCTACACACACTCCTACACCTTTCTATCTTTCAAATCTTAACTTTTAACCGTGAAATCATCGAGATTCAAGTGTTCTAGGATGATGTCATCATGGGTTCTTTAAGAACTTCATGTTTTGGCCTCAATCCACCAAGAATAACTTCGATCTAGCCGATTTCCACATAAATAAACAAAGATCTTTCATAGATCTAAACATATACACGGTGAAAAGGATTGAAAGATGGTTTTCCAACTTTCTTTCGACTCTTTTACACTCAATGCTTTCAAACCGATAGAAACGGAGCTTGTGCCGACTTGCTAATCACTCCGGTGGTTGCATGGCTCAAGATCCGGATTCTACCCACGAGGTTCACCGATTCTGGGTTAAACGTTAACTCCTTTCCGAACAGTTCACCGGCCGGATTTGGGGTGATTCTTGTCCGATCAGGGGAAACAAGCAAGAACGAGGGTTCTATAGTTCGACTCGTTCTCAAAATACCTCGATAAAAACGACAAACAATCCGAACAACCAAAGTGTTAGACGAATAGGCTGATCAGGTCAGGGTGCTGACCGATCAGACTGGTGTCCGAACGGACAGCCAGCCGATCGGACAGTCAGCCGATCGACTGGCCAGCCGATCGGCTAGCACATGGTCCCACACTTAATCAATTTATTCTTTGAAGTTGAGTATTGAACGAACTGTTGTTCAGTCGGACTACCGTCCGATTGGATTACTCTTCGGATCATGAGATACTTGACCTCAACACTTAATCGAATTTTTCAACATGTTCGATGCACTAGGAGTGCCACCCGATCGAACAGCCGTCCGATCAGGTGACACCCTACTGAGAACTTGTTTTACTAAAACGACCGTCCGATCGACCGACCTGAAAGGTAAAGATCCTTCAATGTTTTCAAATGCTACACCGAAAACTTCAAAAGTCAAACCATCATACACAAACACATCATGCTCAAAGGAAGGAACAATCCACTCGAACAGCCATCCGATCGGACTCCCGTCCGACCGGAAAACTGTCCGAACGGACTGTCAACCGAACGGTCAGCCGTCCGATCGGACTACCGTCCGATCGACCAGCTGTTCGACTCTCCAACACTTGTTTTCCGTTTTACGCATTGCTTATCGTTATGCTATCGAACTATTCAGGCTAACCCTACTCTCAAGCGCTCCCTTCAATCCATCAACCGCTGTGAGTATACTCGAACCCTTTTTGCTTTCGCACTTTTGGGTGTGACATACGTTTCTTATTCTAAAATCACAATCGAACACACTACGCAATGCTTTATACGCTAACCGTTATCGCATGTATTACGTGACTAAATGAATGCTTGTTGTTATGTTTACACGTGGAATGCTGTCTACCTGCCTTAACGACGATAGTACTATAGTTTGGACTCAGCATCTGTTCGCTCAGTGCCGTGCCCCGATGATTCCGCCATCGGTTGGGGTGTGACAGATTGGTATCAGAGCCATAACTATAGGGAATTAGGCAGACTCGACCTAGTCCGGGTCGATGTCTTAGAAACCTAGACTATAGTTAGGAACCAACAGACCGAGCATACATGCAATATCTCGTTATTGCGCTACACTATCACCGCACTCGAATTTTCAGTCATGAGAAGGCGATTTAGTCAAGATTAGGTGTGAAAACCGCAAACTCTCGACTAAATTGCTTGATCAATGCTGTTTTATCAACTTATCGATGATCTCTTCATTATTCATTTTCAATAACGAACGCTTGTTCAACGGGAGAATTATAGCAAATCAGGAGTGAAATCCATATTTTGATGAATAATCTTCCCTATTTTACTAAAATCAAGGGGAAGTTGTCAAGCCAGGGGTGAAAGCCTAACCTTGACGGCTTGTCCATGGATTTTACCCAAAATTCTCACCAAAGTCTCGACGGACTCCAACGACCTGAACTCACGAGTATGGCCTAGGGACTGCGTGCCAAATGCCCAAGATTCGAGGCAGAGGTCGATCCCGAAAGTCAGAATGTGATGACAAGTCCTTGAGAATAGTCGGATCACTTTGGTCTGTCAATGTCTAATAGCCGCAGACAATCTATTTCTCGATTTTATATGTTTCGATTCTAAGCCCACAACTGCTGAATCTGATAGTTCGTCGATTTTATGTGTTTTTAAATGTATTTACCTGTTTATATGCTTTATATTTTTGGAGAATTATTCGATTTTTGCTCTCACTTCGATCAACACACATGACCCGCATTGCTCTTCTATCTCAATACTCTAACAAGTCGCCACAATAAGAACGAAATTATGCTATACGCTTATACTATACTACTCGATATATTATACGCGATCGCTATATTCGAACGACTCGCGAGCTTTAAATGATAGGTTTCTGTATTCTGTCTGTCTCTGTGATTGAATACGTATGTGTTTCTGTGCCCTACGTGCCTACGTGCTTATGTGCTTCTGTGACTACGTGAATATGTGGTTATGTGCCTATGTGTTTATGTGATACGTGCTTCAACGTGTTCCTAAGCTTTAGTAAGTAGTAGGCGTGTGAGGTGAGATTCGATTATTATGTGTCTAAGAGCTACGACGATGTCTGTTGCAGACAATATCGTCATCTGGACACCGAACCCCACTTACTCGCCAAGAAAAGAGAGACAAACGTCTTGCTGCTATCATCGCCAAGCAAGTAGCCAAGGCTGTGAGTGAAGTGTATGAGAACGTTAGCAAATCATCTGAGGAGTCGAGAACCGAAGCTCCCAAAGATGCTGCCAAAACTGTTTTCAGCTTCAAACAGTTCAAGGCATGCGGACCAAAGGAATTCACCGGAGAAGATGGCCCAACAGCTGTGTTTCAATGTTTTGATTCCGTCGAAGTCACTCTGCGTCAAAGCGGCTGTCCAGAAAATCTCCGTACCCTAAACGCAACCGGCGTCTTCCAGTCCCGAGCTCTAGACTGGTGGACGGCCGACCGAAACAAACGCGGGAATGATACTGCTTATGAGCTGACTTGGGAAGAGCTGAAAGCCATTATGATGGACGAATTCTGCCCTCCCCATGAACGCCAAAAGCTGGAGGATGAGTTTTGGAACATTAAGTAGAAGGATGGAGACAACGCTGCCCTGACTGCTCGCTTTAAGCAGCTCAGCATTATCTGTCCCGATCAAGTCAAGACGCCAGAGATAGCAATCAAGAAGAACATTCGAGCTCTACCTTACTGTGTTGCTGATTTTGTTCACGCCACAAAGACCTCATTAATTGAAGAGACTTACTTGCTTGCCGCCGAGATCAACGACAAGTGAGTAAAAGATGGTTTCTGGGATAAGCCCTCCAAGTCTCTGCATCAAGCAACCACTGCACAGTTCGCCGACACCGCCACTACTCAACCATCAAAGTCATCACGCCGCAAGAAGAAGAACAACAACACCAGCTCCAACAACAAGAACTGTGCTGTCACTACCACTACTGCTCCTCTGCAAGCCATACCGGCTCAGCAGCAGTCTCATCATCGACCAGCACCAGTTACTCATACACCGCCAGCAAAGCGTGCATACACAGGTCCCCACCCGCTCTGCCCGACATGCTCATATCATCATCCGGTGAGTCTTGCCTGTCGTTTCTGCGCTCATTGCAATTTGTACGGTCATTTCACTGCCAACTGTCGCTATGGTCCCCGTAACACCACAGCTCCTGCCACTGCTCATCAAGCTCTACTCCCAGCCCCACAAGGCCAACACGCGGCTCAGGCACCCGCGATCAATGCTCGAGTCTGCTTTGCATGTGGTGATCCTAACAACTTTGCAAACATGTGCCCGAACAGGGTTGTGAAGCAAGAGCCCCAGCAGCAGCCTCAGCGGCAGCAACAAGCAGCACGCGCCAGAACCTTCAACATCAATGCTCGTCAAGCCCAGGCTGACAACAACGTGGTTAATGGTAAGTTCCTTGTGAATGGTATTTATGCATCGTGTGTGTTTGATACTGGAGCCGATAACTGCTTTGTGTCGTTTGAATTCGAGAAGCTCCTTAGTCGTAAGCGTTCTTACCTGCCCTCGTCATTCGAAGTTGAAGTCGCTACTAGAAGAACTGTCGCTGTTAACTCTGTACTTCCTGATTGTACCCTCGAGCTCAACAATCACATCTTCCCAATCGATCTTATTCCGATGCAACTCGGAAGTTTTGACGTCATAGTAGGCATGGACTTTCTTCGCGAAAACCATGCTGAAGTTGTGTGCTTCGATAAAATGATTCGATTCTCGCTCGCGAATGGTGATTTATTATGTGTATATGGTGAAACTGCTTCGAAGGGTCTCAAGCTCATGTCATGTGTCCAAGCTAGCAAGTATCTCCGCAAGGAATACAGAGCTTTCTTGGCTAACATCGTAGTAGCGGAGAAGGTAAAGAAAGAACTGGCGGTAGACCAGGTACCTGTTGTTCGTGAATTCCCCCACGTGTTTCCTGATGATCTTCTAGGATTGCCGCCAAGTCGTGATATCGACTTTCGTATCGACCTCATTCCTGGAGCTACCCCCGTTGCCAAAGCCCCTTATCGACTCGCGCCATCCGAAATGCGAGAACTCTCGAACCAACTCCAGGAATTACTTGAAAAAGGCTTTATTCGCCTGAGCACCTCTCCTTGGGGCGCGCCAGTCCTCTTCGTTAAAAAGAAGGATGGGTCGTTCAGGATGTGCATCGATTATCGGGAGCTGAATAAGTTAACCATCAAGAACCGTTATCCCCTACCTCGCATCGACGATTTGTTTGACCAACTGCAAGGTGCTACGTGTTTCTCGAAGATCGATCTACGCTCAGGTTATCATCAACTGCGCATTCAAGAGGAAGATATACCCAAAACCGCCTTTCGCACTCGTTACGGCCACTATGAGTTCGTTGTTATGCCTTTTGGTTTAACCAACGGACCCGCGGTTTTCATAGATCTGATGAATCGCGTGTGTAAGCCATATCTTGACCATTTCGTCATCGTGTTCATCAACGATGTCTTGATCTATTCCAAATCGAAAGCCGAACACGCGCAACATCTACGTTTGGTTCTCGAACTACTCCAGGGGAATCAACTCTATGCCAAGTTCTCAAAGTGCGAATTCTGGTTAGAAGAGGTTCAGTTTCTGGGTCACATAGTTAATAGTCAGGGTATCCATGTCGATCCTGCGAAGATTGAAGCAGTTAAGAGTTGGATTACACCAAAGAACCCGTCTGAAGTTCGTTCTTTTCTCGGACTAGCGGGCTATTACTGACGATTTATCGAAGGTTTTTCAAATATCGCTGTGCCGCTTACCGCCCTTATGCATAAAGACAAGCCTTTTGTTTGGGGAACTGAACAAGATTCTGCTTTCCGAAACCTCAAGCATATGCTTTGCAATGCTCCTATTCTCACATTGCCCGATGGAAACGACGGTTTCATTGTCTATTGTGATGCTTCCAACCTCGGTATCGGTTGTGTTCTTATGCAACGGGACAAGGTTATAGCTTACGCTTCTCGACAGCTCAAAATCCACGAGAAGAACTATACAACCCATGATCTCGAGCTACGCGTAGTTGTTTTTGCGTTAAAGATTTGGCAACACTACCTGTATGGTACCAAGTGTACGATCTACACCGATCATAGGAGCCTGCAACATATGTTTGATCAGAAAGAACTTAATATGTGTCAACGCCGATGGGTAGAACTTCTCAACGATTACGACTGTGAGATTCGTTATCACCCAGGCAAAGAAAATGTCGTTGCCGATGCGCTCAGCAGACGGAGTTATTTGCTCAGCATTCGTAATACCCAAGCCCAATACGATCTCGAAACTCTCATCCGCGAAGCCCAGCATACCTGTTTTAATGAAAGCACCTTGAAGAGGGAAAGAATCTATCACGACGGAGCTCAGCTGGTAAGCAAATCGAATGGGATCTTCTATTTTCTGGGCCAAATTTGGATCCCTAGGCGGACCGAATTGCGAAAGATTTTGATGGACGAAACCCACAAATCCCGGTATTCTATCCATCCCGGTGCCGATAAAATGTACCAGGATCTACGTTACAAGTACTGGTGGCCAGGAATAAAAAGGGATATCGCTCTCTGTGTTGGGAAGTGCCTGACTTGTGCAAGGGTCAAGGCTGAACATCAAAGGCCCTCTGGCTTACTCGAGCAACCCCCAATCCCTATATGGAAATGGGAGAGTATAGCTATGGACTTCATAACAAAACTTCCGCACACGTCGTCAGGTCACGACAGCATTTGGGTTGTTGTTGATCATTTAACCAAATCAGCCCACTTTTCTGCCAATATGAGAAGACTACAAGGTAGAACGATTAGCCCGAATCTACACCAACGAGATCATTTGTAATCATGGGATGCCTCGAGACATCATCTCTGACCGTGATGCTCGGTTTACCTCGCGATTGTGGGAAACGTTTCAAGCGGCTCTCGGTATGACGTTTAACTTAAGTACCGCATTCCATCCTCAAACCGACGAACAGACTGAAAGAACAATCCGTACTCTTGAAGACATGCTCCGTTCGTGTGTCATAGATTTCGGTGGAAATTGGAGCAAATATCTGCCGTTAGTCGAATTCTCATACAACAATAGTTATCATACCAGCATCCAGATGGCACCATTCGAGGCTCTATATGGAAGAAGATGTCGATCGCCTAGTGTGTGGCACGAGATCGGTCACTCGCAATTAACCGATCCTGAGCTATTGCAGGAAACAACTGACAAAGTCCTCTAAATCCGAGACAACTTGTTGAAAGCTCGGAGTAGACAGAAAAGTTACGCCGATAGAAGATGCAAGCCTCTTGAATTTGACGTTGGCGACTACGTACTCCTAAAGGTATCACCTTGGAAGGGTGTGGTCATATTCAGCAAGAAAGGGAAACTAGCGCCTCGATATGTTGGACCTTTTAAGATTCTGGAAAGGATCAGAAAAGTCGCCTACAGACTCGAACTACCGGAGGAACTTAGTAATGTCCACCCGACTTTCCACGTGTCAAATCTCCGAAAGTGCCTGGCTGAGCATGATTTAATTGTACCTCTCGACGACCTTCAAATAAACGAAACACTGCACTTCGTGGAAAATCATGGACCGCCAAACCAAGCAACTCAGACGCTCGTGCATTCCTATTGTGAAAGTCCGATGGGAAGGCAAACGAGGCGCGGAGTTCACTTGGGAACTCGAAAGCGACATGAAGGCAAAGTACCCGCAGCTGTTTAAGTGAAAGTCTAGAGAGAGAAAGTTCTCCAACGTGATTCACGGTGTTGTACAACTTTCAGCCTAATTTCGGGACGAAATTCCTTAAACAAGGGGAGGCTGTAACACCCCGTGTTTTCGAAAGTCAAAGTCAAAGTCGAGATTGAAGTCAAAGGAAGAAAAGATCGCTAATTGCGATCTGTCACTCCTTGCTCAATTACTGTTTTGACTTCTTTGACTGTTGTTAATCTATTTTATGTTTTTACGTTAGTTGTGTTATGTGGAGTAATTAATTACAATCGAAGTAATCGAAGTATAATTCTCGAAGCGAGCCGCTTTACGACTGTGAATAATAGGAAGTAACAATGCGACAAACTCAATTAATCAATAATCGAACTAATCTAATCATCAACGAACTCGAAACTCGAATAACGCAAGGGTTGGTTATTGTTATATGTGTGTGTGCGCCTTATATGTTGCTTGTGCATGCTTACTTTATGTTATGTGAGGTAATCAATCGAATCGCAATCGAAACTCCAACTACGATCAAAACTCAATCAAAAGCGAATTATGAAAATTGGTGGAGAAGAGATTGCGCGAGATATAGATGCTTGTATGTTAGATATAGTAGTTGGGATTAAAAGTAATTTGAATAGGAAACTCTATCATACTCGCATCGTCCTCAATCAAATTGAAATATCAAAAATCGTCGCATCGAACACTCGAATCGTGCAGCTGATCGATCAGATTACCAGCCGATCGAACAGCCAACCGATCGGACAGGCTGTCCGATCGAGCTGCCTGGCCGATCGGCCATCACTTTCCTCATTTGGCATCCTATAAATACCCCTGTCATTGTCATCCTTTCCACTTTTGGAAACCTCTGTCCGACCAGCACGCTTAGCTCATTCTTTTCTCAGATTTCTCTCGATTCTAGTAAGATTTCGTCCTAAAACTTGTACTTTCTTGATCTACACGCACTCCTACACCTTTCTATCTTTCAAATCTGAACTTTTAACTGTGAAATCATCGAGATTCAAGTGTTCTAGGATGATGTCATCATGGGTTCTTGAAGAACTTCATGTTTTGGCCTCAATCCACCAAGAATAACTTTGATCTAGCCGATTTCCACATAAACAAACAAAGATCTTTCATAGATCTAAACATATACACGGTGAAAAGGATTGAAAGATGGGTTTCCAACTTTCTTTCAACTCTTTTAGACTCAATGCCTTCAAACCGATAGAAATGGAGGTTGTGCCGACTTGCTAATCACTCCGGTGGTTGCATGGCTCAAGATCCGGATTCTACCCACGAGGTTCACCGATTCCGGGTTAAACGTTAACTCCGTTCCGAACAGTTCACCGGTAGGATTTGGGGTGATTCTTGTCCGATCAGGGGAAACAAGCAAGAACGAGGGTTCTATGGTTCGACTCGTTCTCAAAATACCTCGATAAAAACGACAAACAATCCGAACAACCAAAGTGTTAGACGAATAGGCTGATCAGGTCAGGGTGCTGACCGATCGGACTGGTGTCCGAACGGACAGGCAGCCGATCGGACAGTCAGCCGATCGACAGGCCAGCCGATCGGCTAACACATGGTCCCACACTTAATCAATTTAGTCTTTGAAGATGAGTATTGAACGAACTGTTGTTCGGTCGGACTACCGTCCGATTGGATTACTCTTCGGATCATGAGATACTTGACCTCAACACTTAATCGAATTTTTCAACATGTTCGATGCACTAGGAGTGCCACCCGATCGAACAGCCGTTCGATCAGGTGACACCCTGCTGAGAACTTGTTTTACTAAAAGTACCTAGTCGATCGGGTTGCCAGCCGATCGAACGACCGTCCGATCGACCGACCTGAAAGGTAAAGATCCTTCAATGATTTCAAATGCTACACCGAAAACTTCAAAAGTCAAACCATCATACACAAACACATCATGCTCAAAGAAAGGAACAATCCACTCGAACAGCCATCCGATCGGACTCCCGTCCGACCGGAAAACTGTCCGAACGGACTGTCAACCAAACGGTCAGCCGTTCGATCGGACTACCATTCGATCGACCAGCTGTCCGACTCTCCAACACTTGTTTTCTATTTTACGCATTGCTTATCGTTATGCTATCGAACTATTCAGGCAAACCCTACTCTCAAGCGCTCCCTTCAATCCATCAACCGTTGTGAGTATACTCGAACCCTTTTTGCTTTCGCACTTTTGGGTGTTACATACGTTTCTTATTCTAAAATCACAATCGAACGCACTACGCAATGCATTATACGCTAACCGTTATCGCATGTATTATGTGACTAAATGAATGCTTGTTGTTACGTTTACACGTGGAATGCTGTCTACCTGCCTTAACGACAATAGTACTATAGTTTGGACTCAACACCTGTTCACACGGGGGTTGTTAAGGACAATTACTTGCATGGATTACGGTGGTAATCATGTATTGCGAACTGCCTCGGGCAGTCAACCCGCAGTCATTGGTATCGATAGATCCATGTCGATAATTTACATGCTTCGTTTTCCTCTATGGACGTGCTGGTTATGCGTAAACTATTTCGAACTCTATATGCTATTATCAAACTTGTATGCTCACCTTTACATTTTATGTATTGACTTTATTTTAACGTATGTGACAGGTGCTTAAGATGCTTAACTGCTAGGAAAGCGAGGCTAGAATAAAGCTCTAGAGCCCAACAAACAATTGTCTGTAGTAGTCAAATTAAGGGTCTCTAGAAGCAGATGAACAATTGCTGTATTTTAAACCTGAGTTGTCGAAACAGAAACATTTGCCTGGATTTTGCCTGTAATAATTTGTTTACTGTTTGAGATACGGTATGGGACGTATTATTTAAATTGAATAGTAATGATAATTGTTATGGAAACTTCTGGACAATCTGTTTTGCTCAGTGCCGGGCCCCGATGATTCCGCCATCGGTTGGGGTGTGACATTACTAATCCCTCAAGTACATCTAGAAGATGATGTTTGGATATTTTAGTATGGACATAGTTGAACCTTAAAGTATGTTAAAGGTTGTTAAGTCATTTGTTATAAGAAATGTCTATTATCATCTCTTACCAAAGTAGAGATTCTCATTCTAGAAGTACCATCGTTAAATGCATAAGTACGTTAATATGTTTTGCTAGCTATGCATGGTTATAATATCTTTCACTTGAGCTTATTGTCATGATATAACCTTTGTCAAGCGAAGAGACATTGGAATAAGTTCAAAGAAATATTTCAGGTATAAACGACATTTGGTTATATTTTACTAACCCATCAAAACAAGTTTGGTTAGTCTTGTAGATGCAGGAATGTAACGAAACAAAGTCGTGGATATGATAAATTTTGGAAGGAGGCACCTAAAGTCTCGTTAGAAGATTATACAACATTGCTCAACATAAAGGATTGCACATTAAGGGATCAAGAGATAAATCATTCGCTACAAAAGCTTTATTCGACTTTCAAGTATGATGGACACACGTCACTTAAAGGATACATGTTAAAATGAGGGGAAGACTTATTCAAGTTGCACTCTTTTTACCTTAACAAAGTTTTGTCCTATTGGGTTTTCTTAGTAAGGTTTTTAATGAGGCAACACACTTGATACAGAAGTATTAGGGGGAGAAAATACACGCTACACTCTTTTTCCCTTGGCTATGGTTTTATCCCAATGGTTTTCCTAGCAAGGTTTTTAACGAGGCAATATATATCACCAAGTGTATTAAAGGTATGTGGATAGTCAAGGGGGAGTGTTATGAATGTATCATTTTTATGGTGACTTTCCACATGTATAACTCCTATAACTCCTATCTCTTTGATTTCTTTTGTATTAATGCATGTGCCTATATATAGTGGCATTTGTATATGGTGTAGATATATCAATCAATAATATTTACATTCCCTCATTCTCTTATTCTTCTCTTTATATTGCTAATAGGTTTAGTTGTTTTACAACAAAAAGACTATTTTTCTAAAAATGGTTGGTCAAAATGGGTAGAGAAGTGATTTTCCATTTTTTCCTTTCAAATAACCGGCCTTAGGAAGGCAATGGTAATTGTTTTTTACTCCAACTATAAAGGCCATTTACATATAATGCGTATATAAACCAAAATATATTTTTATAACTTAATAAACTATATATATAATGCGTATATAAACCAAAATATATTTTTACAACTTAATAAGCTATAAATAATTTAGTTTATTGATGTCATTAAGAGGGTTTTTAGCTAAACATTTGTTTTTATTTAGAGCCTAAAAATTGGTTAAGTAAGCCCTATGCCCTTATGATACCATATGACACTACGATTACAAAGACAAATTTATGAGCTATGAATGACCAAAATGATTTAAGTCAAAAACTACCGTAAACTAATTTGAACTTTAGAAAATGAAAAACAAAAACTATAAATCTTCATGAAATGTACACAGTCTTTATATTCTCAAATCATGTTCAATTCGTAAGTGTTGTAAAACACATTCTTCAATCGTTTTTAACACAGTCATTATAGTAAACAAAAAAGAAAACCCAAAAAACAAATCATTAGATTCTCAATCATGTTCAATTCGTAGCGTTTTTTTATTAATAATAGTTAGATAATAAACAGAAAAAACACTTTAAAAATACTAGAAGTTATTTAGTAATGTGTCAATGAATATGCTATATATAAACAAATTGTGTTGATATAATTATGTAAGTCATGCGTAGCTCTTGCATGCGGTTGTTTTGTGGAGCCATTATTTTTTTCGGTTTAGTGACAAAATATGTATAACGTGTAGCAAAATATAGTATGTGAATAATATCCTCTAGTAACCACAAATGTGTCAATGAATATGCTATATATAAACAAATTGTGTTGATATAATTATGTAGGTCATGAGTAGCTCTTGAATGCGGTTGTTTTGTGGAGCCATTATTTTTTTCGGTTTACTGACAAAATATGTATAACGTGTAGCAAAATATAGTATGTGAATAATATCCTCTAGTAACCACAAATGTGCAAACTTATGATAAGCATAAAAATTGCTGACAAAAATAGTTCTAAATGCACCACAATCTATATATGTCTCTTTTGATCTATAATTGTTGGGTATAATTGTTGTTTCACAAATGAAGTTAATACAAATTGTGGATAATTTAAGCTTGGATTATACAATATTATAAACCATGGCTTTGCTTTTACCTTATAAATGCAAAGAAACCAAAATAACCAAAAGTTAAAGAATACGATTTCCATTGAAGCTAGGACCAAAAGTTTGTGCCTTCCGCCTTCTTTTTACCAGGTTCGGCTACTTTTTATTTCTGAAAAAATCGAAAAGATATTAGGACTATATCCATATAGCTGGAAGATTACAACATCAAATGTACCTTCCTTGAGAATGGTTCGACTTCTAATAAGATGCATATTCGACTATACAAACTCAAAGTATAAGGAAATAAAATTGTAAGAGAATTTGGTTGGACATATCAAATGTCACACCCTCAAAATTCACATGCGGTGTTCCACCGCGAGGCGTGTGACTGACAAGGATCCAGCCAACAATTATACCGAACAATTAAGGTAATGTTCACCAACCATAAAGGTTAGTGATAACCATAGTTAAAATCCAAAAGTTTTTAAGTTCAAAACAACAGTTTACGTAAGTAGCGGAAGCATAGTAGAATAGTTCAAACCATAGTCACATGGATCGCGGTTCGCAGAATGGAAACGGGTACGTAGTTCGTGAAATTTTAAAATTCGGTACGAGGGGGGTAGGTTCATTCGTAACACCAATTCGATACGCGGTACGGTGTACCATATAGTTTGGTACGTCGTATCGTATATAAAACAATTATTACAATATAGTTTATAAAAAATCCAATCTGAAAAACAAATTTGATAATCATATCCAAAATTCAAAAGCATTTCATAACCGTAATCATAATTCATAAGTTCATAACAGAAAATTCATAAAACGAAAGCAGTTCATAAGCATAATTCATAGCATAATCCATTAAAAAGGTGGGAAAAGTGTCTAAACACGTTTCCAATTCGTGCATCTATTGACTGGTACGCGAATCGAATCGTTTCGAAATGGGGATTTTTTCAATCGGAAAAACGTTTTTCAGTGATTCGGAACGAGTATTGTGATAATCGGGTACGACCTTTTTTCCGATCTGGTTCGCGAACCCAGGCCGAATGTTCGATTCTGTACCCGAATCTAGTACGGCCGAACCGATTCGGGATTCGAGGGGGGATCTGCATTTCCTGTGACTATGGTTCAAACAAAAGTTCAAGTTTCTAAATTATTTAAGAAACCCAACACACGGGTTTAGACGTCCACTACACATCCCCAAGCTGCAAGCTCCAGAGTCATTGAGTACCTGCAAAGCATGCAGTAGGGTGTCAACATAAAGTCGGCGAGTTCACGAGTTTGTCCAGTTTTAATTCCAAAAACTTGTTTCAGTTAGTTAATTTACTCATTTATATCATGCGATGGGGAGCTACCCCATATGTAAGCTACTAAACTGCGTAATACCGAATACTTTGCGACCGCACATTACGTGAGTTTTGCCCCGTTTTTCAATGTTCTATCATCATTGATGGTTTGCCAGAGTCTTTAGTTCACGCCCGATCCTATCCAGGCACGGTGTGTGGTTGGTGAGACCTAATAGCGTTATCAACTAATAACCCGTTCGCCAGGCCCCGATGACTAATCAGTATAGAAACTAGGGACTTCGTGATAGAGTTTCGTTTAGTACGCTAGTTGCATCTAATATAAATAGTAATTAACTGAGCGTCCCACACAAGGGAAGAAAAGTATGTTTGTACCCCACGCAAGGAGGTAGCGTTGTTTGTATCCCACACAAGGAGATTGTGACAACTGTCACTTTTCCGTACATTCCGTACACTAATTGAATAGTAATTTGTGCTTTAATAACTGTGCATGATCTAGTTTACAAGACAAATGAATTTCTGATTACTGTTATATTCATACAATGGCATTTCATGTTGCAAGACTTTTATCGTTGCTACATGCAACACGATATAGTTCTAATAATACACAGAACAGAATTGGCACCTTTATTAGACAAACTAAAAGCACTGACGGGAGTTCAGTACATATACAGACAATGTTTTGAGGCCCAGTATGAGCTAGAGACTAAGTACTACACTAGTATAGTGTGTAGGGAAGTAAGGACCCCAAAACTGCATGCTTAAGTAATAGTTTAAGTGCCGGGAAGTGCCTAAAACTCACCCAAAGTGCAGAATTCTGTATAAATCAGCAAAATTCAGCATTTTAGCAAGTTTATTATATGCAAAAATATGACTAAATGGTCCTGAATGCTTTCCTAAGTGACGGGAATCAAAAGTGTCACAAAAGGGTACTTAAAAAGCATTAAACGGAATAACTTGACACTTTAACGAACCGGCATCTAACCAGACAACCAGACATTACCCGGAACACCAAAATTGCTAGAAGCACTGTTTTATTATTTCTTGGCTAGTTATGGTTCCCGAATACCCTAACACACTATATAATGCATCATACACCCAAACACTAAACATTATACTTAGATATCCTAACTAATTACTTAACTAAACACCAAAACTTACATTTACCCCCCCTCTCATTTACGATTCAAGGTGGCCCCCACCACCTTGATCTTCTCAAATCTTAATAAGATCCCATGAGATCTCTAATGATCTCTATAGATTTGGTGTAAGATTTGTGATGTACTTAGGAAACATAAAGAGCAATGGACAAAGCTCAAATGTGATTATAAGTAACCAACTTCTTCCACACATCTCACCGCTCCACTTCTCTCCCTCTCCTCCCCAAGCTCTCGGCCGAACACCCCTCTCCTCACCACCACCATTTCATTTCAAGTCCAACCATTCCAAGTGCATTCCAAGGTGTAAGAAGGTCACTAACGAAGCTTGGAGCTTGTGGATCATCAAGGACCTCTCCCGTTTGCTTTTATCCACTCCATTTTCATCTTGTGTTCTTCCCTAGCTTAGAGCTAGTTGTAAGACTCTCATAACCCTTGTTTACTTCTATTTTAGTTGGTTAAAAGATATATTATGTTGTAAATCACTAGAACACTAAAAGACATGAACATGAATCATGAACATAAAGCTTATATATGATGATATCTTGATGAAATAAAGTTGTTTAGTGTATGTATAATACTTGCTTATTGTTTTCTTGAGAATATGATGTTGATCATCATATGGAGCTTGCTAGATTTAAACACATGATCTAGCAAGTGAGAGGATGATTATGTGACAACATAAGATAATCATCTTCTTGTGTAGACATGAACTTGATGAATAAAATGATTTCTTGTAAAACAATAATCAAAGTAATCTAGTAATCTTATGAATCTAAGATTCATGAATGATTCTCAAGAAAACTAAGTTCAAAATATGATTTTTAGTAGAACTTGATTCTTACTTAAACCTACACTATTTTTAGTGGAAAAACAAGTGCATAAACACTTATGAAACAAGAAGATCTAATAAATAAACATTTTTGTAAAATATGAATACAAGTTGTAAACACCTAGTTTCTTTAAGAATGAGATTTTTAAAGGAATAAACACACTTTAAAGGGTAACTAAACCTACTAAAAACATTACCACGTTACTACAAGTTTTTTCGAAAACTCAAGTTCATGATCTTGGTGTAGATAGCTTGTTTTTGCACTTGGTAAGTATAATGTTGTTTAGAGCTGATTGTTGATTATTGTGTGTTGATTTTGAAAAGAAAATGATATGCTTAAATAGCATGGACACCTCCATTTTCAAAGGAAACTATGGCAAAATTTTCTAAAAATACAAACACTTAGAAAATATTTTCTAAACAAGTATTTACAAGTATGTTTTAAACTATGCTTTTCAATGTAAACCTTGCCATAAATTTTGTTACAAAAATACAAGTATTGGAGGTTGGTTTTTGTATAGAAAAATAGATAAATATATATTTAGAATATATATTTTATATTAGAGACACTTGTGTGAATAGTTGTATACTTTGTGAAGTAGTTATATTATTTTAGGGTAAAATAATATAACTTAACCAAAATACCATAAATCTCACGGGATAAATACATAAGTTACACACTTAATATTGTGGAATCAAACGCAAGAACGTAACTTACAAAACATTCCGAAAAATACCGTCATAAATATGTTTTTGGTAAATATTATTTTGGACACAAGAAATGAAAATATGATTTTCGTTATTATTACAAAGTATATCATATTTTCGACAAAGAGAAAATATATTATTTTTTTTTGGAAGTAAAAATATGTTTTCTTAGAATATTTAGAAGATATATGAAAAATATATATTTTCTTGAAATACATTATTTTGGACAAAATAAGTTTATATTTATATTTTCTAAGTGAGACTTGAAAATATATTATTTCGGAACTACATATACAAGAATACGAAGATACATGTATGAAATACTTCCATCCTTGGGAAGGAAATACGAAAATAAATACTCAAGAAGTATTGTTGCAAGAATATTGTTTAACGATTATTCCAAAAGCTGAATATAATTTAGAGTTAAAATAATCATTATTTTAACAAGTAATTATAACTTGGAATAATACAGGGAACATAAGAAACGTAACTCAAAAACGTTAAACTCTAAGCCAAGGCATGGCCCGTTCGTCTAATAGACATTAGTACATTGTAGGGAGTCGTGTTTGCTAATGAGAATTGAGTTACGAGAATCGAAGACGCAAAACAGTGAGTTCATGCTCCCCCTTTTCTCTTAACTGTTTTTGGTTTTATAACTCTCGGTGGTGGAATACATTTTATGAATACTTAAACGGTATGAAATGCCTATGAAATACTAGATCATGTGAGCATAGACTTAATATTGAAATGCCATTAATACTTAATGAGGGACGAGGGTTAGATCTAACGGGTACGGCCGAGCCCCACTCATGGTCCCCATGTGATCGCTTGAGTGCTTCGGTGTCCTACTCGAGGGTAATCGACATAGTCGAGGGAAATCGACATAGTCGAGGTAAATCGACATAGTCAAGGGAAATTGACATAGTCAAGGTAAATTGACATAGTCGAAGGGAAATTCGACATAGTCGAGGGAAATCGAATCGACAAGGGTATAAGCTTACTCATTACGAGTGCTCCCTATGTCCTCACATGCCTTAGTGTCCTTGTAAAACATTTATTTGGTATGTTCATACACGCTTTTCATACCTGTTCTCAAAGGAGTCTCTCAAAGGTTTACAAGATTACGAGTACTCACACAAAACACATGAACTCGCTCAACTTTTGTTGATGTTTTCCAAAATTACATGTATTTCAGGTGACAGGTTGGATCTTGGGCGCATGTGTTGTTACTAGAAGTAGACTTCAAGTTTAGATGTCATCCACTTTTGTTGGTTTGTAACCTAGTCGAGGGTTATGTTTTAAAACTTAAATAATTGGTGTTTGTAATACTCAAATTTTATGAATGGATGAACATCGTTTTGATCATGTAGTTGTTTATTATGATTGAATGCAATGATATTAAACCAATCACACATCATACGCTTCCGCAAAAGTCAGGGTGTGACAGTTTGGTATCAGAGCTTCGATTGTAGTGAACTAGGATTCCTTCTCGAGTCTAGACTACAATCACTAGAACTCTTTCACAAAAACATTTTTACAAAAAGGTTTTTCATTGCATTCACGTAAGCGTCAAGATCCATGAGTCAAACATTTTTCATAGAAGAGACAAGGTAAGGACATTAGTAGGGAATACCCCAAAATAAGGTGCCAACTAAGGCCTAGTCTACACGAGTTAGACTTGCCAAAGACAAAATGACCCCCCAAAGAATAAACGAGAGTAATATGTGATATGATGCATCGAATTGCCTGTTTATGCTAGGTAACATATTTGTTTATCGATATATACATACAAAAATAGTACGAAATGATTATTGATGTGAATAAGATACCTTCGACTCCGAATCCTATTATTATTATTCTTACTCGCACGATGAAGCTATCGACCTCACGTTCATTGCAAAGCTCATGGAGGGAGTAATTACCAAACAAGATTCTGAGCTTGCTTCCGTAGGATATGGCTGCTCTTCCCTTTCGATCGTGAAGGTGCCTAACTACGGTGGTGACGACGAGGCAGAGGCAACAACCTTGAACAACTTCTTAATTAGCAGGACGAGATCCCTGCGGCTTTTGTGAAGCGAGATTGACGACATACTTGACCAGACAAGGAAGATGAAGTACTCATCATGAAGGTGCCCCTCCAACTGCTAGGAATTCTCCTTATTCCTATTTCATTTAATCATCGTGCCTATTCGCGCGTAACGATAACGAGTGTTAGCGCGTGGACCACCGTAATGGTCATTTTCATGTCAGAGGTATAAGGATAGTAGTGTCCTCTCTTTGGTTAATCATCTGCTTGGACGAGGGAAAAATGGGGTAACTGTGCAAGACAATTTATTATTACGGGGGCCCACGTAATAACAACTTGTAGTGCATAGAAATCCTGGTGGACTCTGCGGGCCAAGCTAATGATCACTACACAAAAATAATCTATAGGTGTTCACACACCTTCATCTGGTAGAACAACACATAGACCATTGCTTTAGCACTTTATAAAGTAGAAAACCTGTCTTTGCCTACTTCGTGTCTGGCACTTCTACCCGTGTACGAGACGTTTGAGAAAACGATATTTAAGCAAGTGAAGATGGATAACATTCGGAGAGATTCAGTGACGTTACATAGGCAACCCCCATCTCAGGGAAAGTATACCCGTCTTGTAAAGCTATGTAGAAGGAAAGCAACTACCACTTCATGAAACTTGTATGACCAAGGCGATGTAGTCTTGAGTTCATTTTATTTTTCCCACTACAAACAATAAGCCAAGTTGCCAAGCCTATGTAAAGGCTCAGTAACTAATTCCTCGCTCATACATTGTTGATTATATATGCATGTGATTTTGGGTGATTACATGTTGGCTTATGGTGTTATGTACCTCATAGACAATTATGGAATGTTGTCTAATCTACCGTATATCTTTTGACAGAAAAGAATGCCGCCCAGACAAGACACAGACACCAATATGTTACCAAGGATAGAAGCCAAGCTTCAAGAACGCATCTCACAGGCAATTGCACGACATGAAGCCCTCCGCTGTAAGCACAGTGATGGCACTACCGGAAATAACCCTCCAATTGGCTGCACCTATAAACAATTCCTGGACTGCAAGCCATTGAATTTTGATGGCACAGGAGGTGCCGTGGCATTTATCCGTTGGGCAGAAAAGACTGACTCCATTCTAAGAATGAGTAACTGTTCACCCCAGCAGAGTGTTACCTTTATCTCAGGGTTGTTTTTGGATGGCGCTCTCTCCTGGTGCAACCTTCAGGTTCAAACCCTTGGTGCAGATGCTGCATATGCACTGAGCTGGGACGAGCTCAAGGAAATAATGGAAAAGAAATACTATTCTAGGGCTGAAATCCAGAAGCTTGAGGTGGAGTTCTGGAATTTGAAAATGGACGGACCGAAGATTCCTGAATATGTCCAGCGATTTCACGACTTGTCTAGGGTCGTCCCCTACCTAGTCAAGCTGGAATTCAAGAGGGTTGAGCAATTCATTTGGGGACTTGCACCTCAGATCAGGAGCATGGTTACTACCTCAAAACCCACGACCATCACAGAGGTTATAGATTTGAGTGTCACTCTTACTAAAGAAGCTCTACGCATGGGAAAATTCTCGGAATATGAGGATAACAAGAAAGAGACTCACGTGGAGTCATCATGCAACAAGAAAAGGAAGTCCTCAAACCTAAAGATAAGCACCCAAGGCAGCTGCGGAAGCTCTAAGGCAAACAAAAGAAAGGAAGTGAACTCGCCGCGTGGCAGGAAAGCTGATGGAGCCACTAATAAGGCTGGTGGTAAAGTTTACTTGGGGACTAAGCCGAGGTGCGAGGAATGCAATTTTTACCATAAAGGTCAATGTCCGAGGCCTAAGTGTGGAAGTGTGGAAAGGAAGGGCACAACAAGGATGCCTATTGGGCGAAGGATCCAGACGGAAGGGATAATGGGAAAATTCCAAGCTACTACAGGTGCGGTGAAGCAAGGCATTTTAGGAAAGATTGCCCTAGGAGGAACCAAGCAAGGAAGGGTCTTCACGATCGGAGCTCGTGAAGCACGCCAGGATCCAGATGCGGTTACGGGTACGTTCCCTATCAACCAACCTTATGCATCTAGTTTCGAGTAGAATAGACGTCCCGTGTTCTTTAGAAATGGGCACATAGAAGGATAGTTTAAGCAGGCGAAGCAATTAAGGATTATATTCTGGGGACTCAGAAGGCTGGAACCTTCTGTTACCATTGACTTGAGAAGTCATAATATGATAGTCAGCATGGATTGGATATCCAAGTATAGAGCCTGAGAACATCCCCGTTATGGAAGAAGTTCCAGAAGCCTTTTCTGAATACTTGCCAGGAACGCCCCTCCGCAACGACAAGAGGAGTTTAGGATAAACCTCGTGCCAGGAGCGGCACTAGTGCCGAATGACGCCTTACCGACTAGCTTCGTCCGTGAAGCATGAGCCTCCGATATAACTGCAAGAGCTACTAGACAGAGGGAATTAAGGACATGACATTCTTAGTAAGGACCCAAGGAGAAAGTTGACAGTTTCCACTTTGCATAAATTCCAGAGAATTGGATATCAAGGATTGGTATCCTTTGCCAAGGATTGATGACATGAAAGACAAATCGTAAGGTTCTAGTTACTACTCGAAGATCGACTTGAGGACAGGATGTCCTCAACTGTGAATATAAGAAGAAAATATCCTTAAAACGACCTTTAGGACTCGATTCGAGCGCTACGAGTTCCTTATCGTACCATTTGGCTTAACACATGCATCGACAGTATTCATGGACCTCATGAATCGAACGTGTAAGCCATACCTGGATAGATCATGATTATATTTATTGGCTACATTCTTATGTGCCCAGCGACCAAGGAAGGTCGTGAGCAACCTCTGCAATTTATCTTGTGACTCTTAGAGAAAGAACAGCTATGTGCTAAGACGTCGAAAAGCGGATTTCGAATTCGCAAGGTAAAAACTTTAGGATATATGGTGGATGAGAACGAGATTCATGCCAACCCTGCAATCAAGAACTAAGGAGTTAGAGTTGCAATAATGTGACGCTTCTCAACAAAGTCTCGATTGCGCGTCGATGCAATGAGACCACGACATTGCATACGCGTCACGTTGATTAAGGGATCATAAGAAGAAACCTTGATCTAGATACAATAATTACGCGCCGCAAATTTGACATCATTACCTGAAGGAAAACGCTGCACGATCTTTACTGAACACAAGGGTTGCAGCACACCGTGATCGTAAGAACTTAAATATTAACGAAGATGGACTGAGCTACTGAACGATGCAGACTGTACGGACATGTTACGTGCTTGTGTGTTAAACTCAGATGAAAAGATGGATTACTCACTTACCCTTAGTGGAGTTCTCCTACGACAGTATTTATCACACTGCTGTTTAAATCGCTTAGTGTGAAGCTTTAGATGAAACATAATAAGTCGATCCCCGTTGTGTTAAACAGAGACCGGAGATAAAAAATCTACTGGCCCGAGTTGGTTCAGGAAAATTAGAGGCAAAGTCGTTCAGATATGTGATCATATCGAGACAGCCCGCAAAATACAGAAAGATTGCGCCGACGAGCGGCAGAAATCGTAGAAATTTGAGATTAGAAGTATGTCTTTAATGGGAGCCTCGCCTTGAGAAGGCGTGGTGCGATTTGGAAAAAGTGAAAGATTGGATCCCCGGTATATTGGACCTTTCGAGATCCTGGTAGGGATCGGAACCATTGCTCACAAGCTGAAACATCCAGAAAAGATCAGTAGTGATCGCGACACATTCCATGTGTCTAGTCTTTAGAGGAGTCAGACTCAAGGAACAGTCGTTGTTCCCACAAACAAGATTCGTCAACGACAAACTCCAAATTTACTATAGAACCTGTTAAGGTTGCGGACTGAAAGTCCACAAAACACAGAGAAGACGTAATTGAATTACTTGAGTACGATAGAATTCATATCATGACCCAGAGTTACATGGGAACATGAAGACAAATCTTGAACCTAAGTGACCACATTTGATTCACGACTCCCCTGCGACCGATGGCATCGTTTGAATTTCGGGACGAAATTCTTTTAACGGGGGAGACTGTGACAACTGTCACTTTTCCGTACATTCCGTACACTAATTGAATAGTAATCTATGCTTTAATAACTGTGCATGATCTAGTTTACAAGACAAATGAATTTCTGATTACTGTTATATTCATACAATGGCATTTCATGTTACAAGACTTTTATCGTTGCTACATTCAACACGATATAGTTCTAATAATACACAGAACAGAATTAGCACCTTTATTAGACAAACTAAAAGCACTGACGGGAGTTCAGTACATATACAGACAATTTTTTGAGGCCCAGTATGAGCCAGAGACTAAGGACTACACTAGTATAGTGTGTAGGGAAGTAAGGACCCCAAAACTGCATGCTTAAGTAACAGTTTAAGTGCCGGGAAGTGCTTAAAACTCACCCAAAGTGCAGAATTCTGCATAAATCAGCAAAATTCAGCATTTTAGCAAGTTTATTACATGCAAAAATATGACTAAATGGTCCTGAATGCTTTCCTAAGTGTCGGGAATCAAAAGTGTCACAAAAGGGTACTTAAAAAGCATTAAACGGAATAACTTGACACTTTTACAAACTGGTATCTAACCAGACAACCGGACATTACCCGGAACACCAAAATATTGCTAGAAGCACTGTTTTATTATTTCTTGGCTAGTTATGATTCCCGAACACCCTAACACACTATATAATGCATCATACACCCAAACACTAAACATTATACTTAGATATCCTAACTAATTACTTAACTAAACACCAAAACTTACATTTACCCCCTCCCCTCTCTCATTTACGGTTCAAGGTATATTTATTTTATAAAATGAAGGCATGTTCGGCGTTTGAAACAATATAAATAAGTATATTGATTTTATAAAAGATTTGTCGAATTTTCGAAGTTTAAAATAAATATATAACTATATTTATTTGTTGTCGAAATAATTTCCGAATCGTTGCTTTCGAAAGTTGTAAGGTGTCGTTGAAAGTAATATTCTTTTGTGTTTGTTTTCATAAAAGTCGTTTGACTTAGATGGTTCTCGTTTTACAACAAAAACACATTTTGTTTTCGGGTTTTCTCGAAAAACGGGCAGAGTTTCCTCTGTTTTTGGACGGCCCCGACAATGCAAGTTGTCGTTATTTTATCAAGATCCAACAATTTACTCAACAATATTTGCGTATAATTACTTTATATAAACAAAATAATTAGTAATTCTAACTAATAATTTGTCGTTTATTCGGTTCGAGCTCGTTCACGAAATTATAAAACTATTTTTAAATATCGTAACGAAATCACATCTTTAAATCATTACCATAGGAATGACGAAATAAACGTGCCGTTTACTAAATCCTCATGTCGAACGCTAGCTCAGTTGTCCAAGTTGACCAGGTCAACTGAGTTGACCCGCTGAGTTTGACCGAGTCAACTCGGGTTGACCGAGTTGAGTTGACCCGTAAGCTGAGTTGAACCATTTTGTCCCGAAGAACCCGAACCGGGTCCCGTTGACTGTCTTTGACCCAGAACCCGAACCGAGTTAACTGAATGTTGACCGAGTCGAACCGAAATGCACCGAGTTGAACCGAGTTGGACTGAGTCGAGACCGAACCCATCATGAAGGTGCTGATTGATTGAGTTTAACCAAACCATGAACCGCGAACCGAGCCCGTGAGTGAACCAACGTGAAACCCGACGGATAATGTCAAGGACCGCCGGATAAACAAATTGACCGGTGGTCCGAGTCTCCGTCGCGCTCTCTGCTGCTCGAACCCCCCAAAAACTGACTCGAACTTGAACCAAGTCGAACTCGAAACCGGTGAACTCGCCGAATAAAGACAATGTCCGCCGGTCAATGGCGCCGACTGCCAGTTCTCTCACTCTCCTCAGCTCACTCTCTGTCTCCGTCACTGTGCGCCGAGGTGAGCGGCGGCTCTGGTTCCATCGTCACAAATAGCAGTTAATCACCGGTTTGTTTAGGGTTGTACCGGTGGGTGTGAGTTATACAAGAGGAAGAAGGTGCCTGTGGTGTCATCGGTGAACTGAACCCGGAGAATCAAGATGACCGGAGCACGGCTCCACCGGTTATTCCGGCCGCCGGCATGTAATCAGAGGGAGGGAGAGGGAAAATGTTGTGAGGTGTGTGTGATTTGAGTGGCATCGAGAGGGAGAGGAGAATGACGATGATTATGTTGTCTGTGTTTTGAATCTTGAGGGTTTTCTCCATTTAGAAGTGAATGGGAGAGAGAGAGAACACCTGGTGTGCGTGTATTTGATCTGAGTTTTCACAAAAATGAAGATAAGGTTAGTTTATGTAGTATATATATATGTCTAGAGTTAGTTTAGTGGGCTTCGGGCTTGGGCCCAGGGCCCACAAGCCCGATCTCGTGTTTAGCTGACCCGTAATTCTACGAGACCATTAACGCACCAGTTAGCGTAAAAGTATCGTAAATAAATTTCTTAGAAGTAAATTATGAAAAATAGCGTCACTAGTCGCGTTGGGTGCGTTCGTTTGTCGATTACGGTAATAATCGTGAAAAGTTACATCGTTGTCGTCTTTAATCCGTTTTTCGATCCGGTTTCGACTGTAGTTACTAAAAGTTTATTAAGTAGCTAAATATAGCGTAAAAGGTAAGTTCTAAAGGTGACAGGCGTCTCCGTCACTTCCGTTTCGTTGCCGGTGCGTTTCTTGCCGTCGCGTTTTTAGTTCACGTTTGCGTTTGGGATGTACGAAAGCATAATAAATTCACAAAAAATAATTCATAATTATAAAATATTCGTAGAAAATCCGTATTTGTTGGCATTGTCAGTATTCTGTTGGGTTTCAATTAGTTGTCGTTTAACGTGTCACAGGTTTCTCTGTAAACCACCGTTCGCGCACTGTAAAGGCGGATAGATGTTCCTAGGCACTCAGAAGGCCTAATTAAGTTAATTTGCGTTTTAAACACTATTTATTATCATCCTAATATTTGTTAATCACGTAATTAGGTGCCGTAAATAACCGGTTGTCACATTCTCCCCCTGTTAATGAAATTTCGTCCTCGAGATTTAGACTACGTTAACTCCTTAAAGTTACGTTATGTGTAGGTAAATACGGATACTATCAAAGTGGATGACCACGAAATTGGATCAAGACTTATTAAAATCATGTGAATTCAAGGACATTCCTCTACAATAGGAATCCCAACGGTTTAAAAGAAATGTATTTCAAAAGTTGATGTCAAAGGAAACAAGATGTATAGATACAGTAACTAGTGTGACTAAGTTAACAGGGGTCCAACAAAGAACAGGAACTTCGACCAATTGAATTTCGTATGAACGTTCACAATATGTAAATGAGTTCTAGAAGCAACAACATCCACTGGATGAACTTAGAATCAACAAGCTCAAATGTAATAGTTTCCATGAAACGCTCGATCGTGATCAGCACAAGCTGCAAGTTATACCGACGCCACAAGGTGTCGTAGAGAATGAAACAATTTCAATATAGTGGTGATCGAACAAGTATCACCTGTGTTTTGCATGAAACGCTCAATCATGATTAGCCTAAGCTTCAAGTTTATACCGACACCACAAGGTGTCGTGGTGATTTAAATAATTCAATAATAGAGGTGATCAAACAATTTCACCGTGTTTGAAATCAAATGAAAGTGCAATAAAGTGAATCTGAAAGTTTGTTTCAAATGACATCATAGGATTTTCAATTGAATATGGAACATCAAAGAAATAATGTTTTCGATCGAAGATGACGAAGCAATGAATATCGCAAAACATTCGATCGATGTTGAAAGGACCGTTAGGAGGTACACCGGAATATAAAATGAATTTTGTGTACCATTGTATTATCACACGATTGTACTAAGACTGTTTTAATGTGATAAATCAAAGCGGATTTAATCTAAATCAATAAACAAATAATTAAATCCGTGCATGAGATATGCAAACGAGTTTAGCGCAAGCTTCAAATAAGTGAAAACACCACCACAAGGTGTCGAAATCAACAAACGACTTAATGGAGTCGTAGAGCAAACAAGTCTACTGCGACTCAGAACAAATGAAACGCTTGTTAAAACAAATTTAAATATGATGTTTTCAATACATCATATGGTGTCTTGAATTGAATATGTGTAATGAACATGTTCAAACAATTGAACTTGGTTTTGGCGCAATCTAAAAATAAATACATGTATCGACAAGAAAAGCTTTCGGCATGGTCACAACGAAAAAACCATGTATGTAACTTGAAAGGAGAAGAATTTTCAAGAAAATGTGTTGACTTGATAACAAAGCAGCCAACAATTATAATAATGCAGGTCATTCGAATCACCAATCAATAATTAGATTTAGCGAAATAATATTTGAACTTCGATGAAGCGCTTATTCGAAATGAAACAACATGCGTAACAACCGATGCATGTGTAACATATGAATTTCTCAAGAAATGAAGCGATTGAATATTCGCTATACTGAAATAAATGATCGTGATACAATGACCATCAAGGGGAGTAGGGATACGAAAATCTACTCAGTAAATGTGAAAGTCGAAATTTCAATAAAAGAAATTAAAGGACTTTACCTGGGGTTGCATGTGATGATCGGTTGTTAGGTGACATTACCATGGAATGTCGAACATAGCGTATTCGTCGTTAATGAAAAGGGGAACACGGAGACATGCGTCTTCTCCTTGACGTGTTTCGTGTCGTTGCAAGACCGCGTGCCAAACCGCCGCTTCCTGATCGATAGTTTTCGCGCTGACAGGATTAGCATCATCGCTGAAATGCTCCATAGTGTCTTCTTAGTGACTTCACCTTGAAAGTCGTATGTGACGTACTTCAACCTCCGTTGATGTATCGCTTAAGTTTCACGTATACCTGTGCACTAGCGTTTCGTTCCGCGTAGAATGTGATGTACTCCGACATCTGTTGACGTAAAATTTGAGTTCCATGTATTCTCGTGCACTAACGTTTCGTTATGCGTGGGCTGCCTGCTCGGGAAGTTAAAATATCATAAACAATATGGATAATAGTGCGTGCCCGAGTTAATAATCGCGGTTCCTACGTGATGACCTTTAATGAACTTCAACATAAGTTTTCCAAAAGGTTCTAAATACATGTTTTCTAACTCTCCAAGTTTTGTTTATTGTATGCAATTGTGTCGTGTACCGTGTGTAAAACACCACTTTAGCGTATATTTGAAAACAAAATTTTGACACATTGTTTTCTGCAACGGTTGGAGACCATATTCGAGTCTTAGGCGTTCTGTAAGTATTTAAAGTCTTAATAATCTAGGTCCCCAGAGAAATATGAGGTTAGAGCTTAGGTATTCCTACAGAAAACATTATTCGCTGTAACCTATAGCTCTGATACCAATCTGTCACACCCCGATAAATCAGAGCTAGGCGTGACTAGACTGGTATCTTCATTGCACAGCGGAAGCAAATAAGTTAAGACTTCTAGAAAACGAACACCCACTAAGTACTCGAATCTCCAATGGTTCTCCTATTCCAACCGTGCCATAATTTGAGAAAGTAACCTGAGAAAGAAACATGCGAAAAATCAACATAAAGTTGAGCGAGTTCATAGTTTGTTTTGGAAAAGATTTAAAATAAATTTTTTTGATAAATCGGTTTGTAGGATCGAGGATTCGTCCAAACCGAGTCAATCAAAGTCAAATCTGGTTTCTAGAAAGGCGGAAACATACTAGAAACCGCCAATCATTGTTAGAATAGGAGTAGAAGAGTAGAAAGTCACTTTAAACATGTTCTTCATTGATATAATACATTTTGGTACAGAGAGAATCCAGCAGCACTTCGTTACAAAATTCTCCAGAAAGTTACAAATGAAGAACACCACTAGCCTATTTATATGATGACCAGGAAGCACGAAATAACAACCTCCAGACCGCACGAGCTGAACATGCTCACCTCGTGCGACCTGACCTTATCAGGTCGTGCGAACTGGACAGAATACATAAACTTAACATTTTAAACTATTACACGTAAATGACACGACGTAGACTGATGACGCAGGCGATAGACATTATGCATCAACAAACTCCCCCTTGGATATTGCCGCTGTAACACCCCAACCCGGGGCAGGTCGGAGCGTCACCATACGAATATCATAACCAGCAAATCCACTTAAATATAAGATAGGATTCAAGGTGACATACACGTCTAAAAATACCCAAAGTCTTAAGTTCATTTAAAAGTACATGATTTAACAAAATAAAGAGTCTTTAGATACTCTTGAACATCCATTAATCTCTCATTTCTGATTTCCCATATTAACCCTGATTACCTGAAAACAAGACAAGAAAAACACAACAAAGTAACTACGGCTGAGCCAAAGAATTGCTCAGTAACGGAGAGATCAATAGTACAAGTAAGGGTGGACGAAAAGAAAGAAACACGAAACGATATTGAAATAACGAATCAAATACAGGTACAGAAATTAAACTGACGTAGATGTTGAACCAAATCAAAACATGCGTCTAAAGTATATTTGGCACAGTAGCGGACAGATCATATCATATCACAAATGTATCAGATGCACATACTAATTAGGTGACCTTGAATGTCACAATAACAAGTCATGTAACTAAAGAAGCACCCAGAGCCAAAAACAGACTAGTACACAGCTAGCTAGTTCATGCACCTATGAGATGGTGAGTGTGACGTTCACCCATTATTCCATCTCCACACAACAAACTCAAACTCGAAACTAAGATCGATCTATACGCCTCTAGGGGCCAATGTGCTATACGAGCACAAACTAGAGACGCCGTGAACTTTTATTGCGCACTATCACGATAAGTGCCATGCCGTTGACGCCCAAACGGCAAGCCAGACGCTCGGGTGACAGAGTACAAAAAAATTAAGGCCATGTATATAATTTAAAAGCAACCGAAAATAATACTAACAAGAACATGCGACCATGAGTACAAGTCTGAGGTATGGCATGCTATATCACACTAATAATCATATAAACAATACTAGACTGATTCAGATGACGTGTCACATATCAAACGGTTAAGAAGAACACACAAAAAAAAATCCGTACTGCAAAGTGACGGATTTGAGAAAAAATACTATGATGTCAGAAATAGGAATCCGTACCTTAGCTCAGCAAAGCAAGACCAACAAATCGAGTCGTCCTAAAAAATTATGTAAACCTAAATCCCGTATATTCGAGTTTAGTTTTATTATACGTTAAATAAAGACTGTTCTTTAGGTTTTTCCCGGCAACCGTGAACTAATATATATGTGAAAAAAAATAACCAATTACACTCCCGAATTAACACACACGAAGGAATTAATAACCTTATTTTGTATATAAAAAATAAAGATATTTAAAGTCTGAGTTGTTTTGGCTTTTGTGATATGAGTTTATGAATGAAGATGTTTATATTATTAATTTTTTTTTATAAATACCAAGTATTTAAAGTCCCACTAATCATTATTTGGTAAGTATAGTTTTAGTGTTAAAACTAAGAAGTGTACCAATTACGTAATTTGACATTATTATGTGTTATTAAAATAAATGACACGAAAATAATTAAACTATTAAGATTCATGTATGTTTCTAAACAACCCCCCATGTTTAGTTTAACTAGCATAGATTTAAAATCCACACCCAACAAATTTACACATACCAGTGTTATCAAAATGAATAATATGTGATATCAATAAATAAAAATAATAAACAATTTGATTAATGTTGTGAAACAACGGCCTACTAGCAACTAGTATATGAACTAAAGCGCAAATATCAAAGGAGCATAGAGAGAAAGATAGAATAGAGAATTGTTATTCATTGAGATGTATACACCATATACAAATGCCACTATATATAGGCATATACATTAATACAAAAGAACTTAAAGAGATGGGAGTTATAGGAGTTGTGTATGTGGAAAGTCACCTTATAAATGATGCATTCATAACACTCCCCCTTGACTATCCACATACCTTTAATACGCTTGGTGATGCTGCCTCGTTAAAAACCTTGCTAGGAAAACCAGTGGGACAAAACCTCAGCTAAGGGAAAAAGAGTGCAGCGCGTATTGTCTCCCCCTAATACTTCTGGATCAGGTATGTTGCCTCATTAAAAACCTTACTAAGAAAACCCAATGGGACAAAACTTAGTCAAGGGAAAAAGAGTGCAACTTGAATAAGTCTCCCCCTCATTTTACCATGTATCCTTTAAGTGACGTGTGTACATCTTCCTTGAAAGTCGAATAAAGCTTTTGTAGTGAATGATTTGTCGTTTGATCCCTTAATGTGCAAACCTTTATGTTAAGAAATGTTGTATAATCTTCTAACGAGACTTTAGGTGCCTCCTTCCAAAAATTATCATATCCACGACTGTGTTTCGTTACATTCCTGCATCTACAAGACTAACCAAACTTGTTTTGATGGGTTAGTAAAATATAATCAAATATCATTTATACCTGAAATGTTTCTTTGAACTCATTCCAATGTCTCTTCACTTGACAAATGTTATGACAATAAGCTCAAGTGCAAGATATTATAACCATACATAGCTAGCAAAACATATTAATGCACTTATGCATTCAACGATAGTACTTCTAGAGTGAGAATCTCTACTTTGATAAGAGATGATAATAGGCATTTCTTATAACAAATGACTTAACAACCTTTAACGTACATTAAGGTTCAACTATGCCCATACTAGAATATCCAAACATCATCTTCTAGTTGCACTTGGTGGATTGGTAAAATATAATTACATATATACTCGAACTGCAGTACGAGTAATAGTTAGACCGTGCCAAGGTCATTCAAAAATTTTCCCTCTAAAGTTCGACAATTTCTCTCGATGATGCCTACACATCATCATTGTAAACTGCGATTATAGTAAACTTTTAAAAGTAGAAGGTCGATAAAACATGGCTAATTTAATCAAACTTATATCTCTCTTTATGCAAATATCTAGAGTTGTATAACACTCGATCTAACTATTTTAGTCCATACATATTCTATGAACTTGATATAGTACGTTTTTGAGGTTTTGACATCATTAATGCTTCTAGCATTATCAATCCATGAGGGAATTCTTTCCATCTTATCCAATTATGCATGTGCTTTCACTCTTTAGAAGTTTTGCTACATAAATTTTCGCATTTAACACATCGATATCTATATCATATGCAAAAATGCCATAAACACTTGCTTTTATCTCCAAAATCCATATTGTACCATGTATGTACACTGTGTACATTGAGTTTCCATAATAACCAGGTACACATTTTCTATGTATGTTTATTGGAGTATTGGTGCACTATAATTGCATCCATAAGGTGTTTCAATTAACCTCTTAAGCACTCAAATGCTTTAGAATACTCATGGGGAGTTCCAATTATATTCAATTCAATAACATATACAACATGTATATGTATTCAGATATGAATTTATATAATAATCATAATATTCTCGAGAACTTATTTTATATGACTTATTATCAAGTGATACATAAGACGCGTGTCAATTCTCTTTTATATATTACCAGACTTATAAGATATTGGAAAGTCAATGCATCCACCACTGAAGAATACGTTTTCTCATAATCAATCATAGATATTTGTGAAAATTCTTGTGCCACCAATTTTGACTTATATCACTTAATTTGATTTTCACATGATTCGCGTAAAAGACACTTTTGTATCCAGCATATTTTACAACTTCAGTTGTATGGACTGTTGGTCCAGCAACTTTCCATTTCATTAGAGAACTAAACTCTGCCTTATTTGCGCCTTTCTATTTTGGCCAATCATTTCTTAATATTCATTCATAGGAAGATTTTAAATCTTGATCCTCATCATTTAATCATTTTAAGCGCTACAATATATACGAAAGTATAACGACGTCGATTTTTATTTCGATTCCATACATATCTTAGACATGATACAACTTAGCGAGATCTCTTTATTTTCAGGTACCTAAGGTTCTTCTTGAACCATCATGTCAATTATATCTTTAGAAGATCTTATTACTATAACCTCGACTTGACCATCTTAATTACTTGCTCCAATTTTCGAGGAATTTTATTATTGGAATCAACTAGTCTACCACGCTTTGGGCATGCAATAGACTCATTACAAAAAATGTGGTTGTCCTCTAGGGACACAAATATAACTGGAGCATAAGCAGTTGATTATGTGACTTACTTAGTCACTCTATTTAGGTCAGTGAACTGGTCTGGTAATTTGTTCTTTAATATTGATAAATGAATTATACTTTAAATTTCTAGTTCATAGTTTATAGTCTGAGGATCAAGATGACATGATAATTCATTTCACTTTTCACTTTCCAACTGCTTGTGATCTCCCCCTAATGTTGGGAACATTCATTCACTAAAGTGAAAAACCAATGAGCCATAAACGAATTTCTCACTAATGGCTTTAAGTATTTAATCATCGGCGATTATTTATACCCAACATATTCTCAAACTTTTTAGAAGTCCCATCTTTGTGCGGTGTGGTGGATGAGTTTCAATATATGTCGCACAACCAAAATCGTTGATGAGACATATTTAGTTCCTGACCAAAAACCAACTGTATGGGGAGAACTATAACTTATTGGCTTGATGTGAATTGATGGTACTATATATAAAATTACATGTACCTAAATGAACATTTGCTCATCTCATGATTACTAGCTTTGTAACCAACAGTAGATGTTTATTGATCACAATAACACTTATTCCAATGATCGTTAATAACTTGGGAATCAAATTCACGATTATCAAATAAATATACTAATCCGGATTAATATGCTTGCTATCACATTAGCTAAGCCACAATCACACACTTCAGGTTGTGGATTTGATAACCATTTAGACGATGTATCGATTTAAAAAAAAAACTAAATGGTATCATTTTGGGATATGCATATCCTTTAATCGCTTCCATAATATTTAGGTATACACACCCTCGTTTATTTTGCAAATATATAATTTCCCTTGAGAGCAAACATTACATGCTAATTATTATCTTGAAGAATCTTCTAGTTCTTCATTATGTTTCACATCATCATTGACTCGGTGTGGTCTAACCGGTCATGCCAACTAATTAAATAATTATGATCCATAAACTCCTGGTTTACGATCGTATGTGTATTACTTGCTCGTATGTAATACAAAACGTATGATACGAGAGAATACACTATAACTTCAAAGTTAAAACCATCTCATTATGCAATCACTCCTTAGTTTGCCACTTTTGGTGGTCCATCTCATTATTACAAGTTTCTCAATTAGGTCCATCATTACATATACAATGATTAATATATAATCACATTCACTTTTGGGAATGGAGTAGGACCAAAACAAACTTCATAGTTTTTCATTATTTACTCGGTCACATGAGTATAAAAGCATTTCATTTTCCATGACTCTTATAATGATATTGTTACTTTAGGAGCATATGTCTCAAATGTGACAATCAATTTTTCCTTGTAAATAATGTTCTCTTTGCTTACCATCAATTGAGAAGTAGTTGAGTCGTATAATATTTATCAATCTTATATCTTACAACCTTTATAACGATCATTGTATAGTCATCACATTATTAACATGGTTGATCTCATTACATGAGCATCATAACAATTTTCTCAATTACCATGATTACAAACTTTACACCAATTATTATATTATCACATTCAGTTTAAGGAATGGATTATAACCAAACAATGATCATGGTGACATCATTACAATTTTCTTAGTTGTTATATACATGATCGCGACCTTACATTGGTCATTATATCATCACATTCACTTCATGAATGGATTAGAATCACAACTTTCATGGTGGTCGTTTCAAACCTTACATATTCTTTAACAATCTTGCTTCTTCAAGAGCATATTTGAGGTTTGACATTGGAACTTGTTTTATTCCACATGTATAACTAATCTTTTCACCACATAATATCAATTATATGACCGAATCATTAAGATTTATCAGTCCAAAATCTTACAAGTATCAATCAATTTACAATAAGCTTTAGTGAGTTTGAAACTTCGAATGTCATATCATAAATGAATCTTGATCACTATTCAATCATGTTTATAACGTGTGATCATATACACAACTTTAATTCTGCTTCATTGAAGTCTGTTTATATACATAAACAATGGCATATTAAATATAATGTACAAAGTAAAATTGTACAATATATAATTGATATAAGATGCCTTCTCATCAAATACAATATAATAAAATACATATAATTAATTTGACTTACTGTCATGATTGAATATTAAAATATATCAAGAACACTATTAAAAAGGTTTATGGTAATATGTAAAAGTGATGATTATACAATGCATCACTTTATATTATGTCACTATGAGCAATAACTTATGACATAACCTTATGATATAACATGCGTTCATCAGCTTTACAAAACATGTATTTATTATAGTGACTCTTCACATCCTTAACTTCTCATTGTATTTACTCTTATGTTAATGTTGAGCCTATAAATGATATATTTATAATAGAATAAATATTTATAACCACAATTATGTGTATCTTGAAGATTTACATATTAATGAAAATAATATATAAAAAATATAAAACATCGGTTGATTTTACACTACATAAATCTAATTCAAGAAAATATATATTATTAAAATAAAACCATGTAGCATGAAGTTTGAGTCAAACTTAACTTGAATTATTCATAAATTTGCATAATAAATTAATGATAGTCATATAATAATTATATTTGTAAAACTATTGGTTCATTTTGAAGACTCTTAGATGTCCAATAACAAATGGGTTCCACTAGACAGTGTGAAATTGGGTTTGCTTGGTAGTGGCAGTAAACCCGAAAAACAGAAATCTATTTTCATCTAAATTAAAAGTAAAAGACTGCACGGGATCACCAATAAAAATAAAATAATTGGGTTTATTAAAAGTATTAATTGATAGATAATAATTCTTTAGTTCATAAAATTAAAACCACATAAGGATTTGTAAAGCAGGTACAACGCTAAAATAACAAAAGTTATGAATCGAACAAAATGAGCAACTAACTAATGGAAGCATGACACTAAAATCTTTAATAAATTAATGCAAATGGTAGCATAAGCGTGATATGACTAAATTATATTATGTAATATATAAATATATGAAAATAATTGTAATATATCTAAATTACATAGTATGTTGTTTTTTTTAATCATGATTTCGTATGCTGTAAAAAATTTATGCTATAAATGTAGTAAGTGTGGAACATTTGGTAAACAACAAGAATTATCGTATAAATTACATAGTATGTTGTTTTTTTAATCATGATTTCGTATGCTGTAAAAAATTTATGCTATAAATGTAGTAAGTGTGGAACATTTGGTAAACAACAAGAATTATCGTATAATGCTTCATTATTTAACATGTAATGAAATATAAAAATTGCTATATGGGATTTTATGAAGCATCATACCTTCATCTTTTTGGATAATTATTTGGCTGCTTTCTCAGCGTGCAAGATTGATTTAAGCTGTAAAATAATACACATCAAAGGCGAGGAAAAGGGACCAAAAGGTGGCAAAACACATAGAGCACTTTCGTGCTGATAACGTGTTGTGAAACAACGGCCTACTAGCAACTAGTATATGAACTAAAGCGCAAATATCAAAGGAGCATAGAGAGAAAGATAGAATAGAGAATTGTTATTCATTGAGATGTATACACCATATACAAATGCCACTATATATAGGCATATACATTAATACAAAAGAACTTAAAGAGATGGGAGTTATAGGAGTTGTGTATGTGGAAAGTCACCTTATAAATGATGCATTCATAACAATTAAATGTTTTTAGATAACCCTGCACATTTATTCTCCTTTTTCCTTCCCAGATTCTTTTTGTTACACAACAAACACACACACAACGCACACTTCACACACACAAATGCACACACTTTATATATTCAAACACCACAATACACACACTTAATGTATTCATCACAAGCTCCTCTCTCACTCTCTTGTCAACCCTGGCCGACAAAATTGTTCGGAAAGGACGACCTGTCTTGGGTCGTCGGAAAATACCAACCGAGACGCAAACCTAAAGTTGCCGGAAAACAACCCACCCTAACCCGACTCGGAGTTTTAGCCGGAAGAGCTAAACAAAAAGGATCAGTTTGATACCTCACAAATCGGATTGAGATCGGGAGTGGCGCTGAAAGAAAGAGGCGGCAGCGGTGGAGGTGGATACGACCGGAGGCAATGGCTAGGAGTGGCGGTAGTTCGTGGTGGTGGTTGTTCGAGGTGAGTTATGATCTTAGAGGTGGGTATAGAGTATATGGAGGTTGTGTATGGATATATATTCTAATTCTTACTAACCCATGTTATTCATGATTTCTAACCATACCTGTTTGTGATATTTTGGCAAGAAAGTCAAAAGTTCAGTATTGAAAAGAAAGTCATAATCTTCCCTTGAATTTTTGTATGACAGGAGGCATAAAAGTATGGCTTCTTTTTTTGTTTATTATTATTTGGTTGCAAGTACACACTTGGTTTTGTATCTAAACATTGTTTTACTAGCAAACTATACATATATATAATTTACAAGGTTTTAAATACCAACCATATTTGTATTTAGGCACAATGTGTATACACACATATTCACGTTAAGGTTTTTATTATTATTATTATTATTATTATTATTATTATTATTATTATTATTATTATTATTATTATTATTATTATTATTATTATTTTCGCACAAACTTGGTTTTAGAAAAAATATCGAAAATAATTGAATCGACGCTTCATTTTATTAACCAATTAAAATATACCCGACTGACTTCAACGAAAAGAAAAAAAAATTATTAGTATCATGATTAGAAAATTTTCAAGCATTACAACTCTTTCCCTCTAAAAAGAATTTCATCCTCGAAATTGCAAGGTGCGGATAACAAATACGGACTTAATTCGGATCCCTTATAAGCATAAGTGAAACATTACACATTAGCGAAAACACTGCGATACAAAAAGGGCAAGTAAACGGGGACTAAAACAAATCTAAAGTCGTACATGATCAAAACATATCGAAGTTCGGGATACTAAGGCAAAAACAAATTTGGATAATGAGAGCGGATCGTGTCTTCTAATACCAATGTAGCTTCACGTTCAGAATGGTTCTTCCAAAGGACTTTAACAAAAGGAATAGTCTTCCTACGCATAATTCGTTCTTGGCGGTCGATAATAGCTTCGGGCTCCTCTTCGAAAGATAAGTCCTCATGAATAAGATGATAAGGATAGTTCACAATGTGTAACGGATGATAGTCATATCCCCTAAGGAGGGATATATGAAAGACATTATGCACGTGCGATAGTTGAGGTGGCAATGCCAAACGGTAAGAAACTTCACCAACTCTTTCAAGAATCTCGAATGGACTGATGAATCTAGGGCTAAGCTTTCCCTTGATTCCAAAACGACGAACGCCTTTGCAAGGCGAAACTCGTAAGAAAACACGCTCACCAACATTAAATTCCAAAGTTCGACGATGTCAGTCTGTATAGCTTTTCTGTCGACTCTGTGCTTCCTTTAACTTTTCCCTGGCGATAGCAACTTTCTCATTGGTAATTTCAACTAGTTCAGGGCCTTCAATGATTTTCTCGCCAACTTCCTCCCAACAGATAGGTGCTCTACACTTCCGTCCGCAAAGAAGTTTGAACGGTGTCATACCAATGCTAGCTTGCCAACTATTATTATAGGCAAACTCGACAAGACAAAGATATTCATCCCAATTTCCTGTCCACTCCAGAGCACATGCTCGAAGCATATCCTCGAGTGTCTGAATAGTACGCTCTGACTGACCGTCTGTCTGAGGATGAAATGCCGTGCTGAATCTTAATTTGGTACCCCAAGCAGCTTGTAATCCCTTACAAAAGCGTGAAGTGAACCGCGGGTCTCGATCAGACACGATAGATACTGGGGTACCATGAAGTCTAACGATCTCTTGGGTAAAGACTGCAGATAATCTACCGACTGAGAATCCCTGCTGAATCGGAAGAAAGTGAGCTGACTTTGACAACCGGTCGACTACAACCCAGATAGTGTCATTCTTCTTGAACGTCCTCGGTAAACCAGTTACAAAATCCATTGAAATGTCATCCCACTTTCATATCAGAATATCTAGTGGTTGAAGCAAACCAACAGCTCTCTGATGTTCTGCCTTCATGTAGGATCGTGTTTCGACCCGAACGAGTCGTTCAAAGGAGTTTTCGTCAATTACAGGTGCGGAAAACAAGTAACCAACATAGAAACAGCTTACAAATCACTTTAAACACCTTTCCGTATTGATTTATAACAGTTTACATCCAAATCTTGATCCGGCAGCACTTTGGTACGAGTTACCAGGTCTTACTTATGGTTTCGCTTATGAGGCTATATATAGTGCATAGAGATCCGCTTCAATGGACATGTACAAATAAGCGGACCTCCATCGGACACATAAGCGGACCTAAATGATGAAATATAAGCGGACCTACCTATGTCCTTATTGTGACACCTGTCACACCCCAACCAATGGCGGAAACATCGGGATGAGACGAAGTGTGAAGATTGCTCGAGACATCATAACGCTAATAATTGTGACAAGTATTTAAATAATCGTTTCATTTCATTTCTAAAGAATCAAGTAAAAGGTTTTGAAACAAAATACAACAACATGGATAATAAAATGATACAATACAAATACAATTCTTTCTAAGTGTGTATCTAAGCATCCTACTAGATTCCATGCATCGTCAACATCCACCTGTAACATGTTAAAATAAAGTTCAATGCAAAAGCAAAGGCGAGTATACAAGTTTGATACGTACATAGCAAAAAGATAAGTTTGAACAATTCCTCATAGCAAGCATGTGATTCAAGATGAACATTTAAATATGGTATGTGTCCAACATATCAAACCAAGGAAACGCAATATGCTCATGACATAACCGAAGATAAAGAGGCGGGTCGTTAATCCTATAGCGCTACATATGTCACGGTTTGGCTCGTACGAAGTTAATGATAAATTCAACACATAAGATAAATCCAAGTTTAAAGCATCAAGCCATCACGTATACAAGCATGTTATAGGAATGTTCACGTGTTTAAGCAAAATGTTCATGTGTAAGTTTGTTGATAGATAAACATGTTACACCCCAAAAGTGGTAAAAGTAAAAAGGGGGAAATACGAGTATACTCACAAAGTTTGAATATGCTTTCCGATTATCCAATTATTGACGAGTTGATGAGGTTAGAGGATTGAATGTGCAGGGTTAAAGTTCAAGTATGCTTGGAGTCGAGATTCGGTATTTAAAACAACATAAAAGTAAGATATGAGAATAGCATGTGAAAATAATCATCTTGTACACATAACCCTTGTTCTTGACACTATTAGAACTCAAAAGAGTTGGTATGATTTCATGGATTTAAAGGTCCATTAGAGTCGTAACAAGAGCATGGTCATAGATGATGTAACATATTCTTGACAAGTAACTATTAAGTTACCATCAAGTTTAGTTACTTAGGTATATATGTATGTACATAGAATAGCTTGGATATTATATTGGTTACAAGTCTTATGATTCAAGCATGAGGTAGGAGATCAATGTCTTCATTTAGGCACCTCTTTGTGTCATAGAGTTCATACATGAGGTAGGAAGAACAAGCTTCCATTTAGGCACCTCTATTGTTCACCACTACACTTGTTGTTATAAACAACAAGGAGGGTCATGAACATACAAGTATTATGGTATTAACAACAACTAAACTATAGCAAAACATCAAGTAATGAGTGGATTCTTATGAAGCATAGCCCAAGCTAGTCCAACCATCACACATTCATCAAGTTTCATACTTGAACACTAATTGTGGGTAAAACCCTAATTAAAAACAGAAAGTTTATGAGGTTTTAACCCCTGATTTAGATGTCTCAACCATGCTTTTAAGCTTAACCAACCATAAGAGGAGTTGTAAGCATTAGGACATTGGCTTGAGTTGTGTCAAACACAAGTTGGATGAAGTTTACATAAGTTTGTAACAAAACAGAAAGTTTTTGGTCAATTTCGGAGCAATTCCAGGTCTGATTTCTCCAAGGAGAAGTCAAGGAATCAAACTCCATGATTAACCAAGCAAATAGGAAGAAGAATCAAGTGTTTTCATCAAGAAATGAGCAAGTTATACCAAGTTTAGTGTAGAGGTATGAATCTGTCCGAAAATGCAGATTCTTGCTTGAATTTGGGAGTGTTTTGGTGAGATATGAGAGTGGTGAAAGTGTCCAAGTGCTTGGGGAAGCTTGGGTATTTATAGGGAGGTGTTTAGGGTTGTTTAGAGGGGTTAACAAGTGCCAAAACTCGGTTTAAACTCGAAATCCCGCTAAAAAATGGAAGCTGGTCGCGACCATCCAACTTTCTGCAGATCAGGGACCTCACGCGGCCCGCCTGAGGTTTCAGGCTAAGTCCACGCGGGCCGCGAGCCACTTGTGGTTCTGAATAAGTTTCATTTTTTTACAATTTGGCCCCTGAAGTTGTGTAATTGATGCATTTAAGGGGTTTTAAGGGCCATTCTTGTCACAAAAGCATAGATTAGGTTATGATTAAGTATGAGGATTATAAACCAAGTATAATCGAGCGTATAAGTATCAATTCAAGTGTCGTTCTTGTTCAAAACACGTTCAAAGTATAAGTTTAGTTTGATCACAAGTTTCACACATAGATTCCAAGTAATATGATTAAACATCGATTGATGCACGAAGTTGAACATACGAGCATAATTAGAGTGCATACAACATATATGTAACAAAATACCAGTTTCATTAATGATCCAAGTCTCGATTTGATAAGGATTACAAAGAAAAGAAATGATTACAAGAATACAAGGTTTCCAAAGATAGAATTTCACGCAAGGTTTCTAAATGTAGGAAGCTTGAAAACGCAGGGCGTTACAGTCTCCCCTCCTTTAGGAAATTTCATCCCGAAATTTATTCAAGAGATAGACTTGAAGGGTTTTGGTAAAAATCTTGAGTCTTGGAAATTTTGAAACGTTTTGAAAAGTATGAAATCTTGGGGGAATAGTCATAATAGGTTTGTAAAATGATTTGTTTAGCTAAAAAGGTCTAAAGGCATAAGCATGAGCGAAACGTGCGTGGGTAAAACGATTTTGAATAGCTAAATTTGGAGTTGCTTTACAAATGTGTTTTATTTTACGAAGGAGGCCTTTATATAATGGTTTGAAATCAATAAAAGTGAGGCAGGTTGCATAGGAAATTTTAAAGGTAGTATAAGACTACATATTTATAAAAATTGCTTCTCGAGTGGGACGAGAAAGTTTGGCAAAATAAAGTATTAATGACCTACTAAATACGTTTACACCAGAATAAGGGATAGAAAGACGGTTCTAAAGGTAATAAGATAAGTTAGGATTCGAATGTTTAAACAAGCTTGATTGTGAACGAGGTTTGTATGAAAGAAAGGGATAAAGGAGAATAATACGAGCATCGAATGAACGAATGACTCTCAAGGAGTGCAAGTATAAGAATAGCATAAGTGTTGGATAGATGAACGTAGTGTGTTAAGGAGGAAGTCTCGTCGTGGATAATCGGATATAATGCGTTTGTGAGTTGTCTAAAGTTGTATTAGGTCTAAATAGGTCTGTAAGACATCGAATTTCTCATGGCACGTTTTACGGAAGTTTGATAACATGGTGAAAACACTTATATATAGGAAGTACCAGCGGCGTATCCACCGTGTTTTGACCATATTATGTCCGTTTCGTATTCGGTGTCATGTTACGTTCTGTGTTTTACCATACACAATAGTACACTCTATGGTTCTCATGAGCCAATCACTATAATCCCGTGTGCACCCGCGATTATATTGATCGTCGCATGGTCCGCATAGCTTGTACTAGTTATGTATGAATTAGGGTATACATAAAAAAAATTTAGAATGTGTACGTGTGAGAATGTAGTATGTAAGCAAGTCCATGCTTAAGTATGTATGGGACCCACATAAGCGAATCCCTCGGATTACGCTTGCGTACGGGTACGAATGTATGAATCATGAGTATGAATGAAAGTATGAGCATAAGTTTAAGTATGGATACGCGTGTATGTATAAGCATAACCATAAAACGTACAAGTAGTATGTGTATAAGCATAAGCATAAGCATAATACGTATGAATGTAAGTGTAGGTACGAATAATAAAAATTACGTATATAGTGTATGTTGGGTCATCACGGATTTAAGTGTATAAAGGCGTTCAAAAGGTCGAGCATGTAGATACGAATGATATAAATGATGTTATCGCGAGGTAACGACCATAATGTGTATGATGATGTGCGTGTATAGTTGTTTAAATGAAACATTGAGTTTATCCTATCAAAATTAGATTTAGCTTGGTTTGAAACGTAGAATATAGTTGCATGTGTAAAAAGGATATAAGGTACTCATTGGTTAAGCATAATGCATTTTGTAAAGAATGGGAAATGCTACTTTTGTTTTAAAAGAGTTTACGTAATTCAATGATGGTCGGTCTCCAAGAAGTCTTCTTGCCCACGAGTTTTGTAAATTGGCGTAGGAAAAAGGTTTTCAATCAAAAGTAAGTTCATTTCATCAAACAAGAAATTATGAATTTAAGAGGTTCTTGTGAAAACGAGGATCCTTCGAAAAGAATTTTTAGCAAAGAACTTAGTGATTGTTAATAGTGCTATCAAATGATGTGTCGATGTTTGAAAAGAGTATTTGGTAAAACGATCATATAACATCTAAAAGATCTTATAAATAATTGAGAAAGGTTGGTTCGATTTCGATTAAGAATGGAAGTCTCTAGTATGATGATATAACGTGAGTGCGTTTTAGTGATTAAGTCGAATATGAAGTTCATGGGCAAGAGATTCATTGGACCGGTTAAATTGATAGGTAGCATTTCGTAAGCTTTGGAAATTCGTGTAGTAAAACGTTTAAGACATGATTAAGAGTCTCGTGTATATGAGTTAAGTGAAAATAGGTTGTAAGATAAGGAGTACGTTTGATGAAACAATGTATTTTGAAATTATATAAGTAGGTATGTTGATAAGTGATAAATGATCTAGGTATAAAATATGATCGAGTTTGCATAATAAGATATCTTGAAGAGACGTTTTGGTAACGATCACCTAGGCAAGGGAAACCACCCCTAACTCGTTGGTGAGGTCGTTTTTAAGAAAAAGAGGAGTGGAGTTAATTGTCGAGGTAAGGAAATCACTCCTATCTCGATGATATGTCCCCACTCGTTGTTACAAGGAATGCAAATTTAAATTATAGGAAATTATGCATATGTGTAAATGTGTGAAAAGGATTAAATAGGTTGTATGTGTGTGGAGAAAATACCGAGAGTAAATTCGTATTTGAAAGATTGCATCGTATAAATAAATAATATAACATATGTTTGATCAAAGTTGGGATGATTCCAAAACGGAACGTTGACTAACCAAAGCGGTCGAAAAGTCTTTCGAATTTGAGGAGCATGCTTTGGCGTAATAGGTGAAATACTCTCGCCGACAAGTCGGTTAACGGTATTTACCCTTCCGGTTACTACATGTCCCAAATCAATCGAAATTTCGAGACTTGGCGGGATTAAAAAAATCAAGGAGTGGAACTAGTCGACAAGGTGCGGGTTTCACCCCTAACTTGACGATTTCGTATCCTAAGTGTGGTTGGTACTCGTTGGGTCAAAATTTAATTTCAACACTTTGACGAGAGTCCACTAGAATTTGAAATTTGAACTTCTCCATCAAGGTGAGGATTTCACTCCTAACTTGATGGTGAATTTCGTGTAAAAAGAAAGGAAAGTGGATGGATTGAGAGTTGTTCACCAAATTATGGGTTTCACGCCTATTTTGGTGAACTCGTCTCGTTTGTGTAATATGTGTGTTGTCGAATTTAGAATAATCGAGTAAAACGCGTGAGGAAAAGTGTATATTAAAGATTAAACAAACAAGTATAACATGTCAAGAATATCACAATAAAAGTGAAATGATGAAACGAATATTAACGCATAAAAAGTATGTCAAGAACACACATAAAGGATAAAATGATGAAACAAGTATTAACACATAATAAAAACAAGTATAGCATGTTAAGTGTTAACACATAAGTGACACATATGCTTACAAGATCAAAAAAGGATAAATAAAAGCAAATAAGATAGCATGCTAGTAATTTCAAGTAAAACATACGAATAAAGCTCTAGAACTATAGACTAGGTTAAAGCATTCCTACTTTTCCTAATTCCCTATAGTTATGGCTCTGATACCAATCTATCACACCCCAACCAATGGCGGAAACATCGGGATGAGACAAAGTGTGAAGATTGCTCGAGACATCATAACGCTAATAATTGTGACAAGTATTTAAATAATCGTTTCATTTCATTTCTAAAGAATCAAGTACAAGGTTTTGAAACAAAATACAACAACATGGATAATAAAATGATACAATACAAATACAATTCTTTCTAAGTGTGTATCTAAGCATCCTACTAGATTCCATGCATCGTCAACATCCACCTGTAACATGTTAAAATAAAGTTCAATGCAAAAGCAAAGGCGAGTATACAAGTTTGATACGTACATAGCAAAAAGATAAGTTTGAACAATTCCTCATAGCAAGCATGTGATTCAAGATGAACATTTAAATATGGTATGTGTCCAACATATCAAACCAAGGAAACGCAATATGCTCATGACATAACCGAAGATAAAGAGGCGGGTCGTTAATCCTATAGCGCTACATATGTCACGGTTTGGCTCGTACGAAGTTAATGATAAATTCAACACATAAGATAAATCCAAGTTTAAAGCATCAAGCCATCACGTATACAAGCATGTTATAGGAATGTTCATGTGTTTAAGCAAAATGTTCATGTGTAAGTTTGTTGATAGATTAACATGTTACACCCCAAAAGTGGTAAAAGTAAAAAGGGGGAAATACGAGTATACTCACAAAGTTTGCATATGCTTTCCGATTATCCAATTATTGACGAGTTGATGAGGTTAGAGGATTGAATGTGCAGGGTTAAAGTTCAAGTATGCTTGGAGTCGAGATTCGGTATTTAAAACAACATAAAAGTAAGATATGAGAATAGCATGTGAAAATAATCATCTTGTACACATAACCCTTGTTCTTGACACTATTAGAACTCAAAAGAGTTGGTATGATTTCATGGATTTAAAGGTCCATTAGAGTCGTAACAAGAGCATGGTCATAGATGAGGTAACATATTCTTGACAAGTAACTATTAAGTTACCATCAAGTTTAGTTACTTAGGTATATATGTATGTACATAGAATAGCTTGGATATTATATTGGTTACAAGTCTTATGATTCAAGCATGAGGTAGGAGATCAATGTCTCCATTTAGGCACCTCTTTGTGTCATAGAGTTCATACATGAGGTAGGAAGAACAAGCTTCCATTTAGGCACCTCTATTGTTCACCACTACACTTGTTGTTATAAACAACAAGGAGGGTCATGAACATACAAGTATTATGGTATTAACAACAACTAAACTATAGCAAAACATCAAGTAATGAGTGGATTCTTATGAAGCATAGCCCAAGCTAGTCCAACCATCACACATTCATCAAGTTTCATACTTGAACACTACTTGTGGGTAAAACCCTAATTAAAAACAGAAAGTTTATGAGGTTTTAACCCCTGATTTAGATGTCTCAACCACGTTTTTAAGCTTAACCAACCATAAGAGGAGTTGTAAGCATTAGGACATTGGCTTGAGTTGTGTCAAACACAAGTTGGATGAAGTTTACATAAGTTTGTAACAAAACAGATAGTTTTTGGTCAATTTCGGAGCAATTCCAGGTCTGATTTCTCCAAGGAGAAGTCAAGGAATCAAACTCCATGATTAACCCAAATAGGAAGAAGAATCAAGTGTTTTCATCAAGAAATGAGCAAGTTATACCAAGTTTAGTGTAGAGGTATGAATCTGTCCGAAAATGCAGATTCTTGCTTGAATTTGGGAGTGTTTTGGTGAGATATGATAGTGGTGAAAGTGTCCAAGTGCTTGGGGAAGCTTGGGTATTTATAGGGAGGTGTTTAGGGTTGTTTAGAGGGGTTAACAAGTGCCAAAACTCGGTTTAAACTCGAAATCCCGCTAAAAAATGGAAGCTGGTCGCGACCATCCAACTTTCTGCAGATCAGGGACCTCACGCGGCCCGCCTGAGGTTTCAGGCTAAGTCCACGCGGGCCGCGAGCCACTTGTGGTTCTGAATAAGTTTCATTTTTTTACAATTTGGCCCCTGAAGTTGTGTAATTGATGCATTTAAGGGGTTTTAAGGGCCATTCTTGTCACAAAAGCATAGATTAGGTTATGATTAAGTATGAGGATTATAAACCAAGTATAATTGAGCGTATAAGTATCAATTCAAGTGTCGTTCTTGTTCAAAACACGTTCAAAGTATAAGTTTAGTTTGATCACAAGTTTCACACATAGATTCCAAGTAATATGATTAAACATCGATTGATGCACGAAGTTGAACATACGAGCATAATTAGAGTGCATACAACATATATGTAACAAAATACCAGTTTCATTAATGATCCAAGTCTCGATTTGATAAGGATTACAAAGAAAAGAAATGATTACAAGAATACAAGGTTTCCAAAGATAGAATTTCACGCAAGGTTTCTAAATGTAGGAAGCTTGAATACGCAGGGCATTACAACACCTGTGCCTCCACGGCCATCAAACAAATACCAAACTAATGAAATATTATATTTCATACTCGGGATTTGTACAAATGTGTGTATCATTTGCACATATAAATTCTTGTTCGATTTCAAACTCTATATCGCTTTCTGGAAGGTTATACGCGCACCGATGCGTAAATACAACCAGTTTAATGCAACAAACACTCCAGAACAGTGACATAGGCTTAACATACCTTAAAAAACCTTTACATAACTTAGAAATAAGTTTTGAAGGCTTTGGTATGACAAAATCAAGTTAAATCGCTTACAGGGAGTAAATTCGACAAACTGCGAAAGTATGCTGATTTGAACTGTAACAGACATTCCGGAACATGACCATGAGTTAAACATACCATAAATATCCTTCACATAGCTTAGAAATAGGCTTTGAGGGGTTTGGTGTGCTAAAATAAACTTTTGGGTCATTCAGGGACTAAAAGCGTCAAAAAGTGCACAAGTTTGCACTTTCGCGCATAACTTACGTTCTGAATACATCCGGACATCCAAAAATTTATGTAAGCATCATAATATTATGCCCTAGTGTTTGGCATAAGAAAAATCCATTCGTCGCGCAATTTGGATCGTTTTTCGCGCTTATGCGCATTCCGTCGTAATTAACCGAACATCGCGGTCGTACGACTAAACGAGCCAACATCCGGCATATTTTTGAGCATGTTTCATGTCCAAAATGTTTAGGCATCATTTTAGGGCCTTGAAAATGGCTTAACGAGCCTTAAACATGTCGGAAATGGCCTTAATACACAACGGGGACTGAAATGAAAACATTGGAAAGTGTTTGCTGAACAGGGGGACCTTAGCGTGACTCCTAGCCCCCTTGGCGTCACGCGAGGCCCCTTCTGATCAGCAAAAGTCATTTTTCAGCTATTAAGAGCCCTTAGAAACCTCCAAAGGGCAATGCCACTTGTCAAAACCCTATGGTGGGGGCAAAATAAGCCACCACAACTTTGCGACAAGTGTACGGATTAGATCATGGCACGATATTCAAGAAACGATCCTAACGGTCTTGCTTTTCTTATAAATACCCCCCCCCCCATTTTGGTTAAAACCCACAAAATCTGATATAAAGATCTAAGTTGAGGCCTTTGCTTCATACCTGAGCTCCTGGATCGAGATTAGCTTTCGGGGACCCTTCGTAAGTGTTCTTTCGTTCTTTTATCGCTTTATAGTCCTAAAGTCAAACTATGTTTGACTTTCTGCTTTGACCAGCCTATGGTCAACATGAAGTTCGTTTGAACTTCATAACGTGAGCGTGATCACGATGGTTACAATCCCTAGTGACTACACCTACTGATCACCACCTTATCTAGGCTCAGTGACGAGTCGTAGTTTCGGCCAAAATGTGCATTCTTGCGTATTTTGTAACCAAACTACTCATAGGTATCAAAACCGTTTGTTTTGATACCAAACCTGTTTTCTAAACTTAGTTAAGCATGTTCTAACATGCTTAGCTCGTCATTTTTAGTTTAGTGCTTATATAGGGTCGTAAGGTAAGCGATCTAAATAATCGCTTATACTTTCGAACCCGACCCATTTGGTCGATCTTAAGGATCCGACCAAACACATTAGGTGACCATAGTATATAGGGAATAACCTTTCGAGGTTATACCTTATGGTTGCTTCGTTTAAGTAGTTGTGTGATAGGTAATTTATATGCCTTAGGTAAATTACCAAAATACCCTTTTTACGCCAAAATTCATTTTAAGCATATGTAACATAACTTTTGGTATCTAAACTGATTTGGAAATAATATTAGACATGTTAAGGCGTATTTTACTTATCATAGGGCTAGTTAGGCGTTCCAAACGCGTTTTACGCGAACGACGTGTTAAAGTAGCATAAGCTACCTAAACGGGTCGTAATGGGTCGTAAGCACTTAGGTTAGGTTTCATTTTAGAATGTAGGCTTTGTTAAACCATATTACACGAGTCTTTATACTCGTTTGGTTTACGAACCCTCATTCTATCCAATCTTCCGATTTAGGTCCGGTATATTAATATAGCTACCTACTAGGTGCTGTTTGATATTCCGTGATCTCTAGCATTGTGTGATTATTACACTAGGACTTCTAAGCAATCTCAGGTGAGTACATATACCCCTCTTTTACTGTTTTCCAAACTGTTTTGGGGTGAAACACATGTGCCTACTTGTTACTTTCGTGCTTTTTAAGCTTTCATATCATATGCTTGTTATGTTCAATAGTACATTTATAGTACACGATTTCGTTACATTTTATGCTATGTATGCCCATTGTGTGCGTACTTAGTACATCATTTTACATTACATTTTATGCTATGTTTGCCCATTGTGTGCGTACTTAGTACATTGTTTTACATTACATTCTATGCTATGTATGCCCATTGTGTGCGTACTTAGTACAGTGTTTTACATTACATTTTATGCTATGTATGTCCATTGTGTGCGTACTTAGTACATTGTTTTACATTACATTTTATGCTATGTATGCCCATTGTGTGCATACTTAGTATATTTATTCATCATATGCTTACATTTTGGTATGACATTTGGTTTGTTTAAATTATACAATGTACATTCATTAACATTAGCTACGCCACTCGTTAGTAGGTAATGGTACCATAGGACTTGACAACTCCCATTCCTGAAATCTCGGGTTTTGTTTGGATTGGAAGGAATGACCGAATTCGATAAACATAATAACATGATAGACCTTTAAATTCGTTTAGGGGTCTATCACCACAGTCACAAAGGCTTGAATGTATGCATTTTCACAATACCACATAGATGTTTGTATCAGTATAACATGCATTTATTACACAAAACATAACTTTGATTTAAACCATGTTTTACTTCAATATCTTGTTTTTGTGCATTTTACATATGGTTTAGTTGATATATTTCACTTACCATACATAAACATTTTGACATTTACATACACATTACATGATTTACTTTAAACATAAACAATTTGACTTTGATATACACATTTGGTGGTTTACATTAGACATGGACATTTTGATATGGTTTACACAAAAACACTTGACAATTGATTTATACATGAACAATTCACATTGGTGGTTGGTTTGGGAAAATGATTTGAGTAACGAGGCGTGTGTAATATGATACAAACATGGTGGATACGCCGCTGGTACTTCCTATATATAAGTGTTTGTATGGTATTACATATCGTAGCGTTATTTGAATCATTTCAATTTAGACATATAACATTTAATACAAATAACATACTTTTCACAAGACATTGTTTTACAAAACAACTTATCTTATACAAACTCATTTTACTTGGTTTTTCATTTAACCATACATTATTCTCTTATTTATACATATCATCTGATCTTATTGCTTTTCAAATGATTTACAAGACAAAGCAAATTACAAGGTTCATGACTAAACATTTTCTTAAACATAAGTCATGAATTCTATTTTCACAAAACCTATGTATCTCACAGGCATTTTTATGCTGACGTACCTATTTTCACATGTGTTTCAGGATATGATGCATAGGATTTATCTTGATACACTTAAGCGGACTTGGGCCTTAGTGACAATAAAAGATGCAAGACTAGTTATTTATGTTATACTTCTTTGATTGTCAAGACACTGTAACTCTTTTATTTAATAAAACAATATTTCAATTTCCATGTGTTATGAAACAATGATTCTGTTACAACACTCCCCGACGTTTCCGCCATGTTTTGTTGTTCCACGTGGTCGGGGTGTGACAGAAAAGTTGGTATCAGAGCTCATGGTTATAGGGAATTAGGTTATTAGTAATGCTTTGACCTAGTCTATAACCTTCATAGGACCCTAACGCGAGTTTACTTGCGTTTAGTCATAAAACAATACTGTCACCTATCCTTAGGCGACAACCACAACAAGAACATAAATTTCAAAACCGCTTTGAAAACTAATCATCTGTTCTAGGATGATTGATTACTAGGTTTTGAACCCTCTGTTATATGGTTTTGCACCCCTTTGAATTTTCAAAACCTCGTCAAAGTTTGGGTCTTATAGTGTGAACACGTGCAATCTGGAAGAGTGGATGCCTGTACTCTGAGTTTTCTGTCTAAGGCTAGAGTGTTCGTACAAATCCACATAATCGGACCAGTCACTCTTACCTGGGAACTCTTGGGGTGAGTGTCCACTTATAGGCTAAAGCATGTCTTCGCGATACATTAATATGACCCGCTTACTTTGATTAGTCACCGTCTCATTTGTTTGCCTTAGGTAACAAACAAATGATCGCAATTTCTATGCGTTGTCATTTTGTTTTATTTATCGATAACATTTCATTTGTTTCCTCCTATATCCTTCATTTCCTCCAGAATGTCTCTTCATCGCAACGATGCGCAGATATCCGAGCAGACTGCAAAGTTTGCCCAGCGGATAGGCGAAGTAATTCTGAAGACTGTTGAATTAGGCATTGCCATGTCTCGTCTCAACAATGAAGCCACCCAATGGCCAACAAAGGAAGCAGAAGTCAAGCCTGCACCACCAGCCAAGAAACCAATCAAGGAATCAAAGACCATGGATGAACAGACTGGATCCCCTAAGAGGTCAAATAAGCGAAAGGCTTCTCAGAACTTCGCCGTGGTCGCTCACAATGGTCAAGCCATCCCCAACCAACCAGCTCAACCCCCTGCTAGGAAGCCATACAAAGGAACTGCTCCTTTGTGCAAACGATGCAACCGTCATCATTCAAACCTCTTACCCTGCTTCAAATGTACCTACTGTGGACGGTGGGGACATCTGATTAACATAGTCGCTTTGCTATCCAAAACAAAGCTGCTATAAACATTGCTGCTACCCAACCACAAGCGAATCCTGCTCAAGCTCGCTTCCCGCCTGGATTGTGCTACAACTGTGGCAAGATGGGTCATTTCGTGAATGAATGCTCGAAGCTTGCTAAGGCAAATCCAACCCACGGATGAGCAGTTGGCTGTTTAGAAGATGCTGTTGTCTTATGCTTTTGTTTCTTCTATTTACTTGTAATGTGAAACACTCTGTCCCGTTTATAAATAAAAGTTGTTGTTCGCAATTCTGATATACAAGTACAGTTACATGTATGTATGGCATTCCCCTATGATGCCTACATTAAGGAACTATGTTCCTTGCAAACTACTTTTGTGAAAATTTTTCCCATTTTTGCGTTTACTCATGATTTCCTTGGTAAATTCTAAGTACTCGTTTTATTCTAAGAAACGAAGTACAGGAAATAAAGTGACATTATGAGTAATCGTGCTTCTATGCCTTTGAATCCTTGGTTAGATAACCAAGGATATTTTCAAATCTCATACCCATTACGTTCTGATTTCTTCAACATGCATAACATAAGTTTTCAAAACAACCTATATGATTTCAAAACATTCTATATATAGTTCGAAAACATTTTTAATATAGTGTATTTACTTAACACGACAAATGCACAAAGCTTTGTCTATGTTTTCAAAAACAACCCTCATGATTTCAAAATATTTCATATAGTTTGAAAACAATTTTAAGTAATATATCAAGTGCACGATTTCAAAAGCATCATTCATGTTTCAAAAACCTTATACATAATTTCAAAATTCATCTCGCATGATTTTAAAACATTTTTATAAATATACTTACCTAGTACACCTACTTTATGATTTCAAAAGTATTATGCATAAGGTTTCAAAAACATTGAACACATTTTTTTAAGAACCCCATGCATAGTTTTCAAAAATATTTATCCTCATACATTGACTTAACTTTCAAATTCCGCTTCATATGTTGCCTTGGCATATTGAGCATCTCAACCTCATAAGCATTTTACTTCATGTTTTGACTTAAACACGTCCAGTGCAAGGTTTCGAAACATCTTCAACTTCTAAAATCCATATGGGATCTTTTTATCTCCACAATTAGACCCTTGTGGATGATTATCATACAAATCAGAGTCCTTAGTTGGATTCCTTGTGTACCTTAATTCGAACATTTCGGTTCCTTATAATCGAAATCGAATTTTCTCTTTAAGATCTTTCTATCTTTATAGTTAGATTCTTAGAAATATTTAAAGCACCAATCAAAATCCACTGATTGGATACCTGGTGTGCTTTGAATACATGTGCACAGTTAGCAGAACAAATTAACAAAATGATAACAAATCAAGTTAAACAATTTTGTGGTTATGTGACTATGTGTTTATGCATTTTGTGTTTTCTTTTATACTTTTTTTGTGTTTTTGTATACTCTGGATATTCGTTATCCAAATCCTCGTAGAACCTTTCGTATCTTCATATGAGGGATTCGTAGTAGGATATTCAAAAAGGTGCTACCTTAAATCCTTAATGGGCTTCTATGTAATAGTTAAGACCCTTGGATTATATAGTACCACTCCATGATTCATAAGAGACCCTTTTAGGGGTCGAGTAAAAAAGATTGATTCAAAAATCTGGTTAAGAATGACATGTGATGATATAAGCTGAAAAGACTCCTTGGTTGTCTATTAAAATCATTTATTGATTTAATTAAAGGGACCCTGTGGTGGTCTAGTCACATTCATCACAGGGTTTGTTCATTTGGTTTTCCCCTACACATTATAAAATAGACTGAGTGAACTATGCAAGGAATTGTGTAATTATGGACGCGTAGATAATTATGAAATTTGGTGCACAGAAACCCAGTAAGATTTATTATGTGTAAGAACCGATAGTGACAACAATAACAAAATGAGAACGATGTAATAGAGGTACGGTGGACGCACCAATAACACTTTATATACTTGTATATAAGTGTCCCTCTCACATTGCAAGCATGATGTTATTTAAAGTTACTAGAAGTTCAAGAACTCCAACCAGTGTTGTTTGGTCTTTTCAACTACATGTTTCAAGCTCTCATAAGTTTCCTCTAAATAAAATTCCGGGACGAAATTTCCTAAAGTAGGGGAGACTGTGACACCTGTGCCTCCACGGCCATCAAAAAAATACCAAACTAATGAAATATTATATTTCATACTCGGGATTTGTACAAATGTGTGTATCATTTGCACATATCAATTCTTGTTCGATTTCAAACTCTATATCGCTTTCTGGAAGGTTATACGCGCACCGATGCGTAAATACAACCAGTTTAATGCAACAAACACTACAGAACAGTGACATAGGCTTAACATACCTTAAATAACCTTTACATAACTTAGAAATAAGTTTTGAAGGCTTTGGTATGACAAAATCAAGTTAAATCGCTTACAGGGACTAAATTCGACAAACTGTGAAAGTAGGCTGATTTGAACTGTAAGAGACATTCCGGAACATGACCATGAGTTAAACATACCATAAATATCCTTCACATAGCTTAGAAATAGGCTTTGATGGGTTCGGTGTGCTAAAATAAACTTTTGGGTCATTCAGGGACTAAAAGCGTCAAAAAGTGCACAAGTTTGCACTTTCGCGCATAACTTACGTTCTGAATACATCCGGACATCCAAAAATTTATGTAAGCATCATAATATTATGCCCTAGTGTTTGGCATAAGAAAAATCCATTCGTCGCGCAATTTGGATTGTTTTTCGCGCTTATGCGCATTCCGTCGTAATTAACCGAACATCGCGGTCGTACGACTAAACGAGCCAACATCCGGCATATTTTTGAGCATGTTTCATGTCCAAAATGTTTAGGCATCATTTTAGGGCCTTGAAAATGGCTTAACGAGCCTTAAACATGTCGGAAATAGCCTTAATACATAACGGGGACTGAAATGAAAACATTGGAAAGTGTTTGCTAAACAGGGGGACCTTAGCGTGACACCTAGCCCCCTTGGCGTCACGCGAGGCCCCTTCTGATCAGCAAAAGTCATTTTTCAGCTATTAACAGCCCTTAGAAACCTCCAAAGGGCAATGCCACTTGTCAAAACCCTATGGTGGGGGCAAAATAAGCCACCACAACTTTGCGCCAAGTGTACGGATTAGATCATGGCACGATATTCAAGAAACGATCCTAACGGTCTTGCTTTTCCTATAAATACCCCCCCCCCATTTTGGTTAAAACCCACAAAATATGATCTAATGCTCTAAGTTGAGGCCTTTGCTTCATACCTGAGCTCCTGGATCGAGATTAGCTTTCGGGGACCCTTCGTAAGTGTTCTTTCGTTCTTTTATCGCTTTATAGTCCTAAAGTCAAACTATGTTTGACTTTCTGCTTTGACCAGCCTATGGTCAACATGAAGTTCGTTTGAACTTCATAACGTGAGCGTGATCACGATGGTTACAATCCCTAGTGACTACACCTACTGATCACCACGTTATCTAGGCTCAGTGACGAGTCGTAGTTTCGGCCAAAATGTGCATTCTTGCGTATTTTGTAACCAAACTACTCATAGGTATCAAAACCGTTTGTTTTGATACCAAACCTGTTTTCTAAACTTAGTTAAGCATGTTCTAATCTAAACAATCACTTATACTTTTGAACCCGACCCATTTGGTCGATCTTAAGGATCCGACCAAACACATTAGGTGACCATAGTATATAGGGAATAACCTTTCGAGGTTATACCTTATGGTCGCTTCATTTAAGTAGTTGTGTGATAGGTAATTTATATGCCTTAGGTAAATTACCAAAATACCCTTTTTACGCCAAAATTCATTTTATGCATATGTAACATAACTTTTGGTATCTAAACTGATTTGGAAATAATATTAGACATGTTAAGGCGTATTTTACTTATCGTAGGGCTAGTTAGGCGTTCCGAACGCGTTTTACACAAACGACGCGTTAAAGTAGCATAAGCTACCTAAACGGGTCGTAATGGGTCGTAAGCACTTAGGTTAGGTTTCATTTTAGAATGTAGGCTTTGTTAAACCATATTACACGAGTCTCTATACTCGTTTGGTTTACGAACCCTCATTCTATCCAATCTTCTGATTTAGGCCCGGTATATTAATATAGCTACCTACTAGGTGCCGTTTGATATTCCGTGATCTCTAGCATTGTGTGATTATTACACAAGGACTTCTAAGCAATCTCAGGTGAGTACATATACCCCTCTTTTACTGTTTTCCAAACTGTTTTGGGGTGAAACACATGTGCCTACTTGTTACTTTCGTGCTTTTCAAGCTTTCATATCATATGCTTGTTATGTTCAATAGTACATTTATAGTACACGATTTCATTACATTTTATGCTATGTATGCCCATTGTGTGCGTACTTAGTACATCATTTTACATTACATTCTATGCTATGTATGCCCATTGTGTGCGTACTTAGTACATTGTTTTACATTACATTCTATGCTATGTATGCCCATTGTGTGCGTACTTAGTACATTGTTTTACATTACATTTTATGCTATGTATGCCCATTGTGTGCGTACTTAGTATATTTATTCATCATATGCTTACATTTTGGTATGACATTTGGTTTGTTTAAATTATACAATATACATTCATTAACATTAGCTACGCCACTCGTTAGAAGGTAATGGTACCATAGGACTTGACAACTCCCATTCCTGAAATCTCGGGTTTTGTTTGGATTGGAAGGAATGACCGAATTCGATAAACATAATAACATGATAGACCTTTAAATTCGTTTAGGGGTCTATCACCACAGTCACAAAGGCTTGAATGTATGCATTTTCACAATACCACATAGATGTTTGTATCAGTATAGCATGCATTTATTACACAAAACATAACTTTGATTTAAACCATGTTTTACTTCAATATCTTGTTTTTGTGCATTTTACGTATGGTTTAGTTGATATATTTCACTTACCATACATAAACATTTTGACATTTACATACACATTACATGATTTACTTTAAACATAAACAATTTGATTTTGATATACACATTTGGTGGTTTACATTAGACATGGACATTTTGATATGGTTTACACAAAAACACTTGACAATTGATTTATACATGAACAATTCACATTGGTGGTTGGTTTGGGAAAATGATTTGAGTAACGAGGCGTGTGTAATATGATACGAACATGGTGGATACGCCGCTGGTACTTCCTATATATAAGTGTTTGTATGGTATTACATATCGTAGCGTTATTTGAATCATTTCAATTTAGACATATAACATTTAATACAAATAACATACTTTTCACAAGACATTGTTTTACAAAACAACTTATCTTATACAAACTCATTTTACTTGGTTATTCATTTAACCATACATTATTCTCTTATTTATACATATCATCTGATCTTATTGCTTTTCAAATGATTTACAAGACAAAGCAAATTACAAGGTTCATGACTAAACATTTTCTTAAACATAAGTCATGAATTCTATTTTCACAAAACCTATGTATCTCACAGGCATTTTTATGCTGACGTACCTATTATTACATGTGTTTCAGGATATGATGCATAGGATTTATCAAGATACACTTAAGCGGACTTGGGCCTTAGTGACAATAAAAGATGCAAGACTAGTTATTTATGTTATACTTCTTTGATTGTCAAGACAATGTAACTCTTTTATTTAATAAAACAATATTTCAGTTTCCATGTGTTATGAAACAATGATTCTCTTACAACACTCCCCGACGTTTCCGCCACGTTTTGTTGTTCCACGTGGTCGGGGTGTGACACTTATAAGCGAACATATGATCTAAAACATATACAATTTCCTGTTTTCTCGAATAATGCGCCCTAATCTAACACTCTAAGTCTAAGACTCGATCCAAGACGAAGTCGACAGATGTAGTGCACCAACAAACTCCCCCTCAGATGTTGACGGAGTCGTTCATCGAGTCTTTGACAACGTCGCAACTTCACACCTTCAGTCTTGATCAGTCTCTGGGCTTCTCTCTCTCTCTCTATCTTCATCTCTTTCTCTTAAATCATCAACAATATTCTACTCTTCGATGTTGACATCATTTATGATCCTCATCTCCAACATGCACTCCCCCTCAAATATTGACTCTTCCTGCATAAAACTCTACCACAAACATAAGTTTTATGACAAACATTTAATCACACACTAATCAACCAATCAGATACTGATGAACCACTTGAGATTTGTATCATTTTATCAAAACATCACAACCTCCCAAACCATCTGTTCATCATGTTTAGCACTTAGAATTTTGAAAATCTGTTTTTCAATATCAGTTGTCGAAAATCTTTTTGACTTTTTTTAAAATTTATGCTAAAACACACTAAAATCTTTTTGTATTTTCTGAAAGATAATAACTGACACCACTTGTAAAACAAAGGAATGCAGAAATGAAATATTTACAGACAATATTTTTTTGTGAGTTTGTGCAAGAGGATCATATCAGTTTTGTGATGAATCACTAACACCGTTAAGCTTTAAACATCCTCAGTTCTAAACAATTTCCCTAGATTGTCAGTATATTGGTCCATTTTAAATTTTCACACAAATTTCAATCGATTCGAGATACGATATTAATGTTTTAGAAGCTTAAACTAAATTGTGTGTCACTCCACTTGAATATACTCCTGTATCCAGATCCCAATGTTCAGTCTTACAGGTGAGTATACCACAGATGATATCTGTAAAGGGGTTATGTGCGAGGGCCGTGAGAGCTCAGGTCGATACTTCCGTATACGCAGAGAGATGACGGCTTCGACTTTTGGTGTGTCCCCTTTAGAGGATCTTTTGTTACAACAACAAAGATTATCAATTTTATTGTTTAATCAGTTTGCTGAGGGCGAGCTTATATTTCAAAGCTTTTTGCAGAAAGTATTATTCGGGGACTAGGTCAGTACTTCCATACAGCAGAAGTCCTGGAATAATACCCCAGATATCACTGAGTATAAAGACCTAGTATCTCAGAAAGAGGGATCTTTCAAACAAGATTTCGGGGGTTACCCATATATCCAAGAATAGTTACCCACGAATCAAGCAAGTTTGAATTTAGGTTTATATCTCGTTTCAATTTACTAAATGTGCGAAAACCTACTGACACATCCGCAATAAGATTGTTTATCACATTTTGACTTTACATTTCTTTAGCATGTTGTGATTGTCCACTGATGTACTATCATTTCCTCTTTTATGCAACAAGAACTCATTTTTCAGTTTTATCATGTTTTTGGCTTTTTCAACTTTTCTAATGTTTTTGGATTTTCTGAAATTTTCTACTCCCCCTAAAATGCAAACACATTAAAGAAATTTGAAAAAAAACAAACTAAGCTCTTGACCCACTTGAAGAAAATTCAAAACAAACTGTACAGAAATATAACAATTGATATCAAATCACTTTAAATCGCCATTCACTTGGCATAAACAATCAGAACTCCCCCTATCAACAAACTATTTTCCCATTTAGATTTCAAAACACTTAAGTTTGTTTTAATCAAAATGGTTTTTCCGGAAAATAAGTTTGATTGATTTTACCACTTGTAAGTTTATCAATAATAGATTCGGGGATGTGGTTCATCATCTTGTCTCTCAATTACTTGTAGGAAAATACAAGTACAAATTAATGTCCTTGATTTACCATATGCAAGTATGCGCAATCAAATCGTCTAACCACTTGAAAATTATACACAAACAAACCTTTTTACCGTTTGTATGATTGACATTACCGAATAAAACCTCAAGAAAGATGCTGATTCATGCTCCACGCTTACCAACCTAGGAGCTCCGGCAAGTCAGGTTTTTAGTCGAAAAAACTATCCACCCAAGCCTGACCAGCCTTGGGTTTCACCGAGTCACCAGCACTCGGTTTCTTACCTTTCTTCTTCTTTTCATAAAATTCCTTGACCCCCTTGACTTTTCGATCAATCATCTTACCAAAGATATGTTGAACTTTGGGATTAAAGACCTTTTCAGCATCAAATTCCTGTTTATCATTATAAAATTGGTTAGAAATTTCAACTTTACCAATTTTCTTTTTATAATTCTCAGCCCGAAGTGATGGAAACTCCTCATCATTCACAATCGGAACTGATTTTTCGTCTTTTAAAACAGCTTCACATTTTGAAACAACTTGTGGCTCAACTGATTTTATGGAATCAGTTTCATCGCCAGAAGATAGCTCCTCTGATTTTGACCTATCAGAATCATCGCTAGAGCTTTCACCAACTTTCTTAACAGCCCATTTCTGGTTGTCAGATTTAGCGCTCTTCTTGTAAAACTTGTTCGAGCTCTCACCAATTGCAAATGTAGAATCTTTAAACAATTTTGTTCTATCAATTGGTGGTTAGAACTCAACTACTTTCTCCTTGAGTTTATGAAATACTCCCTGTTTTGATTGTATTGCCTTTGAACAATCTCTGGCAATATGTCCAACAGTGTTACATTGGAAACAGGTTTTCGTCTCTTTCTTCTGTTCAGCCATTTTCTTCATTTCATCTTGCTTCTTTGCAAGGAATTCATTGTTTGACTGTCTCCAGAAATCTTTCTTTTCTTCTTCTTCAGATGACGTTCCTGAAACAAATGTCATTTTGGATTTAAAATCACGAACATATTTTTCATTTTTCTGTTTTTCTGTTGGAGTAAAACCTAATCCTTTCTTTTTGAAATTACCGTTATGGTTTGATTTCTTCTGGAAACCTAAACCAGAACTGTAATTCTTTTTCTTGTTTAATCTTTATTGAACTCTTGAGGTGTATTTTTTAGGTTTTTCATTAAGACATAAGTCTTTTATTTCAGAAATATTAATTTCTGTGAGTTTGAAAACCTTGTTTATCAATTCAGTTTTGACACCTCTTATTGGAAATTCCTCATCAGAATATAATTTGTCAGAATCATTTAAAGTGTAGGCAACTTTAAACAATCCATCATCCAAATTAGATTTTGATAACAGAAATTTTCTACCATAAACTATTTTGTCCTGTTTTTCTGTTTGACACGGAGTGCTTGACTCAGACTTTGACTCAGACGCGAACTCCGACTTTGACTCCTCTATCTCATCATTTTCTAACACATGATCCATGACTTTCTTCATCAATTGAGACTGTTGATCAGTGTCAGACGATGTAAACACGACATCAATACTATCTGGCAAGTTTACTGATGACTCTGACTCCCACTGTAAATTTGTTGCCTTTTTGACTCTTTCATCATTTGGATTTCTAGCTAGATATCCGTTTTCCAGTGGGGGTGGACATCTGTTGTAACTAACACCTTGTTTCTTACCAGATGACGTCTTTTCAGTGTCTTTCTTCTTTTTAATCTTCTTCACTGGAGTCTTTTCTTCAACCTTTTCTTCAGAACCTTTCTTTTCTTCAGTTACATCATTGTCCTTAAATGCCTTCAAGCTTTCAGCCATCGGATAAATCCTGTCAATGACATAAGACGAACATGAGTAACTTTTTAATAAACGGTTAACTCTTTCAGTTTCAATTCTTTGAAGTTCCAGTTTCTGTTCGAGTTCAGCACACTTCTCAATATAGTTGTTTACAACTTTTTGCTTGACCATGAAAGCTCCTTGAAGTGTTTTCATTGCTGTAGCCTGCTCTTCACTTGTGTCATTATACATGTTCATCGCTTTGTTGAGCACATCATAAGATTCCTTTAATCTGTTCATATTGTGAATCAAAGAACTATTTTGTTTCTTTACAACTTCACAATTTTCACAAATTATTGGACTCTTTTTAGCAACAGCTTCTTCACCAATCTTGAACTCTGGAACTTTCACTTTCTTTCGAATCACCGGAGTTGTTTCATCATCACTGCTCACCGGTGTTTTCACCTTCTTCTTTTTCTTCTTGACTTTCTCATCCTCACTATCAGTTTTTGCCATTTGTTTCAAATGTTCAGCCATTCTTTTTGCATAATACTTAGTGCCATCATCGCTATCACTGTCTTCTTCAATTCTGGCAACAAAAGCTGTATGAGCTGTAGCTTGATCAGGAATGTAGTTATCCCAAGAGAAATTCTCCCAGCAAAATCCCTCAGGTAACCTTTCATCATCTTGATCAATTACCAAGGCACTACCATCCTTTTTCTTCAAACAATCTTGATTACCTACACAAGCTCTCTTTTCAGAATCTTCAATTATAGGTCTTCCATGTGCTGTTTGTGCTTGATGTTTATTCTGTTGAGATGGTTGTTGAGCAATTTGATGGTAAATGGCTTTTCGATAGTAATTCATTGTTGTTGTTGAAAGGATTCTGAGCTCCACTTGCTTCGCGATTGGTGCATTCTCTTTTGAAGTGTCCTTTCTCCCTGCAACGAAAACAAGTGACTTTAGATTTGTCAAAACCTAAAGTAGAAACATTAGCCTCACGAAGATCATCTCTCCCCGTGATCTGTTTGAATTTCTCAGCTCTCCGTAACACGCTAGCCAAACACCATTTTATGTCCATCAGCTCCATCTCTTCAGTATCTATCTGGTCGTAATCTTCCTTGGTTAGCATTGGATTTCCGATACGACCTGCAACAAAACAACTATAAGATTCTAAAACCATTCCTAACAAAGACATTTGACTTTTTGCAACTTCCTCAGAATAATCTTGATCACTCTCAAGATTTAAAACAATACTGCACTGAAGTTTTCTCCTATTTTTCGTTGCTGAAATGTTTGGATCAAAAGACAGAAATGATGTGAAACTTGTTTTGCTGTTTGATCCTGATGATGAACCTCCAGGAGAATTCTTGGCATTGAAAGCAGTCTCTATTTTTGGAGATAGATTTGTAGATTTCGCGTTCACCCCTGCTTTGTAATACAATCCAATATCTTGTTCACCATCAAAATCTTTCATTCTAACAATCTTTCTCTGCTCCATTTCTTGAGCTTCCAACTTTTCAATGAATTTGCTTGATGTTAAATCATTAAACCCCTTTTTGTTTCTCAACATCATCAAAAACATTCCCCATGTTTCATAGGGTAATGCATCAACCAATTTTTCAATCAGTTCATCATTTGTTTTTGTGATGCTCAATCTTTTCATGCACATTACCAAATTACATTATCGTTCAATGATTTCCTTTGTAGTTTCATTCTTCAATCCACGAAATAAATCAAACTCTTTCTTTAGAAGTGATTTCTTGTTTTTAACCATCTCTTCACTTCCTTTAAACTTTGATTTTAACGCTTTCCAGATCGAATATGAACTCCCATTATGCTGCAGTAATACCAAAATATCTTCCTTTACTGCTTGTTGTAGCAGGCTTAACATCATTTTCTCATTCTTATACTTCTTTTTATCATCTGCACTCATGTCTTTGATCGCAACTTCCTCATCATCGTCGTTCTTTGGTCTAACATACTTCGTTTCCACACATTCCCAAGCATCCAAGTAGTTCGCTTGTACCCAATTTTCAAACCGTTCTTGCCATCCTTTATATTCCTCGATGTTTGTTAGCTTGGGCGGTTTTTGCATCGTTCCCGTTTCGTTTTCCAACATCGTGTTTTGAACAATACTCATTGGGGTAACTGGTGTAGCAAATGCGTTGTAGAATTCTTCGTTCATTTTTAGATTTTAAGAATTTTCTTGAACAGTCCTTAAAAGCGAAACTAGATTGTTCACTGGAGCGAACCTACTGAGTGATCGAAAGAGCGAAACTTTCTGTGTTCAAAAGAGCGGAACCTGAGAGACCAGATGAGCGAAACTAACACAATGTTCAAATAAGCGAACCACCTAAGGTTCAAATGAGCGGACCTTCTTGGTTCAAACAAGCGGATCTAACTACTAAGTGTATACAAAAGCGGAACAGTTTGAACTTTTGAGCGGACCTAGGATGTTTTTTGGAGCGGAACCTTTGAATTTTTGTAACAATGAGCGGACCTAACACGTTCTTTGGAGCGGACTTATGAAGTGTCCGTATAAGCGGAACCTACTCGGAAGCAATTTTGACCCATTTTTAATGCGAATTTTAACACCAAACTTTCCAGGGTTTGTCTATATGCTATTATACACAATCCGTGAGATTTTGAGCTGATTTTGACCGGTGAAACTTTTTGAACTGAAGAAAGAAGGTGTAGAAATAAGAAAACTTGATGAATTCCAGCTAATTTCTGCAGAACTCCTCCTCCTGAAGCTCTGATACCACTTGTAGGATCGTGTTTCGACCCGAACGAGTCGTTCAGAGGAGTTTTCGTCAATTACAGGTGCGGAAAACAAGTAATCAACGTAGAAACAGCTTACAAATCACTTTAAACACCTTTCTGTATTGATTTATAACAGTTTACATCCATATCTCGATCCGGCAGTACTTCGGTACGAGTTACCGGGTCTTACTTATGGTTTCGCTTATGAGGCTATATATAGTGCATAGAGATCCGCTTCAATGGACATGTACAAATAAGCGGACCTCCATCGGACACATAAGCGGACCTAAATGATGACATATAAGCGGACCTACCTATGTCCTTATAAGCGAACCTATGATCTAAAACATATATAATTTCCTGGTTTCTCGAATAATGCGCCCTAATCTAACACTCTAAGTCTAAGACTCGATCCAAGACGAAGTCGACAGATGTAGTGCACCAACACTTCACTTGTTGACAAGTAAGACATCTGCTAACATATCTGGCTACATCTTTTTTCATAGAGTTCCACCAAAAGTGCTGACGAAGATCTCGATACATCTTTGTAGATCCAGGGTGGATAGAGAATGGTGAACTATGAGCTTCAGTTAACAATGATTCACTTAGGGTGGAATCATTAGGAACACATAACCGTTTTCCACACCAAACTACTCCATTTTCATCAATTCGAAATTCTGATTGCTTACCAACCTCCAAATTCTGTATAATTGCCCAAAGTTCTCCGTCATCTTGTTGAGCACTCTTGATACACGAGATCAAGTCAGGCTCAATTCAAAGTCTGGCTAGATAACCGTTAGCATCACCAAGATGGATACCAATACCTAGCTTTTCAAGATCAGTTAGAATATAAGGTTGTAATAGGAGAGATGAAATTGTTCCAGAATTCTTTCGGCTTAGAGCATCGGCCACAACATTGGCCTTTCCCGGATGATACTGGATGTTGGCATCATAATCTTTTAAAAGCTCTAACCAACGTCGTTGTCTCATGTTTAACTCCTTTTTTGTAAAGATGTACTTCAAGCTCTTGTGATCAGTGAAAATATCACAAGTCTCTCCGTACAAATAATGTCGCCAAATCTTTAGAGCAAAGATAACAGCGGCAAGCTCAAGGTCATGTGTCGGATAATTAACCTCATACGGCTTCAACTGGCGTGAGGCATAAGCAATGACCTTATTATGTTGCATCAAAACACATCCGAGTCCCTTCTTCGAAGCATCGCTATAAATCTGATATCCACTTGTACCTGATGGAAGTGTGAGAATCGGGGCAGACACTAACCTTTTCTTCAACTCTTGAAAACTTTTCTCTCTATCATCATTCCAAGCGTACTTAACCCCTTTCCTTAGAAGTTGGGTTAGAGGTAAGGAAATGGTTGAAAATCCTTCAACAAATCTGCGATAATATCCGGCGAGGCCAAGAAAACTGCAAACCTCGGTGACTGAGGTAGGTGTAGGCCATTTAGTGATTGCTTCCACCTTAGCAGGATCCATTGAAATACCTTCAGCGGAAACCACATGACCAAGGAAAGCTACTTGGTCTAACCAGAACTTGCACTTCTAAAATTTTGCGTAAAGCTTCTTCTGTCGAAAAATTTCAAGTACGGTACGAAGATGGTACTCATGCTCTTCCTTACTCTTAGAATAGACCAAAATATCGTCGATGAAGACTATGACGAATTTATCGAGAAACTCGTGAAAGACTCGATTCATTAGGTCCATGAAAACAGCTGGAGCATTGGTTAACCCGAATGGCATAACCAAAAACTCATAATGAGCATACCGAGTGCGGAAAGCTGATTTAGGAATGTCTAAATCTTTGAACTTGAGCTGGTGATACCCAGACCTTAGATCAATCTTAGAAAAATATTTAGCACCCTGAAGTTGATCAAATAGATCATCGATGCCAGGTAGCGGATATCGATTCCGAATGGTGATTTTGTTCAACTCTCGATAGTCAATACAAAGTCTCATAGAACCGTCCTTCTTTTTTACGAACAAAACCGGTGCGCCCCAAGGCGAGACACTTGGTCTAATGAAACCAAGTTCCAACAACTCTTGCAACTGCTCTTTGAGCTCCTTGAGCTCTAGAGGCGCCATGTGGTACGGTGCTTTAGAAATTGGCTCGGCACCAGGAATCAGATCATATTGAACTCCACTTCGCAATCTGGTGGGAGTCCAGGTAGCTCTTCAGGAAATACATCCGGAAACTCACGGACAATTGGATATTCGGAGATGTTGGGCTCATTCGACGGCGTAGGTTTTATCGAAGCCAGGAATGCTACACACCCGTGTGAAAGAAACTTTTGGGCCTTAAATGCAGAGATTATTTTCAATGGCTTACGAGGTTGAGTCCCTTGATAAATGAATTCAGGACGCTGAGGATTTCCAAAAAGAATGCGGTGAGTCTGACATTCAATCGAGACGTTATGCCGAGAGAGCCAGTCCATGCCAAGAATAACATCGAAGTCATTCATCTGAATGGGATACAAATTTGCGGGACGAATAATGGACTCGATTAGGATCGGGCAATCTCGATAAACACGAGAGATGATAGTAGCATTTCTTAAGGGAGTAGATATCACTAAAGGATATTCTAAAGTAGTAGGCATAATCATCAAGTGCTTAGCAAACAAGAGAGATACCAAAGAATGTGTCGCACCAGTATCAAACAAGGCATAAATATCACGTTCACCAATGCGTAAATAACCGAAAACCGTACCTGGGGCATTTGCTGCATCATCAGTTGTTAGCGCGAACACACGTCCTCCCACAACAGGTCTAGCATTACCCCCAGTATTGATTTAGGGGTAAGCTGAGGGCAAGCTTTAATCATGTGTCCGGCATCTCCACATTTGAAACAAAGGCCTTCAGCTCAACGACAAATACCTTTGTGAGGTTTCCCGCAAGTGGCACAAGGAGGATCACGATTTGGTTGTGGGTTTTGTTGATTCAGTGGTTGTGCTCTAATGGGGGCCAAATTCTGTTGTGTCTGGTTCTGTGCAGGCTTATGATTTTGATTTCGATTCCCCCCATTTCGTGATTGATTGTTGAAATTCTTATCAGAACGATGTTTACGGTCTCGGGGTGCCAAGGACTGATCGTTTCCAGCATGAAAAGAAGAATGATCCTGATTATTTTCCCTTGGGCGTTTGCGGTTATCATCAAACGCCTTCTGACGATGCTTCTTATCGTTATCCAAGTTCTTAACCGCGTCAACAATCTCATTAATGTCATTGAAACAAAGATTCAGGATAAACTTCCTATCCCGGTCACATATAGCCCACTTAAAAGTGTTCGTCTGCTGCTCTGTTGTGCCAGCAGCGGGGCCTAGGAAACTAACCAAGCGACAGAAACGGTTCTTAAATTCCATAATAGGCTCATCATTTCTCTGCATGATGGATGAATACTCTCTCAGATATTCACTACGATCAGCATCAGTGAAATACTGCTGATTAAATAATGAGCGAAACTCATCCCATGAGAGTGTAGGTGCGTAATTATCTCCTCCATGCGAACTTTTCAAAATCTTCCACCACCTACGAGCATCGTCCTCCAATTTATAAGTAGCAAGCCTGACTTTGAACACATCATCAACGCCCAACACTTCAAACAATTTCTCGATATGAGCGATCCAGTTTTCCGCCTCAACTGGTGTAGTAGCAGTACTAAATGATTTTAGCTTTTGTTTTTGGAAGTGTGCAAGCCATTGATGGATGCTAACAGGAGGGTTAACATTATTTCCGGGAGGTGGCCTGTCGTGGTTACCTCCTAGTGGTGGTCCATTATGGTTACCTCCTGATGGTGGTCCGTTATGGTTACCTCCATGATTCATTTGTTGTAACTGCTGTAATAAGTTAGGAACCAAACCCGCAATAGTTGTATTGACGGTGTTAGCAACAAGAGCCTCAAGGGGAGTGTCGTCTGAGGTATTAGTCCCACTACGACGAGTGTTCACACGTCTTTTAGGAGCCATCTGAAAAGAAGACTTTCAGATGAGCATTGAGATTTTACATTAAGCGGAAAAATGGCAAAGAGGAATCCTAACCCGTCGTCTACCCATTACCTCGCGTGTTTTGTTATTAAGGTTTAAGTTTTCTACAGGAAAGAGCCTTGGCTCTGATACCATAGTCACAATCTTTAGTCAGCCTGTCTTCAAAACAATCTTCACAAAGACTTGAAAAATTCTTCTCTTTGCTTCGGCTTTTTCAATAACTCTTTCCTGAGCTGTTCCTTCTCTTTTGCAGCTCTCTTTTTTTCCTCAGCTAGCCTTTGCACACATGTAGCTCTAGCAATCCTGTCTTTTTCTTCACGCTCTTCTCTCTCCTTCTCAGCTTTCAGAAACTCTTCTCTTTCAATCTCTCTCCATCTTGATAACCACATATTTTCAGAATTTATACCTTTTTGAAAACATACTGTAGCTACCTTCTGAAACTGCATAGCTTGATCTTTATCTTCTGCCTTGTATCCAATCTTGTTCACAAACAAACATTCAATATCCTTTGCAAAACAATTCACTATCCACATCGGATCATACAGATGAATATATCTACTTTCATTCCCAACTCGGTACACAATCACTGCTTCGGTCGTCATGTAACAATACACCCAACATACAAACCCTTCATGAAAATTCTGTTCCATCTTCGACAATGGAATATTCTTAATAACCCTGGGCTTCTTGATCTGCATAATTGTTTCTTCAATACCTGTAACAGGATCCTTCTTCTTGACTTTCTTAGGATAATGTGGCTACCAGTGTCAGAATTCTTTGAAAGCTTCAAATTTCATCAAGCCCCATGTTGGCATATCATGAACCCTGACTGGATATGATAACGTTCTTACTTTGGGCAACTCTTCAACATCCCACCAAGGTAGAGACATTATATCTTGAATATACTGGAAATACTGAACTCAAAATTCTCTTCTAATGGCATAAGCGTTGACTTGTGGCAAGTAACCCCAGCTTATGATATCACCCAAAGAAACATCTCTATCTCTTCTGTAATATTGCAGTGGTCTTTTGTATTTTCTATCTGTATCCTTCATGAACCACTTCTTTCTTTCTTCATGTTGTTCTTCTTTCGACATTTCTTGAAAACTCTTACTTTTAACACTTTCAGCAACTTTTCTTCTCAATTCATCCCCATTTGCTTTACTGAAAAACTCAGCAAGAGTTGGAAAGCTAGAAGTAGCAACATTTACATTCTTAGACTGATCATCATCACTCCAGTCTTCTATTTCCACTTTATCATACTTATCAGCTTCTTCAACGTACTTGTACTGATATTCAGGTTGATGATTGATATTAAACTCGTTCAACTCCTCTTCAAAATCAAAGTTAAACTCATCTTCTTCAACATACATCATCTTAAGGATCTCAGCTCTAGTGTAAGTATGCAATATCTCACCTTCCTCTACATCATGTTCAAGACGTAGAATCAGACCTGTACCCTGATCAACAATCTCATCAACATTTTCAGTATCACCATGCTCCCCCTTTCCTCCTGCATTTTCTGATTCTTCATTTGCATCATCTCGAAGATACTCGTCAATATTCTCTTCTTGTGACGCTTCAGTTACTTTTATACTAGAATTGCCTTGATCAGTATCATCATCTCCATCATCATCATCATCATCATCATCATCGCTATGAACAAAATATACTTCATCTGCATCATCTTGCAGATTATCATCTTCATCTTCATCTTCATCATTGTCGTTAATCTCACCAGGTACTGAAGTTATTGGACAAGGATCTAGAATAGACGATTCTGGAACTTTTGTCGGCTTAGTCAGAACAATTTCCCTTTCTGTCACTTGAACATCCTCTTCAACTGGAACACCTGTACCCTTGTCTTTCATTCCAGCTTCCATTTCAGCTTCATGTTTTGCTCTAACTTCCGCAAGTTCTATCTCTTCAAACTTTTGTTCAATCGGCTTTCCAATCAAATCTTCCAACACTTTCTTTAACATATATGCTTCATGTTCCTTCTTAGCATTATTGGCTTCTAACTCTTTATTTTTCAACTTAAAGTACTCATTCTGCTCATCCCTTCGAGACTTTTCTTCTTCCAATTTAGCTATTCGAACTTTCAGAATATCTATATCGGCTTGATCAGCTTCAATCTTTTTCAACAAAGAAGAATTCTCAGATTCAACAGACTTGACACGTTCTTCTAACTTCTTTTTCTCACTTAACACCTCATTCACCTTCTTTTGCAACTCCTTCACAAGATCATCATTCACAAAGCTAAAATCATCAAGCTTTTAAAGAACTCTACTCTCTGGAATATGTGGAAAATTTTCAAAACCAGACGATCCAGGAGTAGTATGAACTGGTGGTTGTGTGGTTGGTGGTGTTTGTTGAATGTGAGGTGATGTTATTGGTGGTTGATCATGAATAGGTGATGAAATATGATGTTGTGATAGTGATTGTGGTGATTGTAAATGTTCTGGTGATGGTTGTTGTGGTGGTGATGGTGGTATTGGTTGATTTTGTGGTGGTGATGGTGATTTTGGTTGATTTGGTGGTGGTGATGGTGGTTTAGATTGTGGTTCTGGTGTAGACTGAACTTGTGGATCTTGGACAGATTTTAATTTCAGCTTGAATTTTAACTTTCGTGCTGCTAGAGTTCCGACACGTTTTCTTGATGTTGATTTCTTTCTGCCTCCTGAACCTGGTGTCTTTTCAATCTGAACATCCTCTGGTGGAACATATGTTTCATCATCATCATCTGAACTCCTCTTTCTCTTCTTTTGTTTCTCCCTATCTTTTGCATCATAGTTTTCTTTAATCCAACGATCAACTTCAGCATCCAAATCACCTTCTGCACCAGATGAACTCTTTTCTTCATCATTAACCACTTTCTTAAAAAGCTGCTTTCTCAGCTTCTAAAGTATCATCAATGTCTTTCAACAACTGCTCAGTTTCAGGAGTTAATGGATCTTGATCTTTTTCAACATCAGCTTCTGTCTCATCAACTAATCATTGTTTCAACCGCTTTCTTTTTACGTTTCTTTTGTGGTTGAGAAGATGATCCTTCTTCAGCTCGGACTTTTGGTGTAGCAGTTCTCTTTCCACCTTTTTTCTTTTCTTTTTCTTCCTTTGTATACCAATCGTTTCGAGTTTCACTGAAATCTTCTAACTTCTGTAATCCATCAATTGCACTCTTTTCTTTCATTTCAGCACATTCCTCCACTTCAAATGATTTGCTGGATCTGGATCCTCATATTTCTCATCTTTGATGAATCCGAAAAACTCTGTCTTCTTGGCCAATTCTTTGTGTACTTGGATAATCGGATTAACGTTTCATTATCCATGTGATGCAACAGCATGAGATCATTTTGTTTATCTTTCAGCAGATTTGGATATGCATGATCCAGCATCATCTGCACAAATCTTGGATACACCCAACTTCGACTACCAGAAGTAACATTATCTTTCATTTAATGAAAAACAATTCTAGAAAAGTTATACTTCTTGTTTAGCACCAACGCCATCACCATACACATTTGATAATCTTTCATAACGTCATATCCACCTTTACTGTGACTTAGTGCATGAATCACTGAGAGAATAAAGAATTTGTACGGCTTCATGAAACAAGCTTTCAAATAATTTGCTTTATTCAACGGACCGTTATAACCCATTCTAAGCATACATCCTTTGACCATTCTTTCCGGGAACCCTGTTGGCGAATTATCGTCATCTGGAAACACTAACACTTCTCGTACAAGCTGTTCTATGATTATGATTTCTTTATCTTCATTATCTATCTGAACTATCGAATTAATAACATCATTCACTTTATCATAAGTAGCCCTCTTCCAGAATCGATCAACATGTGATTTGAATACTTTGTGCTGATCCGTTAAAGCTTTCTGAATTGGTAAACGCTTCATGAATGGCAAAATCTCCTTAAAAACAACCATCTTTGGTAGAGTTTCATCGTAAACACAACAAGTATTGTGCGATGATTCAAATTCCATGTTTGATGCCTGAAACACAAACAAAAACAAACATGTTAAACAATTTGCACAATTTTCAAAAAATTAAACTAACATTCACACGATATGGCTTCATGCGATGTGGCCAGTTCATGCGACCTCGTGGCAAAGTGTTTTAGAAATTTTCAAACGATCTGGTTTCATACGATCTGACCAAAACATACTGTCTGGTCAACTCAAACGACTTGGATTCAAACGAGTTGAACACTCTCAAACGATGTGAACCCCAAACGAGTTGGTCAATTTCAAACGATGTGGATCCCAAGCGAGCTGAACAGTTTCAAACGGTCTGAAATATTCAAACGATCTGGAACATTCAAACGATTTGGTCATCTCATGCGGACTGGATCGTCACTTCGTTTGAACAATCATTGATGAACAGTAAAATTTGCAGGTTTTAAAACGTGTTTCTATGATGAAATTGATACCCTAGATCTGTTCTACAACAAATTCCGATCACGCTGATATGATTATTGTTCGATTTAGTCCATTACGTAAGCCTAGATCTAAGTTCAAACATCCTGATCGTTCGAGTTCATATGAGTTCATGTGATTTGGTTCAATTAATCATCAATCTTTACCTTTCCCATGACATAAGTTGTGCGAACCAACTTATACAATGAATCCGAACACAAAAACACAAGATTAAAGCTCGAAATCTAAGAAATTTCTCAAATCGCCTGAAGAAGGTGTGTGATGCGATGTGAGGATAAGAAATGGTTCACACGATCTAGGACCTCCTTTATATAGAGGATGCCAGGTCGCACAAGTTAGATATTGAAGCGCTTTGGCCATCTCGCACGAGTTGGCATTTTTGGAACGGTCTGGCCAAGATAAAACACTCTGACCAGCTCATGCGAGTTGGTCACTGATTTTCATAATTTTTGAATTTTTTGAACTTTTTAACTTTTTACCAACACACTCAGTGAACCAAGTACAAGTTAATGACCCTGGTCAACTATTTAGCCTGCCAAGTCCAAGTTAATGACCTTGGCTGACCAAATTCTAATCTCGCTGAGAATTTTGAAACAAATTTAAGTTCAAATTAATGAACTTTTTAAACATTTTAAGCATTTACCAACATTTTTTTCAAACTTTTCTTATCTAACCCAAATGATCCAACTTGTTTAGCACTGTGAGACTTTGATCATCAGATCCCCAACGATTGTTGTCGAAAATAAGATGAAGTATCAAATCTTTTTGAATTTTTCAACGTTTTGCTAAACAAACAAGAAATATTTTTGGATTTAAGAAACAGGAAACTGTACAAGCATATTTACAGACATCTTTTTGTGAGTTTGTGTAAGAGGATCATATCAGTTTTGAGACTTATTACTAACACCGTTGATCTTGATTTAACTTTAAATCTTAAACAAATTCACTTCTGATTGTCTGTATTGTTGTCCACTTAAACTTCTACACAAGTTTAAATTGATTCAAGATACGGATTAGTGTTTTAAAGACTTAAACTTATTCGCGTGTCCCACCTCAGAATATACTCCCGTATCAAAATTCCCTAGATTCAGTCTTACAGATGAGTATACCAATCTGATATCTGTATTTGGGTTAGTGCGAGACCTTGAGAGCTCAGGTATGAACTTCCGTAAAATCAAAGAGATGAAGGCTCGACTTTAGGTGTGTTCCCTTTAGGGAATCTTTTCTTCAACTACAATTGATTCAAATCTTTCGATATTTTTCAATTTTTATGCAGAGGGTAAGCTTTTTTAAAGCGCTTAAAGTATTATACGAGGTCTAGGCCATTGCTTCTGCAATATCAGAAGACCAGGTATAATACCCCAGATATAAAACAGTATAAAGACCTAGTATCTCAGAATCAGGCAATCTCTCAAACAAGATTTCGGGGGTTACCCATATATCCGAGAGATGTTCCCCACGAGATAAGCAAGTATTGATATTTACGTTTATATCTCAAATTCAATTTACTAGTCGTGTGAAGTCTACTGGCACATCATCAGTGAGACTTGTTTAAAATCATTTTGACTTTCTATTTCTTTAGCATGTTGTGATAATCCACTGATATACTATCATTTCCTCTTATTTACAACAAAACTCATTTTGTCTTTTTCAAAGTTTTTGTATTTATGAAATTTTATCATGTTTTTGTATTTTCTATAAACTCTCTCCCCCTGAAATCAAAAACATATTTTTTTGTGTTTTTGGTTTTATCAAAAGCAGTAAAGAAACTGTACAGAAAACATGACAACTAGACGCAAATCACTTCTAATCGTCGTCCTCCTCGGTCACACACTCTACCACCCTCCCAGAAAACAAATTCTTTAACCTATTCAATTTTAACAGATAATTAAATCTTGTTTTATCAAAGGGTTTAGTGTAAAAATCAGCTCTCTGATCATTGGTGTGAATATTCTCAATTCGAATCAATTTTTTCTCGTAGCAATCACGAATAAAATGATGTCGAATCTCAATATGTTTTGTTTTTGAGTGTTGAACCGGATTTTTAGGGATATTAATAGCTGCCTCGTTGTCCACAAAAATTGGGGTGTCTATGAACTGCAGACCATAGTCCCTCATTTGCTGTTGGATCCAGAGGACCTGAGAACAACAGCTGGAAGCCGAAAGGTATTCAGCCTCACAAGTCGAGAGAGCGACTGTGGTTTGTTTCTTACATTTCCAGGTGATTAGTGATGTGTGTAAAATGCAACATATAAAACACATCAATTAAGGCATAAAACTAACCCTTTTTAAGTACTAATGTTGGAAAAAGAGTGTTTTTGTCTTCCTTTTGTATTTTCAGGATGAAATGAGCTCAAAATCACAAAAGAAGCAAAAAGACCACTAATTCTACCATAAATACAAGAAAAGGAACAAAAGTGGACTGCCCGGACCCTCAACGGCACCTCCCAAAACAAAGAGAAGAAAACAGAGTCTGAACACGCCCCGTGTCCAGCGAACACGGGGGCGTGCCCAGGAAGCAGCAGAAAAGACAAACCAGTAGAAGCTTCCATTGCTGACCACGGGGCCGTGCCCAGCGGGCACGGGGGCGTGTTGAAAGTAAAGCAGGCACATTAATTGTAATTCGCAATTACAATTAATGAAGAGAGAGAGTGTCAGACGGGCACGGGGCCGTGTCCAGCGTTCTGTCCAGCCTATAAATAGAGGAGCTTGGTTTCATTCTCCCTCATCCCTTGGCACACCACCTCTCTCACACCTCATCCACCACCCACCACCACCATAACACCATCATCCACCACCATCATCCATTGTCCATCGTAGAGTGTGTGAGTCTTCTCGGGATCCAAGATTGATCGTAAGAGTTCTTGACAATCAAGGCCATGTTTGCCTAAGTCTCTTACATCACTTGGTGAAGACAAGTGTTTAGTATAATACTTTTTATTTTTAATCTTTTGCACTTTTTATTTGGTTTTGTATTAATGACTTTAATAACTAGTTACTTATGTTGAAGGTGATCTTTCCTTATCGTTTATCCGTGGTGTCTTGGCATTATTTTACTGTCTATATAAAATAAAAGATTTTCACCATTCATATCTCCACGGTCTATATGGAGGTATGTTGGCTACCTGGTCGGGGGTTAAGGGAACGGTTTGGTAAGGGTCTTGCCCTTGTTCAGCGTTTAGAGGTCCTGCTTGGGACCTGGGTCAAATTTAGTAGGATCTCCTTCAATGCCCATAGGTATTGGATGGCGGGGATCCAAACTCTTTGACCCCCTCATAAGTTAACTACTATTAATACTATAACCCGGCTATTTAGGACTGTATCCCTGCTGACTCAGACTACTTAGCCGAGGGTAACGTCACCGCCAAAAGCGGGGCCTACCATAATTTGCATTAATAACTTAATTCATTATCTTTCAATAATCCGACCCTTTAGGATTGTATCCTTGCTGACTCAAACTACTGGGTTGAGGGTAACGTCGCCTTCAAAAGAGGGGCCTACTACAATAACTAAGATAATCTCTTAAACAAGTGCAAAAGTGCGAAAATAATCAAAGGTTATACTAATACACGTGTCGGAACCAAGTGATTCATCTTGTCTATCTGTTTTTATTTTATTTTTATTTTCAGCATTTAGTTAGTTTTTATTTTTCTTAGTTTAAAACATTTTTCTAACCTTTTTGATTTGATTAGACGTTGAGGATAAACCGGTATTAAAAGCTCTTGTGTCCTTGGACGACCTCGGTATCTTACCAACACTATACTACGTCCACGATGGGTGCACTTGCCCATATGTGTGTTTAGTGTTAGTGAATATCGTGTTTTATAAATTTAAAACTTGGCTAAAAGTGTAAAAAGGGCTTAAATATACATTAAAAATATATACACACTGACACGCATCAAGTTTTTGGCGCCGCTGCCGGGGACACAAGGATTTTAAGAAAGCTTAAAATCGACGGCCTAATCAGTTTTTCAAAACCCTTTTTCAAAACGCGCGCATTTTTCTGCATTTTAGTTTAGTTTTGCATTTACAGTAGCCTGAACACGGGGCCGTGCTCGCTGAACACGCCCCCGTGCTGCATATTTTAGAGTAGATACCCAGATACAGAGTCTGAACACGGGGCCGTGCTCACTGAACACACCCCCGTGCTCAACGTGACCAGTAAATTTAATTAAAACGCCCAGATACAGTCCCTGAACACGGGGCCGTGTTCACTCAACACGGGGCCGTGTTCACTCAACACGGGGCCGTGTCCAGCCTCTGTTTCCGTCTTATTTTTGTTTTCTGGTCCCGAGACTCAGTTGTGGTCTGTTGAGTGATTCTTATGGATCAATACTCAAGAGGTTACAACTACACCTATGATGAGGATGATTATAGAGGTAATTATTGCACTAATTGTCGTAATGCACGCTCGGTTCAATATAGTACTTCATATCAACCATCCAATTCATACAACCATTATGAGGAGCCCAGGTACGAGCCATCAACTTCATACACATCCTATGAAGACCCAAGGTATGAACCTCCTTCCTCATACTCATATTTTGATGAACCAAGGTATGAACCTTCATATTCATACTTTGAGGACTCAAGATATGAGCCACCACCTTCATATTCTTATTATGAGGAACCATGGCGTGAACAACCCACTTCATATGAGTACTATGAAGATCAAAGTTTCGACCCTTATCCATCATACACTTACAATGAAGAACAATGGTGCGAACCATCTACTTCATATGAGTACTATGAGGAACCAAGGATCGAACAACCGGATTCAAGCTTTGAGGATCCAAATTCTTTCAATCTCACCGAAGTAACTAATAGGATATTAGAACACATTAAAACTATCGAACGTTGCATGAAAGAATCTCGCGCAAGGGAAAAGGAATCCCGCGCAAGAGAAGAATTAAAAAATGATAATAACGTAGAGATAGTTGAAAGTGTAAAAATGGAAGAACAAGAAAGTGAAAAACAGACACATGAGTTAAACAACGAAAATGGTGAGTCCGATAATGTTAAAATTCAAGAAGAGTCTAATTTTGAGGAAATTATTCTCTTGTCACCTACTTTCGAAAATCATTGTTTAATAACCCCTCATGCCAAGTTTTTAAAAGAGTTAAACACTAATGCTAAAATCAATGACTTAGTAAGTGTTAAGTTAACTAATGATCAAACCTCGCTAATAAAAGAAGATCCTTTTGAAATTAACATCACACCGGTTCCATGTTTCTTTCAAAATTCGTTTATTAGCAATATCACTATTGATAAAGATCTTTGTGTTAACATAATGCCTAACTACATTTTTGAAAAGCTAAGTATTAGTGATTATACTCCACTTCAAATACCCATTTTTCTATCCGACCGAAAAGTAGTGAAATCAATCGGTGTAGTTGAAGATGTTTTGGTTCAAACGAATCAAATGGTAATCCCAACCGACTTCGTCATTTTAGATGATGCCCCCTAGTCTTGGGAAAACCTTTTGTACAAACTCACAAAGCTTTGAAAAACCGGAAATTCAACAATCTACCTCTTCAATTAGGGGCATTCAAAAGGAGCATAGATCTTGAGCGCTCAATGAAATATCCTTTTGGCAATAATGACCCCCTAATTGAAGATGAAGCTGAGCCACCCGATACAACCGACGAAGAAGACCACTTTGTCGATGAAGAGGTAGCCATAGAACAAACTTTTAAAGTTCTTGATCTAGACGAGTCACAAAATAAGGTGTCTCCTAAAGACCCACCCATTGAGCTCAAAGAACTCCCTAAAGGTTTGGAATATGCTTTTCTAGGCAAAGATGGTAGTTTACCTGTAATTATTTCGTCTAAATTAACTAGCAAAGAAAAAGAAAAATTAGTTAAACTACTTAAAAAACACAAAAATGCGATCGCTTGGAAGCTAGTAGATATTAAAGGAATAAGTCCTTCCATGTGCACGCACAAAATTTTAATGAATGATGACTACAAAACGGTGATTCAACCACAACGAAGAGTGAACCCCAATGTTCAAGAAGTGGTTAAAAATGAAGTCATCAAACTACTCAACGCCGGACTAATCTACCCTATCTCCGATAGCCCGTGGGTAAGTCCCGTCCAAGTAGTCCCAAAGAAAGGAGGTATGACGGTAATAACTAACGAGAAAAATGAATTAATACCCACGAGAACCGTCACAGGATGGAGAGTCTGTATAGATTATAGGAGATTAAATGAAGCAACAAGGAAAGACCACTTTCCTTTACCATTCATTGATCAAATGTTAGAAAGATTATCCGGTCATAAATTTTATTGTTTCTTAGATGGTTTTTCAGGTTACTTCCAAATACCGATAGCACCAGAAGACCAAGAGAAAACAACTTTCACATGCCCCTACGGAACTTTTGCATATCGACGCATGCCATTCGGTCTATGTAATGCACCTGCAACATTCCAACGTTGTATGGTCGCCATTTTCCATGATATGATTGAAAAAACCATGGAAGTCTTCATGGATGACTTTTCCATCTTTGGAGACTCATATGATCAATGCCTCGATAATCTTGAACGAATGCTATCCCGATGTGAGGAAACTAACCTCGCCCTTAACTGGGAAAAATGCCATTTCATGGTAACAGAGGGAATAGTACTCGGGCATAAAATCTCAAGCGAAGGAATGGAAGTTGATCGAGCAAAAATAGAGACTATTTCTCGATTACCTCCTCCATCCTCCGTGAGAGCAATCAGAAGTTTCCTAGGGCATGCCGGATTCTATAGAAGGTTTATCAAGGACTTTTCGAAAATTTCAAGACCTCTAACAAAATTGCTTGAAAAAGATGCACCCTTCATCTTTGACAAGGAATGCAATCAAGCATTTCTAACCCTCAAGGAAATGCTAGTCAATGCACCTATCATGATAGCACCTGATTGGAAATTTCCTTTCGAAATCATGTGCGATGCAAGCGACTTTGCTGTTGGAGCAGTCTTGGGACAAAGAAAAGAAAAACATTTCCACCCAATTTATTATGCTAGTAAAACTCTAAATGATGCACAAGAAAATTATACAACTACAGAAAAAGAGTTACTAGCGGTGGTATTTGCTTTTGATAAATTTCGTTCTTATCTTGTTCTTTCTAAAACAATAGTTTATACAGACCATGCAGCCATCAGGTACCTCTTCAAGAAGCAAGACACAAAACCCCGTTTGATAAGGTGGATTCTACTCCTCCAAGAATTCGACATTGAAATCAAGGACAAAAGAGGAGCAGAAAACACTGCTGCGGATCATCTCTCACGCTTAGAAGACCCAGCTTTGGAGACAACCAGGGACGAGCAAATCAACGAAAAATTTCCCACGGAGTCCCTGGAAATGATGGAAAGCAGACAAGAACCATGGTATGCCGACTACGCTAATTTCTTAGCCAGTGGTATAGTCACCAAAGGATGGCCACATCATCAAAGAAAAAAGTTCTTTGCTGATGTAAAGCATTACTTTTGGGAAGACCCCTATCTTTTCAAAATGTGTGCCGACCAACTCATCCGAAGGTGTGTCCATGGTAATGAAGCACGAAGAATACTCCGTCATTGTCATGAAGGTCCATACGGAGGACATCATGGTGCCGCAAGTACCGCAAGAAAGGTATTTGATTCGGGATTTTACTGGCCGACCATTTACAAGGATGCACAAAACCTTGTAAAGACATGTGATGCCTGCCAAAGAACAGGTAATATTTCTTCCAAAAATGAAATGCCTCAAAATGGCATTCTCGTTTGTGAAATCTTTGATGTGTGGGGACTCGATTTCATGGGACCCTTCCCACCTTCAAAGGGAAACAAATATATACTTGTGGCAGTCGATTACTTGTCTAAATGGGCAGAGGCCGAAGCTCTTCCAACAAATGATGGAAGAGTAGTGGTAAAATTCCTGAAAAAGTTGTTCTCTCGTTTCGGGACACCAAAAGCATTAATAAGTGATAGAGGTACCCATTTTTGCAATCATCAACTCGAAAAAATATTAACAAGGTATGGGGTCTATCACCGGGTCTCAACAGCATATCATCCTCAAACAAATGGGCAAGCCGAAGTGACTAATCGAGGTTTAAAACGAATACTTGAGAAAACCGTAGGAATAAATAAAAAAGAATGGGCCGACAAACTAGACGACGCTTTATGGGCTTTTCGAACCGCTTATAAAACCACTATAGGCACAACCCCATATAAACTCGTCTATGGAAAAAGTTGTCACTTGCCAGTAGAAATCGCTCACAAAGCCTACTGGGCAATAAAAAACGTAAACTTAGACTTAGAAGTTGCCGGTAAAAATCGATTTTGTCAAATAAACGAATTAGAAGAACTTAGGAATTATGCATATTCTAACTCCGAAATTTATAAAGAAAAGATGAAAAATTTGCATGATAAATATATTAAATCTAATGAATTTCGGGTTGGAGACCAAGTTCTATTGTTTAATTCGCGACTTCGATTGTTTCCTGGTAAGTTAAAGTCTAGGTGGTCGGGACCTTTTTCAGTCACCCATGTTTTTCCACACGGTGCAGTAGAAATTAAAACTCGAAATGGGACACCATTCAAGGTCAATGGCCAACGGCTGAAACTCTACAGAGGATCCATTGAGGATGAGGAAGAGGAAATCGCACTTCAAACGGTCAACGAATAAACTCATATCCGACATGTTACAGGTAAGTATACGTTCAAAACCGGAAAATCATCTAACCATTTTTCGGAAATAAGGGGCATGCACACGAACACGTAAAAAAAAAATTAAAAAAAAAAAAAAAAAAAAACTTCACCCGGCACGGGGCCGTGTCCGCTGGGCACGGGGCCGTGCCGAGGCGACTGTCGGGATAAAACCCTCTTTTTCTATCAGTTACACCATTCCACACGCCCCGTTTCGCCGAAAACTCTCTGGTTAGAGGCGATTTTCTGCAGATTTCGAACGTAACGACATCAAGGTATGATTCTATCCTTCTTAGTAGTTAGATTAGTTACTTGCATGGAGTTAAAACATCAAAAATTGGGGGAAATCTAGGGTTCTTCATGTTCATCCGGATCGAACTCAAAATTTTTGATGAAAATTGTTAGTAGTAGTTTAGAGTAGAGTAGTAGGAAGTAAATAGACATGTATTGTTGATAGATTTGTCCGATTTCCAACTAAAAACACAAACCCTTATTCTTGAACCGAAAAACACAAAATTGAAAGGGTAAATGATTTGATTTTGGAAAAATGACACTTAGGGTTTCATTTTCGGGGGAAACCGCTGCTACTAGGCTAAAAATTTTCAGGTTTTCGAAACCGGGACGAAAAAATGAAAATTAGGTGTTACAGACGCCTGGACACGGGGCCGTGTCCGCTGAACACGGGGCCGTGTCCAGCCCACTGTTTGCAGTTTTCAACTTGAATTTCCATGTTTCGCACTAACTTTTGCTGTATTCTTTTCAGATGTCTAAATTCACACGGTTTAACGCCAGCGAACTTGACGCCAGGGATCGCTACGAGGTCCTACAAACAAGGCCCGAAGAGTATCCAAGGCGGGCATGTACTGATTTGCTGACAATGGTAAACCAACTGGACCGCTTCAACAACATAGTGACGGGTCCACTGCACGTCGCATTGACTGCCCGACTTCGGTCGGTCCATCAATGCACAATGGAGTTCTATAGTACGTTCGTCTTCAACTCGAGATGCGAACCGTTTGATCACGAGGCGGTCGAATTTCGATGTGGAGGAACGACCTATAGAACCTCCATGGCGCAGTTCGGATCAATCATTGGGCTGTACAAAGATGAAGAAGCGGGGAATGAAGAGAATACCGGGGGATTGCGAGACTTAGACGCAACTGAACGCCAAGCCGCATGGGCTCAAATCGGTGAAGGGATCTACAACCCAAGCAGCACCAAAAGTACCAAACTAAGGGACCCGCTATACCGATATATCCACAGGCTCCTATCGTACTCGCTGAACCAATGCCACAACAGTAGTGGCGTTGTTGGGTTGAAAGATTTGGTTGTCCTTCACTGCATCCACAACCAGAAGCCTCTAGATGTTCCGTACCTCCTACTGCGAAACATGCACCTAAACCGCCTTGCCTCTGCTCCTACACCAATCTTCTTCGGAGGATGGGTGTACCGTCTCTTCAAGCACTTCACGAATATCCCAAGGTCCTTCGAAAGGAGTCCATGGTCGGGACGGGTCGATTATAACATTTGCCGATCCATGAACTTGCTTTATGAAGCGGAGGACGGGACGGTGCGCTTTCAGAGAACGCAAGGCTATGCATGGAACCCGCAGGAGGCTCTAGTTCTTCATGCACCACCTCCACATTATCAATACCCTCCCCAAGGCGATCCGGGTCAATCCTCCTCTCAAGGAGGCGGTTTTCCTAATTTCCAAAGTTTACATGATCTTTTGCAGGAAAACCTCATGTGCACCAGGAACACCTACAACCTCGCCAACAACACACACCTCCGGGTTGGAGCTATCGAACGCAGCGTCAACGATATACAAGATGATATCGGTAGCATCCGGGAGTACATGGCGGGGCAGGGAGGCGGAGGTGGAGATAGTGATGAAGATATGGAGTAGGAAAGTGGGAGGAACAAGGGGCTAGCTGGTGATGAGCCCACAGGTTTGATTACCCTTCTTATCCATCGAACAATTCATGGCCTGCGTGCCATTTGTCAAACAATTTACTTTCCTTAACTCTTTTCTTTTCATCTTTATTTTGTTTTTACTTTATGTTTGGATAATATTTGACAATGGTAAGATTAGGATGGTTTGTGCTTGGTTGGATGGTATTGAATGATTGAACAGGTGCAATGCAAGGGTTAGAGTGCTAAACATTGGCACTTGCAGCCCTAGGATGAAGAAACCGGGGGAAAAACCTATTTTTGTGGCTAGCAGACTGTCCACACGGGGACGTGTCCAGCCGACACGCCCCCGTGCCCATCTCCCAGTTCTGCTGTTTGGCTACTGACCTGCAGATTTTTGCCGGACACGTGGCCGTGTTCACCCAACACGCCCCCGTGTCCACCCTCTGTAAGTTTTTCGTTACTGGCAGTTCACCACGGGGCCGTGTCCAATGGACACGGGGCCGTGTCCAGAGCGCCAGTAACACAAATCTTTGTTTTTAAACACACTTTTACATATTCTAATCAACCAAAAACTTTATTTTTGGACACATTGAGGACAATGTGTAATTTAAGTGTGGGGGGGATGCTAAAACCTTGAAATTTTGCAAAATCCTAAAACAAGCCTTACACAAAACTCTATTGGAACCGCTAAACACCCCAAATTTTTTTCAAAAAAAAAAAAAAAAAAAAAACTTTTTCATTTTTTTATTTACTTGTCTTAGTTTAAGTTGGGAATAACAAGTTATAAAAGGGTTATATTTTTTTTTTATTTTACAACCGATAGCGTCGTGATAAAAAGAACTAACATAAGAAAATTATGAAACGGTATAACAAGTCTAGCTAAAATTCGATTATATATGCTTGGTCACATTAAAAACCCATTCCCACAAAAGTGAGTTTTGAGCCTTTATTGAGCATAAAAATATACATATTTAGATTAAATGCTCATTTTTCGTTTCTTGTGTGAATAGCCGCTCGGTCTTTACAAATCTAGAACTTGACACGACGATACATTCCCGGTCCTTACCAACTTAAACCCAAGTAAGTAAATGATGGAGGCATTAGGACTAACTATTTTTCTTTCAAAACCATTATTTTTCATTTTTTTACCTACCCAAAATCCCCCTAGAAAAACCCCTTTGAGCCTAAACCTTTCATTTCATTACCCCCAAAACAATTTTTTTTTACCCACCAAAAACCTTTTTCATTTTTTCACCCTTATTTTAGTAACAAGCTCGGTTTTTCACAAACATACCCTCTATGTGACGAAAAAAAAAATATATATATATATATAAATAATGAAGTCAAAAACAAACAAAAGCTACAAAAGCTTGTTTGGAGAAATACTTCAAAAATAAATGTCACTAAAAATAAGGTATTTTATGAAAACCGACACTTGTTACGATTTTCGCCCTTTTTTACTAACCACTAACCAACCACCCACCTTTAAACCCAAGCCTTCACCCCAAAAGTCCTCTTAATATTTACAAAGGTAAAAAGTTAAAAAGGAGGAGGATTGATCGCTTGGCAAGCCTATGGAAAACGTAAATCCGTGCCGCTCTCGAGCGATTCACTTAAATATACACCTTCGGCCGAGTGATTGAGTGATCTCCCGTGAGGTATGTGAACTTGTATATAAATGGAATTTTGATAAGGCATGTTATGCCAAAATAAGTAGTTTATCTTATGAAAAGTTCAAAATAAATCATAACGAATAGGATTGTAAATAAAATAAAAATAAAACCTATAAAAACCTTGGATTCCCGACACTCTAGGACAAGCTAAAAAAAAAAAAAAAAAAAAAAAAAACTTCTCTTCTACCTATTCCATTTGGGAGTGTAAGCCACATTAAAAGAGTTTTGCTTGAGGACAAGCAAAAGTTCAAGTGTGGGGGTATTTGATGTGTGTAAAATGCAACATATAAAACACATCAATTAAGGCATAAAACTAACCCTTTTTAAGTACTAATGTTGGAAAAAGAGTGTTTTTGTCTTCCTTTTGTATTTTCAGGATGAAATGAGCTCAAAATCACAAAAGAAGCAAAAAGACCACTAATTCTACCATAAATACAAGAAAAGGAACAAAAGTGGACTGCCCGGACCCTCAACGGCACCTCCCAAAACAAAGAGAAGAAAACAGAGTCTGAACACGCCCCGTGTCCAGCGAACACGGGGGCGTGCCCAGGAAGCAGCAGAAAAGACAAACCAGTAGAAGCTTCCATTGCTGACCACGGGGCCGTGCCCAGCGGGCACGGGGGCGTGTTGAAAGTACAGCAGGCGCATTAATTGTAATTCGCAATTACAATTAATGAAGAGAGAGAGTGTCAGACGGGCACGGGGCCGTGTCCAGTGGACACGGGGCCGTGTCCAGCGTTCTGTCCAGCCTATAAATAGAGGAGCTTGGTTTCATTCTCCCTCATCCCTTGGCACACCACCTCTCTCACACCTCATCCACCACCCACCACCACCATAACACCATCATCCACCACCATCATCCATTGTCCATCGTAGAGTGTGTGAGTCGTCTCGGGATCCAAGATTGATCGTAAGAGTTCTTGACAATCAAGGCCATGTTTGCCTAAGTCTCTTACATCACTTGGTGAAGACAAGTGTTTAGTATAATACTTTTTATTTTTAATCTTTTGCACTTTTTATTTGGTTTTGTATTAATGACTTTAATAACTAGTTACTTATGTTGAAGGTGATCTTTCCTTATCGTTTGTCCGTGGTGTCTTGGCATTATTTTACTATCTATATAAAATAAAAGATTTTCACCATTCATATCTCCACGGTCTATATGGAGGTATGTTGGCTACCTGGTCGGGGGTTAAGGGAACGGTTTGGTAAGGGTCTTGCCCTTGTTCAGCGTTTAGAGGTCCTGCTTGGGACCTGGGTCAAATTTAGTAGGATCTCCTTCAATGCCCATAGGTATTGGATGGCGGGGATCCAAACTCTTTGACCCCCTCATAAGTTAACTACTATTAATACTATAACCCGGCTATTTAGGACTGTATCCCTGCTGACTCAGACTACTTAGCCGAGGGTAACGTCACCGCCAAAAGCGGGGCCTACCATAATTTGCATTAATAACTTAATTCATTATCTTTCAATAATCCGACCCTTTAGGATTGTATCCTTGCTGACTCAAACTACTGGGTTGAGGGTAACGTCGCCTTCAAAAGAGGGGCCTACTACAATAACTAAGATAATCTCTTAAACAAGTGCAAAAGTGCGAAAATAATCAAAGGTTATACTAATACACGTGTCGGAACCAAGTGATTCATCTTGTCTATCTGTTTTTATTTTATTTTTATTTTCAGCATTTAGTTAGTTTTTATTTTTCTTAGTTTAAAACATTTTTCTAACCTTTTTGATTTGATTAGACGTTGAGGATAAACCGGTATTAAAAGCTCTTGTGTCCTTGGACGACCTCGGTATCTTACCAACACTATACTACGTCCACGATGGGTGCACTTGCCCATATGTGTGTTTAGTGTTAGTGAATATCGTGTTTTATAAATTTAAAACTTGGCTAAAAGTGTAAAAAGGGCTTAAATATACATTAAAAATATATACACACTGACACGCATCAATTAGCCGAGTTCTGAAGAACTGACAACCAGCAGTTGTGGACTTAGCGTTTAACTTACAGCACCCGAAGTCAGAGTCAGAATATGTAGTTAGAGAGAACTCACCGGGTCGGGGATACCACAAGCCGGTGCTTGGGCAACCTTTGAGATACTATAAGATCCTCTTCACTATGACCATGTGTGATTGTCTCAGACTTGACTGGTACCGGGCGCAGAGACAAGTTGGATACATGATGTCCGGTCGTGATGTTGTCAGATACATTATCGATCCTATGATTGACCGATATTGCGTTTCATCCACTTTCTCACAACTTTCATCCGGATATATGCCACAATTCGTAGCCAGGGGGTGATGTGGGAAATGATTGGGACATATTGAATTTGTCCAACACATCATTCACATACTTGGTCTGGTGTATGAAGATTTGACCGAGCAGTTGTTCAACTTGAAGCCCGAGAAAGAACTTCATCTCCCCCATTGAACTCATTTCAAACTTCTTTTTCATGACCTTCTCAAATTCTTTACACAACTCTTCATTCATTGATCTGAAAATTATATCATCCACGTATATCTGCACTATAAGTAGATGTCCTACAACCTCTTTAGTGAACAGGGTACTATCGACAGTCCCTTTGGTGAACCCGTTGGTCAGCAGATGTTGGGAAAGCGTCTCGTACCAGGCTCTCGGGGCCTGGTGTAATCCGTATAACGCGTGGTCGAGTAGATACACCTTGTCTTTGTGTACAGGATCAGTAAAACCCGGTGGTTATCCGACGTACACTTCTTCTTTAATCTTGTCGTAGAGGAATGCATATTTGACATCCAGTTGGTAGACCTTGAATCCCTTCCATGACGCGAACGCCAAGAAGATTCTAGTTGCCTCAAGTCGAGCAACGGGAACATACACTTCAGTAAAATCAATCCCTTTTTGCTGACATGTTTTATCCTTGGACTACCAAACGTGCTTTGTTTCTTACTATAACCCCTCTATCATCTCTTTTACACTTGAAGACCCACTTGGTCTTGATCAACTTCTGATCTTCCGGGAGATCAACCAACCTCCACACTCCAAGCTTTTCAAACTGTTGTAACTCCTCTTGCATTGCATTTACCCAACTCTCTTCGGTCAATGCTTCTTTATACGTTTTCGGCTCTACCTGCGAGATAAAACATTTTAATGAGAAGTCTACTTGTAAAGGTGCTACAGAGGAGTAAAAACATGTAAGCCCTTTTGTTTATTTGTTCGCGGGTTTTTACGCCGCTTTGAAGGTCACCAATGATTTGCTCTGACGGATGGTAAGATAATGTTCTTGGCATGACCGTATCCGGTACGCTCACTTCCGATTGCAAATTTGTTATATTCTGAAAACCCGTGTGATCAACAGCATTTGAGGTCTCAATATTTGGTTCCTCGTCATAAATCAGATCGGTTTCCGATTCTGAGTCATCAGATTGGTTAAATATTGGAGCTGTTTCTTCTGGGGGTACATGTGCAGTTCCACTAGGACCAGCCTCATGATCATTTGAACCCACGGTGGGCGAGGAAACCACCAACAGTCTTGGTACTTGCTCTTGTGAAAGAGACTGCTGTTGTTGGTATAAAAATGCCAATTCCTTCTCATTCGGCTCTGTCGGTAAATGGAATGACTCCCAGAGATTGTCGTAATCAAATAGCAACCTGTTTTCGGGAAGTTGATTCAGAGTAGTAAACCTTTGACAGTCAACGTGTTGAACTTGTATGATCTTCCCCAAACTCGGAACAAAAACTCTCTTCAACGGACTAACATATCCTACAAAAAAACCTTCATTAGCTTTCACACCAAATTTACCGTCTGGATCAATGAATGTGCATGGTGATCCAAATGGTTCTAAGTATTTCAGATTCGGTTTGTAAAGATGAAGCAATTCAAAACAAGTTTTCTTGAACTTTTTCACCGTAAGAACCCTATTAAGCGTGTAACATGCCGTGGCAACCGCTTCACTCCAAAAATATACTGGTAATTTCGAATCTGCTAACATGGTACAAGCCGTTTGGATCAACGTACGATTTTTCCATTCTGCGACACCATTTTGTTGAGGAGTATATGGTGTGCCGAATTCATGAAGAATGCCCTGATCGTTGCAGAATTCGAGCATATGGTTGTTCTTGAATTCCGTGCCATTGTCGCTTCGAATACGTATAATCGGCAGTTTGTAAACATTCTCCATCTTTTTTAATATTCTTATCAAAGAATCAAATGTTTCTTCTTTTTTTTCTCTAGAAACAATACCCAGGAGAATCTCGTAAAGTCGTCAGTAACAACTAAACAATATAGATCTCCACTTATGCTTTTCACATTTACCGGTCCAAAAAGATCCATATGGAGTCTTTCGAGCGGTAATCTGATGGAGTTCAAGAGCTTCTTCGGGTGCGACTTCTTCGTCTGCTTCCCTTTCTTGCATTCAATACAATCATCGTTAAGATGGAAACTTTTCAAATTAACACCTTCAACAAGATCATTATTAACTAAAAAGTTCATCTTTCTCAAATGAATATGACCCATTTTACGATGCCACATGATGGATTCTTTTACGGTTGCCTTCGTCTTACTCACAAAGCATGGTGCCTTTTTATCTGTCGTTGTTGCAACGCTCATGTCAAGTATATAGAGATCGTTTTCACGAAGAGCGCGCATCAACACCATTTCTGCGGGTATTTTAAACCCTGGTTTAAGAATCAGACATTCATCTTTTGTAAAATGAACAGTAAACGACTTATCATAAATCTGAGAAATGCTTAACAGTTTGTTTTCTAACTCTGCAATGTAATTCAATTTATCAAAAGATACGACCCCGTTAGTAAGTATTCCTTCTCCAACAATTCTTCCACCTTGAGTTCCAGCAAACCCGACATAACCTCCATTGATTGATTTGACGTCGTATAAAAGTGCTAACATCCCTGTCATGTGCCGTGAGGCGCCGCTATCCATTATCCATTTAGAAATGATAGACCTTGGAAGCCCCTACACACATCAAAAGACATTTACTTAAACAATGATACCCAAGATTTTTCAACATTTGGTATACTACCAAAGACAATATCATGAGCTACTATGTCAACTTTTGGAATGTTAAAAACAACATCTGGAACATCAGGTTCTGGTTTTGATTTTAGAGCTCCTTCCTTGATAGGTGGGAATTCTTCAATCAACTTATCTAACTCAAACTCAATTTTCTCATCAGTGGTTGCAAAAATTTTTGATTCAGATTTTAAAACTTTTTCCATTTTCTTTTCCTCAAAGGAACGTTTAGGTTTCTCCACCCATGATTGACTTTGGGAAGTCTTTGTTTTAGGATAAATCTTTGAAGTCTTTTGTGATTTTGAAGATTCACCAATTTCAAAAGTTGATTTTGGTTTGTCCTCTGACTTCAATGATTCACCACGTTTAAGAATACGCACGGGGATACCATAGGTGATTTTCCCTTAACACCCTTTGAAATTTTTGGTTTTGGTTTATGGAAAACTGGTTTTATTATCTTTTTGACACATTGAATCCACCATGTGACCGCCATGTGACCGATTTCATTGCATCGATAACAGATTCTTTTGTCATATTCAACAAAAGTGGATCTGTTGGTCTCATCTCTTATCTTTTTGGCCGCAATAAAATCGTCAATTGCTTGCTTACTAAAGATATAATCCTTTTCGACTTCTGTATTATTACCAGCCACAAACACTTCACTCAATTTTTCTTTTGGCTTAACTTCTTTCTTAGCCATTTTCATCTCAAAACCAACACCTTTCTTTTTGAAATTATTACCATGTCTCTTGTTATTACCATTGTTACCCACCCATTCATTTTTCTTTCCCGGGTTGTTTGTCGGTTGTTGTTTAACAAAAGATTTTTTCGGTTTTGATAGAAACGAATTGTTGTTAACTTCAGAGATATCAATTTCCACGAGTTTAAAACTTTTTCAACCTTTTCCAGGTTTGTCACACCCCCAAAATCCCACCTGCGGAGTACTACCGCTTGGAGGCGTGACTGACCAGGATCCAGCCACCAATCATACTGAACAAGCATATAAGTAATTATAAAAGTTTAACCAATACGATTGGTGTTCCAAAACAAATAAGTTTAAGTTGTAAGCGGAAGCATAAGTTTAAAGTTGTAACATAAGTTCCAAAAGTTTCAAGTTTAACATAGTCTTGTAGCAATCCCTGTCCCACAACGATCCTCCTCCATGCAAGCTCCCACTGAGTACCTATGGTCCTGCAAAGCATGTAGTAACGAGTCAACAACTAGTTGAGTGAGTTCACGGGTGGGCGTTCGTTTTAGTTGTTTCGAAAACAGTTTACTTTATCTGGCATCCTGCCGTGGGGGTTACCCCATAGTTTTAAAAACGTGACCAGTTCGTTCCCAGTTACTCCGGCACTCCGGCCGTGGGGGCTACCCCATGTAGTTATCAGGCATTTCGGCCGTGGGGGCTACCCCATGTACATCATCTGGCTCTCCAGCCGTGGGGGCTACCCCATGTGTATCATCTGGCTCTCCAGCCGTGGGGGCTACCCCATGTGTATACTAGACTCGTTACCGTATCGATTGCTGACTGTAGTCATGTTTATGTGCCCTGAAAACATCAATGTCTATCATCATTGACGTGCCCCAGATCCATTAGTTCACGCCCGTCCTCTGCGGCACGGTGTGAGGCTTGTCAGACCTAAATAGCGCTATCTAACTAATGACCCGCTCGCCATTGGCCCGGCGATTAGTCGATACAAAAAGGAGGGACTTCGTGATAGAGTTTTAGTCTAGTACGTTTATCCGTCCATCCGGACGAGGAATCACATTCCTGAACCACTGACGTCCTGCCCAAGGAGGACGAGGAACCCACGTTCCTTAACCCAGTTCCCAACCCAGGGAATCCCATGCTTTGTAGAGGGTGTGAACTCACCTCGGTTTGCTCGGCAGTTAATCACAGAAAGTCAATCAAGTCGCAAGTAGTCAATAACGTCCTATCACGGTTATCACGTATAATCAGATTCGAACCAAGTAGTGCACAAATGTTCAACACGTATGGCAGACACGTTTAATCAGTAGCAGTTCATAGGTAACAGTTAATCACATGTTCAAAGTCCAAACAGTTGGGCTCGTGATAACAGGCCCAAATAACTCATCAACAGTAGCACAGAAGTTCATAAGTCCGGCCCACTAACTAAGGCCCAAAGTGTGGTCTCGAGTCGCAACCGGACTCGCAAGCATGGTCTCGAGTCATGCTGTGTGTTGATCATGGATGGTTGCGAGTCGCAACCGGTGTCGCAACCGTAGTCTCGGTTCATCATGCTAAGGTCTCGAGTCGCAACCGGACTCGTAACCTGTGGTTTCGGCTTGTCCTGTTATGGTTGCGAGTCGCAACCGCGTGGTCTCGAGTCATCACGCTGTGGTTGCGAGTCGCAACGGGTGATTGCGAGTCGGTAAGCTGTCATTTTCACGTTCACGTGTTGATGCAGATGTAGTCAGATTAGTGGTACAATATAATCAGGCCCAAATCCGGAAATAACCAATAGCATTCCACTAACAGTTTTCCTAATCAGGTTATTGGTCAAAGATGGATCAAAATCACAAGGGTTTTCAATCTTCAACTATCATTCAAAGTGTTCTTCACATATTCAAACATGTGTTCATCAAGTTCATAACATATTAATCACTTATTCAACCAACACTATGAACAACAATCAAAATACAATTTACTATCATGCATCCTATATGACAAACATGTTCATTAGCCGATTTGTTTAGTATAAACACCCAACTTTTCGGATCCAAATCCAAGTGCAACCAATATCATCATTCACCTTTTAACATACAATGAACCCATTTTTACATTAAGCATTTATGCATAGTTCCACACATAACAAGAACATTCATGAACCGATTTCTTTTCAAAACATCATGCATAACTAAGTTAACTACCATATTATCACATAATCTCATCATACAAACATAACATGAACATACTAACACTAAGCATTCAACCATAATCTTTAAAAACACTAACCGGTTAATGGGTTTCGAGGGTGTGTGTAAAGCTTCCAACCGGGTGTGTGTGTGTGAGCCGATCCAAGTCCAAAGATCCAAGAATGATGAAGTGTTTGTGTTCTTAGGTTTAGAGAGAGAAGTAGGAGGGTGTGTGTGTGTTCTAATGTTCAACAAATGGTAAAAACTAACTAAGGTGGTGTATATATAGTCAAGTTCCAAGTGTGCACCCTTAGTGGGTTTCGAGTGGGGGTTCACGGCCCAAAGGCCCAACCGGCCACTAGGTTCTCGGCCCAAGTCCACTCGAGACCTCATGGTCTCGAGTCGGGTTCTTTGTTCTCGGGTTGGGTTCTCGGTTCACATAAAACACGTACACATATATATACAAATGCACACATAACAAAGCACTTATCACATAAAAAGGTTCACGTTATCATTTTAACTAGTCACATAACGTACAAGCAAGTTACAACGAAAGGTTCTAGATTTCGAGTTGTCACATCATCCCCAAGTTGAAAGAAATTTCGTCCCGAAATTTGATGGCACTCACTGAGGAAGCTAGTTAGGTTGCAAGGTTTTCCCGGTTTTCCTGGGGTGTCACATCCACCCCCCGTTGATCTGGAATTTCGTCCCGAAATTCCGTAGCTTCAGCCTCAGTAGCGTTTGTACTGTTCTCAAACAGTTGGGGATACTTTTGTTTCATCCGATCTTCGCGCTCCCAGGTAAACTCTGGGCCGCGACGTGAGTTCCAACGAACTCGTACAAGAGGTATTCTAGTGCTCTTGAGGACCTTAACATCCCGGTCCGTGATCTCGACAGGTTCTTCGACGAATTTCAACTGTTCGTCGATCGTAAGTTCCTTCAGAGGAACTACGTGCGTCTCATCTGACAGACACTTCTTCAGATTCGACACATGGAAAACGTTGTGAACTGCACCGAGTTCTGCTGGTAATTTCAGTCTGTAGGCCACCTTGCCTATTTTCTCAAGAATTTCAAAAGGTCCAACGTACCGTGGGTTGAGTTTGCCGCGTTTACCAAAACGAACCACACCCTTCCAGGGTGAGACTTTGAGTAATACCCGCTCCCCAACCTGGAGCTCAAGTGGTTTCCTGCCCTTATCGGCGTAGGCCTTCTGACGGTCACGAGCCGCCGCCATGCGTTGTCGTATTTGAGCAATCCGCTCAGTAGTGTCTACCACATGTTCTGGACCAGTGATCTGACTATCCCCCACTTCTGCCCAACAGAGGGGTGACCGGCATTTACGTCCGTACAATGCCTCAAACGGAGCAGCTTTAATGCTGGTGTGGTAGCTGTTATTATACGAGAATTCCACGAGTGGCAGATGCCTTTCCCAGCTGTTGCCAAAGTCGATTACACAAGCGCGAAGCATGTCTTCTAGTGTTTGGATAGTACGCTCGGACTGCCCGTCCGTCTGTGGGTGATATGCTGTGCTCATATCTAAACGTGAGCCAAAAGACTTGTGCATTGCCTGCCACAGTTCCGAAGTAAAACGTGCATCTCGATCAGAGATAATAGAAGTGGGCACCCCGTGCCTCGAAACAACTTCCTTGAGGTATATTTCCGCTAGAGTGGAGAATTTATCTGTTTCTTTGATTGCCAAGAAGTGTGCGGATTTTGTGAGTCGATCCACGATCACCCAGATAGTATCGTTCCCGCGCTGTGATCTAGGTAAGCCAGTAACGAAATCCATGGAAATTTGCTCCCATTTCCATTGTGGTATCTCTGGTTGCTGAAGTAGGCCTGAAGGTTTCTGATATTCTGTCTTGACTCGCGCACAAGTCAAACACTTGCTGACGTAGGTTGCTATGTGGGCCTTCATGCTAGGCCACCAATACGTGGTTTTAATATCGTGGTACATTTTGTCCGAACCAGGGTGTACCGAGTAGCGAGATTTGTGCGCTTCATCCATCACAAGTTCTCGTAAGTCGCCATAGAGTGGGACCCAAATGCGTCCTGTTACATAATAAGCACCGTCTTCCTTCTGTTCTAAGCGTTGCCTTGACCCGCGTAGAGCTTCAGCTCTAACGTTTTCTGGTTTCAGTGCTTCTATCTGAGCAGCTCGTATTTGCGAAGGTAGACTAGAATGTATCGTGAGTTGTAAAGCTCTTACGCGCTTAGGCGTAGTGTCCTTCCGACTCAGGGCGTCTGCCACAACATTGGCCTTGCCCGGGTGATACCTGATAGAGCACTCGTAGTCATTCAGCAGCTCGACCCATCGTCGCTGCCGCATATTCAGTTCCTTCTGCTTGAATATGTGTTCTAAACTTCTGTGGTCGGTGTAGATGGCGCACT